>NC_136432.1:210695703-211345703 GCF_052849685.1 Lactuca virosa
CTATAGAACGGATATAACTAAGAATACTTTTACAAATGAAACGGTTTATGGGATTAAACCACTTTTACAAATGAAACAGTTTATGGAATTAAACTACTCTTACAAAGGAAACGGTTTATGGGATTAAACCACTTTTACAAAGGAAACGGTTTATGGGATTAAACCACTTTTACAAATGAAACGGTTTATGGGATTAAACCACTTTTACAAATGGGAACTTAGTCATTCACTTTCTGTAAACTAGTACAACTTAAAGGACCTTTAGTGGTTAATTCTATAATTCCTTAGTTTTTACATCAGAGTTATACATACGTAATATCCGATTGACAGTGAAATGTGTGACTTCCGCCTTACTTCCTGTTCCTTGTTTGGTTGTGGGCTTAGGGCAGATACACCCATTTAACTGTCCATTCGATATTGGGTTATATATAATTAGTATAAACTAAGTAATTATAGAGGGAAACTATTGAGGTTATCAATCTATCACCTTAGGAAATATAGAATTTTCTGGAGGAACCAGTGAACTTATCCAAAGAACTTAGGGTATACTTAACAGAACTAAAATACTTATGAGCTCACCAACTTAAATGCTGATCTACTCTTTCCAAATAACTTGTATTCTCAGGAATCCAGTAGACAGGTACACTCCCGAAGCTTTTGAGAAGACTACCTAGTACCGTACCGCGACTCTTGTCTTCTAATGTACCTACTTTGGTGTTTGAATATGTAATGTTTAAACACTTATGTGAAACTTATACTTATTAATGCAATGGTTGTTTGTACTTTGATTACTATATTGCATGTGTTGTGATACTTACCTGAAGTCCTCCGCCCCCGAACGTTTCCGCCGTTCTGGTTTGGGGGTGTGACAGATTGGTATTAGAGCAGTGTTTATAGTGAACTCAGTATATCAGTCATAAAATATATACAAGTATAAACCCATTGGGATAAAAACACTCTGACCAAGAGTTATACTTTAAAAATATAACAATATTTTATAAAAGTATAAGTACATGAAGAATATATATACTAGAATGAGTATCACAAGAAGAACAAAACAAAAGTATTTGGATGTTGGACATTACAGTTAAACCTAGACAGTGATGTAATCATCTCTGGGATCAATATAGCCTGATCAACTATATTCATTCGAGATATGACCAACATGTGTTTGGGGAGTGATTGTAGTGTTGCAACAGGTCTAAAACTTACCTAAGTACCAGAAGAATTCTAGAACCAAACATAAAGATTAAAATACTATGGGAGTATTTTAGGATGCTATAACAAGAAAACTGAAAACTTGTCAAATTCTTATATCTAGAAGTCCAAGAATCAAACTCATAACTAAAATAACATGGAGGTATTTTACATACCTTTGGGGAAATGTTAAAAAGAACTTTTCTGATAAGTCTATAATTACTAAGTGGATACGTTAAGGTTATATATAGCCGAGATTTTATAGACTTAGAATATGTGATTTTCACTCTACTTCCTTTTCCTTGTTTGGATGTGGTTTTAGAGTAGGATTACTTATTCGAAGGTCTATTTGATCTGGATTATATATAATTAGTACACACCATATGATTATAGAAGGACCAGAAAGGATTACCTTCGTAAAAATTTAAATTTTCTCATAGATTCTTTAGACATTCCCATTCTCGTGTAAACCCCTTAGATAGATGTAGTTACTTCAGCAATCAATAGAAGAGTCAAGGAGGATCCAACAAAATTTCATTAGGAGAATTCCGAGAAAGAAATAGATGAGAAGTAAATAAACTATAGAAATCATTTAGTGCCCTTACTCTATTAAGGACACCAATGAGAGATTCGCATGAACTTCCGAGATTCAAAATCTTCATTACGAAGTAATGGGGATCAGTGTCAGAATCGGAAGTAAGACAGCTCGGGAATTCAATATACCTACAGAGGAGAAGGACACCCTATAGATACCAGGAAAGAACAAATCATTACCACCCAGAATAGAACAGAGAACAAAGGAAAACCACGTGTGATTCATGTGAAGTGTTTGAGCGCCTTTTCATTTAAGTAATTACAAATAAATGATACAACCTAGTGAGTTAGTATTTATACCACTCACATTAGGTTTTGAGCTTATCCTCTTTTCCTGTCACGACTAATAACAATAAATCAGATCACAAAATCTTAATTGATAGTGATTACTTCTCAAATTCATAAGTCTATTTTATGTAGACACTGTTATGAATTGTTTTCGAATATTTTCGAAAGTTGGAAAACGATATCCACCAATCAAAGGTAACTTAGTTCGGATGATACTCGGTTCATAACCATTCTAGAAACTTATTTATGTTCCTTACCAGGAGTGCATCATAGGGATGCAGGTCGAATCATTGAGAACAATATAACAAAACGAAAGATTTATACATAGATACAAATGGTTAGAATACATCTAGAGACAACAATAGTCGCTCATGAGCTCATTTTCTTATCATGAAACAGAATCATGCCTCCGAAGGAATGTAACCAACCCACCAGCAAAACACCAATTCTTCAAATAGATGCGGCTACGTTTCAAGCTGCAGTCACAGCAGCTGTAGCAGTTGTCATGGCACACCTTAATGCTAATAATGCAAATGTTAGTAGTAATGCCATCGGTAACCCCGATCGTGGTGATGACCAAGTACAGCAACGAGCACCTACTTGTAAGGACACTTCGAACCTTAAGCCTAATATCCTGAAACGAAAGTTCGAAAACAAGAAAGGGAGTTGTTCAACTCAAGAACCTAACAGAGGGTAACGAACTGGGGCAGTCAATACCCCCATCAGCCCTGTTATTCTAGCACTGACCAAGCCATACTTAGGAAACCTCCCACACTACAACAAGTGCATCTACCATCATCATGGAGTTTGCTGAGAGCTGCATTGCAATAGATGCAACCTGAAGGGGGCATACCGCCCGCATCTATAAAACTTCGGTTGAGTTCATCACTTCAACTACCAATGTTGGAACCATTCCCATATGTCACCTTTGTGGTGAAATAGGACATTACAAGAGGGACTGTCCAACAGAGAAGAACGACGGGGGAGCAGGAGGAGTTTGACCCCAATACATGGGAAGGCATCAAAGAACCCTGCTATATTTTGGTACGCTTCCAAACCCCGATAATTATCTATAATTATGATTACTCTCCCGTTCAAATTAAATCACAACATTTATATAAAATTTGAAACCCTAACAGGTAAGCTATGATGACTTAGTGTATACATAAGGGTCATCTATAATTAAGATTTGTAAACTTAGAGTGAGTAATCCCGCCTCATTTCCTGTTCCTTGTTTGGTTGTGGATTTAGGGCAGGGTTGCTCAGTCAAAGGTTCTACCAATCTTAATTATACATGACTTGTATACACCAAGCGATTATAGAGAGACCTAGTAAGGATCCTTTCATGAAAGTTCATAATTTCAAATTATCAGAACCCTCGTATTGGTAGTACCCACCAATTTCGAATCAAAAAGGGGTTCGTAGCGATAATAACAGAATAAAACCAGAAGCGCTGAAAACTTAGGTACATAGGATATCATCCTAGTAATCATTCCTCCCAGAACGGCTTAATATCTATTTCGTCGAGAAAATTCCGACATCCTCATTCGACATGGTTTGGCCTGGCCCTTACCATGTGAAAATTCTTATGCTGTATAAGAGAACTTTTTCCTTAATCAGCCGTAAGATGAAATTCTTCCAATCCATAACGCAAAACCCTTAGGTTGTCTCTCATTTCAAAACTTCAGAAGTACCCATGCGAAGGGTACCACACCATTCTAGCCTACTCAGTAGACAGGAAACTTCAAACGAAAAGCACCGAAGTAGTTTTCGAAGTCAGTAACCACCGAAGTACCCCAATAGATCTCGTAGGAAAATCATTGTACCGCAGGTCAAGTTCAAGAATAGAGACTAAGAACTCATTAAGTTAATCTATCGCTGCTAAGTGTATGCACGAGAGTGGTATATAATTTAGACTTAACAAGATTAAGGATGTGTAATTCCGCCCTATCTCCTGTTCCTTGTTTGGTTGTGGACCTGGGGCAGAGTCACCCATCCGAACGTTTTGTGAAATCTAAATTATATACGACTTGTATACACGAGGTGATGGTGGATGAGCCAAGTACGAGTCTGATCATGAACTTCAGAGCAAAAGCCTTCATCATATGTTCTACCAGGAGGAATTCAACGTGAGACCACGGAAATGGGTCGAGCTACTAAATGACTACGGATTCGAAATTCGTTATCATCTCGACAAAGCCAATATAGTAGCTGACACCCTAAGTCGGAAAGAGTACCCAGGTCGCAGAGCCAATCATTGATTATGATAACCCATTCAAATCTGTCCACACAAAGTAAGGAGGCTCAATAGGAAGCCTTGAAACCTGAAAATGTGGTAAGTGGAGAAGATAACTAGAACGTGTGAGTGCACGGTATTCCAATATCTGTTATCTCCGCTGAGATAATAGAATCATATCCCAGTTCAGGCAATCACTTCAAAAATCTCTGGGAACTAGAGTAGTCATGAGCCTATGTGATCGACTATGGTAAGTATGGGTTACCTATTTACCAATTAGTCAAGTCCTTTATCACGCTAGCATTCAAGTTGCTCCATTCGAGACCTTCTGTGGTCGTAAGTGTAGATCCTATCTGCACTGGACTAAATTAGGTAATACGCAACTAGCTAGAGATCCAATTTCCACACAGCACCTTTGCTGATCTGGAATTCATCCGAGAAACTACCAAAAACAAAATACTAATCAGGAAGCGACATAAAGCTTCCAGAGTTAATCAGAGAAGCTACGGATTCGATAAAAGAAAACCCTTGGAATTCTAGGATTGATGACCTTGTCATATGAAGGTCTCACCCCGGAAGGACAAGATACGCTTGAGAAAGCGTGGCATACAAAATTCAAGGTACATAGGACCATTTGAGATTCTTACCAGAATCGGTCTTGTACTTATAAACTTAAACTACCACAAAAACTTAATAACATTCATCCCACCTTTCACATATCTAATCTAAAGAGGTGTCTATCCGATAAAACACTTGTTATTTCACTCGATGAAATCAAGTTAAATAAAAGTCTACACTTTGTAGAATAACCAATAGAAACCATGGATAGGGAAATCTAAAGAACCAAGCAAAGTCTTATCCCGTTAGTGAAGGTTCGCTGAATTACAAACCGGGGACCTGAATTCACTTGGGAAAGGGAAGATTAGACCTAGTCCATGAGTATCACTTTAGACTTAATTTTGGGACAAAATTCCCTCTAACGGGGGGGGGGGGATAATGTGACACCAGTCAAATTTAGGTCAAAAATAAATTGATCAATAATCGTAATTGGGATGAACCAAGTGGTAGAGATTGCAACAAGGTTTCCAAAAATATAAAGAACACTGAAATCCGAGTTATAACGAAGAAGTTATGACCAATCGAAAATCCGCGACAAACCGGCAAAACACTGTTCAGTGTAAAAAGTGAATTTTCGATAAAAGGCTTTTTAGCCTTAACAATCTAAATGAAAGTTGTAGAATATGTTAAACCGAGAACATTCATAAAAAGAACGTAAAAATCTGAATTCGTATGAGGAAGTTATGATTTTTCTAAGTTTCGGTTTAGCAGTAGACAGCTAAAAATTCGAAATTTAAATCGATCGATATTTAGCCGACATAACTTAAACAAAAATCGAAGGTCTCGTCAAAAGTAGTACAACGGTAAAAAGACAGACGAAAACGGACGTCGGATGAAAAAGTTATGAATTTTTAACGGATTTCCTATCCCGGTCTGTTAAAAATAATAATATTAAAAATAAAGTCAAAATCAGCCAACGAAGTCTAAACGAAAGTCGTAGAGTATAACTTTACCTACGCGTCCATATATAGAACGTTGAAAACGGAGCTCGTATGCGAAAGTTATGATTTTCACAAGTTTTTGGCACAAAAACCAAGAAATATTGAAAACCGGGCAATTTCGCATGGGTGACCTTTAAACACGTCACCCTCGCATGCGAGCCTCCACGTGTCACCTTCTGATAGGACCGAAGTTCGCCGTGTCACCATCTGATTGGACTGCAGCCGAGGTCCGGTAAGCAGCCGACACCTTCGCATGAGACACCCCCCGGACACCCCTCGGACACCCCCTCAGACACATGCCCTCTTCCCATTGGACCGAAGTTCGGCCCACTCAGAAGCCACCACGTCCAAAGCCTCGCCCCGTGTACCCTTCGCATGACCGACGCGTCTGCTGCTGACTATTGAGGTTATCAATCTATCACCTCAGGAAATATAGGATTTTCTGGAGGAACCAGTGAACTTATCCAAAGAACTTAGGGTATACTTAACAGAACTAAAATACTTATGAACTCACCAGCTTAAATGCTGATATACTCTTTCCAAATAACTTGTATTCTCAGGAATCCAGTAGACAGGTACACTCCCGAAGCTTTTGAGAAGACTACCTAGTACCGTACCGCGAATCTTGTCTTCTACTGTACCTACTTTGGTGTTTGAATATGTAATGTTTAAACACTTATGTAAAACTTATACTTATTAATGCAATGGTTGTTTGTACTTTGATTACTATATTGCATGTGTTGTGATACTTACCTGAAGTCCTCCGCCCCCGAACGTTTCCGGCTTTCTGGTTTGGGGGTGTGACAGTATGGCAGTCAGACCGAAGGCCCGACGAGCGGTCCGGATAGGCTGAAGCCCTTGTGAGGCGGTCCAGACGTGCCGAAGGTTCAGAGAGCGGTCCAGATAGACTGAAGGCCTGCGAGGCGGTCTAGTCAGGCTGAAGGCTCATTATGCATGCTGATCTGTATTTGTTGATATGATATGATTATGGTTGTATGAGGTTGGTATTTTGGGGGTACCTCACTAAGCTTTCGGGCTTACTGTTTCAGTGTATTGTTTCAGGTACTTCTGGTGATCGCAGGAAGGTGAAGGCATGATTGTACCGCTCCTCCTGCTGTTATGATTTTATGATATGATACTGGGATACTCTGATAACTATTATTTTGAAAACAAACTATGTAATGTTAAATGGTTTTAAGTATTTTGAAAAAGTTTAAATTCGACATGTTTTTTTGGGTGTTACAAGTTGGTATCATAGCCTTGGTTTGAGTGAATTGGAGGAACATTCGTGTGAATCTAGTCTCAAATTGAGGAAAGATTTTCAAAAAGGGTTTTAAATGGTTTTCAAAATAAGTAAAGGAGGATGCAGGGTGTACGATCAGCCGGAGCCAGTAAGTAGACCCCAAAATACCATACAATTATTTGATTATGTGATATGTTAGAACAACATGCTAGAACTAGGCTAGGGATCCTCGGGAAATTGCATGATAGAATTGCCTGATTACATGATGCCTGCTAGCCAAGGGTTTTCCTTATATGAGATTGACATCATTACTATAGTTTCTTGTATATGTATCACGACTTTACATAATTAAGATCTTATATCCCGATAATGTTTGATTTGGCCTAATGTTCTGTTCTTATTGATTAGGGCTTAGGGTAGGATCCGATATTCGAAAGTCTATAGGGTCCAACATTATGTATGGTTAGCATACGCTAGTGCTGCATGGGTTGGTGGAAATCTCATGGATGAGTGAGGTAGAGCGACCACCATATGCATGTATATTGTTAGGGTGTTGTGATGATACTTGAGACAAATATGGGTAGGTGTGGAAGGTAGTATGGGCCCGTACTACTGAAAGCATAGGACCCATACACGTAGCAAGGAAGTCACAACCCCTATGGTTTAGTCGGGAGCTGGTTCCCAGTTATTTATGCGGATTGTCTGATATCTTCCTGTTATATTTTCAGTATGGTGGTTACGAGACGCTTTGTGACTGGATCCAGGTCGGGATCAGGATCAGGAGACGGAGGTCAGGAGGGGCCAGCAACACCTGAGTCTGTGGTGCAGATGGGTACAAAGGAGCTAGATGCCAGGATTCAAGAGATCCTGCATGATGAGGTTTTTGCTATGTTCTGGGCACAGTTACCGAAGATGTTTGGGTCTATTAAGACCGCCATGGTCGAGTATTTCAACGAGCGTTATGCAGCCCTTGCGGATACGGCTGCCGCTGCAGCTGCATCGGCTGTAACAACGGTCGGAGGAGGAGGAGGAGCCAGTCGGGGATTCCAGTATCGGGACTTCGATAACACGAAACCCCCTACTTTTGATGGGACTCAGGACCCCATCAAGGCTAGGAGGTGGGTTTCCGATGTGGAGGGGTGTTTCTTTACTTGCTCGTGTCCTACTGACCAGAAGGTCAGGTGTGCTCTGAACCTGCTTAGGTCCAGGGCCAAGGACTGGTGGAGATTGACGACAGGGTCATACACTGACGATCAGAGAGCTGCTGTTACTTGGGAGTAGTTCAGGGATATGTTCCGCGCCCGATACATTTCACGGGTTGAGCGGGAACGATTGGCTCAGGAGTTCTTGAGTTTGAGACAGGATGGGGAGTCAGTGACGGAGATCACCCATATGTTCACAGAGGTGGCGATGTTCTGCCCAGAGTTTGCTTCCGAGCAGGCTCAGATGACTCGTTATCTGAGCATGCTCAAGACCGACATCCAACAGTTTGTGTCTACCTAGAGATGTGATACTCTGCTGGAGCTACAGAAGGCCGCTAGGCGGCGTGAGTTGGAGATTGAGCTGCAGTCGAGGGAGCAGCGGCAGGCCCCGACACAGGCTCAGCCGGCGTCGAAGCGGTCTAAGACCGCTGATTCTAGGACCGGGGGTAAGCAGAGCCGCACTTATGGAAAGTGCAGCAAGGGTCATTCTGGAGTTTGTCGAGCGGGTAGTGGGTGCCACAAGTGTGGAAAGGAGGGGAACTATGCTAGGGACTGTCGCCAGTCCGCCCCTGCATCGGATATGAGGATATGCTATCACTGTCATTAGGTTGGTCATGTGAAGACCAACTGTCCACAGCTCGCAGCCAGGCCGACGCAGGCTCCAGCGCCAATTACGTTGAGGATTGCGGATGGGAGGCCAGTTAAGGCAGATCCTCCGAAGGCTCAGGGACGTGCCTTCCAGCTTACATCCGAGGAGGCCAGGGCAGCACCGGATGTGGTTGCTGGTATGTTTCTATCCTTTATCTCATTTATTATATTTGTGTTATGCTTATCTGTTGTACCTGTGTTTAGGTACGTTTTTAGTGAACTCCTTGCCTGCATTGGTTTTATTTGATTCGGGGGCGAGTCGGTCTTTTGTATCTTAGACATTTAGTAGGGAGTTCAGTGTGCCAGTAGGCGAGCTAGAGTGTCCGTTGCGAGTCTCTCTCGCCAACGAACACGGAGTTTCTGCTTCTTCGGTCTACCGAGGATGCGAGTTGGAGATATTCGGAGTGTCCTTGCCGATATATTTGATTCCGATTCCCATGGGGGAGGTGCGCGTGATTGTGGGGATGGACTGGCTTAGTCGATTTGGTGCTAAGATAGATTGCGAGGGCCAGCGAGTGGTAGTTCGCACCCCAAGTGTGGGAGAACTGATTGTATATGGCGAGCGCACCAGAGTGGGATCAGGGTTCTGTTCAGCTGCCAGTGCTCGGCAGTATTTTCAACACGAGTGTGCGGGTTATCTGGCATATGTGGTGGATACGTGACCCAGGGATTAGATTTCAGTTTTAGAGGTTCTAGTAGTCAGGGAGTTTGCCGATGTGTTTCCGGAGGAGTTGCCAGGGATACCTCCAGAGAGGCAGGTCGATTTTCGAATCGACCTGGTGCTGGGTGTGGCCCTTATCGCCAAGGCGCCGTACCGGTTGGCGCCACCCGAGATGCAGGAGCTATCATCACAGCTGCAAGAACTGCTGGGCAAGCAGTTCATTCGACCTAGCAGTTCTCCATGGGGAGCACCGATCCTCTTCGTCAGGAAGAAGGACGGTTCACACCGGATGTGCATTGATTATAGGGAGTTGAACAAGTTGACGGTGAAGAACCGTTATCCACTCCCGAGGATAGATGATCTCTTTGATCAGTTATAGGGTTCATGTTGGTTCTCCAAGATAGATTTGAGGTCGGGGTATCATCAGGTCGGCGTCAGAGAGGAGGACGTGGAGAAAACCGCGTTTCGGACTCGTTATGGTCATTACGAGTTCATGGTGATGCCGTTTGGGCCCACCAACGCGCCAACAGTATTCATGGACCTGATGAATCAGGTCTGTAGACCGATGCTTGATCGCTCGGTCATAGTGTTTATTGATGATATCTTGGTATATTCCAAGACTCAAGAGCAGCACGGGGAGCACCTCAGGGAGTTATTGGGATTTCTGAGACGGGAACGACTGTATGCTAAGTTCTCAAAGTGTGAGTTTTGGTTACGAGAGGTCCAGTTCCTCGGGCATCTCGTTAACTAGGATGGGATTTTGGTCGACCCGGCCAAAATCGAGGCACTCATCCAGTGGGAGGTGCCGAGATCTCCCTCAGATATCAGGAGTTTTCTGGGATTATCAGGGTACTACTGAAGATTTATGCAAGACTTCTCTAAGATTGCAGTACCCCTCACTCGACTGACGAGGAAAGAGGTAGATTTTCGGTGGGGCCCTGAGCAGCAGAGGGCGTTTAAGACCCTCCGTCAGCGTTTGTGCGAGGCTCCGATTTTGACACTCCCGGAGGGTGTTGAGGATTTTGTGGTGTTCTGTGATGCATCCATCACAGGATTGGGGGGTGGTCCTCATGCAGAGAGGACGAGTGATAGCCTACGCATCACGGCAGTTGAAGCCACATAAGAGGAGATACCCTACGCATGATTTAGAGATGGGAGCGGTGGTGTTCGCTCTCAAGATATGGATAAATTACCTATATGGGGTCCGTTGTACCATATACACGGATCATAAGAGCTTGAGACATATCATGGATCAGCCGAACCTGAACATGAGGCAGCGCAGGTGGCTGGATGTAGTCAAGGACTACGATTGCGAGATCCTTTACCACCCTGGTAAAGCGAATGTGGTGGCGGACGCCTTGAGCCACAAGTCAGCTGGGTCTTCCACCCCAACGATATGTATGAGGATAGCGATGGATTCTCCGCTTGTGAATTTGATCAGAGATGCTCAGGTTGAGGGCATGCGACCAGAGAACTGGATGCTGGAGAGGATCAGGGGTGAGAACACCCTGTTTGTGCAGGATAGCCGAGGATTATTGACCCGATGCGGTCGGGTGTGGGTTCCGATGTCTGGTGGGGTCAGACAGACAGTCATGGAGGAGTCTCATAAGTCTCATTTCTATATTCACCCAGGGTCCACCAAAATGTACACAGACCTGAGTTTGAGTTACTGGTGGCCATGTTTGAAGCGAGAAATCGCTTGGTACGTCGAGAGGTGCTTGACCTGTAGGATGGTCAAGGCCGAGCATCAGAGGCCGCATGGTAAGCTGCAGCCCCTAGAGATTCTCATGTGGAAATGGGAACAGATCACGATAGATTTCATTACCAAATTGCCGAGGACGGTGAAAGGGTTTGATGCTATATGGGTCATCGTAGATCGATTGACCAAGAGTGCTCATTTCTTGGCTATACGGGAGAGTTCTTCGGCCGAGAAATTGGCCGACGTGTATGTTCGCGAGATAATCGCTCGCCATGGGGTTCCGGTCTCCATCGTTTCCGATCGAGATGTTAGATTTACCTCTCGTTTCTGGCAGAAGTTCCACGAGGAACTGGGCACGCGGCTGCATTTTAGTACAACATTTCATCCGTAGACCGACGGTCAGAGTGAGCGGACCATCTAGACCCTCGAGGATATGTTGAGGGCGTGTGTCATTGACTTCGGTGGGAGATGTGATTCCCACCTACCCCTTGTAGAGTTCGCCTACAACAAAAGCTATCATTCCAGCATTGACGCCCCGCGTTTCGAGCTGTTGTATGGGCGGATATGTCGCACCCCGGTTTGTTGGGGTGAGGTCGGACACAAGGTGATGGGACGGACGGAGGTAGTCTTGCAGACTACCGAGAAGATTCAACAGATTAGGCAGCGACTGTAGACTGCTCAGAGTCGGCATAAGAGTTACGCCGACAGACGCCGATCTGAGTTAGAGTTCCAGGTGGGTGATATGGTACTCCTGAAGGTCTCACCCTGGAAGGGTGTGATCCGCTTCAGGAAGAGGGGAAAATTGGGTCCCCGTTACATTGGGCCGTTCAGGATCGTTGCCAGGGTTGGCAAGGTGGCATACAGGGTAGAGCTACCGGAGGAGCTTAGTCGGATCCACAACACTTTCCACGTCTCGCAATTGCGAAATTGCATTATGGATCAGGAGGCAGTGGTGTCTTTGGATGATATTTAGGTCGATGATCGCCTGAATTATGTGGAGATGCATGTGGCCATACTAGAGAGGAAGAAGAAGGTTCTACAGAACAAGGAGATACCTTTGGTGAAGGTACAGTGGGAACATCGGAGGGGATCCGAGTGGACGTGGGAGCCCGAGTATGAGATGCGGGAGCATTACCCGGATCTTTTTGCCGCAACAGACTTCGAGGAAGAAGTCTAAGTCAAGTGGGGGAGAATTGTAACATCCCGAGAATTGGCAGGTATTCCCGAACCCTCTTTTATCATTAACTTGTCATTTATAGTCCTTGGGGTTGGAAGTGAAGAGCCAAGATAAGTTTAAAGGTCAAGTTTGCAAATTTGGGCCAAGAGGGAGTACGTTGCGCGTACATAAGAGTACACTAAGCGTATTAAGGTCTGCCTTAGTACGCTGGGCATACTAATGTCAGGGTGAAACCCTAATATTTAGGGTTTGGGGCCTATATAAGCAACATTATGAGCACCAAAACCTCTCTTACCTCAGCCTCCACAGATTACATTCGTCCTCCCCAAACCCTAGCCTTTCCTTTGTGTGTTTAAGCTTATTTGGTGTGTTCTTGAGTGCTTTAAGAGGAAGGTATTGTTGGATAAGGTGTCTAAGTCCATAACTATATTTAGTATGTACTGGACCCGATTTGGCATGGTCCACTTGGGTTGCATGGCATCATAATAATTGGATAGACAAAATGAGAAAAGGACACTTATGGTTTGTTAATATATTATAAGTTCTAATATATTAATATGAAATCATATTATTTAATTAGTATTGATCAAGAATTAATTTGGAATTAATTTTGTGATAAAAAAGAGACTAATTAAATATATGGGGTTTGATTTGTAAATCACTCATTCTTATATAGTGGGTTTATGGTCCATGATTCACTAGATTGGGCTAGGACCCATTGGGTGCTCCATGGAGGTTAAAACCCATGGATCATGGGGGAAATGAAAAGCCATGCACATTTAGTATTGATCAAGAATTAATTTGGAATTAATTTTGTGATAAAAAAGAGACTAATTAAATATATGGGGTTTGATTTGTAAATCACTCATTCTTATATAGTGGGCTTATGGTCCATGATTCACTAGATTTGGCTAGGACCCATTGGGTGCTCCATGGATGCTCCATGGAGGTTAAAACCCATGGATCATGGGGGAAATGAAAAGCCATCACATTAGGGTTTACATGGTGTAACCCTACATGTGACACACTATATAAGCAACCTCATAAGGAGCAAAATCGGCCACCAAGACAAGAACAAGAGGGCTAGCCGATTTTGTGATCAAAGTGTTCCTCTCTCAAGTTATTCCAAGAGTTGTGGTGTTGTGTGAAACATTTGAGGCATCACATTTGGGGTGCTAGGCTCACAAAGTTCTTAAGGAATCCAAGCAACTACAAAGGTATGTCATTCTACTAGTTTTTATATTACAAGTACCCCATGCCATGCTAGTTAGGATGAGAACCTTGGAAAATTCTTATTTGCATGAATAGTAGAGAAAACATAGATCCAAGGTTTCTAGGGTTGCATCTACACCATAGGAGTGTTAGAATGCTCAAAACCCTTCAGTGGTATCAGAGCCTAGGCTTGTTTTCTTGATATTTGATGCAAACTGCTTGAAAAAATCGTTTTTTCTGTCCACTGTTCAGTGGACTCGCCGAGTCCATGGGGGGACTCGACGAGTCCAAGTGAAAAAGCATCCTACTCGTCGAGTAGGTTCTTGCACTCGGCGAGTAGGAGCCCCTGTGTGAAGAATTTCGAGTTTTGCTGCTGGAAATGGACTAGAATCATTAACCTAAACTGTTTTGGACTTGTAAAACCTGTTTTTGGTTTGGTAATGATTATGCTAATCAATTTTCAATGATTATTATCAAAATTTCAACTTTTATATGTGTTTATATGATTCTTGAAATTGTTTATATGAATGTTCATACACTTATGAGTTTGGTAGATCATAGGAATTATTTGCAAATTGTTTGTTAGTTTAATTCTTGATCTAAATGTTTTAATGGAGTCCATAATTTGTCCTCAAGTTATGAATTACTAAAAGTCTTTTATTTTAAAGTCCATTAAAGAAAACGTAGGTTACATAAAATGAAGAGTCTTCATTTTAATAAACCATTAACTCATAAGTTATGAAGTTGAAAAGTTTTGAATAGTTACAAAACTTGACCTCAAGTTTTGGAACATGAAAAGTCACTTTAGAAAACTTTAGTTCTAACCCCTAGAATTTTAAAAGTTAAAATTCAACCCATATACTTTATAGTATTATAAGTTAATAATATATATGTATAAGATCAAGTCGTTTTACCGTTAGTAGGCCTCATTCACGAAGCCGGTCTATAAGGGGGTATAAGGTTGTTGCCTATAAAATGACAGCTTAATGGGTGTCCACTCTCACCCACCGCTTCCTTGACTGGTGGAGGGTCGTTAGCCGAACGGGTAGGACAATGACTTCAATTCTCATTAAAAGTATAATGATTTTTATAAAGTAACTAAATGTTTTATAAATTCCCAATCTTAGTTACTTTAGGAAAATGTGAATTTGGTGCTAACCCATGAAATTACACTTTGCACATTGCTTAAGTCGTTAGTGGAGCGTGTGTGGTTAACCGGCACACTAACTTGGATTTAACAAGGTTGGCAAAGGGTGGCTTAAGGTTTATCATAGATCGGTGGAGCGTGTGTGGTTAACCGGCACATCGATTAGGTGATAAAATTAAGAGTACCAAGTAAATTTGCATGGTTATTCACACCTTGTTTGTGATCCTCGGCATCCCAGTCACAAACTTGAGAGGGAACAATCGAGATTTAAACATGCAATTGAAAAGTTCAATGAATCTCAAAAGATCTAGGAGTTTCAATCCAATTAAAACCTAATTCCCTTTTCGTTTTTCATGGTGGAAACTGGTGAATCGTCATTCGCCTACTTTCAAATATTTTATAGCTTGGATTACGACATCCCTCTTCCAAGTTATAAAATATTGTGTTGGGTCCTATCCTTAATATTTCATATTGGGTGTTGTATTAAGGACTTAAATCAACTAACTTGAATTTCTCCCATTGTAGATGTCTAGATCGGACAACTATGGTCTTCCCAAATCTCTTGGAACAAGCTTTCCTAAAGAAGATGATGTCCCGCGATTGGATCATGGAAATCATAATTCTCTTCCTCCACCTTCTCAAATTATTCTCCCTGACCCACAAGCTCAAAGACTTGAAAAATTCAAGGTCACTCAAGCCCTACTTGCAATGAAACATGAATATGGAAGGCCTGTATGTTCTCACGTCTTAGAGATGAAGTCACATATCGATAGGATGAGAGTGTTGGGTGTCGAAGTCTCAAGGAAATTGGCTGTTGACTGGGTTCTTCAATCACTTCCAGAGTCATATAGTGAGTTCATTAAGAACTACTATGTGACAGACCACGACATGACCCTTATTGATCTTACTTATTTGCTTGTTGCTGCTGAATCAGAAATGTTTTGGCGCACTGGAAAAGTAAAATTGGGTGGAAGATCTACTTCTCAAACTTCCATGGACATTGACAATGGTAACATTGGAAGTCCGGAAAAGCTTTCTCTTCCCAATGGAAAAGGATCGGCCTTAGTCAACCCGGTTGACCAAAAGGTAAAGGGAAAGGCTAAGTCTGTGATAGTCCCGTGTACCATTCCCAAAGAGTCTATATGTTTTTATTGTAAAGAGAAAGGGCATTTGTTGCGAAGCTGCCCTGACTAACTGAAAGATCTGAGAGAAGGAAGAATCAAAAAGTTTGACTCTGCTTCAGGTAAGTACACTATCTAACTCTGTTAAGTTTCTAATTGTTGATTCTTAATACATGATATGACTAGGTTGCATTTTGATGTTTGGCAGGATCAAGCAAAGGGACGAAACTTAAATAAAGAGTATGCTGAATCTGATCGCGAAGATGGATTTCAATCGCAAGGTTCGAAGATCGGATTTTTGAGCTGCTGCTTAGGAATTATGATAGATTGTTAGGAAATATGTAATAGCAAATTTTTCATTTAAAGTTGCATTGTAAGGAAAAAGTTTTTTCCGCATTTTATAAATAAATAAAATTTTGTTTTATTTTATTATATCTCCTTGCAATGGCATTTATGAAAAATTAATGTTTGTATGTTTCTAGCAATATTGGAAATATGAATTTGATTCTTTCTTTTATGGTAGTGTCTAAATTTACCAAATAAGGAAAGATTCTCGTCACCCAAGTTTCAATTGGACAGAAACTTGGAATCATGCAAGTTGTATTGTATGATGAATGAGAATTTTCATCTTTGAAAATTAAGACTAATTCCTTGTTCACATGTATATGTGAGTCAAGTGAAGGACTAAGTGACCGAGTACACATTCTTGTGCACTGGTCAAGTCCACCACAAAGATCGATAAGACTATTCGTCATGATTTACTAAAGTTTAGTAAATATGGTTATACTTACAAGTTTAAATATAATTCTGAAATATTGGAGAAGTTTCAATGTATGGCAGAACGAATGAGAAGAATCAAATTAGGCAGAAAGATAAAAGTTTCTCAAATCTAAAAAGATGGGAGAGTACTTTAGTATCATGTTTTATGATCATCTTAATGATTATGAAACCATATCACAATTGATCCTCTAAGGACATCTTAGTGCATTCTTATGGCTAAGAAGAGGAGTCATGAATTATTGAAATGGTTAAATCAAGAAGATGAGTCATACTTCGTTCCAAAACAATTCTTAGAGTCATACTCTAAGATTGTAACTTGAGTGACATATTTTAAAGAAGGTTTATAGCACTTGACAAATGTAGAGTAAAATATTTTCTGCTCTTGTACATTTGAAATTGGTAAGTTGTGATGTTTTGGATAAAACAGAGACCAACTAAGGCCAATTATGTGAAGTGTTTGTCGTGATAAGAATCCGCACTATCTATTGAATATTTGTTTGTCAAGGATTGGTTCTTGGCAAGAGAGTCTTATATGTCAAGAGGACAGTGGGAGTCTTAAAGATCCTGAAAGAGTTTCAAGAACTAATCAAGAATAAAACCTGTAGTTTATCACTAGCACACGACTTGAGGTTTATAGCCTATCGTGTTGACATATTCTAGTTTTGTGCCCTTTACAGTTAAAAGTTGACTTTGCATATGAGTTCTGAGAGTTCTCAATTGGTTACATAACAACCTAGAAGCAATGGTAGGCCTTGTGCTGCCAGGTGACAAGAAATTAAGAATGAACAAGTTCAGTCCATATGAGTTTCAATTTGTCACTAACCTTGTCTTGTGATTATGGTTTTGACAAATTCACATGGATAGGAACACATACACCATAAAATCTAAGTGTCATTAGGTTTCACTCCGATTCATGAAAATGATGGTGAGGAAACGCTTTCACTAAGTAGATTTTAAGCAGATAGCAATTGTGATATTTGCATTCTCAAAGTCGTTAGTAGAGCGTGTGTGGTTAACCGGCACACTAACATGGACTTGTGAGAAATGGCAAAGGTCTAAAGAATTGAGACTATAATTACGACATCCCTTTTCATAGTTCTAAAATTGCTTAGACACACATGTGAGCTATTTAAGGAAAGGTGTATGATTTTGATAAAGTTTTATCAAAACATCTTGTATCAGAAATCTGAACTTTGGTAAGAAAGTCAATAAAGTATTGATTTGTAGAAGTCCAGCTAATTTCTGAGTACATGTCAAAGCTAGTGGGAGCATAATTGTTATTCTAGTAATTATTATGCTAGTGGGAGCATAATCAATTATGATAAGTGTTGCAAGTTAGCAATGTTAGTTATAGAAAAAAAAGGTTTCAATTGGGAAAAGATGTTTTGCTATAATTAAGGGAGAGGAAATTATACTTCATTTCAATTCTAAAAGCTTAGATTTAGATTTTAATCATATTTAGTCAAGAATATATATATATATATATATATATATATATATATATATATATATATATATATATATATATATATATATATATATATATGAATTTTATGTTGGAATGGTTCAACATAAGGAAATGTATATATATTGTGTTCTCAAAAGTCGATTATGATTACGGCATCCCTCTTCATAGTCGAATTTTGAAAACATGGCAAATAAAAAATATTGTAGCAAAAGGCTGGTCTAGGATCATGTCTTTATGTGAGACATCATGAATCATGTCCCATATGCTTCAGATATAGGATCGATTACATGTGCTATAATATTCATCCGTTCTAAATCTTCCAAATGCCTAGAGCATTAAAAGGGAAAAAGTACTAGAACTGGATATGACTAAAATGATTAAGCAATTGTCAAGGACAATACGAGGTTTACCAAAGATTGGTTGCTCATGGACAGTTGGAAGTATAGTATTGATTGTTGAAAGGACCATATTGACAGATTCTGAAAGGAGGCAACTCTTGTTTAGAAGTGATCGTCAAAATGGAATATGGAAATGTTTCCCATAGGTGGAAGTTATTCATTAAATCTGTGTAAGATTAGAGAAACTTAAAGCAGGAAGGATGTTCAAAGGAATGTACTTTGAATTTGAGACTTCATTTCCATGGAATTGATCTCCATTGGAATACTTTGTAATGTATATTGACAAGTCTTTGTGACTTTGTGCATAGTCATTACAAGAGGATCAATGCATATAAGTTTAGAATCTAACAGATTTCAGTAAATGGTAGGAATTTGGAATTCTTACATTTACGATAAGGATTTGGATTGTGAAATGAGCATCATTGGAATCATGTTCAATTGGTCTATTTCACAAAGTAAGGATCATGGACAAACATAGTGTGCATAGTTGGAGTATGGCATAACTATTGTTTGGACAACCATAGTGTGCATGCTTGGAGCATGGCATGACTATTGTTTTAATTCAAGTATTAGATTGATGAATCGAAACATTATACAATGAATAATGTGTAATTAATATGGTGTTTAAATAAAAGCTGTTTTATGTACTCTCAAAGGTGCTTGGGGCCATATAGGATTAATATTATTCTTGTGTTTCACTTTGCATGTTTTGACTTCCCGAATAACTAGATTATTCAAACTCTCCACAGTCAGTCATATGTTGGCAGTAGGTATGAATCAAGACTGTCATGAATTGGGCTTGTAGAGGTCTAAGATGTTAGACATAGCAAAAGTTGCTACAACATTCATGAGTGCTCATAAGTTCTGAGTATTGGATTCAACCCACGCTCACTTGTATCACTTCATGGAATTTATCTCGAGTGATCGTGAGACGGTAATATCATATAAGTCTTCAAACCTAGAGATATGAGTTGTTGATTATGAGTTGGTTGTGCATTGATTGTACGAAACCGCATCAGTAACTCGATGTTAGAAAACGTACTTTTGTGTATGATTCAACAAGTAGTTAGTACAAGCATATGAGTCGAAGTTTATCTATTCCTTCTAGTCCTTGGAGGATTAGAAGCGATATCTGGGCCCCTCGATGATTTTGTTTTGACCTATGTACCGGGCCCGATCAGAAGCAAATTGATGTGTTCAGTTTAGTTCTATGTCAAACAAATCGGAAATCGGGAAACAAACTGCTGGACAATAAGTACGACATTATTCCATGTATCTGTCCGGCTGATATCTAGAACAGAGGATTATATGATCACTTATCTTAAATGGCGCATCATCATCTTAGTTCCGCGAGACTTTGAAAGAGTTACGATTGCTGGTCGGTTCTTGAAGTCATACCTATAGTTATTAGACTTATCCAAGTGGGAGACTGTTGGATAAGGTGTCTAAGTCCATAAGTATATTTAGTATGTACTTAACCCGATTTGGCATGGTCCATTTGGGTTGCATGACATCATAACAACTGGATAGATAAAATGAGAAAAGGACACTTATGGTTTGTTAATATATTATAAGTTCTAATATATTAATATGAAATAATATTATTTAATTAGTATTGATCAAGAATTAATTTGGAATTAATTTTGTGATAAAAAAGAGACTAATTAAATAAATGGGGTTTGATTTGTAAATCACTCATTCTTATATAGTGGGCTTATTGTCCATGATTCACTAGATTGGGCTAGGACCCATTGGGTGCTCCATGGAGGTTAAAACCCATGGATCATGGGGGAAATGAAAAGCCATGCAAATTAGGGTTTACATGGTGTAACCCTACATGTGGCACACTATATAAGCAACCTCATTAGGAGCAAAATCGGCCACTAAGACAAGAACAAAAGGGCTAGCCGATTTTGTGATCAAAGTGTTCTTCTCTCAAGTTATTCCAAGAGTTGTGGTGTTGTGTGAAACATTTGAGGCATCACATTTGGGGTGCTAGGCTCACGAAGTTCTTAAGGAATCCAAGCAACTACAAAGGTATGTCATTCTACTAGTTTTTATATTACAAGTACCCCATGCCATGCTAGTTAGGATGAGAACCTTGGAAAATTATTATTTGCATGAATATTAGAGAAAACATAGATCCAAGGTTTCTAGGGTTGCATGTACACCATAGGAGTGTTAGAATGCTCAAAACCCTTCAGATGTATTGCATCAAAGTGTTGGAGAAGAAGATCTAGCTTGTAGATCTGAAGTTAGCTTGTGCTCAAGAAGCTCAAGAAGGTATAAAGTTCCAAACTTTATGCATATATGCATAGATCTCATCATTTTACTTTATTAGAAGCATTTCTTGTCCCAAAAGCCATAAGGTGGTGCATGTTGTGATCTGGACGAAAAGGGCTGTCCTTCTAGACTCTTGAAGGGGCCTTGAGTGATAAAAATTAGGTCCCATTAGCTGTATGTGTCCCATGCTTGGAGAAATAAGGTCTTAATGGATTAAGACGAAGCATTAAGAACTTTATGGACGTCCAAAGTGATAAAGTTCATGACTTTATGGATCCTAGTGTCACACCCCCAAACCAAACGGCGGAGACGTCCGGGGGTGGATGACTTTATTTGTAGTATCACAACACATGCATAATAGTAATCAAAGTACAAACAACCACTGTATTTAAAAAGTATAAGTATTTACATGTGTTTCATCATTTTACATATATTGAAACCAAAATAGTTATACACAAGAAGACAAGACTCAAATAGCTCCATCTTCTCAAAGGCTCGAGGAGTACCTGTTTAGTGATTCCCTGAGAATACAAGTAATTTGAAAAGAGAGTATCAACATAAAGTTGAGTGAGCGCATAAGTACTTATGTTTGAAAGTATATTTCTGTTTCTTGAATATGTATACTGTTCTAGAAAATCCTATATTTTCTGCTATATATATGAAAGTAGTTTTAATCTCATAAAACCGTTCTGTTTATATACCAATGTTCTGTATTTGTATTCCTTTATGTAAAACTTGTATCTATGTGTGTGCCTGGTTCCACCAACTGTTATTGTATACTGTAATGTAATACTGTAAATTGTATCTTGTAAAACTAGTACTTTGGATATGTACTTAAGTTTAGTTAATTATACACTAACGTATTGTTAATATCTTTTTAATGAGTTATTATAACCATACTGAGACTAGATGGCCTGACCCAACGCATTGAAGGCGTTGAAAGCTGTTGATAACAACTGTCACTCATAGGCATGTATGCCTGACTGTAGCTAGCAGTCTGAGTGCGGGGTTGTCAATCCCAATATAGATCTATACACACATTGTTTCGATCCCCGGCTGGAGATTCTGGTTATAATGTCAGGACTTTAACTATGTTGTTTAAATGAATTAAACAACCTGTATCAAATGACTCATAAAAAGCATATAAACGTTACATGTATAATAGTTACGAAAACCCAATCATTCTGAAATAAATGATTGACAGTATGTTCTTGAATTAGTATTCTTAACATGTATATGAAAGATGTATACTCTTGATTAGTTTTGAATCAAACCTTTGTTCTTGTAAACACAATGTACTTTAGTATACTTGAATCGTGAATTCATGTTCTGTGAATCGTAAATTATACCTATTATAATTTATATGTACTTTCTGAATTGATGCTGAGTATTCATGAATGCAACCCCTTGCTCAACATGTTACAAAGGGTATTTGAACTGAATGAAATAACTTTTATACTTATATACATATACAATTATATATAAGTGAAATTTAAATGACATTTGGACAAATAACCGATACTTATAATCCCACATCCAAACAAGGAAAAGGAACCAAAGTGGATTATCAGTCCTAAACCTTTTAAATAATATATATATATATATATATATATATATATATATATATATATATATATATATGTGATTTCTGGAGGAAAGTATAAGTTTATAAAACATTTAAAAGAAATTTAATATTTTGAAATACTTTTGGTGACTTGAAGTCATTTTATCACAATCTCTGAAAAACCATTTGGTTTGATGATAATTGAAATTCATTTTGATAAGATATTTGAAACGATTTGTTTATAACACAATTTCTTTGTGTTAGACTTGTAATCCCCCCTTAAAACAGTAAAAACTATGAAAATACGGGGTTATGAACTCACCTGTAGTGAGTGATTCGAGTGAAAGATTGATATAGGATGCTAAGTGTCAAGCGAAGTCTCGAGCACAAACGGATCCTATTAAGCATATAAAGACACATATATGGATATAATTAGTGTATAAAACAACTAATCATGAATTGGAACCACCATAGGGACTAGGAAACACTTGGAATGAAGTGTTACAATCACATGTGATTGTTGTAAAGGGGTTAACGGCCACACACAAGGGTGTGTTTACGACTTAGGGTGTTAACGGCCATGATGTTTACGGCCATGGAGTATACGGCCAAGGAGTATGCAGCCGTACACTCCTGGAAGAAACATGAAAAAGAGGTGTTTTACGACCCTATCTAGCATCCATTAAGTGTTCATGATCCTATGTTGGGTCATAAGATGAGTTTGAGGCCAAGACATGCACCAAACAAGGGTTTACGGCCAAGCGAGATGCTCATGGCCATAAAATCTTGGAGTTCTTGCATTAGATGATGATTCAAGGCTATGAATCAAGTGTTTCTCAAGCTTAACTAGAAGATAGAAGAGATACTCACACTTTTGAGGGTTCCTATGGAGTTCACGGCCCAAGAACTAGTGGGTGTTCTTGGTGTTCTTGAAGATCTAATCAAAAGAGATGATTTCATGGATGAAATCATAGGGTTTCACTAGATTAAGAAGGTTATCAAGTAACAAATGGAAGAATCACTTACACTTTGGAAGATTAGGATGAAAAACCTTGATGATACTTGAGAGAGAGTTGACTTTCTTGACTTGGATGGGTTAGAAATGAAGGAAAATGAATGAATATCATATATGTGGGCATGAGTTCACGGCCAACTTGAGTTTACGGCCGTACACTCATGTTTACGGCCGTAAACTCCTCTTGATGGAGTTCTTGGCTCGAAAACAACACGATGAACTTATGTTGACTCATGCCTAAACCCAAACCTTGAATGTACTAGGCATAGAACACTCAAACAGACCCTAAACAATGCTAAAAGATAGCAGAAACGAGTCTGACTTTGATTGAATTGAATGGTTTTACAAGATAGAAATTTCGGGTTGTCACACCTAGGCATGTTAGGTCTCTGGATCTAAAGTTTGGGCTTAAGTGCTTAAGCCATTAAGCACTTAATAAGGTTTTGGAAAACTGTTGAGTACACCCACCGTAAATCCAGTATGCCCAGCGTACTAGGTTAACCAACCCGATGGTGGTCAACATCTGGACGAGTAGGCCCCGCGTACCAGAGGAGTACGCCCCGCGTATGTCCTCTGTTGGGCCTTTATTAATGGGCTTCAGATTTTGGGCTGTTTATGGACTAAATGGAATTGGGCCTTTGCTGGACATTGTAAATAAGATATTTTGGGCCTGGTAGTGATAGTGGATCATAGGGTGAGGCCCAATTAGGAGGTTGGGCCCAATTTAGTAAATTTGGCCGATAATAGGCTTTATATGTGGACTTTCAAGTCAAGGACTGGGTATTTGGGCCTTGGCCTAACAAAGAAATGGACTTAATGAATGGTGTGGACATTTAGTCAAGAAGGCTATTTCGGGTATTAACTTGGTGTTTATTGTATAATAGTTTGGGATTCCCGACGAGTCAGCAGTCAGAGATTTACAGTATTTCAGCACTACTTGCGAGGTGAGTTGTCCTCACTATATCAACAGGGTCTAAGGCACCAAGGCCGTCCCTTTATGGATTTTATTCGGTTATGGTATGATATGTTGATGGGTTTGCATCCTTGTAGTTAGGATGAGGTTATGTTTATGCCTAGTGACCTGGTAGGGTTGGTGTCCTGGTTATAGGATGATGCTATGCTATATGATCTGTTAGATCAGTTTGATTGTTATATATGTATGCTAGTGTATGGTAGTTATGTGCACATGTTTGTTTTGTTTTGGGATGGGTTGAGGCGGTCTTGCTTTGTGCTGAAGACCAACATACCGAGGGCAGACCGGATAGAGTACAAACCCGAAAGGGTATGGTAGTCAGACCGAAGGCTTGGCGAGCGGTCCGGATAGGCTGAAGGCCTTGCGAGGTGGTCTAGACGTGCCAAAGGCTCGAAGAGCGGTCCAGATAGACTGAAGGCCTGCAAGGCGGTCCAGTCAGGCTGAAGGCTCATTATGCATGCTGATCTGTATTTGTTGATATGATATGATTATGGTTATATGAGGTTGGTATTTTGGGGGTAGCTCACTAAGCTTTCGGGCTTACAGTTTCAGTGTGTTGTTTCAGGTACTTCTGGTGATCGCGGGAAAGAGAAGGCATGATCGTACCGCTCCTCCTGCTGTTATGATTTGATGATTTGATACTGGGATACTCTGATAACTATTATTTTGAAAACAAACTATG
Source organism: Lactuca virosa (assembly GCF_052849685.1). Classification (NCBI taxonomy): domain Eukaryota; kingdom Viridiplantae; phylum Streptophyta; class Magnoliopsida; order Asterales; family Asteraceae; genus Lactuca; species Lactuca virosa. The sequence continues at coordinate 210,720,851 of NC_136432.1, forward strand.
TAATGTTAAGTGGTTTTAAGTGTTTTGAAAAAGTTTAAATTCGGCATGTTTTTTTGGGTGTTACATTGTACTTGTAAAATTGTAGTTGATTATAGCAATGAAATTTTGATGTATGTGATGGTGATCAGGTAGAGTAATGAAAATTTGGTTGATCATTTGAAATTGATTGAAACCAAATAACTTTTTGCATTGCCTTCACCTTCTATTCTTAATTTCAAGTTCTTCTACATAGAAGAATTATAAATAAGAAGTTGGCAGAAGCAATGTGGTAGTAATTAATAAAAAAAAGACATGCACTACATGTGGGAAAAGTATGATGTTATATTGGACAAACAAATCAAAGTGAATTGTTATTTTTTTATTTTAATCAATCAGGAGCTAAATAAATGAATAAGTGATGTAATTTCTTTTTTTCTAATATAGCATCTAACTTCTATTTCTATTTCTTTTTTAAAATTTAAATTTAATTTGTTTACTTATTAAACCATTGTAATTCAAAAGAACAATGCTATAACTGTTTCCACATATACATACACATACCTACAGCATTAAACTTTTGAAGTATGAGAGTTAAATAAAAAACATACAATTAAAAAAAAGTTACGAACATAAATGAAATTAAGATGCTATAGTGGAAGCCCAACCGAAATAAAAGGTAAGAAATAGATGAAGCTGTACCTGAAATTGAGGCAGAAGAAACAATAAAGGGAGACTCTGATGCACAAAATCTAATAAAACATTGTGTTGCTTCTGATCCAAATATTTGGAATGTCGTTATAAAGAAGCAAGGTCCATCCAAGTTTAATTTAGGCCAACACTTGATGACAATATTTATGTACTCTTGTTAACCTAATCTAAAATATACAGTATATTTGGCCATTATGGTAAAAGATAGCTCTAACACAACGGAACTGTTAATCCTTGGCTGTAATGAAGGGTAATTAAGTAATTTTACATTGAAGAGATGTAGCAAATTTGATGTACCTTCCATGTTTAATCTGAGGTTGTTTGTAGTGACTTCAAGGAACCTTTTGAGTTATCCTTTCCAATTCTTCCTATAGTGAAATAACATAAGTTTTATGTTAAAAAGATTTGTAGGAAAACTAACTAAAAAATTGTGTAAAAAAAGCACCTTAGATAGCTAATTACCCTTGAACGGAAGCATCCTTAGTTTTCTTTTGGCTCACCAGACCACATGAGACAGTTTTTCCAAAACACAATACATGTTTGGTTGTTTTTCTCCAAGAAAGGTGGAGTACTGGTTGACCAATTTGACTTCCATGCATTCTTTGAAATGCTTCTTTAACAAATGTCCTACAAACAATCTACCCTTAACAGTTTTTTCATGTATCAAGTTTGTATTTTGACAAAAATAACACTTATCTATTGACAAACTGAAGAAAGCTGCATCCTCCCCTGCAGCACCAGGGTCAAGATTGCCAATATAAATCTATGACAACATTAAGAAAGAAGTAAGTTATCAAGAAAATGGGCAGAAGTGTATAATTCAAAGTATCTAAACTTACAGTTGTGTTTGTTAGATCAGTGTCCACAAGAATAATAAAGTTATTAATTAACTATATAAATTACATATTAGAGCTTATTGTCAACCAATTATCACTTCATGAGGTCATATCGTTCATTCATTTTATGAAAATTTGAATGGACTAATAATTACCGATTCCACTTTGTTCCTTTTGTTAAATTTGTAATAATCACCATCTTGCATTTCTTTTTGTAGCAAAACTATGACAACCCTTTATTTTCATTAGTGTAAAAGTCAACCAAAGTCAAACATGTGTCAACTAAAGTCAACCTTATTGTTTTGATTTACTTATTAAGGTTAGATTAATAACCTATATGTGTTTAAAAGCCTTTTATTAGAAGTATTTCTTAAATTAGAAGTGAAGTACCCAAAATCTGAGAAGGCTCGCAGGAACCGTAAACCCTCGGTTCGCAGCCGAGAACTCACTTCGGACCGCAAACCCTCGGTTTGCAGCCGAGAACCCACTTCTGACCGCAAACTTCAATTCTGACCGCAAACTTCGGTCTTATCCTTTCGGATCGCAAACCAACGAACATGTACTATCATCGATTCGGCCCTATACATATGGGGGGACCGAAATCACTTCCTCACTTCTACACTTCTAACCGAAAACACTAGTTTTTCTCTCAAGTTCGTCAACCGAAAACCCATGTTTCTCTCTCAAGTATCATCCAAAATCCTTCGAATCTCCTTCAGATCTTGATAAGAATACTAAGTTTTCTTCATTTCTTCAAGCAATCGCCTTCCTTTTTGGTGATCTTTGGGCCGAAAACCCTTGAATCTCCTTAATTTCACCAAGAACACCAAGATCTTCATTTGGCCGAAAATCCAAGGGCTGGCCGAAAACTCATTGCAGCCTTCCAAAATCACTTCAAACACTCTTATTTGTAAGTGAAACTTACAAATTAATCCATTTCCTTATCACACTTGCGATTATATTCACTAATAGTATACATATATTACGTGAAATGCTTTTAGGACTCGTTTTTATCTCGAGATCTAACTTGTGGAAAAACATCCTATATCGAACTTTCAGACGAATCACTCATGTAAAGTGAGTTCATACCCCTACAATTTACCCTTTTCAATGTTTTTAGGGGGGATACAAGCTAAACACAATTTAATTGTGTTAACACTTACTTGTGAAAACAAACAAACAAAGGATTTCTTATGCTTATAAATATTATTTAAAATCATTTTCAAACTCTTTTAAACTATTTTAGATTTCTGTTTATTATCAAAATCATATTCATTTGCATATTTATGTATAATCATGCTTTAACGAACTTAGGACTATTGCTAAATACCGTAACTCATGTTCCTTGTTTTTGTTGTGGGCTTAGGGTAGGATCACTAGTCCGACTGTCGGCTAAATCATAACTATACATTTTAAATATATGTTACAGTTCAAACAAACATACTAGTAAACTATAATAGGTATAGTTTAGAGAAACAATTCTTACTATTGTCTAGATCAGAGAAACAGTACATGAATCAATGCATACATACTATTACTTTTCATTGCAAAGTACATTATTCACTTACAGGAACAAGAAACATATACATAATATACGTAAACAAGTTAACTAGAATGTGAAATACTACTTCATGGTACTTAGAAACATTCTTGCTAAGTCATGTTTTATAACCAGAGTCTCCTGGAGGGAGAGCGTGAGTTTGTGTATAGATCTATACGGGACTAACAATCCCGCACCTTGGCTGTTAGCTACAGTTGGGACCGGCAGGTCTACGGGTGACAAATGTCATACCTTTTTCAACGCCTGAAGAACGTCGTGTTTATACTAGTCAATTTAGTATGGTTATAACCTCATTCACATTAAGTATTAACTAAACAATTCGGTTTACAAGACAAACATTTGTTCGGTGGTTTTATTTTAAACAAAACTACTAAAAGATATTATCTTCCATTCCATGCATACAATGATGTTCACACATGAACAAGGCATACTGTTTTTCTAGTAAAGATAGTTACAAACATGGAAAACATACAGTTATACTATATCGAGTACAAACATACATTGATACTATTTCAAGTACAAACATACATTTTACACTATTTCTAGAGGACAAAATATACAAACAGTTGGGTCTTGGGTAAAAGACTACTATTCATTTTAAGCAGAAAATATAGGATTTTCTGGGAAGTATACTAACATTTTCATGAAACAAATACAAACATTAGACACTAAATACTTATGAACTCACCAAATTAAATATTGATACTCTCTTTCAAAATAACTTGTATTCTCAGGGAACTAGTAGACAGGTACACTAGCACATGTTTTTGAGAAGACGGAGCATGTTCAAGACTCGTGTTTTATTTTTGCTATACATTTTTGGTGTCATACAACTATACAATGAACACACATGTATTAACTATATTATTAATGCAATGGATGTTGTTTCTTGTTTTACTATTGTGCATTGTTATGATACTGTACATGACGTCCTCCACCCCCGAAAGTTTCCGCCATCTCGGTTTGGGGGTGTGACAGATTGGTATCAGAGCATTGTTTATATTGAACTAAGTATATCAACCCATAAAAGATATACAACTATAAATACAATGGGATTAAAACACTCTGACTAAGAGTTATACTTTTTAAATATAACAAATATTTTACTAAAGTATACATACATGCATACATACCATATCAGTGTTATACTAGAACATAACAAAAGTATTGTGATTGTTGAACAACACAAGTAGGCTTGGGGATATATAATCAGGTTTGGGATTTATATAGCCTGATCAACTATATCTATCCGAGAAGTGATTAGCATATTCCTAGGAATGGTCGTGGTGTTGCAAAAAGTCTAAAAACTTACCAACTCTTACTACAATGAAACACTAGAACATAACATAAACTAAAAAAATACTATAGGAGTATTTTGTGGTACTATAATTAACTTATGTGAAACTAAAAGGATCTTTACTAGTAGGTCTATAGTTGCTGAGTGGATACGCTAAGGTTATATATGACTGAGATGCTATGGAATGAGAATCTGTGATCTTCGCTTTACTTCCTATTCCTTTTTTGGTTGTGGTCTTAGAGTTGGCTCACTTATTCGAAGGTCTATTCTATCTTAATTATATATAACTGGTATGCACTACGTAAGTATAGAAGTAACTGGTAAGGATCATCTTATAAATCTCTTTAGTAATACATTTATTATATGCTTCTTACACCCATATTCTCGCTTAGATAACATGGCTGGATTTCATCTGTCGGGAGACCCGTACTTTCCAAATCAAGGGAACGGTGGATGGCTCGAAGCTGAACCAGAAGGAGATGACCCTATGGTCTCAATAGAAGAAGACCCCGAGGAGAGTTCTGAGGAAGAGAACGAAGTGGAAGTTCAAGAAGACTCCGACTCAGAACCCGAGGTCTATAACCCACCCCAAGTTGCCCAAAATCCTAACCCTCGATAGGATTTTCAAGGCCCGAGTGGGCAGTAAACTTGGGAAGGTGGAGTCACGAACAGGGACAACCACCTCCTTATAATGGGGACCGAAGCTTCTACAACCTGAACGAGGGAGGTTCAGCTGACAGAGTCCTCCCTATCTTGGTTCGGCCTGTTGCTTGAAATGTTGAACAAGGAAGAGCGGCCATCGACCAAGTCATGGAGATTAGAGCTAACTCAGGAGTCAACAAAGTTCGCCTTCGCCACCTGGGCCAAGACCTGGAGTTAACAAGGACTCACACTGATGCACTACAGAGGGAGCTAACTGCCAGCCGATCCGAAGTTAGAGAACTTCGTCAGAGCCAAGTGGCATTGGAAAGGCGTGTGTGGGAAACGGAACACCAGTTGGCTGAATCCAGGGCAAAATCTAGTAGTAATCAGAACAACACTCCTCGCGAGTAGAGAATACTCTACTCACTCTTTTGGATATAACTTAAATCTATGTGTATACACTAGTATTACTATTTCATGTTTAGGATCCGACCTCGAAATTTCGGTTTCAATAGGTCTTTATGCTGTCAAAGTTTTCTCTAAGTTGGTATGTTGTAGATCTATTGCAAGGTCTAATTTTCCCGAACTCTATTCATCTCTAATACCAATGGAATTGATAGGCATTAAATTCTACTGAAAGGTTTATATCCAAATTCATTCACTTTCTAATGATAGACTTCTATTGCAAACACTTAAAAACTATTACATGTTGAACTAGGGTAAAGTAGTTCAAGGACCACTCACATTATAATCACTATTGGCATCTTACCATTATCTTTATTTTTATAAACTTATAGTTAAAAGATGCCTCCTCATAAATCAAACAGACACTATCCACCAATAATTCCAACTCAACCACCACCACCACCTCCTCCACAATTCGACCCTGTAGTTTTTCAAGCTGTAGTGACCGCGGCTGTGACGGTAGCCTTAACTTAGATCAACACTAGCAGTACTAGTGGGGGTGGAGGGGGTATTAACTCTACCCAACGTGATAGTCATGGGCACCCTAGGGAGTGTTCATACAAAGACTTCACTAACTGCAAACCCAAAACCTTTAACGGTACCGGTGGAATCATTGCTCTATCACAATGGTTTGAGAAAACGGAGTCTATCTTCAAGATCTGCTCCTGCCTAGAAGGAAGCAAAGTGAAATTTGTTGCATGCACCTTCTCCGACAGGGCCCTCACATGGTGGAATATCCATGTCAAGTCACTTACTCTCATAGTGGCTAACTCAATGGGATGGGATACACTGAAGGATCTGATGATTGAGGAATACTGCCCGAGGGCGACATTCAGAAACTAGAACAAGAACTTTGGAGCCTTACTATGAAAGGCTATGACATAGTAGCTTATACAACTAGGTTTAGTGATCTAGTGGCTCTATGTCCGGGGATAGTCCCTACAGAGAGCAAGAAGATTGAGAGGTAAATCTGGGGACTGGTACCTCCATTTCAGGGGAACGTATTGTCTTCGAACCCCTTTACATTTGATAGTGCCAAACGCTTGGCACAGAGACACATTGACCATGGAGTCCGTCCGCAAGAAACAACCCCTGTCCCAGAACCAGACAAAATGACCGACAACAAGAGAAAGTTTTGGGACAGAAAGAAGAACAAATCAACACATGACCCCGCCAAGAAACAAAAGATTGTGGCTGTTCATGCCGCAACGACCCCTGTTGTCCCTACACCAGCAAAGCAGTATGCTGGAAGTCTTCCGAAATCTAGCAAGTGCAACTTCCATCACAACGGACCTTGCCGGGAGATGCAGTGTGCTAACTGCAATAGGAAAGGGCACACGACCTATTTGTGTAAGGCACTGGCAAGACCAATCACCCAGGTCCTTGGTATTGGAGTAGGCCAGGCCTGCTACAGGTGTGGTGAAGTTGGACACTACAAAGGGAACTATCCAAAAGCAGGGAATACTGGCGGAGTAGGGAGAATTTTGGCGATAGGAAATGAAGAAGCCGTGGCAGACCCTACGGTGGTCACGGGTACGTTTCTGCTCAATAACTCTTATGCATGCATACTATTTGATAGTGGAGCGGAGAGGAGTTTCGTGAATCAAAAATTTAAACACATACTTAAACAACCCCACAAGCACTAAAGAAACGTTCATCGTAGAAATGGCTAACGGGAAGACTGAGAGCACTAACGATATATAAATAGGATGCACCCTCACTTTAGATAGTTATTCATTTCAAATCGACCTCATGCCTGTCTCAATTAAAAGTTTCGACATCATCGTCAGCATTTATTGGTTGAGTCTCCATCGTGCTGATATCCTGTGTTTTGAAAAAGCCGTTCGTCTTAATCTACCGAATAGCGAAACCCTAGTTATCTATGGCGACAAACCAGGCACGAACCTTCGAATCATCTTGAGTATTCAAGCCCGGAAGTACTTACGAAAGGAATATCATGCGTTCCTTGCTCACGTAGTTGATGTGAAACAAAAGGTGAAAGACATAAAGAACATCCCAGAAGTCCGCAACTTTCCTGACCTCTTTCCCGAAGATCTTCCAGGAGTGCCACCAGAACGCCAAGTCGAGTTCAGAATCGACTTAATTCCGGGAGCTACCCCTGTAGCCAAATCGCCCTATCGACTAGCACCAGCTGAGATGCAGGAACTATCCAGTGAACTGAACGAACTACTCAACAAAGGATTTATCAGACCAAGCTTCTCACCCTGGGGAGCACCGGTCTTGTTCGTGAAGAAGAAGGATGGATCGTTCCATATGTGCATCGACTATCGCGAGCTAAACAAACTGACCATTAAGAACCGATATCCTCTACCGCGTATCGACGACTTGTTCGACCAACTCCAAGTAGCAAACTACTTTTCAAATATTGACTTAAGATCCAGGTATCACCAGTTACGAGTTTTAGAGGAAGATGTTCCCAAAACAGCCTTTCGAACTCGTTATGGTCACTACGAGTTTGTAGTGATGCCTTTCGGATTAACCAATACGCCCGCAGTGTTCTTGGACTTAATGAACCGGGTGTTCCGTCCTTACTTAGATAAGTTCATGATAGTATTCATTGATGACATACTTATCTACTCACGAAGTAAGGAGGAACATAGTCAGCACTTACGACAGATCTTGGAAACACTATGAGCGGAGAAGCTTTATGCGAAGTTCTCAAAGTGTGAATTTTGGATTCGGAGAGTCGAATCCCTGGGTCACATGGTAAGCGAAGAGGGAATTCACGTGGACCCTTCCAAAATCAAAGCCATCGAGAACTGGTCAGCACCAAGGACGCCTACAGAAATTCATCAATTACTAGGCCTCGCTGGCTACTATCGCAGGTTCATTCAGAACTTTTCAAAGATTGCGAAACCACTTACAACCTTGACCCAGAAGGGTGTGACCTTTAACTGGGAAGAGAAACAAGAAAAGGCGTTCCAAACGCTGAAGCAAGCCTTATGCAACGCACCGATATTATCCCTCCCAGAAGGGATAGAAGATTTCGTGGTATACTGCGATGCATCCAACCAAGGGCTTGGCTGTGTTCTTATGCAACGAGGAAAGGTTATCGCCTATGCCTCAAGACAGCTTAAGACACACGAAGTCAACTACACTACTCATCTTCAGTTAGGAGCAGTAGTATTTGCTCTGAAGATCTGGAGACACTACCTATATGGTACGAAAAGCACTATCTTTATAGATCACAAAAGCCTTCAACATATATTCGATCAGAAGGAGCTCAACATGAGGCAACGACGGTGGGTCGAGCTACTAAATGACTACGAATGCGAAATTCATTATCATCCCGGTAAAGCCAATGTAGTAGGTGACGCTCTAAGTTGGAAGGAGTACTCAGGTCGAAGAGTCAAAGGATTGACTATGACAATCCTTTCACATTTGTCCACACAAATTAAGGAGGCTCAACAGGAAGCCTTGAAACCTGAAAATGTGGCAGGTGAAACCCTAAGAGGAATGGATAAGAATTTAGAAGTCAAGGGTGACGGAGCCTTTTACCTCATGGATCAGATCTGGACACCGAAGCTCGGTGGTTTCAGAGATGTTGTCATGAACGAAGCACACAATACTCGATACTCTGTTCATCCAGGTTCAGACAAGATGTATCTGGACCTCAAAAAGTTATATTGGTGGCCTAACATGAAAGCAGAGATTGCTACCTTTGTGGGCAAGTGTCTTACTTGTGCCAAGGTTAAGGTAGAATACCAAAAGCCCTCAGGTTTACTACAATAACTAGAGATACCTGAGTGGAGGTGGGAGCAGATTACAATGCATTTCATAACCAAGTTTCCCAAGACAACGTCGACAGATTAACCAAGTCCTCACACTTCCTACCAATTAAAGAAACTAACAAGATGGAGAAACTGACCAGAACTTACAGTAGAGAGATTGTACGACTGAATGGTGTGCCCATATCTATTATATCTGATAGAGATAGTTGATTCACCTCAAGGTTCTGGCAGTAACTACAAAAATATCTAGGAACTAGGCTGGACATGAGTACAGCCTACCACCCACAAACTGATGGACAGAGTGAGAGAAATATACAAACGCTGGAAGACATGCTGAGAGCTTGTGTGATCAACTTTGGTAAAGTGTGTGATATTCATTTACCATTGGTCGAGTTTTCATACAACAACAGCTACCATACCAGTATCAAAGTTGCTCCATTTGAATCCCTCTATGGCCGGAAGTGCAGATCCCCTCTGTACTGGGTTGAAGTGGGTGACACGCAACTAGCTAAAGGACAAGTTCCTAAAAACACTCTCACTGGTCCGGAGATCATCCGGGAAACGACAAAAAAGATTGTACGAATCCGTGAGCGACTAAAAGCCTCTAGAGATCGACAGAAAAGCTACGCTGACAAAAGACGGAAACCCTTGGAATTTCAGGTTGGTGACGTTGTGCTATTAAAGGTATCACCCTGGAAGGGCATGATACGCTTCAGAAAGAGTAGCAAACTAACTCCAAGGTACATTGGGCCTTTCGAGATTCTCGCTAGAATCGGCCCGGTAGCTTACAAACTCCGACTACCTCAAGAAGTTAGTAACGTACACCATACTTTCCACGTATCCAACCTAAAGAAGTGTCTATCTGATGAGACTCTTGTTATCCCACTCGATGAAATTGAGATCAAAGAGAGCCTTAACTTCGTGGAAGAACCAGTAGAAATCATGGATAAAGAAGTCAAGCAAACCAAACAGAGCCGTATCCCGATAGTGAAGGTTCGCTGGAATGCAAAACGGGGACCTGAATTCACTTGGGAGCGTGAGGATCAAATGAAACATAAGTATCCGCATCTTTTCCCTTAGTCCATGTGTATCACGTTAGATTTAATTTCGGGAAGAAATTCCCTTTAACAGGGGGATGATGTGACAACCCGTTATTTTCATTAGTGTAAAAGTCAACCAAAGTCAAACATGGGTCAACTAAAGTCAAACTTATTATTTTGATTTACTTATTAAGGTTAGATTAATATCCTATATGTGTTTAAAAGCCTTTTATTATAAGTATTGCTTAAATTAGAAGTGAAGTACCCAAAATCCGAGAAGGCTCATAGGAACCGCAAACCCTCGGTTCGCAGCCGAGAACTCACTTCGGACCGCAAACCCTCGGTTCGCAGCCGAGAACCCACTTTTGACCGCAAACTTCACTTCTGACCGCAAACTTCGGTCTTATCCTTTCGGATCGCAAACCAACGAACATGTCCCATCATCGATTCGGCCCTATACATATGGGGGGACATAAATCACTTCCTCACTTCTACACTTCTAACCGAAAACACTAGTTTTTCTCTCAAGTTCATCAACCAAAAACCCATTTTTCTCTGTCAAGTATCATCCAAAATCCTTTGAATCTCCTTCAGATCTTGATAAGAACACCATGTGTTCTTCATTTGTTCAAGCAATCGCCTTCCTTTTTGGTGATCTTTGGACCGAAAACCGTTGAATCTCCTTAATTTCACCAAGAACACCAAGATCTTTATTGGGTCGAAAACCCAAGGGCTGGCCGAAAACTCATTGCAGCCTTCCAAAATCACTTCAAACACTCTTATTTGTAAGTGAAACTTACAAATTAGTCAATTTCCTTATCACACTTGCGATTATATTCACTAATAGTATACATATATATTACGTGAAATGCTTTGAGGACTCGTTTTTATCTCGGGATCTAACTTGTGGAAAAACATCCTATATCGAACTTTCAAATGAATCACTCACTTAATGTGAGTTCATACCCCTACAATTTACCTTTTTCAATGTTTTTAGGGGGGGGGGGGATACAAGCTAAACACAATTTAATTGTGTTAACACTTACTTGTGAAAACAAACAAACAAAGGATTTCTTATGCTTATAAATATTGTTAAAAATCATTTTCAAACTATTTTAAACTACTTTAGATTTCTGTTTATTATTAAAATCATATTTATTTGCATATTTATGTATAATCATGCTTTAACGGAATTAGGACTATTGCTAAATACCGTAACTCCTGCTCCTTGTTTGGTTGTAGGCTTAGGATAGGATCATTAGTCCGACTATCGGCTAAATCATAACTATACATGTTAAATATATACATGAATATTAAATCTCATTTTCAAAGAACATACTTAACTCAATTGCATATGTTGGGCAAATGAGACTTTTCTCCAAATCATTTACAGTTCAAACAAACATACTAGTAAACTATAATATGTATAGTTTAGAGAGACAATTCTTACTATTGTCTAGATCACAGAAACAATACATGAATCAATGCATACATACTATTACTTTTCATTCCAAAGTACATTAGTCATTTACAAGAACAAGAAACATATACATAATATACGTAAACAAGTTAACTAGAATGTGAAATACTACTTCATGGTACTTAGAAACATTCTTGCTAAGTCATGTTTTATAACCAGAGTCTCCTGGAGGGAGAGCGTGAGTTTGTGTATAGATCTATACGGGACTAACAATCCCGCACCTTGGCTGTTAGCTACAGTTGGGACCGGCAGGTCTACGGGTGACAAATGTCATACCTTTTTCAACGCCTGAAGAACGTCGTGTTTATACTAGTCAATTTAGTATGGTTATAACCTCATTCACATTAAGTATTAACTAAACAATTCGGTTTACAAGACAAACATTTGTTCGGTGGTTTTATTTTAAACAAAACTACTAAAAGATATTATCTTCCATTCCATGCATACAATGATGTTCACACATGAACAAGGCATACTATTTTTCTAGTAAAGATAGTTATAAACATGGAAACATACAGTTATACTATGTCGAGTACAAACATACATTCATACTATTTCAAGTACAAACATACCTTTTACACTATTTCAAGAGGACAAAACATAAAAACAGTTGGGTCTTGGGTAAAAGACTACTATTCATTTTAAGCAGAAAATATAGGATTTTCTGGGAAGTATACTAACATTTTCATGAGACAAATACAAACATTAGACACTAAATACTTATGAACTCACCAACTTAAATGTTGATACTCTCTTTCAAAATAACTTGTATTCTCAGGGAACCAGTAGACAGGTACATTAGCACAAGTTTTTGAGAAGATGGAGGATGTTCAAGACTCGTCTTTTATTTTTGCTATACATTTTTGGTGTCATACAACTATACAATGAACACACATGTATTAACTATATTATTAATACAATGAATGTTGTTGCTTGTTTTACTATTGTGCATTGTTATGAAATTGGTTGAAAATGTTTTTCAACCCTTTGACCTAAAACTGCTCAAAATGCAAAATCACTTGCGTCACACATGAGCTCAAAAGGGAGGTTCTATTTGGGGAAACCATGATGGGGGCGTTTGTCAAGTTCTCTTTTAAAGTTTCAAAAGCTTCTAATTAATCATTAGAAAAATTAAAGTCCACATCTTTTAAAAGCAATTGGGTCAAAGGTCTCGTTATTTTTGTGAAATCTTTAATGAATTGACGGTAAAATCCTGCGTGACCTAAAAAGCTTCACACCCCTTTGACATTTTTTGGGGGTGGTTATTTGGCAATGGTGTCGATCTTTGCACGATTTACCTCAATCCCAGCCTTGGAAACCTTGTGACCTAACATAATTCCCTCTTTGACCATAAAAGTGGCACTTCTCCCAGTTCAAGACCATATTGGTCTTTTCATACCTAGCAAGCATCAAATCTAGGTAGCCAAACAATCATCAAAATAAGAACCAAAAAGACTGAAAAATCATCCATGAAAACTTCCACGAAAATTTCCACCATATCGTGAAAAATGGCGGTCATACATCTCTGAAACATGGTTAGTGCATTGCACAATCCAAATGACATTCTTCTATAAGAAAATGTTCTGCTAGGACATGTGAATGTCATCTCTTCTTGGTCTCATGGATCTATTGGAATCTGGAAATATCTTGAAAATCTATCTAGAAAACAGTAATAGAGGTGACTAGATAAACGCTCAAGCATTTGATCATTAAATGGTAAAGGAAAGTGCTTTTGCAAGTGGCATCATTTAACTTGCGATAACCAATGCACACTCTCCAACCGGTTACTGCCCGCGTTGGGATGAGCTCGTATTTCTCGTTCACCACTACCATCGTTCCTCCTTTCTTTGGCACCATGTGAATTGGACTCGCCCATGGACTATCCGAAATGGAGTATATGATTCCTGCGTCCATCAACTTTATTATCTGCTTTTTGACTACCTTTTGCATGTTGGGATTCAATTTTCTCTGAGGTTGCAATATAGGTTTGGCCCCTTCTTCCAGATTGATTTTATGTGAGTAATACGAGGGACTAATGCCTTTGATGTTGGTGATCTTCCAAGCAATAGCGTTTTTGCTTTTATTCAAAACCTCGACCAAGCTCTCTTTGCCTTTAAGCTCTAGATCAACTTCAATTATAATAGGCTTCTGCTCACTCTCTTCCAAAAATACATACTCCAAATGCTTGGGCAAGGCTTTCAATTCCAATTCCAGGTTCTGTTCAGTTGCCACGGCGTAGGCATCTAACCATCATGCCGTGGTATTTTCCATTTGAGTGGCCACGTCGTGGCGGGTCTTCAGAATGTTTTCTAACTTCTTCAAACTCACTTTCTTCCAAAAGCCTCTCCATTTCTGCAAGATCATGTTTAGCATCAAACTCACTTTCTTTCAAAGGCATTTATCCTTCCAAATCATTATTCTTCTATCTTTCCAATTCTTTCTCCAACAATGTATCCACAAGGTCCATCGAGAAAACTGAGTTGTCACTAATCTTTGAATGTTTCATTGACCTATTAACTCCAAAGGTTATGTTTTCTTCTCCAACACGAAGAGAGAGCTTTGACTCTCTAATATCTACCAAGTCTCGTGCGGTGCTTAGGAAAGGCCTTCTAAGAATGATTGGAACTTGGTTGTCTTCTTCCATATCTAAAACGAAAAAATACACGGGAAATACAAACTTGTCAATTTTAACTAACAAATCCTCACATATACCTCTTGGAAAAGTTATTGTCTTGTTAGCTAGGTGAATAGCCATGAAAATTGGCCTTGGCTCCGGAAAATTCAATTTCTTGAAGAAGGAATAGGGCATAAGATTCATGCTAGCTCCCGAATTGGCAAGGGCGTGACTTGTAGCTAAATTCCCGAATTGGCATGGAAGTGTCAAACTCCCCGGATCACCCATATTCTTTGGAAGCTTGTTTAGCGTGGCGGCTAAGAAATTTTCATTTAGAATGACATTATATGCCTCCTCCATCTTCTTTGTATTTGTGAGTAAATCCTTCAAGAACTTGGCAAATTTTTTGCATTTGAGCTACCACTTCTATAAAGGAAATATTGATTTTAAAGGATTTAATATGCTCTAGGAACTTCATGAAGTCTTCTGATTGCTTATCTTCTTTTGCTCTGCTTGGGAATGGAAGTGGTGGTTGATAGGCCTTGACACGGGGGTCATTTTTTTTACAGGAGTTGTGTAACAACCGGAATCTAGAAGGCCAATTATGGAAATATTTTTTTAAGGCCAACTCTTCGAGTTTATGGCATAAACTCGATGTGTTAGAAGCTTTTGGGGCGCGTGTTTTTAAGGACCAACTCGTCGAGTTGGTGAAGGCAACTTGACGAGTTGGACGCTGTTTGAGAAACCCTAGTTTCGGGATTTTGCACCCTATTTAAACACCTTAAGTCCTAGGTGTTGGCCTCATTTCCAACCTCTTCCATCTTCTTTCTATTTGTGAGTAAATACTTCATGAACTTGGCATATTTTGGCATTTGAGCTACCACTTCTATAAAGGGAATATTGATTTGAAAGGCTTTAATATGCTCCAGGAACTTCTTGTAGTCTTCTGATTGCTTATCTTCTTTTGCTAGCCTTAGGAATGGAAGAGGTGGTTGATAGGCCTTGACAGGGGGGGCTCATTTTTCTTTACAGGAGTTGTGTAACATCCGAAATCTAAAAGGCCAATTATGGAAATAAATTCTTTTTTTAGGCCAACTCGTTGAGTTTATGACATAAAATTGACGTGTTGGAAGCATTTGGGGTGCGTGTTTTTCAGGACTAACTCGTTGAGTGTGAAGGGAAGTCGACGAGTTGGACGCTGTTTGAGAAACCCTAGTTTCAGGATTTTGTACCCTATTTAAACACCTTAAGTCTCAGGTGTTTGCCTCATTTCCATCCCCCATAGCCCCTAACCCTAATCTCGAAACCCTAGAGCCTCCAAGAGTGTTGTGAGTCCATTGTGTGTGTTTTGGTGTGTGTTTGAAGCTCATTCAAGGAGGGGAAGCTTGGTACAAGGTGGTGGTTCAAGAAGGAGCTCATAGATCTTGATTCTCTGCTCCATTTCGATATAAAGTTCTAACCTTGCTTAATATTTACTTAGATCTCTTATTTGGTTAAATTGCATGTCTTAGCCATGGATGGATGATTATTGGGGAAGTAGAAGTCCCAAGTGCTTACTCTTTCAGATCTATGATCTTCATGAGTTCTTTTGGCATAAAGGCGCCAACTTTATGGTCTTAAGGGCTTCATGCATCTATTAAGTTCTTCTTTTCGTCTCTTATGAGCTTTTGAGCCCCTCCTAGCCATGCATGGGTGTAAAGTTGGAAGCTTTACCTGACCATGTAACCTTTAAGGACCATATTAGTATTTTGGGGCTTTGTCTTGGTGGTTAAGTGATTATTGATTAAGCCCTTAACCTTTTAAGCCTAGGATTTGGGTGTTGAGCAACTTGGTTGGTTCCTATGGGTAAAGTTGGAAACTTTACCCTTCTAGACGCTATTTCAGTGAAGATCTGAGTGAGGAAGCTGTTAGTTTTGATTATGTAATCTCAATGGATTAAGCTGTTTGGTCTCGGGTGAACTTAACGAGTTGGATGGTCAACTCAACGAGTTGTTTTGTTTTTTCTCCGTTTCTGAGTTTGTGTGGGTCAACTCGGCGAGTTGATTAGACAACTTGATGAGTTGGATCGATTTCTTCCAGACTTTGTGGTTGTCAGAGGAACTCGACGAGTTGAAGGACAACTCGGCGAGTTGGGTCAAGTTGGACCATTGACTTTGACTTTTGACGAATGTCTTTGACTAAGTTTGTCCCTAGGGGCGTTTGTGATAACCTGATTTGGTTGTAAGGAAAATATGCGCTTAGGATAAGACCCATATGGGGTTGGGCCCAGTACGGAAAATTGGGCCATTAGTGGGTATTCGTGGATCTTTTGGTTTTGAGCCTAAATTTTGGGTCATGTTGGGTTCGGGGTAAAATGGTCATTTTAACCCAAGTATGGATTATGGATTATAGCATGGGACCCAATTGCTAATTGGATGTGTTGTTGGTTTTGATATCTCGGAAGCCGGCAGGGCAGCAACTAAGGACTTTCTTTCGGGGAGCTTCTGCATTCGATGTGAGTTTTCCTCACTGTACTTTCGGGTTGAAGGCACTAAGGCCGGCCCTTTGGTTTGATAACCTGATATTTTGATATGGCGAGTATGAAATAGATATGCATGCTAGTCTGGTTATGCTAGTGTTGATATGTTAGTCTGGTAGATATGTAGGACTACCTGTGATACTGTCTATTTATCTTTATATGATATTATCTGTTATATGTCGACATATTGTGTGGATTGGTTTGAGGTTGTACTGCTTTGTGTTGTAGCCAACAAACCCTGGAGTATGCCAGATATGAGCTGAGGGCCAGGGAGGGCATGCCAGACTCATACTGAGGGCTCATTAGCATTCTAGATACGAGATGAGAACCAGGTGGTAAGCCAGACTCGTACTGAGGGCTACTCATTGGTATTCCAGTCCAAGGACTGAGGGAGCAAGCCAAACATAAGCTGTGGGCCTAAGGGGAAGCCAGACTTATGCTGTGGGCTCGAGAGTAAGCCAGATATGAGATGTGGGTTTGATAGGCAAGCCAGACTCATACTGTGGGCTCAGGGGGTAATCCAGTCTTTTAGCTGTGGACCCAATACATGTTGTTATTAGTATATGTTATCTGTTTGGGTGTTGGTATTTTGAGGGAACTTACTAAGCTTCATGCTTATAGTTTTGGTTTATGGTTTCAGGTACTTCAGTGGATTGTTTCAAGGTGAATTCGTGACCGTACACATCCTCGCATTTTAGACTTATGATTTCTAGGAAACTATGATAATGTGAATGTTTTGAAAACTATGTTGAAAGAGATTCTGATTTCAAATATTGTTTTCGGAACAATGGTTTTTGTAAATGCTTCTATAGAAAAAGGGTTGTTTTGAAAAGTTTAAATTTTATGAAATTTTATGGATGTTAGAAGTTGGTATCAGAGCCTTGGTTTGAATGAATTGGAGGAACACTCGTGTGAATCCAGTCTTAAACTAAGGAAAAAGATTTTCAAAATACTCAAGGAGGATGCGATGTATACAATCAACTGCAGCCAGTAAGTAGACCCCAAAATACGATACTGTTATTTGATATTGTGATATGTTAGAACAAAATGCTAGTGATAGGCTAGAGATCTTCAGGAATTTTATGGTAGAATTGCCAGATAGCCTAGGATCCTTCTTTATATGAAATTGACATCATTACTATAGTTGCTTAGTGTATGCATCGTAGTTGTACATAACTAAGATTCTATATCCTGAGAATGTTTGGTTTGGCCTTATTTCCTGTTCTTGTTTGATGAAGTCCTGAGGGTAGGATAAGGTATTCGAATGTCTATAGGATCCAACGTTATGTATGGTTAGCATACACAAGTGCTGCAGGGTTGGTCTAAGTTTCATGAGTGGGTGCAATGTTTAGAGAGTCAACACGATGAATTATTAGACACTCTGGGGGAGAGTGAGAGTAGGGTGAAGGTGCATCCGTGGCGTTGGGAGTTTGAGATCAAGGATTTTGTAGGAGGATCTGTCGGATTTTATTGCATTTTAGTGCCGGTCGACTCCTCTACACGAATGGTGCTTGATTTGTGCTTTGTGGAACTCATGAGTAATGTAAGTTAGCTTTTGGGTGAATATGTCAAGTCACATGTGAAAGGGGTTGGATAATCTCAAAGTGACGAATTTGACTCTACTGCGCAACTCCCGTTTGAGTCCAACCGTTGTAGGGATGAGTTTGTTACTCGAAGGATGATCTGAGCTTTGTTGCATGTGATTGTACTCATGGAATAGCCAATTGACATTGTGAGGAGTTCTTCAGCAGCTGATGGCAGAGAAGTGTAGAACCCTCAGATAGCCTAGGGAGGATTCTAGTGCAGTTGTTTTGCTGTCGAGCAGGTTTCAGGAGTATTGAGTTACTAGGTCTTAGAAGACCCGAGATGATTCTTGAGGAAAGTATGGATAGGTGTGGAAGGTAGTATTAGGCCTGTACTACTTGAAGAACAGGATCCATACTGGATTCAAGGATGATTTTGGGGATTCTAAGGACTGGTCAGGAAAGATAACATGGTTCGAGGCTACGATTCCATATCTGTCGGTCTTTTGGCTTAGGCTTCTCAGGCGAGGATGGGTTTTGTGTTTGTTCAGGCCCCTGTGGCAATTTTGATGTGGGTTGAGTGGTTCAGACCCAGATGAGTATGTCGATTTGAAGTATCGAGGATTTTGTTAGAGGTTGTGCCTTGGACCTCGAGACACGGGGAGGAAGTGGTTGTCATGATCGACTTGGAAATCACATCTAGGATTTAAGTGGTGGATTGTCGTATTGGCTTGTCATTATATGTGGCAAGGATCTTCCTATTCTGTTTTTTTCGAGTTAGAAGGAGTGGGCAGGCATGTGATCTCCCGAGTTAGGTTGGATTCTCAGCTTAGGGTCTGTTGGCCGCAGTAGTTGGTGACAGTGCATCAGCACCGGGGTGCGCAGATGGATTGACGTGGCATGAGTGCCTTGGCGATGCGAGCAAGGGCCGTATTCTTGGGAGATAGGAAAGTTAGGTGCCAGATTGTTGTGTGTGTTGCACGTAGGGGTGTATGTTTAGATCGTAAATCAATAGTTGCTTATGATTTGTAAGTGGTTATTATGGGAAGTTCCGAGGTTTTCAGCTGTAATTCTGGTTTCTCGTGGGGATCGTTCAATCCGTATTTGGAGGACCATTCTATGGATGATATTCATTTCACGGTCAAGTATGGTTGTACATGGATGGACTGCTTGGGTTATGTTTTGGTTCATCACTAGTGGGCGGTGGTTTTCGAGTTTTAAGTAGGGAAGAATTGGGATTGCAAGGTTGAACGTCAGCCATTGAGGGTTCTGTCAATTCGCTGGTTGGTTTGCTGCTTTCAGATTTGTTGGGCAGATGTTGGTTGGTGGACCCTTTTCAGAAGCAGGCATGTTCAGCTCTAGGTGGGTTATGGTTTCTCTGGTTTGGGTGTCAAGGTATTCGAGACCATTGGTCGTTGAGTTCGTTTTTCATCAAGAATTCTATGAAGGATTTAAGTGGTTCCAGTTAAAGGTCAAGGAATGCGTCATCTACCCTCATGTTCGGTATATTATAAGTCCCTTCGGTCTTCAGGTGTGCTTACCCTCAATGGCAGAGTTGGAGCTTGGTTCATAGCAGACTCAGGTTTTGGTAACCTTCAGGATCATCTTGGAGGCTTTCTCGAGCTAGTGGTGTAGTGATGGAATCCGTTCAGTCTTAGTCCAGTAGGGGGTCTTGTTTTGACCTGATCATGAAGATGTTTTTCTGTTTTGATTAAAGTGGCATTTCGATTATCTCTGGTGTTTCTTTTCTCTTCGGATGAGATTTTGGGTCTCTTAAGTATGTGTATAGGGGTATGCCATGTGAGCTGGGAAAGATGGCTATGGGGCTCTTGGTTCGAGTTTTTTGCAAGGTTATTTTGGGTTTTAGCTTCTGATTTGGACCAAGAGTGCAACCTTTATCATATTCGCGAATTATGTGCGACTTTGTTTTCGTAAGGTTCTGCTTAGTAGCTATTTTGTGGTGCTTAGTTGGCATTGTAAGGGAGTTGTTTAGGTCCGTTCAAGGTAATGAAATGATGTGGGTATCTTCAGGCCCGGAGTGTTGGGCCAATGATGCAAGGACGACAGTGTCGGTAAGTTATCGGGAGCGTTCCAGTCATAGGCTGAGGGCTAGGGGAGCATACCATACTCATGCTGTGGGCCCAGAGGAAATCCAAACCTATGTTGACGACCTTGTAGGGGTATTCTAGTCATAGGCTATGGGCCTAATGATCATGATGGTTCATTTCTTCTGCTTGTAGTGTTTTCGGAGTTGACATGCTGATGGGAATCGAATGAGCCACAAATTTGTTGGTTAAGTAAAGGGAGCAGTAAGGTTTGGGTGGAGTATTAGGCAGGTATCATAAAGTCTCAGAAGGTTGTATGCAATAATTCCAGTTGTTCGCAAGCACACTACTAGAAAACAGCCATTTAATGACGCGCAAACAATGACACACACTGATAGAGGACGCGCATTTGTGCGTTCCCTAAAAAATAATGACACTTTTGCAAAATTTGAAGGATAGAGGACACGCATTTGTGCGTGCCCTAAAATTATTGTCCCATAAAAAAATTACAAACACGGAGGGCGCTTGTGCGTCCTCTGTGAATGTCGCTTTATAAACTTTTACTCAAAACGCACGTTCTGAAATGAAATCCTTTAAAATTCTAATTTTGAAATACCCCGCTTCAAGATATCCCTTCACTCTCTTCTTCACTCTCTTCTTCCCTTCTGTGTACAAACCCTAATCACCATACCATCTCTGCTTCAAGGCATGTACGTGACCTTATATTTCTCCACAACCTTCAACATGTTTTCGAAATAAAACTTCTCCATGAGAACCACCGTCTCGCCAACCGATGCCGCCCTGATCAGTATAAAGAATCTGAAAACATGAAATTGAAGGGACGATTCTAGGGCTTTTTTCAAGAACACACACTTATGGCTACCTCTTTCTCTATTTCTATCTCTCTCTCTCTCTCTCTCTCTCTCAAACACACATACACAAAATCGAAGGGACGATTCTAGGGCTTTTTTTTCAATAACTATTCAAAACGTAAAGACCATATGGACACCTCACAAAATTGTCCAGAGAGATCCAACGACTCCTCTCACTCACAACGTCGCAAATTAAGAGTTCTGTGGCTCCTTAGTCTCATACTTCTCTCCTTGTTGTTGTTGTATTACGCCCTCCCTCATTGTCTCCTTCTATCTCTGTCCTACTTCTCCCCTGCACATTATCAAAAGTAGCAATAAAGGTATTTGATTTAGCTTATTGATTTTGATTTATCATGTGAATAAAGGTACACGAACAAGGGCGGCTTTTGTTTTCATCATAGGTTTCTGGATGCTGGATCTTGCTAATAACACCGTTCAGGTAACAATTTATAAAAAAATTTCCTTTTTTTTTAAAAAAAACTTGTGTTTTAAACCAGTATTTTAAATTCAAGCAACAATTTTAATAATTTCAGGGCCCCGCTCGAGCTCTCTTGGCTGATTTAGCAGGTATGTGCCAAGTTTTCTGAATTCCTCAATCTTAATTTAGATCAAAACCCTAAACCCAAATCTATTAATAGTTTCACCTTATGATGTTTATGTTATATCTCTAGAAATGCTAATAATAATATTTATTCATTTATTTGATAGGCCATGATCAGAGGAACTCAGCAAATGCTATGTTTTGTTCATGGATGTCGATTGGAAACATCTTAGGGTTTCTATCTGGTTCTAGTGGAAATTGGCACAAGTAAATTATCTATTGGAAGTCTTCTTATTATATTGTATGGTTTTATTTGACTTTTTTTCATTGTTTTTTCTAATTAATTTGATCGTTCTCCATGACAGGTGGTTTCCTTTCTTTAAAAGTAGAGCTTGTTGTGAGGCATGTGGAAATCTGAAGGCAACTTTTTTAGTTGCAGCGGTGAGTTTTTAATAGCTAAATATAACTATATCCTAAAATTGATAAATTGACAAACAACAAGCCTTCTAATGTTTCTAACTGACAAAAGGAAAATTGGAAGATTAAATAATACAAAACATATTGGCATGTTTGCTGATTTTTCTTACATTTTGCACACTGGTTACACTCTACTTTGCAAAAGAGATCCCTTTAGCACCAAAACAACATAAAAAATTATCAGATTCTGCTCCTCTTCTTCACAATCATCAGCAGACTGGGTCTGAAAGTTCAGACTCAAAACCCCTGACAAATTCTGGTAAATCATCTGAGGTTGAAGAAGAAGATCAAGTTGAAACTTTTAATGATAATCCATGGGCAGTTTTGGTCAACTTGTTGACCAGCTTATGCCATTTACCAGTAGGGATGCATTCAATGCTTATTGTCATGGCTCTCACATGGGTAAGTTTTTAAAATGAAACTAAGGGTAAAATGGTCATTTTGCTTTTGTTTACTTTTTTATATATGCACATCACATGTGCAGTTGTCATGGTTCCCTTTTTTTCTTTTTGATACGGATTGGATGGGGAGAGAGGTTTATCATGGGGACCCAAAAGGAGATGCTGCCAAAGTTGAAGCTTATGATGAAGGTGTTAGAGAAGGTGCTATTGGTTTGCTATTGAATTCAGTAAGAACAAGAGTTTTGCATTTTTATTTCCTTTTTCAAATTCTAAATAATCACTAAATTCATTTCTATAATCATTTCTCTGACCATAATAAGTATTGGGCAGGTGGTTCTTGGTATCAGCTCTTTCCTGATTGAGCCAATGTGTCAGTGGATGGGTTCAAGGTTAGTCTGGGCGTTTAGCAACTTTGTTGTGTTTGCCAGCATGGCCGGGACAGCTGTCATTACCTTAATTTCTGTTAAACAAGAATTTTTTTAAACATGTAATTTTGCAGCCTTAATAGCTGCTTAGACAAACTGTGGTGACTGTCAAGCATATTATAACCATGGGAGGATAATTGATTTCTTAATTCGAAACAAATAGGATAGTAGCAAGAAATGGAAATGCTAGTAATTTTACTGGACGACATGTTTTTGTGCAGAGAAAATTTGAACTACAATGTAACTTGTGAATGGTGACACAGTTAATGTCAAATACTATGATACTTGTATGCTCTATCATCCTCCAAGAGCCTCATATTGCTCTGTCTGCAACAATTGTGTGTTTAAAGATTTGACCATCATTGTCCATGGGTTGCTCAATGCATTGGACTAGTAAGTCAATGTTTCTAAGATTTCTTAATTTGATGCTTCAGTTGAAACAATGGGTTTCTTTCTTCATCTGGCGCTTAGGGATGGAGGTATGTTAGGTTTTGTGTTTAGTAAATTTAATTTCTTTTTATCCATTTATTTATTTGTTTATCTTTTTATTTACTATTGGGTTATTAAATACACACAAACACTTGGAG
Organism: Lactuca virosa; assembly: GCF_052849685.1. Classification (NCBI taxonomy): domain Eukaryota; kingdom Viridiplantae; phylum Streptophyta; class Magnoliopsida; order Asterales; family Asteraceae; genus Lactuca; species Lactuca virosa. The sequence continues at coordinate 210,744,614 of NC_136432.1, forward strand.
CAAGGGCATACTTAGTTTTCAGTTTTGACCTTGTTTTTTTTAATAAATTACAGGTGGTTCCATTGTTAATGAAAGCTATTGGATGGCAAGGAGGAAGTATACTAGCCCTTGAGACACTAAAACGTGTGGTGGTTGCTGGAAATAGGGCATGGGATGCACTTGTTGCACAAGGTCTTAGGTTAGTAATCATGTTTGTGTATCTAAAATCCAATCGTCGCCATCGATCCAAGTCGACCTCGATCTAGATCAAGGTCACCTGTTAGTTTTATAGGAATGTATAACCCATGTTAGCAATGTATTATTTTTGTTTAACATTTGAATGATTATTTGTATGACATATTATAATTTGGGCAATTTATTTTATTTTTTGCGTATGAAATTTTATTTTATATTATGAGACATTAAATGTGTGATGTAATTTGAAAATTAGTAAATTTACAAAAAATATATATTTTTAAATCATTTAAATTTTATGACACACAAAAACGTGTGTCGTCTTTTTTTTATGACATGGGCGTTAATGATATGCAATGCAAGTCGTAAATGTGCATCGTTTACGACACGCGAATGCGTATCATCTTCTTAATGACAGGGCCTTCCTTGACACGCATTACGCGTTGTAAAAGCGCATCGTAAATGCGCGTCGTAAGGTTACGACGTGCAAAAGCGTGTTGTCTCTCGTTATGATAGGGCCTTCCTTGACACGCATTTGCGCGTCGTCTGAACGTTTTACGACACCCATTGCGTGTCGTAAAAGGCTGTTTTTCTAGTAGTGGCGGTTGTTAGAGTTGTGATTCTCAGGTTGGAAAGTTCTATGCAGTCGTAAGTCATAAAATTCTTGGTGATTGTATCGAGTGGGTGCCATGGTGGGAGTACACCGGAGTCAGTAAGGGTTGGATGTATCGCAAAAGTTCATGGTTGGATCGTAGTTGCTCGTTAAACAATGGTCGGTAATGGCATAACTTAGAGTCAAGGGTGTGAAGATTTTGGGTTCTTCGTATGGTTTGGTTTTGGGATAAGTTCGCGGTCATTATGTTTTGAGGATTATTCTTCATGGTTCTGGTAATGCCCCAGTTAGGGACTGGGGTAGATTCAAATGCATGGTTCTACCATTGTGAAGGTTGGGCTAGTGAGGAGGTGTCAGGCTCCTAGCATCAGTGTTTTGGGCAGCATCAGTGTTTCAGGCTGTATTAGTAACGTGGGGTTCCACGTGTGTGTGGAGTATCTGGGACTTTGGGAAATGATAAATAACTCGCAACAGGATTAAATAATCTTAGAGTAATTGGTTTGACCCTGTTGCGCAACTCTCGTCTGACTCTAACCAATGCAGGGATGAATCTTCTACTCGAAGGATTATCTGAGCCTTCTGTCGAGTATAAGTGTTATGTCGCTATATATATGGTCGGTGACTTTGTTTTCCTTTGAAGCAGCAATGTGATCAGGGGTTTGAAGCATTTTGTTTTGTACGAGACTCTATGAGATTGGCTTGGTGACAGTTCGGTGGGGGAGGTCTGACAGGGAGTCAGACCATTGAGACTTTAGGTTTCAAATCTCAGGGGAGGTAAGATTGGTTTTTATTCAAAATATTGAGGATTCGTTCTTCTACGAGCTTGAAGAACTATTCTAGGGATGGTTTCAGTAAATTTGGATAAGCCGTGGTATATTGAGAATTGGAAGCGTTATGTTTGGTTGGTTATTCGTTGAGAGTTGGGCATGAAGTTGTTTCAGCAGGAGCGCTCTGCAAGGGAATCAAACCATTATAGATTTCAGGTCCCAGAAAGGTAGACGTGGTTTGCAGGGGTTGAAGGTTTGATTGTTGTCGTCAGGATAGAAGTTTCGGTTTGGGTTCCGGTTGTCTTGGGAATATTATCTTATGCTCAGAATTTCGTGTGTGTCCCTCCAGTGGATTGTTTTGTTACGAGTGGCAGTAAGAAGTGATTTCGAGGACGAAATCTAATTTAAGTGGGGGAGAGTTGTAACATCCAGAATATAGAAGGCCAATTATGGAAATAAATTCTTTTTTAGGCCAACTTGCCGAGTTTATGGCATAAAATCGACGTGTTGGAAGCTTTTGGGGCGCGTGTTTATAAAGACCAACTCGTTGAGTTGGTGAAGGGAACTCGACGAGTTGGACGCTGTTTGAGAAATCCTAGTTTGGGGATTTTGCACCCTATTTAAACACCCTAAGTCCCAGGTGTTGGCCTCATTTCTAGCACCCATAGCCGCTAACCCTAATCTCGAAACCCTAGAGCCTCCAAGAGTGTTGTGAGTCCATTGTGTGTTTTTGAAGCTCATTCAAGGAGGGGAAGCTTGGTGCAAGGTGGTGGTTCAAGAAGGAGCTCATAGATCTTGATTCTCTGCTCCATTTCCAGCACATTTTAGATATAAAGTTCTAACCTTGCTTAATATTTACTTAGATCTCTTATTTGGTTAAGTTGCATGTTTTAGCCATGGATGGATGATTATTGGGGAAGTAGAAGTCCCAAGTGCTTACTCTTTCAGATCTATGATCTTCATGAGTTCTTTTGCATAAAGGTGCCAACTTTATTGTCTTAAGGGCTTCATGCATCTATTAAGCTCTTCTTTTAGTCTCTTATGAGCTTTTTAGCCCCTCCTACCCATGCATGGGTGTAAAGTTAGAAGCTTTACGTGACCATGCAACCTTTAAGGACCATATTAGTATTTTTGTGGCTTTGTCTTGGTGGTTAAGTGATTATTGATTAAGCCCTTAACCTTTTCAACCTAGGATTTAGGTTTTGAGCAACTTGGTTGGTTCCAAGGGGTAAAGTTGGAAACTTTACCCTTCTAGACGCTATTTCATTGAAGATTTGAGTGGGAAAGTTGTTAGTTCCGATTATGTCATCTCAATAGATTAAGCTGTTTGGTCTCGGGTGAACTCGACGAGTTGTTTTGGGTTTTCCCCGTTTCTGAGTTGGTGTGGGTCAACTCGGCGAGTTGATTAGACAACTCGATGAGTTGGATCGATTTCTTCCTGACTTTGCGGTTGTCAGAGGAACTCGGCGAGTTGAAGGACAACTCGGGGAGTTGGGTCAAGTTGGACCGTTGACTTTGATTTTTGACGAATGTGTTTGACTAAGTTTGTCCCTAGGGGCGTTTGTGATAACCTGATTTGGATTTAAGGAAAATATGGGCTTAGGATAAGACCCATATGGGGTTGGGCCCAGTTCGGAAAATTGGGCCATTAGTGGGCATTCGTGGATCTTTTGGTTTTGAGCCTCAGTTTTGGGTCATGTTGGGTTAGGGGTAAAATGGCCATTTTACCCGAAGTATGGATTATGGATTATAGCATGGGACCCAATTGCTAATTGGGTGTGTTGTTGGTTTTGATAGCTCGGAAGCTGGCAGGGCAGCAACTAAGGACTTTCTTTCGGGGAGCTTCTGTCTTCGAGGTGAGTTTTCCTCACTATACTTTCGGGTCGAAGGCATCAAGGTCGGCCCTTTGGTTTGATAACCTGATATTGTTGATATGCCAAGGATGGAATAGATATGCATGCTAGTCTGGTTATGCTAGTCTTGATATGTTAGTCTGGCAGATCTGTAGGACTACCTGTGATACTATCTGTTTATCTGTATATGATATTATCTCTTATAGGTCGACATATTGTGCTTTTTGGGTTGAGGTTGTACTGGTTTGTGTTGTAGCCAACAAACCTTGGAGTATGCCAGATATGAGCTGAGGGCCAGGGAGGGCATGCCAGACTCATACTGAGGGATCATTAGCATTCCAGATATGAGTTGAGGACCGGCTGGTAAGCCAGACTCGTACTGAGGGCTACTTATCGGTATTCCAGTCCAAGGACTGAGGGAGCAAGCCAAACATAAGCTGTGGGCCTAAGGAGAAGCCAGACTTACGCTATGGGCTCGAGAGCAAGCCAAATATGAGATGTGGGTTTGATAGGCATGCCAAACTCACACTGTGGGCTTAAGGGGTAATCCAGTGTTTTAGTTGTGGACCCAATACATCCTGTTATTTGTATATGTTATCTGTTTAGGTGTTGGTATTTTGGGGGAACTCACTAAGCTTCGTGCTTATAGTTCTGGTTTATGGTTTCAGGTACTTCAGTGGATGTGGCAAGGTGAAGGCGTGACTGTACACATCCTCGCATTTTGGACTTATGATTTCTGGGAAACTCTGATAATGTGAATGTTATGAAAAGTATGTTGAAAGATATTATGATTTTCAAATATTCTTTTGGGAACAACGGTTTTTGTAAACGCTTCCATAGAAAAAAGGTTGTTTTGAAAATTTAAAATTTTATGGATGTTACAAGTTGGCCACACCGTGGCTGCTAATCATAAGCCTTCCTTCGGTTTTCTTCTTCAGTTTCCTACACTTCATTTGAATTTTCATTAGTTAATGGAACTAAAGGGTTGATGATTTTACCACTCCTTGTATTCACGGCCTTGATATTCGCCTTTAGATTTTGTTCAGTGTTACTCGGAAGTGTGTCCGGTAACCGTTCGTTGAATTGCCTTGAGAGTTGACAGATTTGTTTGCTCAATATTACGGATCGAGGCTTGCTAATTATGAAGGACAACATCTGGTTCACCGTGTCTCTTTTCTGATGCAACATCAAATTGGGCGAGCATAGCTTCAAAGTCGTTCTTCTTTTCGGGAGTCGGTTGCTCATTTTGATAAACTATGCGACCTTGTTACCTATACGTCTCCTCTTTCTCCTTTTGATAGTCATCATAGGTTTGCCGCTCCTTCCTTGGTTTCTTCCAGTTTACATCATATCTATCTCCACTTGAATAGCACGCTTGAACCTTTCGATTTCCGTTCTCGTCGAGCTCACATTTTTTAGTCAAATGTGGTCCACCACAATTGTCACACCCAACACTAATTGCATGGATGGATTGATCCATCTTTGTCATCATTTGGTCTATTGAATCTAACTTCACCAAAACCACAACTATATCTTCAGAACCTCCACTTCCATGTTTGTAGCCTCTTGTCTTGTCTTCTCGAGGGTTGTGATACTCCCTTGAGTGCTTGGAGAACTCTTCAATTAACTACTTAATTGTTGCTGGTGACTTCTTCGTTAACGGTTCTTGAGAGTCAAGGGGTTGTGAAGTCATCACGTTCACCCCATCATAAAATATTGAGACCTCTTGTTGCACATTGAGGTCATGTTATGGTCAATTTTTCAGTAACCCCTTGTACCTCTTCCACACTTCATACAATGAATCTCCATATTGTTGCTCGAAATTAGCGATGTTTTTCTTCAACTTTGCAACTTTTGATGGTGGGCTGAACTATTGGATAAATTCTTCCCGGAGTCTTGGCCATGCGGTTATAGCCTCGGGCGTAAGTGCTTTGAGCCAATTCTTAGCCGCCCCTCTAAAAGTGACCGGAAGCATCCACAACAACATTGTTTCACGAGAAACATTAGGAACATTGAATTAGTTTGCAATGTCGTTCATGTCGTCGATGTGTTTGTAGGCATCTTCGTGATCCTTCCCGTAGAATGGGATATCCTTCAACATACCAAGTATGTGCCGTTTTAGCTTGAAATTGGTAGTGTTCAGAATTTTGGGCTGCACAAGATCGGGCCCGTAATCTCGCATCCACTTCTTGTACTCCTCCATGTAGATGCCTGTAATGTCGGCCATCTCGTTTTCTGGTTTGAGTTCTTTTTCAGATTCTTAATCAGTCACATACTCGCTCTCTACTTCGTTCGGTTTTACTTCTCCTTTGGGATCGTCTTTTTCTTTTCTTCTTTCTTTGTTGCTTTTATGAATGATAGAATCATGATCCTTCAAGACTGGTACTATAGTATATGAAGATGCTCGGTTCATAAACTTACTACAACAAAACATAAAACAAAAACGTAAAAAGAACAGAGACAATAAAAATCTAAACTGTCTGAATGTTGGCCATGGCATGGGAAAGTATGCCACGACGTGGTCACTGTAAGGACAAAAAATTAAAAACAGAAGAATTTAACACGAAATAAATGTAACTTTATGTGAAATAAATTCCACACAAAGGGTCGAGAACAAATAGCAGATAAAGGCAACTAAAATTAAGCTGATCCCCGACAATGGCGCCAAAAACTTCATGTGTGAAATGAGTACTAGTTTTAAACCAACTAATCTAGACTAACCAAGACAAATAGGCAATGTACCTAATCAATTAATAAGATAGTTCAGGTAAGCCAGGTATCAAACACAGGGAACGAAAATAACAGCTAAAATATATCTACTAAAGTTATCTAAGTAAAATAAGCAAGTAAAGGGACTTTCGTTTAGATGTGATTCTAGAAACTTAAAAACAACTAGCAAATAAATACTTTAGACTAAAGAATAAACAATAAAACAATTTTAATTCAAGATATTAAAGAGACTTTCCTTTAGATGTGATTCACTTGCTCCCATGGTTTATTTCGTGGAAAGTGCAATGGATTATATAGTGGTTGTTTACCGATTCATAGATTAATTAGAATTATGATCAAAACACTAAACCTTTAGTTTAACAAACTCATTCATTTAGTGATCAAGTGAACAAATTAATAAGAAAAGTAGTGCGAAGTTCGAATTAAGGAAGACTAGTAACTTTGATTGACATAAATGGCTTATAAACATCAATACAATATATGATTCGTCTTTATATATTAAATTTCATATAAATTTACCAACTTTTATATCTAATCCTAGGTTTTGGTCAAAACACTAGTCCTATAACCTTGTTACTCACAAAATCATAAGATTCAAGTCAACTAAGAAAGATAGTTCATCAAATCTCAATTAAACTCAACAATAAATAGAGAAGAAGTTTTCATTAACATAAATGGTTCTTTCAATAAGCAACCATAATAAATAAGCAATTAACTACACTCCAAATCCACTCAATCAACACATAGTATGCAAGATCATCTATTCTAAATGAAAGTTAGGGTATTTATCCCATAACTATGCGAAGCAAACAAGTAAAAATGAAAATCACTTTGACAAACATGATTAAATCTAAGCAATAGAGTAATTAACAGTAGTTTTCCTTTAGATCTCTTTAAAATCAAGCTTCAAATCGATTTCTGCATTCCAGAACCTCCAAGGGATGTTTCTGGCCTCCAAACGTCGTCCAAAAATTCCAGCATAAGTTAGGGTTAAGAGCCAAAATGAAGTATAAATAGTTACAAAAAATCACCTCCCATGCCGTGGCGAATAGGCTCCATGACGTGGTGACTGCTTAAAACACATATCCAACTAGGCATCATCAGATTGGGAAAAACCAACACCCCACGGCGTGGCTATAGATCCCATGTCGTGGTCTTCAGATTTCTTGATGTCTTTTGACTTTGATTGACTAGGCCAAAATTCTAGCTTCCAGCTCAACAATTGCTTCCTTTTCATACCGAGCATTTCTTTACTGCCACAAAACATAATTTAAACAAATTAATTACCTTTTGTCCTATACTGAGCATAAATGTAGCAAAAAGTATTAAGAAAATAAACAAATTATATGATTAAATATGAATATATCAATCAACTAAGTTTTGTTAAGATCGAACAAACTCAACATAAATGATACCATGAGTAATGAGCTCACGTACCATGATGTGACTAACACCCAAATGTCATGAATTTTCATTATACACTTTACTGTATGCTTTTGCCAAGGTGGCAACACTATCATAGTGCATAGAAATAGGTGATATAGGTTTTGGTCATAAAGGAATTTCATAGATCAAATTCCTCAACCATTCCGGTTCTTTTCCAACAGCTACACGAGTTACAAATTCAGATTCCATAGTTGAATTTGTGATAAATGTTTGTTTCCTAGAAGCCCATGAAATGGCACCTCCACCAAGAAGAAACACCCAACCACTTGTTGAAGAGTGGTCCTCAACATTAGTAAAACAATTAGCATTTGAATATCCTTCAATGACCAAAGGAAACCCTACATAAGTCAAACCAAAGCCCATGGTTTTCTTAAGATACTTTAACACCCTCCTTACTGCTTGCCAGTGATGAGTACTAGGATTTCTGGTAAACCTACTTAGCTTTCCTACAACAAATGCAATATTAGGCCTTGTGCTGGTCATAACATACATCAAACACCTCAATAAACTTTGAATACTCAAGTTGTGAAACGGCTTCACTAATATTTGGCATAAGTTTCATACTTGGATCAAAAGGAGTACTTACAGGAGAACAATCAGAACAATTGAAATTCTTAAGCACTTTCTCAATGTGATGAGACTGTGAAATTGAGATTCCTTAATGTTCATCCTTGATTCTTATTCCAAGAATCACTTCTGGCTCCCCCATATCATTCATGGAGAACTCATATGATAAAATGAAAGGTCCAGTTAATGTGGTTTGGTCTAGGCTTTCAATGTAATAGTTCAGTATGAGTCTGTAATACATTTTGAGAGTTGTTTAGGTGTTTACTGTTGGAAAGTGTGTTTACGACCGTAAACTGAGTTTACGGTCGTAAACCCTGTTTACGGTCGTAAACCCAGTTTGCGGTCCAGTCTAGTATAAATAGCAGAGGTGTAGGTCATTGTGCTGTTGTTGATGCCATTACATTTACAGAGTGTTCCATCGAGTTGTACCTGACGTTTTTCAGAATATAAACGTGTGCAAGCTCGATTTCTTTTCTTCTTCCTCTTCAATTGTGATTGTTTGTTGCTTGGTCATTGGTAAAAATCCTTTTCAGGACCTTACAATTGGTATCAGAGCAAAAACCGATGTCAAAGCTTCATTCAATCGAGATTTGGGGTGCTTAAACTGATATTCTTATTGATCGAAGATTGGTTTTAGTGTTTTAGTGGTTAAAGGAACTGAATCTACTGCAAAAACGTGTTTTTGAAGGCTTTCTGGGAGTTTACTGCCAACCGTAAACCCTTTTTACGGTTGTAAACTCAAGATCTTCAACAACCGTAAACTGTGAATCTTCAAAACCCGTAAACCAAGCTTCGTTAACCGTAAACGCTTAAACCGTAAACGCTTAAACCGTAAACGTATAAACCGTAAACTCATCAACCGTAAACGTAGTTTACGGTCGTAAACAGCTCAACCATAAACCCAGTTTACGGTCGTAATCACATAAACCGTAAACCAAGTTTACGGTCGTAAACTCTTCAACCGTAAACCCAGTTTACGGTCGTAATCATCATCAACCTTAAACTTTTTTGTGACTTTAATCTGCTTTAATTTTAAATGGAATCTCAAAGTCAAAATCATTTTCACGAACTTGATACTGTCATGGGCACTACTACGCGTATTCCAAGATTAATGTCTGTAGATGGTTTTCCTGAGTGGAAGTACAGAATTGAAAAATACATTAAGATGAAGGATTTCAAAGTCTGGAAAAGCATTCTTAGAGGCCCTGTTAGAATCACTATGACAGTCGGAGGCCAAGTGATTGACAAGGCTGTTGAAAACTACACTGATGAGGAGTTTGAGAAAGTTGAAGAGCAGGAAAGGGCTTTAGCCACTCTAACCATGGCAATATCTCCTGATATTGCTCAAGGGTTCCGAAAGTACACTTCAGCTAAAGATTTGTGGGAAGCCCTAATTGAGGTATATGAGGGCAATGAAGATATGAAGGAGAGTCGCCAGGACATGTTGAGACAAAAGTTTAATATGTTCAACTACATTCCAGGAGAGACTCTTGACGCTCAGCTGCAACGGTTCACCACTCTCACCACTGACATGAACATATATGGGATTTTCTTGAACAAGTCAGAGATTAACAAGAAGCTTCTAAATGCTCTTTCCAGATCATGGGACATGAATGTTGCTGTGATTAAGAAGACCAAGGATCTAAATCGCTTCACTCTTGCTGAAATCATGGCGATCGTCAAAGCTTGTGATATTGATGACAAACAGAGAGAAATAAACCATGTGAACTCGTACTCTACTGCAAACCTTGGAATCTCATCCAACAATGCTCTCTCATCAATCATGACTTCCTCAGGTCAAGTGTTTGCTGCTCAACAACCTCAGATTCAAACCTTTGCTGCTGCATCATCCATTCCACAAAGCCAGCCATTTATCACTCCACAAGTTGTTCCCTCTCCAAATGTGCCCGTTGTAGCCTCTTCCTCAAACACTAAAGACACTGATGAAAATCTGGCTCTAGCCACTGGGCTTGTTAACTGCTACAATGCCTTTGTAGCTGGAGAGCTTCCACCTCAATTGTCATTTGCCGACCTGGATCAGATTCATCCTGAAGATGCGGAAGAGATGGACATTACATGGCAGATTGCTATGGCTGTTTTCAGGGCCAAGCAGTTTGCTAAGAAGACAGGGAAGAGCAACTGGGGCATGAATCCTGACAAGAAGGTGGGATTCAACAAGGGCATGCTGCGATGTTTCAACTGCCACGAGCCGGGTCATTTTGCTCGTGAGTGTCCAAAACCAGATCGTAGGACGAACAACAACAGGACGATGGTTGTAGTGGGAAACAACCGTGCAGGTGGTGCAGTTAATGGTGAAACTGCTATGGTCGCTCAGTCTTTTGACTGGGAGGACCAGATTCAGGCTTTGAATATCTCAGGGCCAGAAAATGCTCACCTAGCTCAGATTGATGATTCTTCCTTGAAGAATAATGCCGCTGATCCCGAAGAAGAAATGATGGAGCTGTAGTTTGCTCTAATGGTGTCTTCTACTTCCGAGCCCAGGAAAAGTGAGGTAAATCTACCGTCTTGTTCTCATGCTTGTAATGAATATGTTAAACTTCTTCATGATGAAATTCAATTATTACGTAGAGAAGTAGAGGATCTTAGATATGAGGGTTATCAGCTTAGGAAAGGACATAAACCCGTTAAGGCCCAGCTAGAAACAAAAATAAAGGACTTTAAGAGAATTCAAACAGAATATAGTGAAAAATGTGAACTGTATGATCATATTAAAAGACAACTTGATGCTGTAACTGAAGAACTTGACGCTTTGAAAATTAAATGTGGAAAACCAGATGTTAGTTTCAAAAATTATACTGCGTCAAGTAAGAAAGTCGAGTCCTTATTTGAAACTCAATTGCAGTTCAAACGAAATCAGTCAAAGGGTTTAGGATATGATAGTGTACCTCCTCCTTATAATCATACATATCAGTATCAACCCATATCCAAGGATGAGATTGCCAATGAACCGTTTATGGTTTATGGCAAGCCATCTGGTTTCGTTACAGGCGGATTTATTAATGTTGAAAGTACTAACATTTCTACTTCCCCTGCAGATCAATCATTAGATCAGGCAAAGCGTGAAGCTGGAGATTCTGTTTCTGTTTCTAATTCTGATATTTTTGTTTCAAATGAAAATGTTTGTGATTCTGATGTTAAGACTGATAATGTTTCGTGTGATGTTTCTACTTCTGCTAATGTTGAACTTAATTTCTTTGATATGTTTGATGAATTGTTTGGTAATGCTGATGCTTGTGATTCTCATGAAAACCCATCAATTCCACAAGTCACACCATCTGAGGCACCCTCACTTATCTCACAACTTATTTCTCATGCATGTTCTTTTGAGAAGAGTAAGAGTATCTGTGAAGAAAATGAATCTGAGAAATGTAGTACAAGTTCAAATAATAAACAGATTTGTTTTAATTGTGGTGTTGGTGGTCATATAGCTAGGAATTATCAAAATAGGATCTTTGTGAGCTATATGTCACCAAGAGGAGAGAATGAATCTCGAGGAAGGTCTTTAATTAGAAAATCCTCAAGAACTCGTTCTCGAAATGATGATTAGAAAGATGATCGAAGCATAAAAAGGGCTGTTTTTCAAAAGAATAAAAAGGTTTTTACTAACAAAGCTCAAAATAGTTTGCCAAAACCGAACAAGGCTCCGCCTAGATCGGTTTCGTCAAAAAGCAATTCTGGATCTTCAACCACTTCGAGTAGAACATCCAGAGGCTCTGTGCAAACTCATAAGAAACCTATTTCAAAACCACCTGAGAATGTTGTAAAACCTAAATATCATTGGATGCCCAAATCAATTTCCAATCCATCATCTCCATCCTCTAAAGTGATTAGAAACGAGGATCCTAATTTGAAATCTTTAAAAGATAAATCAGAGAAAGTGAAAAGGAAACCCATGACAGTGATGACCTGGGTTCCCAAATCTAAATGATCCCGCTCATTTTGCAGGGACAGTTGCGGAGGAATGTCGTCCGTCCTTGGTACGTCGACATCGGCTGCTCCCGACATATGACTGGAGACATCTCCCAATTGAACGACATTCAATCTTTTAATGGGGGGTATGTTTCCTTCGCGGGCGGAGATGGTGGAAAGATCACTCAAAGAGGAACTGTTACAAATGGAGTGCTAATCTTTGAGAATGTCAACTTTGCTCCCGAGTTAAAGCACAGCTTGTTGAGTGTTTCCCAAATTTGCGACAAAGGCTATTCTATCCATTTTACCGATAAAGAATGCATGATTCTCAAGCCAGGCATTGTCATCCCGGAAGAGTGGATTCTCGTCAAATCTAAGCGGGATGGGAATGCTTACATTATTGACATGAACAGCAACATCCCTGAACAAGTCACTTGCCTATTTTCAAAAGTTTCCGAACAAAACGCAATGCTGTGGCACCGACGACTCGGTCATGCTAACGCGAAAAACCTGAATCGCCTTGCTAATAATGAGATGGTCCGAGGCTTACCTGTCAGAGACTTTATTACATTTGAGAAGTGTGTGTCCTGTGCCCAAGGAAAGCATCATAGAAAACCACACCTGCCCAATCAAGTCAACTCAATCAGTCAGGTGCTCCAACTATTGCATATTGACTTATTTGGTCCGGTCAATGTCCTGAGCATCAACAGAAGCTCGTACTGTCTAGTTGTGACTGATGATTTCTCTCGTTTCACGTGGGTCTTCTTCTTATCCAACAAAGCAGGGGTTACTGATTTGATAAAGAAGTTCATTGTGATGATTGAGAAACAAACCAACAACCAGGTGAAGGCGCTTCGTACCGACAATGGAACTGAGTTCAAGAATGCGGTTCTTGACCATTTTTGCGTAGAAAAGGGGATCGTGCGTCAATACAGCTCTGCTCACACGCCTCAACAAAATGGCGTTGCTGAAAGGAGAAATAGAACTTTAAAAGACGCTGCAAGGACAATGCTTTGTGATTCAAAATTACCTGTTTTCTTTTGGGCCGAGGCGATTAACACTGCTTTCTACGTGCAAAATCGTGTTCTAATCAACAAAGCACAGATGAAGACACCGTACGAGATTCTCTATGGACACAAGCCTTCAGTCAGCCATTTCCGTGTATTTGGCTGCCGTTGCACCCTTATTCACTTGGAATCCAACCCTAAATTCAATGCCAAAGCCGATGATTGTTACTTTATAGGATATGCTGCGCGCACCGCGTATAGGGTTTACAACAAGAAGACTAAGCAGATTGTTGAATCCTATGATGTGCGCTGGTTGGAGGAGAATGAAACAGACGCTCGAGTGGGTCCTGACTGGTTATTTGATTACACATCGCTTTTCAAATCCTTAAATGTGTCTTCAGATGGCTCAAATGGATCCTCTTCTGGTTCGAAGATTGTTTCTGAAGACGAAGACGAAGAAGTTGTTTACAGACCTCCAACGGTTGAGGGGAGTCCTCTGCTCCATCTGAGGGGGAGTCCTCTGCTCCACCTGAGGGGGAGTCATCTAACCAACCTGATAGTCCAGAGTCTAAAGTTCAAGATGGAACTCCTGATGCTGATGCTACACCTCTTACCCCTATTGAAAGAGAGTTCATGTCTAGAGATGCTTCCGCTGTCAATCCAACTTTTATGGAACTACTCTTTCCTGAAGAAATTGCTAATGAGTTTGTAGTAGATCCATCTAATGTGGATCAATCAGCAAATGATGGAGGTTTCAAGATTCACACTCTTCCTGTTTCACTCAATGATATCAGCCAAGACATTCCTTCAAGAATTCAACGTGATCATCCGATCGATAACGTCATTGGCCAGCTGGGTGACAGAGTTAAAACTAGAAGTCAGAGTGGAGATGTCAATGCATGTCTCTATTCTTGCTTTATATCTCAAATAGAGCCGAAGAACGTTGACATGGCTTTGAATGAGCCCAGCTGGGTAGATGCGATGCATGAAGAGCTAAATCAGTTTGAAAAGCTCGGGGTTTGGAAGTTGGTTGAGTTACCGAAGGGCAAAAGGTCTCTTGACACGCGTTGGGTCTATCGTAACAAGCAAGACGATTCTTGTGTAATAGTGCGCAATAAAGCAAGGTTGGTGGTTCGCGGGTTTCGACAAGTTGAGGGTCTTGACTATACTGAGGTTTATGCTCCCGTGGCTCGATTGGAGGCTATTCGTATCTTTCTCGCATATGCTTCCTACATGAACTTCACGGTCTACCAAATAGATGTCAAGACTGCCTTCTTGTATGGCAAGGTGAAGGAAGAAATTTATGTTGATCAACCCCCTAGGTTCGTTAACTCCAAGTTTCCTAATCATGTCTACAAGTTGGACAAGGCATTGTATGGGTTACATCAAGCTCCTCGAGCATGGTATGCGACTCTAACAAAGCATTTGCTCGAGCACGCGACACTATTGATCAAACTTTATTCATCAAACATGTTGGTAATGATCAGATACTAGTCCAGATCTACGTTGACGACATTATCTTCGGGTCTACCAGTCCACAGCTTTGTGAAGAGTTTGAAGGCGTGATGAAGAAGCGGTTTGAGATGAGTTCACTGGGTGAAATGATCATGTTTTTGGGGCTTCAGGTCAAACAAAATTCAACCGGAATCCTGCTATATCAAGCTAAGTATGTGGAGGATATTCTTGAGAAGTTCGGGTTTCAAGATGCGAAACCTGCATCGACACCAATTGCTGAAAGACCCCTGCTGAATCCAGATATTGATGGCGAATCCGTAGATCAGACACACTACAGATCGATGATCGGATCGTTGATGTATCTTACTGCAAGTCGTCCCGACATCATGTTTGCAGTTTGTCAATGTGCTCGCTATCAGGCTAATCCTAAACTCTCTCATCTTATTGCTGTCAAAAGAATTTTTCGGTATATCAACGGCAGCCCAAAATTGGGTCTTTGGTATCCGAAGAATTCTGAATTTGATTTATATGCTTTTGCTGACAGTAATTATGGAGGATGTGAGCTTGACAGGAAATCAACATCAGGAGGGTGCCAATTCCTTGGCGATAGGCTGGTGTCGTGGCAGTGCAAGAAACAGCATACCGTCTCTACCTCAACAACAGAAGCAGAATACGTTGCTGCATCTGCCTGCTGTTCTCAAGTTATCTGGATCCAACATCAGCTGTTGGACTACGGTTTGAATTATCTAGAAACCCCAATTCACTGTGATAATGAGGCCGCAATTCAAATAACTAAAAAGCCTGTCCAACACTCCAAAACCAAGCACATTGATATCAAAATTCACTTTATCAGAGATTGTTATGAGCGCTCGCTCATTAGGCTAGAACAGTTTCCCACTGCCAATAATGTGGCGGATTTGTTCACCAAGCCTTTTAACAAAGCTCGATTCGATGTGCTTGTGGGATTTTTAAAAATGATTCGTTTTGAGGATTAAATTTTTGTTATTCATTAGGTTAGTTTAAATTTGCGCATTTTTAGTGTTTTCATTCTCACCCATCCACAAATTTAGGGGGAGAAATAAACAAAAATCAAACAAAAATTGAGAAATTAAAAAAAATCCAAAAACATCTTGTTTCTGTTTTATTTTTTTTCAGAAAACATTCAAAAATCCAAAAACATTAAAAATTCAGAAAAATCAAAAATATTGTCGCTTTCAGTTTTGCTTGTTGATATAGTATTCGGAAGTGATATTATCAAGTGATAACAGGCAATCTGAGTCTGCGTAACGTACCCTAAGTTGAAGGGTCTATGCTCTGGGTTCGATGCGCTGGTAGGCACGAAAGATTCTAAATGGACATGACTAGGCAAAGTTGAACTTAAGGAATTCATAGACTTGACAAATCTTGACCTAGTTAGATCCGTTTAGCCTGACAATACGACGCTTGGATAGGTTGAGCAGGGAGATATATATCGGAATCTACTGGTCACATTAAAGAACCTGTACTTGGAACCGTGGATTAACTTTTCCTCGATGTGCGGATTCTGTCCTTAATTCCGGTATTGATGGGGTGACTGGTGAATTCCGATAAAGTAGGTCTGTAGAAAATTATTTTCTTGCTTTCCTTCTGTTAGTCATATGTTGCCTCCTCTGCGTGATTGAAATACATCCGACCTGGACTGCAACATATGCAACTCTATTTCTATGCATCTTCCATTTATGCAATTCTTTCTATCTGTTAGCCATATACTGTCTCCTTTGCGTGACTCACAATCTGACCTGCTACACAGTATATGCATCATTCTTTTTCTTAATCCCTCTAAAACTTCAGTCAGTCATATGTTTCACCCTCTGCGTGATTGGAAGAGATCCGACTTGGGTGTATAGCATATGCATTCTAAATCTGACTTCTCTCTTAATAATTGTCTGCTCACCCGATGTAAGGAGTATTCTGGAAGTCCTTGATTACTGGAGCATATTAGGAAGCGGGAACCATGTTCCAGTACAATTAAAAATTGAACACTCACAGATTGTCTATAGATCTCGCTGCTCAATTTAGGTGGACAACAATATCCCTGGTCGTCGTCAGCTGAATGGTCCTTAAGATATAGTATCTAAGAACTTAGAATCACTTTGTCTTGTAACTAATAGTATGTCCTAAATCTGTCACAATTTTTCGTGTTTAAGTGGACCACAATACCGGCGATCAACCAGATAAAGACGTGAAGATTGACGGTACCGACAAGTGGAGTAAGGCTGTCTAACAACTTTGATCCCAGTATCACAAGATAATTTTCAGTGAATTTTGAGATAAATTTTGTCTGTGTTTATTCTAATTTTATTTTATTTTTATAATTGTCAAAAATTTAATTTTTAAATCTTTTAATTCTTAAATTTTAGAAATTAGTTTATTTTATTTTTAGTTTAATTTTAATTTTACTTTTATTTTAATATCCTCAAAAGTTTTATTTTTGAAAATTTAATCGGGATTTGGACTGTGCCTTACACTGTGTGGGAGACAGATAAACTTCAAGGGAGGTATAAAAGGTGGAGTTTACTGCTGTAAACCATTTTCACCTTCTCTTTTCTCTTTGCGGTCGTAATCTCTCTCTACTCTCTCTCATCCTCAAATTTTTTTGTGAGATTTTGCGAAATCAGTTAGTCCACTTCGAAGGTATGCTAAAACCGACTGGGGAAAAGCTATTGGTTCATCGATTCGACTGAAACTGGAGGATTAATCATCGTTTATGTGTTCGTCGGCGTTTACGGTTTGGGGAGGGTTTACGGTTTAGGGAGATTCAAGAATCGTAAACTCCTTCTGGGCTTACGACCGTAAACTCCTTCTGGGCTTACGACCGTAAACTCCTTTTGGGCTTACGATCGTAAACTCCTCTGAGTTTACGACCGTAAACTCAGTTTACGGTCAGGTGACCATTGCAATGGGTTTACGGCCGTAAACCCACTTTGGACCGTAAACTCTTGTTTGACCAATATTGACCGTAAAGTCAATTTTTTTTTTCAAAATAATTTTTTTAAGGCCAAAATAAAATTGTTTAATTAAGAAAACTTAAAGCTTTAATTGTTTAAATACTTTGTTTTCTTACTTGGCCTGGTTTAGTGCAGATCAATGGCGAGTCTTAAGTTTGCTGACATACATAACCTGGCAATTGTGTTGGATGAACCTCCTGTTGCTCATGGAGATTTCAGATCAATGATCTACAGACTAAGAGAATGCTGCCTGGCTTGTGCCATCACTGTGAATCCAATAATTTATCAGAACATTGTCAGGGAGTTCTGGCAGACGGCCAAGATGTCAAAAGACAATGGTGCGTTCGCTGTTAAAGTTGTGGTTAAAGGATGCAAGATCATAATCACTGAGCAGTATATCAGAGAAACATTGCTGATCAATGATCTACCCGATTTTCCTACTGAAATTGGGATTGATGATGTTCAAAAGGTTCTCAAAAGGATGTGATATGAGGGCATCTACCCTCCCACGGTGAAGAAGCTTCTGCCTCCCTACTGGAGATTTTTGGCGCATGTGTTCGTGAGCTGTATCTCGGGAAGGAGATCAGGAGCTGATGAAATCTCTCCCAGGAACACAGGGGCAATCGTTTCACTAGCTGCTGGCATCAAATTCAACTTCTCGAAGTTCATTTTGGATGAGTTCTTGGTAAATATCAATTCTATAAACCGGCAGACCAGAGATGCATTCTTGCTATATCCGAGATTTATTCAGATGTTCATCGACAACCAATTCCCAGAGATGATCAAAGATGGTGACAAGCTGGATATAAAGTCATTAGGCTCGCACACGATTGGTCTCATTAAGCAGAAGCGAAAGGGCAAAGTCGTCTTCCAAGGCTTACATCCTCTCGTGAAATTCGGGAAATTAGCTGAAATAGATGAATCTTCCGAATCTCATGGAACGTCTGACAAGATGTATTCTGAGCCCACTTCCTTCGAGAGAGTTGTTTCTGAAGATGTCATCACTGTTTCAGATCATGATGAAGAAGAAACTCCAGCTGCTAATGATCAAGTAGCTGAGGAACACGAATTGACATCTGTTTAGGTACAAGGAGATTACAATGAGGGGTATGGAACGGAGACTGATTTGTACGAAGGCCTCGACCTCACAGGATTCGATAACGATGAAATTCCTCTCAACTTCGGTAGCAATGAAGATTTCATGACCGTCGTAAACCTCAACACACTGCTTGAAGATATCAATGAAGTTGCTCATCCAGCAACGGAGATAAGGGAAAAAGAAGACGTTCTCGAAGCCACGCCTCCTCCTACCAATCCAACGGCGGAAATGGCAATTCCTATGGTGACAGTATTAGGGATTCCTCCCCTTGATGTTGTTTTACCTACATCTGAGCCATTGGAAAATGATCACCCAACCACACAGGCCTCTCCACCTCCTACAAAAAGACGAAGACTTGACCCTAGACAGGGAATTCTTGACTCGGATACACTTCAAAGTTTTATAGCTCCACCAACAACAACTCCAGTTATCGTCTCATTTGAACCTATCAGTGAAGGTCCTAGTACCTTCTATGAAGCTGGTGGCTCTTCCTTCCCCACAGATTTCTCTCCTCCCAGGCCAGAGCATGATGCTGCCTCGGTTAAGTTAGCCAGGCTTTTGGCCAGAGAACAACTCATAACGCCTCCCTCACGCGGCAAAGGAATTTCTATTGGGGGTGGCAGCTCAGGAGAAGAGAATCCTTCACTTCTTGGACTCCAGAAAGAGATCGATGCTCTGAATCAGAAAAATGTTGATTTAGATCAGAGAAATATTGAGCTGGATATCAAGGTCGCAGACCTTCAGACTGAAAATACAAAGCTCAATATTCAAGTCGCTGAACTTATTGAAGACAAAGCTCTGAAGTCAAAGCAAATTACGGATCTTCAGACACATTTTGGCTTACTGACCGCCAGCTACTACGATCTAAAGAAGAAGCTGGAAGAAGAATTTGGCGACAAATTCAAATCATCCGTTGACGAGCCAAAGATCTATCTTCCCGACCAAGATGTTGCCATAGCTCTACGACCTACAAGAACAACCACCGTTGTTGACCGTTTTGAAAAAGAACCGGCTCAGGCTCCAAGTGTAATTGCATTAAAACGCGCTAAATTGGCCAAGTCAGCTGAAAAGGGTCAACTTTTATTCAAAAGGAGCTCAGAACATAATGCCCCATGGGATCAACAAAAGATCACCGTTACGGATCTGGGCGAACATCGTTTCAGAGACGTTTATGGTGATAGGTCAGGAATCATCTCGTGGGGATTCCATGACACTATGAATATGTTTATGGTGAGAAGAAAGAGCAGCAACACCGAATTATACAAAGATGCTCATGATTTTCATTCCTTTACTAGGATTGATCTTACGGAGCTGTCTAAAGCTCCTTTCTCAAATCCATCAAACAATCCCAGGGCGACTCAGTTCAAATCATTTTTGGAAGATCAAGTAGCTAAGGGTTTCCCTTCAATGAAGACTGCAGAGTCTATTATCAAGATTTATCCTAGTGTCATTGATCCCAAAACAAGTCAGCCACTTTGATCAGTGATGTGGCCCGCTACTGCTCAAGTAAATCAGGTTCCCGTTCTTCAAAATTATCCAGATGGATCTCTCGCATCCATGCAATACTGGGTGTTTGATGAATCTACTGCTGCTGCTGTCATCAAGCTTAAAGACGATTGTATCCGCTTGTATGACAAGAGGGATTTGCTTTAATTTGGCAAGTGGGACATACATCAGCTCTCCATTCATCAGATCAAGGTGGCTGAAGACATTTTTGAGCCCGTTGCAAAGGAATACACTTCGATGGTTGCTGAGATTATCGAGAAGGAGATGTGGAACGGAGCTATGGGAAAATCTGATGTGCTGGTGGTCGACAAAAGCTGAGTCCAAGCTAGCACCAAACCAAGGGGGAGATTGAAAGGTCCAGTTAATGTGGTTTGGTCTAGGCTTTCAATGTAATAGTTCAGTATGAGTCTGTAATACATTTTGAGAGTTGTTTAGGTGTTTACTGTTGGAAAGTGTGGTTACGACCGTAAACATGTGTTTACGGTCGTAAACCCAGTTTGTGGTCCAGTCTAGTATAAATAGCAGAGGTGTAGGTCATTGTGCTGTGGTTGATGCCATTACGTTTACAGAGTGTTCCATCGAGTTGTACCTGACGTTTTTCTGAATATAAACGTGTGCAAGCTCGATTTCTTTTCTTCTTCCTCTTCTATTGTGATTGTTTGTTGCTTGATCATTGGTAAAGATCCTTTTCAGGACCTTACATAAAAACTCATTGGTCATATCAACTTGCCTTTGATCGGTACCAAAGATTAACATATCATCTACATACAAGCATATGATCACTCCTTTGCCAGACTCACTAAACTTGCTATATACATACTTTTATGATTGACTCAACTTGAAACCATGAGACAAGACAACATCATCAAATTTTTGATGCCACTATTTTGGTGCTTTCTTCAGCCTATACAATGATTTAACCAACTTGCACACCCTATGCTCATTTCCATGCATAATAAAACCCTCAGGTTGTTTCATATATACCTCTTCCTAAAAATCACCATTTTAGAATGCTATTTTAACATTCATTTGGTGAATCACCAAATTATGAATTGCTGCTAAGACAACCAACAGTCTAATGGTTGATATACAACCAAATGGAGCATAAGTGTTGAAATATTCAATGCCAGGTTTTTGTCTAAAACCTTTAATAACCAATTGAGCCTTAAAAAAGTCAATTGATCCATCCACTTTCATCTTCCTTTTGAATATCCACTTGCAACCCAAAGGTTTGCATCTAGGAGGAAGATCAGACACTCCCAAGTATTATTCCCCATGATGGAATCCATCTCATCATTATTGCTTCTTTCCAGAATGCAACATATTCATATTTCATCGCTTCATAAAATGTTTTAGGATCTTCCTCAAGACTAAATAATATGAATATTGATTTGCAATTTCACCTATAGAACCCTCAACTAGGTAAAGCTGAAAATCATCACCAAATGATTTAGCTTTCCTTTGACGTTTGCTTCTTCTGAGCTCAGGTGACTCATTTGAATCAGGTACAACTTCCTTGGTTGTTCAAATGGAACTAGAAACCAAGTTCTGTGGTCTAGGTATGGATGGAAATCGATTTTAATCAAATATTGCATCTCTAGAGTCTATAACAGTGATAACTGAAATAGAAGCATTAGGTTTTATAACATAAACCCTATAAGCCTTGGAATGCACAACATATCCAATAACGATGCAATCAATGCGTCTTTGACCCAAGGTCTTCAAATCTTGTTCAGTCAGCCTCACAATAGCCCGAAAACCCCAAACTTTAAGATATCCCAAGTTTGGTTTCTTTTTGTACCAAAGTTAATAGGAGGTTATCTTATTCATTTTCTTTGGAACTCTATTTAAAAGATAACATGCAGTTAGCATAGCTTCTCCCTAGAAACCATCACTCAAACCTGAGTAAGACAACATAGAGTTCACCATTTCCTTTAGAACTCTATTTTTACTTTCAGAAATCCCATTTTGTTGAGGAGTATATGGGGCAGTTATTTCATGTATCATACCAACAGATTGGAAATAACTAGGATCATAATATGTCACACCCCCAAACCAGAACGGCGGAAACGTCTGGGGGCCGATGGAGTGACTTCATGTATAGTATCATAACAATTGAATAGTAATGAAACATAGCAACCCAAACATTCATACATTGATAACACAAGTTTACATTGTTTGCAACACTTTGTTTGTTCAAAAGTTACATATAAATAACTGAAAAGTAGATAAACATAAGATGATGACGCCGACCCTCGGGAGGGGTTGAGTACCTGTCTATGGGGTTCCTGAGAATACAAGTGATTTTGAAAAGTGTCAACAATTAAGTTGGTGAGTTCTTAAGCATTTTTTCATAAAAGGGTTTGTAACTGTTTTTGCGAAAAGATGGTTCCGTGTATTTCCAGAAAATCCGATATTTTCTGAAGTATAAACTAAAATCGTAAGTAATTCCTTTGTATCATTTCCTTATAAAGTAATAAAGTATATTCCTAGAAAATCCAATATTTTCGTAATATGAACTGAAGTTGAAAGTAATTCCTTTGTATCTTTTCCTTGTACAGTAATAATGTATTTTTCCAGAAAATCCAATATTTTCTTAAAGGTGAACTGTGGTCTTAAACCCTACGACTAAGAGGGAGTGAATATCATACATAAAATAGTTTATAGTCTCATTTCTTTCAATAAAACTAACAAAGTATAAGCTTCCCGTAAACCAAAATCATTCTGTTAATCCCTACGTGAGTCGCTATAACCATGCTTGATACGACTAAAATGCCTGTCATGACGTTCTTCAGGCGTCGGTTTTGGTAAAATATTTGTCACCCTAGACTGGCACGTCTAGCTGTAGCGAATAGGTCATGTGTGGGGGTGTCAACCCCGTATAGATGTATACACAATTACCCTGCTCTCCCTCCAAGAGACTCTGGTTATAACTACAGGACTTACAATGTATACTAGGTAGGTACGACGAAGGGAAGTCTCACATGAGCATTAACATATTTACTTGAACTATGACTCCTTTTACTTGTAAAATAAGATAATTATACTTATCTACGAAAGGTGTGGTTTGTGACTCCCAAACTATACCAACTATAGTTTATCTGGTTGGTTTGAAACTGTTTATATAATATTTTATATAAAAATAAATGTGTATTCTAGCATGAAAATATGAAATCAAAACATAGTATTTTGGTGTTAAAACCCACTAGATTTGTGATTGACTATAATATACCATTTTTGCTAGTAAAGCTATCTTTTAATAAAAGTTACCAAAAGCCATGTAGTTTTACAAATCATAACTTTTCTTATGATTTTATAACATAGATTATGTTTGTTTTAGCTATATGTAAATCCCAAGTATTTATACCAAAAACCAGTATAAATCATAACTTAAGTAAATAATATTTTATCTTAACATAACATGAAAAACATGAAATTATTTATGGGATAAATAAAGTTTAACTTGTATTCCCCCCCCCCTTATAACATGGAAAAACTTGAAAAATATGGGGGTATGAACTCACCTTGAGTGGTTGATGTGTGTAGTTTGAAGTGGTGCGATGAAGATTTCGCGCCTAGGATCTTAGATGGAGATGATGAACTTTCTTGGAGATGGCTTTATCCTAAGGGTTTAACACATTTTAATGTAAAGAGAGTGAAATCAACATAAAATGTATAAATTTACTAGGAATCTCGAAAATACTTAAAAAGATCTAAGGATGTCTTGAAAGGGTTTTGAACTTGCAAACTTGGAAAGTTTGCTCTTTGGAGGAAACGAGGTTTTACTCGAAGTTTAATATTGGAAGTAAGGAAGATCCTAAGTGTGATTTTGTTTATTATAAAGAAAGGTGGTGATAGGACATTTACTTGGAAGTATGGAGGTTAAAGCGTTGATATATGATGGGTAATACGTGGGTTACTGTGATTGTGTTGGAAATGGGGGATTACATCAAGTCATAAAGTCAAACCCTCTTATCTACTTTATTTGGCCAAATCAATTTATGATTTAAAATAATATCTTTATATATCTTAAATATTATTTTATGTAAATGTGTTTTAAATATTCAAATTTGGCATAAAATAGGGGTTTAAGGGGTCTGGGTTATGAAAAATACGAGTTTGGTGGGATTCCCGACGTCAAAATCTCTTAAAATGAAGAGAAGGTCCGAAATGGACAAAAATCCGGTGTGGAGTCCTGAATCTGCGAGGGTCCGAAGTGGGTCAGGAAGTTCCGGAGCCAAATCAGTAGTTTCCGGAGTGACTGGTGCTTCCGAGGGGGTTCAGTTTCAGAGTGCCTTCTTCCGAGGTGCAAAGGAGTCCGGGTGCGAGATGGTTCAATGGTTGATCCTTTCGGAGTGATGCGAAGCTTTCCGAAGTCAGAAGTCCCGGATCAGCAATTATCCGGAGCGAGATTGTCTGGGTGAGAGGGTCCAAAGTCAACTCAGGAGGTTCCGAAACAGGAGGTGTTCCGGACCAAGAGGGTTCCGGACCAAGAAGAGAGGCTCCGAGAATGAATAGTGTATTCCAGAATGGGCTTGTTCTTTTGAGTTTTCTCCTTCCGTTTTTAGTTGTTTTCAACTAAGGAAGGGATAGGATGATGTTGGTGTTTATAAAAAAAATTGAAAGAGATTTGAGAGAGATTGGGAGAGACTTGGGAGAGATTTGAGGTAGAGAGAGATATTTGGGAGAGCTTTGAGATAGAGAGAGATATTTGGGAGAGATTTAAGATAGAGAGAGATATTTGGGAGAGATTTGAGATAGAGAGAGATATTTGGGAGAGATTTGAGATAGAGAGATATTTGGGAGAGATTTAAGGTAAAGAGTGATATGAGAGAGAGATATATACTTTGTATTATAATTGTAAGACATACATCAGGAAACATAGTTTTAAACCTTAATGTATTAGTACAAGTCGAGTTGACTGAGTTGACTTGTTGCCTTTGTTTGTCCTAAATTTTCCGGTTGTTACATCATCCCCCTGTTAGAGGGAATTTCGTCCTGAAATTAGCATCTTGGACGGCTCTGGCAGCTAGGAGGAGTTGCGGGTATCTCTGTTTCATCTGGCCTCTTCGTTCCTAGGGGAATTTGGGTCCTTGCTTGGTGTTTCAACGAACTTTTGCTATTGATATTTGACCTTGTTCTTTTGGTTTCTTCGCCCATGATCCCCACCTGTTTCTCTTTGGGGGTGTAGGTTCTTGTTCACTTGGATTTCGTCGAGTGGGATTATCAGAGCTTTGGTGATTAGATACTTATTAGGGTTGGACACGTGGAATGTGGGATGCATAATGTTGGGTTCTTGTGGTAATTGAGGTCTATAGGCTACCAAACCGATCTCGACGAAGATCTCAAATGGTCTAGTGATGTTTGTGTACTAGACTCCCTAGAGGTAGTGCTTCTAGACCTTACGGACAACACTATTTTTACTAAGGTTAAGGTTTCGGGTGGTGCAGCTGGCCCTATGAATCTTAGGCTATCTTGGGAGTTTCTTCCTACAGAATTCTGGGCTGGTGGTATGTCGACCCTTGCTTGTTTTCCTTGAGGTTGGTCGAACGAATCGTCGGTTCGGAATGGAGGATATTGGTCCTTGATGATGGGTTTGTTTGACTCTTGATAGTCAATGGTCCTATGAACAAATTTTCCCTTCCTCTTTACGAGTCGGACGGGTGCTCTCTGAGGTTAGAGGCTTGGTCTGGTAGTTTTCTTACTTATTAAGTCATTCCATTGACCGAACAATATTTGTTTTGGTTTGGTGCTAAGTGGTATTGGGGTTTGGCTATGGGAATGGCTACCAGAGTCGAGTCGATTCCAATCTTTATTTGGTGGTATCTCTTTGAAGGAACTTCTGGAAATCTTGGGGAGGTTATAAACCACTGGGACACCCTTGATGTCTTTTATTTCTTGTTTCCCATCTTTATTGTGGGGCTAGGAAGGAGCTTGGTATTTCTTACATAAGTACTCATGAGCCTAGATGCTAGAGATAGTTCGGGGATTTGTCATTATAGATTGAAAGGGTTTTGTTAATCAATCGAGTAAGGCGAAGGGTCTCTTCGTGGCACATGAAATTGGTATGGTGAGGATCAAGCCAGTCCATGTCAGATGCTAAGTCGATTTGTTTAGAATGACGGTGTGCTCTATGTTCATATTTCTAACGCTACGAGTTTCATTATCGTTATCACTGCTGCGACTATTTTGTACCGGATTTGGGGTGTTCTGGTAGTACGAGTAATTTTATATATAATGATGGAATTGCGTAGTCTGATTTATACTAGGTCCCTCTATGATAGTTTGATGTAACCTAGTCGTATATAATTTAGATTGAAAAGACAGTCGACTGAGTGACCCTGCCCTAAATCCACAACCAGACAAGGAACAAGAATTAATGCGGAATCACGCACTCTAAGTCTATAGAATATTAATTATACATGACCCTGCGTTTACACTAAGCCATCATAGCTCACCTACAAGGCTCTTAAATTTTTTTATTATTTTATTATTTTTTATTTTTACAAATGATATGAGTTGCTCGGATGAGGGAGCAATTTATGATTATGTTTTTAGTTGGCAAAAATTTTAGTGAAATTTGATGCTTAGTTATTGTTGTTTGGAAACGTACCGAAAATCCTAGTAGGGTTCCTCGTTGCTTCTTCATGTCCTGTTGTTAAACTCCACCCACTCCTCCGTTATTCCTCTCCATTGGACAATCTCTCTTGAAATGTCTTGTTTCACCGCACGTATGGCATACTGGGCTTACTTCAGCGTTGGGGGTTGGAGTGGTGTCTTGGGCCGAAGTCCTACAGAAACGGGCGATGTGCCCCTTCTTGTTGCACCTATTGCAATGCAACACACGACAGACTCCAAGATGATGGTAGTTGCACTTGTTGCAATTTGGAAGGTTTCCAGCATATGGTTTTCTCGGTGTGGAGGTAGTAGGGTCAGTGGGGGTATGAACTGCTACATCTTTTTCCTTTTGGTAGGCCCTTGAGTCGAACTGCCCCCTTTCTCGTTCTCGAACTTTTGTTTCATGTTCTTAGGTTTAGGGCTTGGGGTGTCTTGGTAAGTTGTCACTCGTTGGTTTCCTTGGTTGTTACTACGGTTGGAATTATCGACGATGTTTCCATTTTCGTTTGTGTTGTTGGCGTTGAGTTGCGTCATGACAGCTGTTACAACGGCTTGGAATGTAGCGGAGTCTATCCGTAGAATTGGGGTTTCGCCGGTGTGCTGGTTATTTCCATGGGAAGACATGATTCTGTTGCATGATGAGAAACGAGTTCGTAAGTAACTATGGTCATTTCTAATTGTATTCATCTATTTATATTTACATATAAATTTCACGTGTTGTTGTACGGTTCTCAATGTTTTGACCTACATCCGTAAGATGTATTTAGAGTAGAAATAGGTATTATATAGATATTACCCAAATAGATTATAGTTATCAAATCCTTATATTGGCTCGGGTTCTATAGGTTTTGGGAGGGCGTATCCTGCTTGATTTATTATTACTAGTTGCGATGATAAGCGATAAGCATACCACATAGTGTGAGTAGTGTAATCACTAACTCACTAAGCTATATATATTAATTCGTTAATTACTAGAGTGACGCATAAGGTGCTCTGCCACCTCGTACGCCTCATGAGTGGTTCTCTCTCCGCATCTCTATCCTTGTTATGATTATCCTAGTTTTAGCAGTAAAGTTTCGTTGTCTCCAGGCTTCCGTATGGTGTTCTTGTTCCTCGTAGATATGTTGAATCTTCGCTCCATCAGGCTTCGAGTTTTGTCACTGATCTCCATTACTTCATAATGGAGAGCCCGACTCTGGATGTTTCGAGCGAGCCACTTATGTCTGCTCTTGATAGGGTAAGGTTCCTTGATGATTTCCCCAGTCCCTTACTCTTCTGCTGACTGTTGTGGTGGAGTGGTTACTTCTACCTATGTTGTTCGTGCGAGATTGGGAAGGTCTAAAGAATCTATGAGATTAATAAGGGTATCTTTATTGAAATTTTTATGATGATCCTTACCGGGTCCTCGTATAGTTACATAGTGTATACAGATTATAAGACCTTAACGTATGCACTCAGTAATTATGGTGCCTAAAATACTCCTATAGTATTTTAATTATATGTTTGATTCTAATGTTCCTTTACATGTAGATTTGTTAAGTTTTAGACTTGCTGCAACACCACTACCACTCCCAAACACATGTTGGTTGTATCTCAAATAAATATAGTTGATCAGGCTATATTTATCCCAAATATAATTACATATCTGTCTAGGTTTGACTGTTGTCACACCCCAAAACCAAGAACGGCGGAAACGTTCTGGGGTGGAGGACGTCATGTACAATATCATAACGATGCAAAATAGTAAAGACAAGCAAACAACATCCATTGCATTAACATGTTAATTTAGATACAAGCGTGTTCTGAATAGTATGTAAGACACCAAAATGTATAATCAAAATAAAAGATGAGTCTTGTATGTGCTCCATCTTCTCAAAAGTTCCACCTGTACCTGTCTACTGATGACCTGAGAATACAAGTTATTTTGAAAGCGAGTATCAACATAAAGCTGGTGAGTTCATAAGTATTTAGTGTCTTTGCTTGTATAAAAATGTTTGTAACAATGTAATGTAGTAATTTATTTCAAATGTTTTGTAATAATATACTCCCTAGAAAGCCCTATGTTTTCCAGTAAAAAGGTAGTCTTCTACCAAGACCCGAGTGTTTGTATAATTGTTCTTTTGTAAAAGTAAGGGTTTTTCCCTAGTAAAACTATTAGTATAAAAATATAGTTTACTGAAACGAGTATGTGACAAAGTCACAAGGTAAAGAAATACAGACTCCAGGTGGTACTGAATGAACAATACGCCTCGAAAAGTCTATAGTAGTAATATGTAGACTCCAGGCGGTACGCCTTGAAAAGTCCAAAGTAGAAATGCGTAGAGTCCAGGCGGTACGCCTCGAAAAGTCTATTTTTGCCTTAAATCCTTATTTAGTTAATTTAAGGTTTGAATGTGAACTCGTATGTAACCATGCTGATCGACGGCTGAATAACTGATGACCCTCCAGGTCACACGTAGTATGGTGACATTTTGTCACCCCTAGGCCTTATCGGCTCGGACTGTAGCTAGCAGTCGGGATGTGGGAGTGTCTGTCCCGTATAGATCTATACACATAATGCCCGCTCTCCCTCCAGGAGACTCTGGTTACACGGTGATAGCACAATGAAGTGTCGTATCGAGAAGTAGTATGTCACAGTCTGTTTTAGTATTTAATGTTCGTATAGTGTATAGTATGTTCTCTTGTATAGTGTATAGTATGTTCTCTTGTATAGTGTATAGTATGTCCTGTTACTCAATGTAGTACTTATGTAGTGACTCATAAATGTACTAACTCTTGTATGGGTCGTTGTCATAGTAGTAGTAAGTAGTAATCCCTTAACTATACCTATAATAGTTAAATAGTAAGGTTGTTTGGATGCCTTTGTTACACAAAGGTACTGAACTGAAGTGAAAGCCTTTATATCTAACACACACACACACACATATATATATATATATATATATATATATATATATATATATATGATATATAACTAAGAATTCAACGACATTCGGACCGATAACAGAATACCCTAAGTCCACAACCAAACAAGGAACAGGAAGTAAGGTGAGCTATCAGTCCTAAGTCCTTCAAGTCTTACTTATATAAATATACGGGTGTAGATATTGATTTGAAAGTATTACAAATATAAAAGAGTTTGAAAACAGTTTTAGCATCAAAAGAGTTTAGTAAAAAGGTTTGAAAGCTTGAAAATCCATAAGTTTGATTAGCAATTTGAAAGTAGTAGTAAATCTTTCTGTTTATTCTAATTATTAATCACATGTGATTAAAGCAATAACTAGAATTGTTCAACTTGTATCCCCCCCCCATAAAAGCATTGAAAATCATTTAAAAGGTTAATTAAGGGGTATGAACTCACCTGCAGTGAGTAACTCGAATGGAAGATCGATATAGGATTGTTGGGTGTCAAACGGAGTCTCGAGCACAAACGGATCCTATTTAACATATAGTTACATATATGTGAATACATTTAGTAGATATAACCACTAATGGTGATAGGGACATGTCCTAAGGACATAAAAACACTTAGAATTAAGTGTTACCAACCCATATGGTTGCGCATAAGGAGTGTATGGCCCTATATTGGGGTGTAAGGCTACAAAAACATGGGTTTTGTATGTGTGCGGCCAGAGTGTGCGGCCATGCCTGTGTGCGCGCGCACACTCACTATGGAGTGTGTCAAAAACGTGGTTCCAAGCCTTTGGGATGTTCTAGTGAAGGTGTTTTGACCATTGCTTAACCGGATTGGGGGTTTGTTGTCATTTTAGACCCTTAAAAGGGTGTGTGCGGTTGCACATGGCGTGTGCGGCCAGGTGTGTGCGGCTAGGCCTGTGTGCGGCCGTACACACTCCTACAGATGTGTCCAAATCGATTTTCCAAGGATTTGTGATGATCCTAAAAAGGTGTTTTGGTCGATGCTAAGCTTGGATGGGTGTTTAAGTCCATTTTAGGACCAAAAGATGTGTGTGCGGTCACACATGGTGTGTGTGTGGCCGTACACACATGAAGATCATCTAAAATGATGATTTTCATGGATCAAACTCGAGGAAAAGGCTTTCAAACGTGTTGTAGTAATGATCTAAGGACGTTTACTTACTTGTTTTGATGATTGGAGAGGAAAACTTGAAGAACTCTTGAGAGAGAATGTTCCAGCTTTGAAGGAGTGGGAAAAGGGTGTATGGTTGACTTATGGTCCTTTATATAGGCTGGAGTGTGACGCTAGGAGGG
The DNA here is from genome assembly GCF_052849685.1 of Lactuca virosa. NCBI lineage: Eukaryota > Viridiplantae > Streptophyta > Magnoliopsida > Asterales > Asteraceae > Lactuca > Lactuca virosa. The sequence goes on from NC_136432.1 coordinate 210,775,596, forward strand.
TGTGCGGTTGGCTGTGTGCGGCTGGCTGGCCGCACACTCGGGTGTGCGGCCGCACACACCTTGCATGGTGTGTTTGGCCCGATTTTGTGATGCTACATACATTCCAACCCTCTCTAAGACTCATATCTTAATTATATTAAGCCTAAAGCACTTATATAGACCCAAAACTTTATTAAAAAATAGCCAAACGAGGCTAACTTTGATAAAAAGAAGAATGTATAAGTTAGAAATTTCGGGTTGTCACATCATCCCCCCGTTAGAGGGAATTTCGTCCCGAAATTAGAGTTCAAGCAACTAAGTTATTACAAATAACTAAGTAAAAAGATGAGGATATTTAAGCTTCATTTGATCCTCGCGGTCCCATGTGAATTCCGGTCCTCGCTTGGCGTTCCAGCGAACCTTCACGATTGGGATACGACTTTGTTTCGTTCGTTTGACCTCTCGGTCCATGATCTCTACAGGTTCTTCCACGAAGTTGAGGCTATCGTTGATCTCGATCTCGTCGAGTGGGATTACAAGAGTTTCATCGGATAGGCACATTTTCAAGTTCGAGACGTGGAAGGTAGGATGTACATTACTAAGTTCGCGGGGTAAGTTGAGTTTGTACGCTACGGGGCCGATTCTAGCGAGAATCTCGAAAGGCCCTATGTATCTTGGATTTAGCTTTCCATGCTTTCCGAAGCGTATCAAGCCCTTCCAGGGTGAGACTTTCAAAAGGACTCGGTCTCCCACCTGGAACTCCAAAGGTTTCCTTTATTTGTCTGTGTAGCTTTTCTGTCGGTCTCTAGAGGCTTTCAATCGTTCTCGAATCTGAACGATCTTCTCTGTCGTTTCCCGAATAATCTCCGGACCCATGAGAGTGCTGTCAGGAACTCATCCTTTAGCTAACTGAGTGTCACCCATCTCAGCCCAGCACAGAGGGGATCTGCACTTTCGGCCATAGAGGGCTTCAAATGGAGCAGCCTTGATGCTCGTGTGATAACTATTGTTGTAAGAGAATTCAACGAGGGGTAAGTGAGTATCCCACACCTTCCCAAAGTCGATCACACAGGCTCGCAACATATCTTCTAAGGTTTGGATAGTTCTCTCACTTTGTCCGTCGGTCTGTGGATGGTAGGCTGTACTCATGTCCAGCCTCGTTCCTAAGGAGATTTGTAATGACTGCCAGAACCTCGAAGTGAATCTACTATCTCTGTCGGAGATAATGGATATAGGAACACCATGTAGTCGTACTATCTCCCGAATGTATGTTCTTGTGAGCTTCTCCATCTTGTCGGTTTCTTTGATGGGTAGGAAGTGTGCGGACTTGGTTAATCTTTCGACGATGACCCAAATGGTATCAAGTCCACCCGTTGTCTTGGGCAATTTGGTTATGAAGTCCATATTGATCCGCTCCCACTTCCATTCAGGTATTTCCGGTTGTTGAAGTAAACCTGATGGCTTCTGGTACTCGACCTTGACCTTCGCGCAAGTAAGGCATTTACTTATGAAGGTAGCTGTAACATCCCGAAATTCAGGTACAACTATTTAACCCTTCTCTTTTGTCAAATTGTCAAGATTAGCCCTTGAGTGGAAATCGTAGCAAATGAGTACGCTGCGCGTACTCATGCGCTTATTTTGGACGCGGACTCGCCTAGGTACGCTGGGCGTAGTTGGCCCAGGTGCAAAACCCTAATTGTGGCTTGAGGGCAATAAAAGGAATGAGATGGTCTTGTCCCTAGCCACCATCCCTCAGATAGAAACCCTAGAAGAGCAACTTTATCGTTCTAAAGCTAGTGTGTGTGTTCTTGAGCAAGAAAGTGCCTTTGTGTGTTAGTAAAGAAGAAGAGGAGGTTCTTGTGGAGGCTAGAAGTTGGAGTACAAGCTTGGATCTGAGTTCTACAGAGGGAGGAGCTTCACTTGGAGGTATAAAGCTCAAAGCTTTCCTTGTTATTTTTTATTTGTGCTTTATGGACCATTTCTAGGGTTACAGTCCCAAAGGTGGAGACTTTATGAGCATAAAGGACTCCATGGACCTAGATCTGTCCCATTTCAGTGATATTTGTGTTATAGATCCATAAAGTTTCCATCTTGGTCGTTGATATGAGGTCATGCTTGAATTATGAGCTTTCTAGAGTTGGGAAATGGAATGTTATGGGTGTTAGTGACTTGTCCAGCCATGCAAAGGCTTAAAGTCACCAACTTTATGGATTAAGAGGCTTAGAAATGGTCAGATCTAAAAGTTGGACGTGGGTCTTAACTGTTTAAGACCTCAAGAGCTAAGGAGTCTGAAATTGGGAGTTACGCTGGGCGTAATCCCTATACGCGCGGCGTAGGGGGTCATGTTCCCCGTTTCTGTGAGGTCGCCGGGTACGCCCAACGTACAGGCTTGGTACGCGCAGCGTAACCCGGAGAGTTGACTTTTGTTGACTTTTAGGGTTTGGTCAACAATTGGACTTTTGGGACCATTGAGGGGTAAAATGGTCTTTTAACCTTCTGAGAGGACATAGGAAGGGATTAGTCTAGCCTTGAGAGCCGTTAATGATTTGAAATAATTACTTTATGTGATTAGGCGGGGCTAGGTCGTTGTTTCGAGATTCAGGGATATCGAGCACGTGAGTTACTAGACATAATACGAGGTGAGTCTTCTCACTATACTGTACCTGGAAGGGTACTTATGTGTGACCGGAAGGTCTTGTATGCTATGATGTATGTGCTATATGTGGTTATGTGATATGTATGTGCTATGTATGATTATGAATGATATGAACCGGAAGGTCAAGAGGTTACGGACCGGAAGGTCGATACGGGTAGGACCGGAAGGTCTACCGGGATTTGGGACGGCAGTCCCTTGAGACACATGGATCGGAAGATCCTACAGAGTTGTGACCTGGAAAGGCGTATATGTGGCATGTGGTATTTTGGGGAACTCACTAAGCATTTATGCTTACAGTTGTTATGATATGTGTTTCAGGTACTAGCGCGGACCGTGGGAAGGCGCCAACATGATCCGTACACACTTATGGAGTTTATGTTATTGAGATTCTGGGACATGTTTTTGTTATGACACAGTGACACATTATGTTTTGTGATTATCATGTGAATGAAAGTATGATTTAAAAATGAAAAATTGTTTTGAAAATTTACGTTGTTACAAGTTGGTATCAGAGCCTTGATTTGAGGGATTCGGGTGCATCTTTGGATGGATCTGAACTCAAACTGAGGAATTGAGAAAGTCTTTCATAAAATAAACAATTTTTCTAAAAGAGTAAAAGATTTTGAGAAAGGCAGAAGGAAGCAGTGTGTACGATCAGCCAGCGCCTGAACGGTGATTTCCCAAAATACCCTTACATTACGTGTTATGAGATATGTTATGATATGATATGCATGCTAGAGTTGGCTAGGTATTTATATTGGGACTAGAGTGGACTGATTTTGGGATGCCTTAGCCTAGGAAGATTTTTGCTGCTATGTGATGCTTGAGAGTGAGTAGATAGCAATGAGGAGCTTATAAGAGGTCTACCGAAGGGTAGCCTATGCCAGCGAGATGTAGGGTACTTGTGATCTGGGATCCATGGAAGAGGACTTAGAGTGAATGCTGATGCGGTGTGGACGGTAGTATAGGGCCCGTACTACTGAAGACACCGGAGCAGTGCGCACCCTAAGTAAGAATCCTTTGGGTACTAAGGAACAAGTAGGGTTGAGTTATCGAGTGCGAGTATGCTCGAGTGAGTCTCTGATATTATTATGTTGTATTTCAGAGACATCGTGGTTGGGACATGCCACAGACCTGAGGTGAGCGGTGTGAGTGACGAGGAGCTTCGTCAGATGATCCACGATGAGGTGGCAGCGGCGATTCGAGCCGAGATTCCGGAGATGTTTGGGTCTATCAAGACCACATTGATTAAGACGTTTGATGAGCGGTACGCAGCGGTGACTGAGGCTGCGGCTGCTGCAGCTACTGCAGCTGTGGCTACTGCCAGACCTCAGGGAGGTGACTCGTTGTTGCTTCGAGAATTCAGCAACACGAAGCCACCAGAGTTTGATGGGACGCAGGATCCGATCGCTGCGATGAGATGGATTTCTGATATCGAGGGATGCTTCTATACGTGTTCATGTCCAGAGCATCTGATGGTACCGTTCGCGTTGAACCAGCTCCGCTTGGGAGCGAAGGATTGGTGGAAGTTCGTGACGGCGAGCTTCACTCTTGCAGAAATTTCAGCGATGACCTGGGAGAGGTTCACCACCATGTTCAGAGACGAGTATATCCCCCAGTGGAGAGGGAACGGTTGGTTCAGGAGTTCTTGACCCTCAAGCAGGGTACTGATTCTGTTACGGTGGTTACCAGGAACTTTCATGAGAGGGCGATGTTCTGCCCTGAGCAGGTGTCTTCTGAACAGGCATGCATGAGCCGGTATTTGGGCGTTTTGAGGAGGGACATTCGGGAGTTCGTGTCGAACTCGACTTACCGGTCATTTGTTGAGCTCCAGGAAAATGCCCGAAAGAGGGAGATTGAGTTGGAGACTCAAGCCAGGGAGGAGGCCGAGTCTCAGAGGATGGATCGGCGGCCGGCACAGTCTCAGCCGACAGCCAAGCGGGCCAAGCCCGCTGATACGAGATCTGGAGGCCAGAAGGGCCGCACTTGTGGGAAGTGCGGCAAGGGACATGATGGGGTCTGTCGATCGGGTGCTTGCTACAAATGTGGCAAGGAGGGGCATATCGCCAAGGATTGCCCCAAGGGATTTATGGTTTGCTTTTATTGCAACCAGACTGGCCATCGGAAGGCCGAGTGCCCACAGTTACATCAGGGATCAGCACAGGGATCTGCACCTGCTGCTAGGGTTACCGAGGTTCGGCCAGTAAAGGCCGAGGCACCGAAGGCTCGCGGGAGAGCTTTCCAGTTGACATCGGAGGAGGTCCGTGCAGCGCCCGATGTTGTGGCTGGTATGTATTCTTTATTTATTTATGTTGAGTTGAGATATTGTGCTTATATGATGATATGCGTAGGTACTTTTCTTGTGAGTTCTGTACCTGCCTTAGTGTTATTTGACTCGGGTGCGAGTCGATCGTTCGTGTCGATAGCGTTTAGTCGGCACATCAGTAGCAGACGAGAGGCCTTGAGTCGACCTCTGCGAGTTTCCATAGCTGACGAGCGAGCGGTGTATGCTACGGAGGTGATACGAGGATGTGTACTCGAGATCTTCGGTGTTGAGTTCCCGATAGATCTTCGGTGTTGAGTTCCCGATAGATCCTCGGCGATGGGGGACGTGTGTGTCATAGTGGGCATGGATTGGTTGAGCCGATTTGGGGCTGTTATAGACTGCGAGCGACAGTTAGTGACGATACGAGACCCTAGTGGGGGAGTACTTACGGTGTACGGCGAGGGTACTCGTTCTGGGACAGCGTTTTGTTCGGCTGCCAGAGCGAGGCAGAGTTTACAGCATGGCTGCAGCGGGTTTGTAGCCTATGTGATGGACACACGAGGGGCCGCTGAGGGGCCAAGTTCGGTGGATGACGTTCCGATAGTGCGCGAGTTCCCGAATGTTTTTCCCGAGGAGTTGCCGGGTGTGCCTCCCGAGAGGCAGGTAGAGTTCCGCATTGATTTGGTTCCGGGGGCAGCGCCTATCGCCAAGGCGCCTTATCGCCTTGCGCCGCCAGAGATGCAAGAGTTATCCTTGCAGCTTCAGGAGCTGCTGGGGAAGGGGTTTATTAGACCGAGCAGCTCCCCCTGGGGAGCACCGATCCTTTTTATCAAGAAAAAGGATGGTTCACACCGGATGTGTATTGATTACCGGGAGTTGAACAAGTTGACGGTCAAGAACCGTTATCCATTACCGAGGATCGACGATTTGTTTGATTAGTTGCAGGGAGCGTCTTGGTTCTCCAAGATTGATCTGAGGTCTGGATATCATCAGATGAGAGTGCGTGATGAGGATGTCCACAAGACGGCGTTCAGCACTCGTTATGGGCATTACGAGTTCGTGGTGATGCCTTTCGGGCTCACCAATGCACCAGCAACATTCATGGATCTCATGAATAGGGTGTGTAGACCGATGTTAGATCGTTCGGTGATCGTGTTCATCGACGATATACTGGTGTATTCGAGATCTAGAGAGCAGCACGAGGAGCATCTGAGAGAGATACTCGGGGTATTGAGGACGGAGAGGCTTTATGCCAAATTCTCCAAGTGCGAGTTCTGGTTATGGGAGGTCCAGTTCTTGGGGCATCTCGTCAACCAGGATGGGATTTTGGTCGATCCGGCCAAGATCGAGGCGGTTATGAGGTGGGAGGTGCCAAGATCACCCACCGAGATCAGGAGTTTTCTGGGTTTGGTCGGCTACTATCGGAGATTTATCAAAGATTTCTCCAAGATCGTCGTGCCTCTCACCAGGTTGACCCGGAAGGGTGTTGCTTTTTCATGGGGTCCGGAGCAGCAGACCTCGTTTGAGACACTTCGCCAGAAGTTATGCGAAGCCCCTGTGTTAGCCCTCCCGGAAGGGATGGAGGATTTTGTGGTGTATTGTGACGCGTCGATATCGGGGTTGGGTGCAGTACTTATGCAGAGGGGGCATGTGATAGCGTATGCATCGAGGCAACTGAAGCCTCATGAGACGAGATATCCCACCTACGATTTGGAGTTGGGAGCAGTGGTGTTTGCCCTCAAGATCTGGCGTCACTATTTGTATGGGGTTCGGTGTACCATATACACGGACCACAATAGCTTGAAGTATTTGATGGATCAACCCAATCTGAATATGCGTCAGAGGAGATGGTTGGACGTGGTAAAGGATTGCGATTGTGAAATCCTGTACCACCCGGGCAAAGCTAATGTTGTAGCTGATGCGTTAAGTCGTAGGGCGGAGGGGTGCCCCTATTCGAGGCACTTGTATAAGATTGACAGTGATGACTCCGGTGTTGGACACCATTCGGGAGGCCCAGGCAGAGACTATGAGACCAGAGAACCGCAAGAGGGAGCGGGTGATCGGGCAGGTGCCTGAGTTCGTTACCGTTAGTCGAGGGCTGATGACCTTTCAAGGTCGGATTTGGGTGCCGTATGCAGGCGGGGCACATACCAATTTGATGGAGGAGGCGCATAGATTGAGGTTCTCGATCCATCCCGGGGCCACGAAGATGTATTTGGACCTGAAGAAAGATTATTGGTGGCCCTGTATGAAGAGGGATGTCGCGTTGTTTGTCGAGAGGTGCTTGACGTGTCGCAAGGTTAAGGCCGAGCACCAACGTCCGCATGGCAAGTTGCAGCCGCTTGAGGTTCCCCAGTTGAAATGGGAACAGATTTCCATGGATTTCATCACCAAATTGCCAAGGACCACGAGGGGTGTCGATGCAATTTGGGTGATCGTCGACCGGCTGACAAAGAGCGCGCATTTTCTTGCTATCAATGAGAGCTCTTCTGCTGAGAGGTTGGCAGAGTTGTATGTGAGGGAGGTGGTATCGCGTCATGGGGTACCGATCTCGATTGTGTCAGATCGAGATGTACGTTTCACTTCCAGGTTCTGGAAGAAGTTCCACGAGGAGTTGGGTACGAGGTCGCATTTCAGTACCGCCTACCACCCCCAGACGGACGGACAGAGTGAGCGGACGATTCAGACGCTCGAGGACATGCTTCGAGCATGTGTGTTGGACTTCGGAGGAAGTTGGGACACGTACTTGCCGTTGGCTGAGTTTTCCTACAACAAAAGCCACCATTCTAGTATTGGTATGCCTCCCTTCGAGTTGTTGTATGGGAGGAGGTGTCAGACTCCCATTTGCTGGGGAGAGGTAGGACAGCGTGTGATGGGTAGCACTGAGATAGTGCTGCAGACAACAGAGCAGATACAGCAGGTTAGACAGAGGTTACTGACGGCTCAGAGTCGTCAGAAGAGTTATGCAGATCGACGACGATCCGAGCTGGAGTTCCAGGTGGGGGACTTCGTACTCCTGAAAGTGTCCCCTTGGAAAGGAGTGATCCGATTCAGGAAGAGGGGCAAGCTGGGGCCCCGGTACATCGGTGCGTTCATGGTGACCGTGAGGGTGGGCAAGGTAGCATATCGGTTGGAGCTACCTGCGGAGTTGAGCCAGATTCATGATACCTTCCATGTGTCTCAGTTGAGGAAGTGTATAGCCGACGAGTCGGCAGTGCTGCCGCTGGAGGACATTCAGGTGGATGCGAGCCTGAATTATGCTGAGAGGCCAATTGCGATTGTGGATCGAAAGATCAAGGTTCTGAGGAACAAGGAGGTGCCCCTAGTTCAGGTTCAGTGGCAACATCGGAGGGGGTCTGAGCTGACATGGGAGACAGAGTCAGAGATGCGGGAGCAGCATCCGGAGTTGTTTTCAGCATGAGACTTCGAGGGCGAAGTCTGGTTCTAGTGGGTGAAAATTGTAACATCCCGAAATTCAGGTACAACTATTTAACCCTTCTCTTTTGTCAAGTTGTCAAGATTAGCCCTTGAGTGGAAATTGTAGCAAATGAGTACACTGTGTTGGGTTTTGAGCATTCTAACACTCCTATGGTGTACATGCAACCCTATAAACCTTGGATCTATGTTTTCTCTATTATACATGCAAATATTAACTATTCCAAGGTTTCATCCTAACTAGCATATTATGAAGCACCTATACTACAAAGTTCTAGTTAGATGACATACCTTTTGATGTAGCTTGATGTCTTCAAGCTTTAAGAGCTTAGCCCCAATAGTGTGGAAGCCTCAAGTGGAATCACAAATCACCAAAACACCTTGGAAAAACCTTTAGAGAATATGGATACTTGGCTCACCCTATGAAATCGGTTATTGCCCTCTTTAGTGTATCCACACTAGCCACTAGCATAATTTCATGAACCATAAGACCCTTTATATAGTGTGGAGGATTAGGGTTAAACCCTAATATCCATGACCTTTCATTTCCTAGGATCCATGGGTTAAAGCTCCATGGACTATCCATGAAGACTTAGCCCAACCTAATTGAACTTGGCCCACTACACACACACACACATATATATATATATATATATATATATATATATATATATATATATATATATATATATATATATATATATATATATCTAAGAGTCCATATTTAATTAGTTCCTTTTGATCACTTAATTAATTATAAATTAATTCTTGATCAATACTAATTAAATAATATGATTATATATTAATATATTAGAACTTATAATATATTAATATAAATCATAAATATACTATTCTCAAAAGACTATCCATATAAATTTTGTCGGTGAAGTGCAACCCAAATGGACCATGCCGGGTCGGGTCAAGTACATACCAAATATAGTTATGGACTTAGACATTAATCCAACAGTCTCCCACTTGGATAAGTCTAAAACTATTATTGAGTATGACTTCAAAAACCAACTGGCAATCGTAGCTCTTAAAGCCGCTGTCGAACTCTGATCTTGTCAATGACTTGTCCATTAGATAAGGGATCATATATTCCTCCATTCTAGATATCATATGGACTGAGACATGGATTATAATCATTCTCTCTGCCCATTGGTTGTTTCCCGATTTTCGATTTATGATGACTGACTGATTGAACAAATCAAATCAGTCCTGGCTTGGCCAAGCACTCACATGTGTCATCGCTAAATCATCGAGGGGCCCATAGATATCGCTTTTATCCCGAAGGTAAAAGGAATGGATAAACTTCGACTCATATGGCTTGTTCTAATACTTGTTGAATCATACACAAAGGCACGTTTTATAACATCGAGTTACCAAATGCGTTTTCGTGCAATCAATGTATAACCAACTCATAGTAACAACTCATATCTCTAGGTTTGAAGAATATAAGATATTATCGTCTCATGATCACTCGTGATAAAATCCATGAAGTGATTCAAATGAGCGCGGGTTGAATCCAATACTCAGAACTTATGAGCACTCATGAGTGTTGTAGCACCACTTTGTCCACCAACTTGGACCTCTACAAACCAACCCATGACAGTCTTGATTCATATCTACTTCCAACATATGACCGACTGTGGATGGTTTGAATAACTTAATCATTCAGGAAGAGCGACTTAGTTATTCTGGAAGTCAAAACATGCAAAGTGAAACACAAGAATAAATGAATCAAATATGGTATCAAACCCTATGAATATAAATAAACACTTTTATTTATCACCATACTGATTACTCATTATTGATTGTTTCGATTTTATCAACTTTATACTTGAATTAAAAACACTAGTTGTCCCATGCTCCAAGCATGTACACTATGTTTTTCTTAAACAATAGCTTTGCCATACACCAAGTATGCACTCTATGTTTGTCTATGATCCTTACTTTGTGAAATAAACCAATTGAACATAATTTCAATGATTCTAATTTCACACTCCCAAATCCTTATCGAAAAATGTGAGAATTTCAAATTCCTATCATTTATCGAAATCTGTTTAGATTTTAAACTTATATGCACTGACCCTCCTGTAATGAATATGTACAAAGTCACAAAGACTTGTCAACAGTCATTATAAGGTATTCCAATGGAGATCAACTCCATGGAAACTAAGTCTCATATTCAAAGTACATTGCTTTGGACATGCTTCTTGCATTAAGTTTTCTAATCTTACACATATAACTTCCACCTATGGAGACAACTCCATATTCTCATTTTGACTATCACTACTGAACAAGAGATGCCTCTTTTCAAAATATGTCAATATGGTCCTTCTAAAATTAAACACTATACTTCCAACTGTCCCTGAGCAACCAATCTTTGGTAAACCATAGATTGTCCTCGACAATTGCTTAATCATTTTAGTCATATCCAATTCTAGACCTTTTCCCTTCTTAATGCCCCATGCATCTGGAAAATTTTAGAAAGGATAAATATTATAGCACATACAATCGATCCTGTACCCAAAGCAAATGGTACACGATTCATGATGTCTCACATAAAGACATGATTCTAGACCAGTCTTTTGCTACAATATTTTTATTTGCCATGTTTTCAAAATTTGACTATGAAGAGGGATGCCGTAATCATAATCGAATTTTGAGAACGCAATATATAGAATTTCCTTAAGTTGAACCAATCCAACATGAAATTCATATATATATTCTTGACTAAAGACGATTAAGGTCTCAATCTAAGCCTTTAGAACTGAAATGAAGTATATCCTCTCCCTTAATTATAGAAAAACAACTCTTTCAACCCCTGCAGCCTCACGAATTGAAACTTTTGTTTTCTATAATTAACATTGCTAACTTGCAAAACTAACAATAATTATCATGCTCCCACTAACATGATGATTATTAGCATAACACTTATGCTCTCAATAGCTTTGACACGTAGTCAGAAATCAGCTGGACTTCTAGAAGTCAATACTTTACAGACTTTCTTACCAAAGTTCAGATTTCTGAGACGAGATTGCCTTGATAAGACTTTATGAAAATCATACACCTTTCCTTAGATAGCATGAATGTGTGTCTAAACAATTTCAGAACTATGAAAAGGGATGCCGTAATCATAGTCTCAATTGTTTAGACCTTTTGCCATCTGCTTCAAATCAACTTGGTGGAAGTGTTTCCTCACCATCATTTTCATGAATCGGAGAGAAACCTTATGACACTTAGATTTTATGGTGTATGTGTTCTTATCCATGTGAATCGTCAAAACCATAGTCACAAGACAAGGATAATGACAAATCCAAACTCATATGGACTGAACTTATGCAATCTTAACTTCTTGCTACCTGGCAGTACAGGGCCTGCCATTGCTTCCAAGTTGTTATGCAACCAATTGAGAACTTTCAGAACTCCTATGCAAAGCCAACTTAACCTGGAATGGGCACAGAATATGTCAACACAATAGGTTATAAACCTCAAGTCGTGTGTTAGTGAAGAACCTCAGGTTTTATTCTTGATTAGTTCTTGAAATTCTTTTTAGGATCTTTAAGATTCCCACTATCCTCTTGACATATAAGACTATCTTCCCAAATATTCAAGAGATAGTGCGGATTCTTTATCAAGACAAACACTTCACACAATTGGCCTTAGTTGGTCTTTGTTTTATCCAAAACATCACAACTTACCAATTTCAAATGTACAAGAGTAGGACACTTTTACTCTTACATTTGACAAGTGTTTTAAACCTTTCTTTAAGACATGTCACTCAAGTTACAATCTTGGAGTATGACTCTAAGAATTGTTTTGGAACGAAGTATGACTCATCTTCCTGATCTAACCATTTCAACAATTCATGACTCCTCTTCTTAGTCATAAGAATGCACTAAGATGACCTTTAGAGGACTAATTGTGATATTATTTCTAAATCATTAAGATGATCACAAACATGATACTAAAGTAATCTCCCATCTTTTCAGATTTGAGAAACTTTTATCTTTCTGCCTAATTTGATTCTTCCCATTCGTTCTGCCATACATTGAGACTTTTCCAATGTTTCAGAATTATACTTAAACTTGTAAGTATAACCATATTTACTAAACTTTAGTAAATCAAATAGTCTTAACGAGCTTTGTGGTGGACATAACCAGTGCACAAGAATGTGTACTCGATCCCTTTAGTCCTTCACTTGACTCACACATCCATGTGAACAAGTAATTAGTCTTGATTTTTCAATGCTTGAAACTTCTCATTCATCATACTATTCAACTTGCATGATTCCAAGTTTTGGTCCAATTGAAACTTGGGCGATGAGGAACTTTCCTGATTTGGTAAATTTAGACACTACCACAAATGAAAGAATCAAATCCATTTTCCAATATTGCTGTCAGTGGAATCATATAAGCAACAATTTTCCACAAATGCCATTGTAAGGATACTTCAAATAAATAAAACTAAACAATTTTCTTTTATTTTAAAACTTTGCGGAAAAACTTATCCTTACAATCCACATGGAAAACTGTTGTTATCTATTCCTTAGCAATATATCATAACTTCTTAAGCAACTGCTCAAAATTCTGATGCGATAGAAATCCACCTTCGCGATCAGAATCAGCATATACTTCCTTTAAGATTTCTCTCTATTCTTTGATTCTTAAAACATCAACATGTGACCCAGTCACATCATGTAATGAGGATCTCAGAATAGAACTTAACAGAGTTAGATAATGGGCTCTACCTGATGTAGAGTCAAACTTATTGACTTTAACATCCTTAGGTAAAATTGGCAGCTTTGCAATCAACGCCCCTTCCTTTGGAAAAATAAACATATGGACCCTTTGGTAATGGGACTATCTCAGACTTAGCCTTTCTCTTTACCATTTGGTCAACCAGGTTGACTATGGCCAATCCCTTTCCATTGGGAAAAGAATGCTTTTTCTGGATTTCCAGTGTCTCCATTGTCACTGTCCATAAAGTTTTTGGGAAGTTGATCTTCTAATCAAATTTGCTTTACTATCGTTCCAAATCATTGCTGATTCAACAGCACCAAGCAAATAGATATGATCATTAAGGTTCATGTCATAGTCTGTTTCATAGTAGTCCCAAAGGAACTCACTATGTGCCTTAGAAAGTGATTGAACATCCAACTTTCTCAAGACTTTGACACCCAACTCTCCCGACTTGTCAATATGTGACTTCATCTCTAAGATGTGATCACACATAGACCTTGCTTGCCATTAGGGCTTGAGTGACCTTGAACTTGTGGGTTAGGGAGAATAATTGGAGGAGGTGGAGGAAGAGAAGTATGACTTCCATGAGCCAAACTCGGGAAGTCATATTCATTAGGAAATCTTGGTTTGGGAAGATCATTGTTGTCTAAACCAGACATCAACAATGGGAGAAAATTCACGTAAAGTTGATTTAAGTCCTTAATATAACACCCAATATGATATATTAAGGCTAGGACCCAACAAACTATTTTACAACTTGGAAGAGGGATGCCGTAATCCAAGCTATAAAATATTTGAAGGTAGGTGAATGACGATTCACCAATTTCCACCAAGATAAACGAAATGTATTATTAGGTTTTAATTGGTTTTGAAACTCCTAGATTCTTTTGAGATTCATTGAACTTTTCAATGGCATGTTACAATCTCGAGTGTGCCCTTCAGGTTTTGTGACTGGGATGCCGAGGATCACAAAACAAGGTGTGAAGTAACCATGCAAATATACTTGGTACCCTTAATATTTACCCCTCAATCGATGTGCCGGTTAACCATACACGCTCCAACGATACTATGATAAACATTAAGTTACCCTTTGCCTACCTTGTTAAGTCAAGCTAGTGTGCCGGTTAACCACACACGCTCCACTAACTGACTTAAGCAAAGTGCAAAGTGTAATTTCATGGGTTAGCACCAAATTCACATTTTCCTAAGTAACTAAGATTGGGTATTATTAAGAGTTTAGTTACTTAGTATTTATCATTAATACTTTTAATGAAGGGAGAATTATAGTCTTTGTCCTACCCGTTCGGCAAACGACCCTCCACCGGTCAAGGAAGCGGTGGGTGAGAGTAGACACCCATTAAACTGCCATTTTATAGGCAGTAACCTTATACCCCCCTTATAGACCGGATTCGTGAATGAGGCCTACTATTGGTAAGACGACTTGCTCTTATACATATAATATATTAAACTTTTAATATTATAATAGTATAAGGGTGTATTTTAGACATTTAAAATACTTGGTGGTTTAATCTATTAATTAAACTAAACTTTTAATTTAATTAAACTCAAACCATATATTTTGTTATGGATCTAATAATACTCTTTTAATTAAACGCTTTAATTAACTATTAATAAAGTCCATAAAAGTTAATTTGAATTATTCAATAAAACATCATAATTCCAATTATTAAATTCAAAATTAAAACCATTTAATTAATTGTTTAAGTTATGAACCCAAGAGTTTTAGAATTCAATTCTTTTTTTTTTCATAAAAAGCTTTTTCCAAATTCCAAAACTTGAGGGCAAGTTGTGTAACTCTTGAAAACCTTTGGATTTCATAACTTATGGAGTTAAATATTTGTTTTATGATGAAACTTTTCATGTTCCATAACTTAAGAACAAGTTATGGAATTCTTTAAAACATTAACTCCAAATTTTGTAACTCCATAAAAACTTTAAATCAATTTTTTTTAAAACCTTTTCATATCCATAACTTATGGAGGTTTCAAAAAACTCTTTAGATCAAACTTTTAAAACTAATAAAATAATCATATCATTTTATCTTTTACTAAATTTGACATAATTCAACTCATATAGCAAATGATTCAAATTTTACAAATAATTAGTTTTTCACAAAAACAAGTAATTATCTTAAAATTTGACAAACGTCATGTTTTTTTCCTTTTTTTTCCAACTTTGAAAATAAAACATTTGCATCAATATAATAGAAAACAACCCATGCTCTGATACCACTGTTGGGTTTTGAGCATTCTAACACTCCTATGGTGTACATGCAACCCTATAAACCTTGGATCTATGTTTTCTCTATTATACATGCAAATATTAACTGTTCCAAGGTTTCATCCTAACTAGCATATTATGAAGCACCTATACTACAAAGTTCTAGTTAGATGACATACCTTTTGATGTAGCTTGATGTCTTCAAGCTTTACGAGCTTAGCCCCAATAGTATGGAAGCCTCAAGTGGAATCACAAATCACCAAAACACCTTGGAAAAACCTTTAGAGAATATGGATACTTGGCTCACACTATGAAATCGGTTATTGCCCTCTTTAGTGTATCCACACTAGCCACTAGCATAATTTCATGAACCATAAGACCCTTTATATAGTGTGGAGGATTAGGGTTAAACCCTAATACCCATGACCTTTCATTTCCTAGTATCCATGGGTTAAAGCTCCATGGACTATCCATGAAGACTTAGCCCAACCTAATTGAACTTGGCCCACTACACACACACACATATATATATATATATATATATATATATATATATATATATATATATATATATATATATATATATATATATATATATATATATATATATATATATATATATATATATATATATATATATATCTAAGAGTCCATATTTAATTAGTTCCTTTTGATCACTTAATTAATTATAAATTAATTCTTGATCAATACTAATTAAATAATATGATTATATATTAATATATTAGAACTTATAATATATTAATATAAATCATAAATATACTATTCTCAAAAGACTATCCATATAAATTGTGTCGGTGAAGTGCAACCCAAATGGACCATGCCGGGTCGGGTCAAGTACATACCAAATATAGTTATGGACTTAGACATTAATCCAACACACTGGGCGTACTCAAGAGTACGCTGCGCGTACTCATGCGCTTATTTTGGAGGCAGACTCGCCTAGGTACGCTGGGCGTACCCAGGGTTACGCTGGGCGTAGTTGGCCCAGGTGCAAAACCCTAATTGTGGCTTGAGGGCTATAAAAGGAATGAGATGGTCTTGTCCCCAGCCACCATCCCTCAGAGAGAAACCCTAGAAGAGCAACTTTATCATTCTAAAGCTAGTGTGTGTGTTCTTGAGCAAGAAAGTGCCTTTGTGTGTTAGTAAAGAAGAAGAGGAGGTTCTTGTGGAGGCTAGAAGTTGGAGTACAAGCTTGGATCTGAGTTCTACAGAGGGAGGAGCTTCACTTGGAGGTATAAAGCTCAAAGCTTTCCTTGTTATTTTTGATTTGTGCTTTATGGACCATTTCTAGGGTTAAAGTCCCAAAGGTGGAGACTTTATGAGCATAAAGGACTCCATGGACCTAGATCTGTCCCATTTCAGTGATATTTGTGTTATAGATCCATAAAGTTTCCATCTTGGTCGTTGATATGAGGTCATGCTTGAATTATGAGCTTTCTAGAGTTGGGAAATGGAATGTTATGGGTGTTAGTGACTTGTCCAGCCATGCAAAGGCTTAAAGTCACCAACTTTATGGATTAAGGTGGCTTAGAAATGGTCAGATCTAAAAGTTGGACGTGGGTCTTAACTGTTTAAGACCTCAAGAGCTAAGGAGTCTGAAACTGGGAGTTACATTGGGCGTAATCCCAGTACGCGCGACGTAGGGGGTCGCGTTCCCCGTTTCTGTGAGGTCGCCGGGTACGCCCAACGTATAGGCTTGGTACGCGCAGCGTAACCCGGAGAGTTGACTTTTGTTGACTTTTAGGGTTTGGTCAAACATTGGACTTTTGGGACCATTGAGGGGTAAAATGGTCTTTTAACCTTCTGAGAGGACATAGGAAGGGATTAGTCTAGCCTTGAGAGCCGTTAATGATTTGAAATAATTACTTTATGTGATTAGGCGGGGCTAGGTCGTTGTTTCGAGATTCAGGGATATCGAGCACGTGAGTTACTAGACATCATATGAGGTGAGTCTTCTCACTATACTGTACCTGGAAGGGTACTTATGTGTGACCGGAAGGTCTTGTATGCTATGATGTATGTGCTATATGCGGTTATGTAATATGTATATGCTATGTATGATTATGTATGATATGGACCGGAAGGTCAAGAGGTTACGGACCGAAAGGTCGATACGGGTAGGACCGGAAGGTCTTCCGGGATTTGGGACGGGAGTCCCCTACGACACATGGATTGGAAGATCCTACAGAGTTGTGGCCTGGAAAGGCGTATGTGTGGCATGTGGTATTTTGGGGAACTCACTAAGCATTTATGCTTACAGTTATTATGATATGTGTTTCAGGTACTAGCGAGGAACGTGGGAAGGCGCCGACATGATCCGTACACACTTATGGAGTTTATGTTATTGAGATTCTGGGACATGTTTTTGTTATGACACAGTGACACATTATGTTTTGTGATTATCATGTGAATGAAAGTATGATTTAAAAATGAAAAATTGTTTTGAAAATTTACGTTGTTACAGTAGCAATCTCTGCTTTCATGTTAGGCCACCAATATGACTTTTTAAGATCCAGATACATCTTATCTGAACCCGGATGGACGGAATATCGAGTGTTGTGTGCTTCCTCCATGACTAGGTCTCTGAAGCCACCGTGTTTCGGGGTCCAGATCCGGTCCATGAGATATAAGGCTCCGTCACCCTTGGCTTCCAAGTTCTTATCCATTCCTCGCAGGGATTCTCCCGCCACATTTTCAGGTTTCAAGGCTTCGATCTGAGCCTCCTTAATTTGTGCGGATAGATGCGAATGGATAGTCATTGTTAATGACTTGACTCTTCGACCAGAATATTCTTTCCGACTTAGGGCATCTACTACCACGTTGGCTTTACCCGGATGATAACGAATTTCGCATTCGTAGTCATTTAGTAGTTCGACCCACCGTCGTTGTCTCATATTGAGCTCCTTCTGGTTGAATATGTGTTGTAGGCTTTTGTGGTCTGTAAAGATAGTGCTCTTCGTACCGTACAGGTAGTGTCGCCATATCTTCAGGGCAAACACAACTGCTCTCAGTTCAAGATCGTGGGTGGTGTAGTTGATCTCGTGTGTCTTCAGTTGTCTTGAGGCGTAGGCGATGACCTTACCTCGTTGCATCAGAACACAGCCGAGCCCTTGGTTGGATGCATCGCAGTATACTACGAAATCGTCTATTCCTTCGGGAAGGGATAGTATCGGTGCGGTGCATAAGGCTCGCTTTAGCGTTTGGAACGCTTTCTCCTGCTTCTCTTCCCAGTCAAAGGCCACACCCTTCTGGGTCAATGTCGTGGGGGGTTTCGCAATTCGAGAGAAGTTCTGAATGAATCTGCGGTAGTAGCCGGCGAGGCCTAGAAATTGACGAATTTCCATAGGCGTCTTCGGTGCTGACCAGTTCTCAATGGCTTTAATTTTGGAAGGGTCTACGTGGATTCCCTCTTCGCTAACCACGTCTCCTAAGAATTCGACTCTTCGGATCCAAAATTCACATTTAGAGAACTTCGCATAAAGTTTCTCTGATCGTAAGGTTCCTAGGACTTGTCGTAAATGATCGCTATGCTCTTCCTTACTTCGAGAGTAGATAAGTATATCATCAATGAAGACGATGACGAACTGATCCAAGTAAGGACGGCATACCCTATTCATTAAGTCCATAAACACTGCGGGCGCATTAGTCAATCCGAATGGAATCACTACGAACTCGTAGTGTCCGTAACGAGTTCGGAAGGCTGTCTTCGGAACATCCTCCTCAAGCACTCGTAACTGGTGATACCCGGATCTCAGATCAATCTTGGAAAAATAGCTCGCCCCTTGCAGGTGGTCGAATAAATCGTCTATGTGAGGAAGAGGGTAACGATTTTTGATTGTGAGCTTGTTGAGTTCCCTGTAATCGTTACACATACGGAACGACCCGTCTTTCTTCTTCACGAATAAGACCGGTGCTCCACAGGGTGAGAAGCTTGGCCTTATAAAGCCCTTGCTGAGTAGTTCGTTAAGTTGACCGGAAAGTTCTTACATCTCAGCAGGTGCTAGACGATAGGGCGATTTGGCTACGGGGGTCGCTCCTGGAATTAAGTCGATTCGGAACTCGACTTGACGCTGCGGAGGTAATCCTGGGAGTTCTTCCGGAAAGACATCATGGAAATCGCATACTACGGGGAGGTCTTTTAGGTCCTTTGTTTTCTGGCTCGTATCGACAACGTGCGCCAGGAATGCACGATATTCCTTACGCAAGTACTTCTGGGCTTGAATACTCGAGATGATATGAAGGCTCGTACTGGGTTTGTCTCCGTAGATCAACAAGATTTCGTTATTCGATAGATTCAGGCGGACTGCTTTTTCGAAGCACAGAATGTCGGCACGATAAAGAGTCAGCCAGTCCATGCCTATGATGACGTCGAAACTTTGGATAGCTATTGGTATGAGGTCGATTGGGAACAAATGATTATCTAGCGTGAGGGAAAAACCTAAGTAAATCTCGTGAGAACTCTCTGTCTTGCCGTTAGCCATTTCTACGATGAAGGTTTCTTTTAGTGTTTGCGATGAGTGTTTAAGTAGGTGTTTAAATTTTTGGTTTACGAAGCTTCTTTCTGCCCCACTATCTAATAGGATACAAGCATAAGAGTTATCGAGAAGGAACGTACCCGTGACTACCGTGGGGTCTGCCACGGCCTCATTGTGGCCAATAGCAAGTAGTCATCCTGCTCCTCCCGTATTCCCAGCTTTAGGGTAGTTTCTTTTGAAGTGCCCTGTCTCACCGCAACCGTAGCAGGCTTGACTCACTCCGGTACTAGGGACCTGGGTGATAGGTTTGGGAGGTGCTCTGCAAAACCGGGCGGTATGGCCCTTCCGGTCGCAATTTGTGCAGTGCATCTCACGGCAGGGACCGTTATGATGGAAAGAGCACTTAATACACTTGGGTAGGCTCCCTGCATATGTTTTGGCCGGTACAGGGGCAGCAGGAGTAGTGGCAGCATGGACAGCCACCATCTATTGGTTCTTGGAAGAGGATTGATTTGAGTTGCCCTTCCTTCGGTCCCCACGCTTCCGTTTGTTGTCGGTCGCGTTGGTTAGTGTTGGGGTAGTGGTTGTAGTTGTTGATGGAGTAGAAGGAACCTCGTGATCGATGAGCCTTTGGGCCAATTCCTTGGCACTATCAAAGGTCACAAGGTGTGAGGCTAGAACGTTCCCTCGATATGGGGGTACCAGACCCCAAACGTATCTTTCAATTTTCTTGCTTTCAGTGGGAACCATGTTAGGACATAGAGCCACCAGGTCGTAGAACCTGGCTGTATAAGCCACTATGTTGGAACCCTGCATCTTGAGGTTCCAGAGTTCCTCCTCGAGTTTCTGAATTTCGCCCCTCGGGCAGTACTCCCTTGTCAGAAGGTCCTTCAGTGTGTCCCAGCCCATGGCATTAGCTGTTACCAGTGAGAGTGATTTGACATGGCCATTCCACCACGTCAGGGCCCTTTGGGTGAAGGTGCAAGCAACAAACTTTATCTTGCTTCCTTCGGGGCATGAGCACATCTCGAAGATTGCTTCTGTTCTCTCGATCCATTGGGACAGTGCAAGGATCCCTCCGGTTCCGTTGAAGTATGTGTTGGATTAATGTCTAAGTCCATAACTATATTTGGTATGTACTTGACCCGACCCGGCATGGTCCATTTGGGTTGCACTTCACCGGTACAATTTATATGGATAGTCTTTTGAGAATAGTATATTTATGATTTATATTAATATATTATAAGTTCTAATATATTAATATGGAATCATATTATTTAATTAGTATTGATCAAGAATTAATTTAGAATTAATTAAGTGATCAAAAAGAACTAATTAAATATGGACTCTTATATATATGGAATGGGTCAAGTTCATTTAGGTTGGGCTAAGCTTTCATGGATGGTCCATGGAGCTTTTAACCCATGGATCCTATGTAAATGAAAGGTCATGGGTATTAGGGTTTACATGGATGTAACCCTAATCCTCCATAATATATAAAGGGGTCCTTAGCTCACAAAATTGGCACAAGTGTGTGAAAATAAGAGTGGGCCGATTTTAGTGTACATACATATTCTCTCAAGTTCTTCCAAGGTGTTTTGGTGATTTGTGATTCCATTTGAGGCTTCCACACTATTGGGGCTAAGCTCTTAAAGCTTGAAGACATCAAGCTACATCAAAAGGTATGTCATCTAACTAGAACTTTGTAGTATAGGTGCTTCATAATATGCTAGTTAGGATGAAACCTTAGAATAGTTAATATTTGCATGTATAATAGAGAAAACATAGATCCAAGGTTTATAGGGTTGCATGTACACCATAAGAGTGTTATAATGCTCAAAACCCAATAGTGGTATCAGAGACATGGGTTGTTTTCTGTTATATTGATGCAAATGTTTTATTTTCAAGTTGAAAAAAGGAAAAAAAAAACATGACGTTTGTCAAATTTTAAGATAATTACTTGTTTTGTGAAAAACTAATTATTTATAAAATTTGAGTCACTTTACTACAAGAGTTGAATTAGGTCAATTTATTAAAAGATAGAATGATATGATTATTTTATTTTATTTGTTTTAAAAGTTTGATCTAAATGGTTTTAAGGAGTTACAAATTTTGTCATAAAATTTTGGAACTCAAAAGTTTTTTTTAAGTTATGATCTTAAGAATTTTGAAACTTCCATAAGTTATGGATGTGAAATGTCTCATTTATTAACTCTTTAGGTTATGAATTCCAAGAGTCTTCAAAGGATAATTGTCAAAGTTTCAAGATTTGTATTAGTTTATATGATTATCTAATTTCTTGAAAATTGTTGATGTGAATTATCTTTACTTATGAGTTTAATCTAGATCATAGAAAAATTATTTGATTATTGTGTTAATTGGAATATTTGATCTTAATGGTTTTTATGAACTCCATAACTTGTCCTCAAGTTATGGAAAGTGAAGAGTTTTTCTTTTTAAAGTGTCATTAAGTCTCATAGGTTATGAAAATAGAAGAGTCACTATTTTTAATGTCATCATTAAATGATTTAATGTCTTCCATAACTTGTCCTCAAGTTATGGAACTTGAATTTTTTTTCATTAAGCCGTAATTAAACTCATAAGTTATGAAATGAAAAGTTTTGAATAGTTTCAAAACTTGCCCTCAAGTTTTGGAATTTGTAAAGTTTTCACTTATGAATATTTTAATTCCAAGTTAAGCCCTTAGAATTTTAAAAGTTAAAATTCAACCCTTATACTTTATAATATTATAAGTTAATAATATTTATATATATGTATAAGAGTAATGTCGTCTTACCATTAGTAGGTCTCATTCACGAAGCCGATCTATAAGGGGGGTATAAGGTTACTGCCTATAAAATGGCAGTTTAATGGGTGTCCACTCTCACCCACCGCTTCCTTGACCGGTGGAGGGTCGTTAGCCGAACGGGTAGGACAAGGACTATAATTCTCCCTTCATTAAAAGTATTAATGATAAATACTAAGTAACTAAACTGTTATTAATACCCAATCTTAGTTACTTAGGAAAATGTGAATAAGGTGCTAATCCATGAAATTACACTTTGCACTTTGTTTAAGCTGTTAGTGGAGCGTGTGTGGTTAACCGGCACACTAACCTGGACTTAACAAGGTAGGCAAAGGGTAACTTAATGTTTATCATAGTATCGTTGGAGCATGTGTGGTTAACCGGCACATCGATTGAGGGGTAAATATTAAGGGTACCAAGTATATTTGCATGGTTATTCACACCTTGTTTTGTGATCCTCGGCATCCCAGTCACAAAACCTGAAGGGCACACTCGAGATTGAAACATGCCATTGAAAAGTTCAATGAATCTCAAAAGAATCTAGGAGTTTCAAAACCAATTAAAACCTAATAATACATTTCGTTTATCTTGGTGGAAATTGGTGAATCGTCATTCACCTACCTTCAAATATTTTGTAGCTTGGATTACAGCATCCCTCTTCCAAGTTATAAAATAGTTTGTTGGGTCCTAGCCTTAATATATCATATTGGGTGTTATATTAAGGACTTAAATCAACTTTACGTGAATTTCTCCCATTGTTGATGTCTGGTTTAGACAACAATGATCTTCCCAAACCAAGCTTTCCTAATGAATATGAATTCCCGAGTTTGGCTCATGGAAGTCATACTTCTCTTCCTCCACCTCCTCCAATTATTCTCCCTAACCCACAAATTCAAGGTCACTCAAGCCCTAATGGCAAGCAAGGTCTATGTGTGATCACATCTTAGAAATGAAGTCACATATTGACAAGCCGGGAGAGTTGGGTGTCAAAGTCTTGAGAAAGTTGGATGTTCAATCACTTTCTAAGTCGCATAGTGAGGTCCTTTGGGACTACTATGAAACAGACTATGACATGAACCTTAATGATCATATCTATTTGCTTGGTGCTGCTGAATCAGCAATGATTTGGAACGATAGTAAAGCAAATTTGATTAGAAGATCAACTTCCCAAAAACTTTATGGACAGTGACAATGGTGACACTGGAAATCCAGAAAAGCATTCTCTTCCCAATGGAAAGGGATTGGCCATAGTCAACCCGGTTAACCAAATGGTAAAGAGAAATGCTAAGTCTGATATAGTCCCATTACCAAAGGGTCCATATGTTTATTTTGCCAAAGGAAGGGGCGTTGATTGCAAAGCTGCCAAATTTACCTAAGGATGTTAAAGTCAATAAGTTTGACTCTACATCAGGTAGAGCCCATTATCTAACTCTGTTAAGTTCTATTCTGAGATCCTCATTACATGATGTGACTGGGTCACATGTTGATGTTTTAAGAATCAAAGAATAGAGAGAAATCTTAAAGGAAGTATATGCTGATTCTGATCGCGAAGGTGGATTTCGATCGCATCAGAATTTTGAGCAGTTGCTTAAGAAGTTATGATATATTGCTAAGGAATAGATAACAACAGTTTTCCATGTGGATTGTAAGGATAAGTTTTTCCGCAAAGTTTTAAAATAAAAGAAAATTGTTTAGTTTTATTTATTTGAAGTATCCTTACAATGGCATTTGTGGAAAATTGTTGCTTATATGATTCCACTGACAGCAATATTGGAAAATGGATTTGATTCTTTCATTTGTGGTAGTGTCTAAATTTACCAAATCAGGAAAGTTCCTCATCGCCCAAGTTTCAATTGGACCAAAACTTGGAATCATGCAAGTTGAATAGTATGATGAATGAGAAGTTTCAAGCATTGAAAAATCAAGACTAATTACTTGTTCACATGGATGTGTGAGTCAAGTGAAGGACTAAAGGGATCGAGTACACATTCTTGTGCACTGGTTATGTCCACCACAAAGCTCGTTAAGACTATTTGATTTACTAAAGTTTAGTAAATATGGTTATACTTACAAGTTTAAGTATAATTCTGAAACATTGGAAAAGTCTCAATGTATGGCAGAACGAATGGGAAGAATCAAATTAGGCAGAAAGATAAAAGTTTCTCAAATCTGAAAAGATGGGAGATTACTTTAGTATCATGTTTGTGATCATCTTAATGATTTAGAAATCATATCACAATTAGTCCTCTAAAGGTCATCTTAGTGCATTCTTATGACTAAGAAGAGGAGTCATGAACTGTTGAAATGGTTAGATCAGGAAGATGAGTCATACTTCGTTCCAAAACAATTCTTAGAGTCATACTCCAAGATTGTAACTTGAGTGACATATCTTAAAGAAAGGTTTAAAACACTTGTCAAATGTAAGAGTAAAAGTGTCCTACTCTTGTACATTTGAAATTGGTAAGTTGTGATGTTTTTGATAAAATAAAGACCAACTAAGGCCAATTGTGTGAAGTGTTTGTCTTGATAAAGAATCCGCACTATCTCTTGAATATTTGGCAAGATAGTCTTATATGTCAAGAGGATAGTGGGAGTCTTAAAGATCCTAAAAAGAATTTCAAGAACTAATCAAGAATAAAACCTGAGGTTCTTCACTAGCACACGACTTGAGGTTTATTGCCTATCGTGTTGACATATTCTGTGCCCATTCCAGTTTAAGTTGGCTTTGCATAGGAGTTCTGAAAGTTCTCAATTGGTTGCATAACAACTTGGAAGCAATGGCAGGCCCTGTACTGCCAGGTGGCAAGAAGTTAAGATTGCATAAGTTCAGTCCATATGAGTTTGGATTTGTCATTATCCTTGTCTTGTGACTATGGTTTTGACGATTCACATGGATAAGAACACATACACCATAAAATCTAAGGGTCATAAGGTTTCTCTCCGATTCATGAAAATGATGGTGAGGAAACATTTCCACCAAGTAGATTTGAAGCATATGGCAAAAGGTCTAAACAATTGAGACTATGATTACGGCATCCATTTTCATAGTTCTGAAATTGTTTAGACACACATGCATTCTATCTAAGGAAAGGTGTATGATTTTGATAAAGTTTTATCAAAGCATCTCGTATCAGAAATCTGAACTTTGGTAAGAAAGTCAATAAAGTATTGATTTCTAGAAGTCCAGCTGATTTCTGAGTATATGTCAAAGCTAGTGGGAGCATAAGTGTTATTCTAATAATCATCATGTTAGTGGGAGCATGATAATTATTGTTAGTGTTGCAAGTTAGCAATGTTAATTATAGAAAACAAAAGTTTCAATTCGTGAGGCTGTAGGGATTGAAAAAGTTGTTTTGCTATAATTAAGGGAGAGGATATACTTCATTTCAGTTCTAAAGGCTTAGATTGAGACCTTAATCATGTTTAGTCAAGAATATATATATGAATTTCATGTTGGATTGGTTCAACTTAAGGAAATTCTATATATTGCGTTCTCAAAATTCGATTATGATTACGACATCCCTCTTCATAGTCAAATTTTGAAAACATGGAAAATAAAAATATTGTATCAAAAGACTGGTCTAGAATCATGTCTTTATGTGAGACATCATGAATCGTGTACCATTTGCTTTGGGTACAGGATCGATTGTATGTGCTATAATATTTGTCATTTCTAAATTTTTCCAAATGCCCAGAGGCATTAAGAAGGGAAAAGGTCTAGAATTAGATATGACTAAAATGATTAAGCAATTGTCGAGGACAATCTGAGGTTTACCAAAGATTGGTTGCTCAGGGACAGTTGGAAGTATAGTGCTAATTTTGGAAGGACCATATTGACATATTCTGAAAAGAGGCATCTCTTATTCAGAAGTGATAGTCAAAATGAGAATATGGAGTTGTCTCCATAGGTGGAAGTTATCTGTGTAAGATTAGAAAACTTAATGCAAGAAGCATGTCCAAAGCAATTTACTTTGAATATGAGACTTAGTTTCCATGGAGTTGATCTCCATTGGAATACCTTATAATGACTGTTGACAAGTCTTTGTGACTTTGTACATATTCATTACAGGAGGGTCAGTGCATATAAGTTTAAAATCTAAACAAATTTCGATAAATGATAGGAATTTGAAATTCTCACATTTTTCGATAAGGTTTTGGGAGTGTGAAATTAGAATCATTGAAATTATGTTCAATTGGTTTATTTCACAAAGTAAGGATCATAGACAAACATAGAGTGCATACTTGGTGTATGGCAAAGCTATTGTTTAAGAAAAACATAGTGTACATGCTTGGAGCATGGGACAACTAGTGTTTTTAATTCAAGTATAAAGTTGATAAAACCGAAACAATGAATAATGAGTAATCAGTATGGTGATAAATAAAAGTGTTTATTTATATTCATAGGGTTTGATACCATATTTGATTCATTTATTCTTGTGTTTCACTTTGCATGTTTTGACTTCCAGAATAACTAAGTCGCTCTTCCTGAATGATTAAGTTATTCAAACCATCCACAGTCGGTCATATGTTGGAAGTAGATATGAATCAAGACTGTCATGGGTTGGTTTGTAGAGGTCCAAGTTGGTGGACAAAGTGGTGCTACAACACTCATGAGTGCTCATAAGTTCTGAGTATTGGATT
Organism: Lactuca virosa; assembly: GCF_052849685.1. Classification (NCBI taxonomy): domain Eukaryota; kingdom Viridiplantae; phylum Streptophyta; class Magnoliopsida; order Asterales; family Asteraceae; genus Lactuca; species Lactuca virosa. The sequence goes on from NC_136432.1 coordinate 210,802,861, forward strand.
CAACCCGTGCTCATTTGAATCACTTCATGGATTTTATCACGAGTGATCATGAGACGATAATATCTTATATTCTTCAAATCTAGAGTTATGAGTTGTTACTATGAGTTGGTTATACATTGATTGCACGAAAACGCATTTGGTAACTCGATGTTATAAAACGTGCCTTTGTGTATGATTCAACAAGTAGTAGAACAAGCCATATGAGTCGAAGTTTATCCATTCTTTTTACCTTCGGGATAAAAGCGATATCTGTGGGCCCCTCGATGATTTAGCGATGACACATGTGAGTGCTTGGCCAAGCCATGACTGATTTGATTTGTTCAATCAGTCAGTCATCATAAATCGAAAATCGGGAAACAACAAATAGACAGAGAGAATGATTATAATCCATGTCTCAGTCCATATGATATCTAGAATGGAGGAATATATGATCCCTTATCTAATGGACAAGTCATTGACAAGGTCAGAGTTCGACAGCGGCTTTAAGAGCTACGATTGCCAGTTAGGTTTTGAAGTCATACTCAATAATAGTTTTAGACTTATCCAAGTGGGAGACTGTTGGATTAATGTCTAAGTCCATAACTAGATTTGGTATGTACTTGACCCGACCCGGCATGGTCCATTTGGGTTGCACTTCACCGGCACAATTTATATGGATAGTCTTTTGAGAATAGTATATTTATGATTTATATTAATATATTATAAGTTCTAATATATTAATATGGAATCATATTATTTAATTAGTATTGATCAAGAATTAATTTAGAATTAATTAAGTGATAAAAAAGAACTAATTAAATATGGACTCTTATATATATGGAATGGGCCAAGTTCATTTAGGTTGGGCTAAGCTTTCATGGATGGTCCATGGAGCTTTTAACCCATGGATCCTATGTAAATTAAAGGTCATGGGTATTAGGGTTTACATGGATGTAACCCTAATCCTCCATAATATATAAAGGGGTCCTTGGCTCACAAAATTGGCACAAGTGTGTGAAAATAAGAGTGGGCCGATTTTAGTGTACATACATATTCTCTCAAGTTCTTCCAAGGTGTTTTGGTGATTTGTGATTCCATTTGAGGCTTCCACATTATTGGGGCTAAGCTCTTAAAGCTTGAAGACATTAAGCTACATCAAAAGGTATGTCATCTAACTAGAACTTTGTAGTATAGGTGCTTCATAATATGCTAGTTAGGATGAAACCTTGGAATAGTTAATATTTGCATGTATAATAGAGAAAACATAGATCCAAGGTTTATAGGGTTGCATGTACACCATAAGAGTGTTATAATGCTCAAAACCCAACAGTATGTAGGTTTGCAGCTGATGAAATCCTTATAAGTACACTCCCGTGCACGTGGATGGATTTCACCTTGGCTAGAGTTAGTGCCAGTACCGGTCCACTAACACCACCAGAGTTTACTTGGGCCATGGCGGCGGTCACAGCTGCTTGAAACATCACCAGATCGAACTGCGGTGGGGGTGGTGGTGGTGGAGTTTGATTCGCAGGCGTGTTTCTGGTTGGGCGCTTGCGAGGCGGCATCTTTTACTGAAATTTCATGAAAATGATGACAATAGTAAGAATCGACTGTAAGTATGACGATAATGTTTCACGGACTGAATCGCCATAGTCCAATTGTTAGATAGAAGCATATCAATAGAGTAGAAAAACTCAAGATTAAGGACTTTCCAATAGATTAGATAACTGCCAAGATTACTGGTATTAATGATGTAAAATGTGTTCGGGAAAAATGACCTAACAGTAGGTCTTACACCAAACCATAAGGGAAAAATGTTGGCAGCTTAGAAGCCTAGTCAGGGTACTTTAAAAGCTAGGAATGTTTATAGACAAGTGCTCTATAGAGCATGGAAAAGATAGGCTATTCCTTAATCAAAAGAGAAAGAGATGAGTCAACATCTTCTACTGGCGACGGGTATCCTTTGGGCTAACCCTCAGGTCTGCCAGTTGACGTACAACTTCCTGAAGATGTCGTTCATGTGCCCTCTGACGCACTCGGAGTTCCATGACTTCAGCTCGGGATGCAGCTAGCTGTTGCTGCAGAGCCTCATTGGTCCTCCTAGTTCTATCCATAGCCTCTTCGAGTTGGCGAATGCGGACTGTGTTAAGGCCAGAGTTGGCATCAATTTCCACTACCCGGTCGATGGCTGCATGACCTTGCTCGACGTTTCTAGCAATCCTACGGACCATGATGGGCAGGACTCGGTCCGCTAAACCTCCCTCGCTTATGTTGTAGAAGCTTCGGTCTCCGTTGTAAGGTAAAGGCTGACCCTACTCATCACTCCATCGATTCAAGGTTGTTTCCCACAAGGGAGTGGGACCTTGAAATGCCGGACGGGGGTTGAGGTTTGGAATTTGAACTCCTTGGGGAAGGTTGTTGACTTCTGGTTCGGAGTCGGAGCTATCAGAAAAGCCTTCTGCACGGTGATCATCCAGAGGGATTGGGTGATCATCTTCTAGCTCCTCATCAAGCCATCCACCAATGCCTTGGTTGGGATAGTACGGATCGCCAGGGAGATGGAAGCCAGCCATGATATCTACGCGAGAATAGGGGAAAGAATAGTTAATAGACGTACTAATCTAAGATACTTATAAGATGACCGTTATTAGTTGATTCAATACTTGCATAGTGCATACAATTTACATGTAACCGAAATAGGATAGACCTTCGAATAAGTGACCCTAACTCTAAATCCACAACCAAACAAGGAACAGGAAGTAAAGCAAAGATCACAGATTCTAAGTCTATAGCGCTTTAGTCACATGTAACCTTAGAGTATCCACTTAGCAACTATTGCCCTACTAGTAACGACCTGTTAATTCTCACATATGTAATTCATAGTAATGCAGAATACTCCCATAGTATTCTGTTCTAACGTTCTTGTTGTAGTAGTGTTGGTAAGTTTTTAGACTTGTTGCAACACCACAATCATTCTTAGGCACATGCTAGTCACTCCTCGGAAAATATAGTTGATCAGGCTATATCCCCCTAGTTTTGACTATATGTCTCTAAGCCTAATTGTGCTGTTCAACAATCGTAATACTTTTGTTCTGCTCTAGTATGATACTGACACTGGTATGAATGGATGTATATATATACTTAGTTAAACATTTTATTATTTAAAAGTATATATTCTTGGTCAGAGTGTTTTAATCCCGATGTGTTTATAGTTCGTATATTTTTTGTGGGTTGATATACTCGATTCACTATAAACAATGCTCTGATACCAATCTGTCACACCCCAAAACCAAGAACGGCGGAAACGTTCTGGGGTGGAGGACGTCATGTACAATATCATAACGATGCAAAATAGTAAAGACAAGCAAACAACATCCATTGCATTAACATGTTAATTTAGATACAAGCGTGTTCTGAATAGTATGTAAGACACCAAAATGTATAATCAAAATAAAAGATGAGTCTTGTATGTGCTCCATCTTCTCAAAAGTTCCACCTGTACCTGTCTACTGATGACCTGAGAATACAAGTTATTTTGAAAGCGAGTATCAGCATAAAGCTGGTGAGTTCATAAGTATTTAGTGTCTTTGCTTGTATAAAAATGTTTGTAACAATGTAATGTAGTAATTTATTTCAAATGTTTTGTAATAATATACTCCCTAGAAAGCCCTATGTTTTCCAGTAAAAAGGTAGTCTTCTACCAAGACCCGAGTGTTTGTATAATTGTTCTTTTGTAAAAGTAAGGGCTTTTCCCTAGTAAAACTATTAGTATAAAAATATAGTTTACTGAAACGAGTATGTGACAAAGTCACAAGGTAAAGAAATACAGACTCCAGGTGGTACTGAATGAACAATCCGCCTCGAAAAGTATATAGTAGTAATATGTAGACTCCAGGCGGTACGCCTCGAAAAGTCCAAAGTAGAAATGCGTAGAGTCCAGGCGGTACGCCTCGAAAAGTCTATTTTTGCCTTAAATCCTTATTTAGTTAATTTAAGGTTTGAATGTGAACTCGTATGTAACCATGCTGATCGACGGCTGAATAACTGATGACCCTCCAGGTCACACGTAGTATGGTGACATTTTGTCACCCCTGGGCCTTATCGGCTCAGACTGTAGCTAGCAGTCGGGATGTGGGAGTGTCTATCCCATATAGATCTATACACATAATGCCCGATCTCCCTCCAGGAGACTCTGGTTACACGGTGATAGCACAATGAAGTGTCGTATCGAGAAGTAGTATGTCACAGTCTGTTTTAGTATTTAATGTTCGTATAGTGTATAGTATGTTCTCTTGTATAGTGTATAGTATGTTCTCTTGTATAGTGTATAATATGTCTTGTTACTCAATATAGTACGTATGTAGTGACTCATAAATGTACTGACTCTTGTATGGGTCGTTGTAATAGTAGTAGTAAGTAGTAATCCCTTAACTATACCTATAATAGTTAAATAGTAAGGTTGTTTGGATGCCTTTGTTACACAAAGGTACTGAACTGAAGTGAAAGCCTTTATATCTAACACACACACACACACACACACACACATATATATATATATATATATATATATATATATATATATATATATATATATATATATATATATATGATATATAACTAAGAATTCAACGACATTCGGACCGATAACAGAATACCCTAAGTCCACAACCAAACAAGGAACAGGAAGTAAGGTGAGCTATCAGTCCTAAGTCCTTCAAGTCTTACTTATATAAATATACGGGTGTAGATATTGATTTGAAAGTATTACAAATATAAAAGAGTTTGAAAACAGTTTTAGCATCAAAAGAGTTTAGTAAAAAGGTTTGAAAGCTTGAAAATCCATAAGTTTGATTAGCAATTTGAAAGTAGTAGTAAATCTTTCTGTTTATTCTAATTATTAATCACATGTGATTAAAGCAATAACTAGAATTGTTCAACTTGTATCCCCCCCATAAAAGCATTTAAAATCATTTAAAAGGTTAATTAAGGGGTATGAACTCACCTGCAGTGAGTAACTCGAATGGAAGATAGATATAGGATTGTTGGGTGTCAAACGAAGTCTCGAGCACAAACGGATCCTATTTAACATATAGTTACATATATGTGAATACATTTAGTAGATATAACCACTAATGGTGATAGGGACATGTCCTAAGGACATAAAAACACTTAGAATTAAGTGTTACCAACCCATATGGTTGCACATAAGGAGTGTATGGCCCTATATTGGGGTATAAGGCTACAAAAACATGGGTTTTGTGTGTGTGCGGCCAAGCCTGTGTGCGGCCGCACACTCACTATGGAGTGTGTCAAAAACGTGGTTCCAAGCCTTTGGGATGTTCTAGTGAAGGTGTTTTGACCATTGCTTAACCGGATTGGGGGTTTGTTGTCATTTTGGACCCTTAAAAGGGTGTGTGCGGTTGCACATGGCGTGTGCGGCCATGTGTGTGCGGCTAGGCCTGTGTGCGGCCATCCACACTCCTACAGATATGTCCAAATCAATTGTCCAAGGCTTTGTGATGATCCTAAGAAGGTGTTTTGGTCGATGCTAAGCTTGGATGGGCGTTTAAGTCCATTTTAGGACCAAAAGATGTGTGTGCGGTCACACATGGTGTGTGTGCGGACGTACGCACATGAAGATCATCTAAAATGATGATTTTCATGGATCAAACTCGAGGAAAAGGCTTTCAAACGTGTTGTAGTAATGATCTAAGGACGTTTACTTACTTGTTTTGATGATTGGAGAGGAAAACTTGAAGAACTCTTGAGAGAGAATGTTCCAGCTTTGAAGGAGTGGGGAAAGGGTGTATGGTTGACTTAGGATCCTTTATATAGGCTGGAGTGTGAGGCTAGGAGGGTGTGCGGTTGGCTGTGTGCGGCTGGCTGGCCGCACACACCTTGCATGGTGTGTTTGGCCCGATTTTATGTTGCTACATACATTCCAACCCTCTCTAAGACTCATATCTTAATTATATTAAGCCTAAAGCACTTATATAGACCCAAAACTTTATTACAAAATAGCCAAACGAGGCTAACTTTGATAAAAAGAAGAATGTGTAAGTTAGAAATTTCGGGTTGTCACAACTGTAGTGTCTAACATCTAAATACTTTGGTTTTGTTCTTACTATGACACTGTTCTAATATATATACTTTTATAAAATACTTATATTCTTAAAGTATACTTTTAGTCAGAGTGTTTTAGTCCCATTGTATTTATAGCTGTATATCTTGTATGGTTTGATATACTAGTTCACTATAAACAATGCTCTGATACCAATCTGTCACACCCCCAAACCAGAACGGCAGAAACGTCTGGGGGCGGATGGAGTGACTTCATGTACAATATCATAACAATTAAATAGTAATGAAACATAGCAACCCAAAAATTCATACATTGATAACACAAGTTTACATTGTTCGCAACACTTTGTTTGTTCAAAACTTACATATAAATAACCGAAAAGTAGATAAACATGAGATGACAATGCCGACCCTCAGGAGGGGTTGAGTACCTGTCTACGGGGTTCCTGAGAATACAAGTGATTTTGAAAAGTGTTAACAATTAAGTTGGTGAGTTCATAAGCATTTTTCCATAAAAGGGTTTGTAACTACTTTTGCGAAAAGATGGTTCCGTGTATTTCCAGAAAATCCGATATTTTCTTAAGTGTAAACTGAAATTGTAAGTAATTCCTTTGTATCCTTTCCTTATAAAGTAATAAAGTATATTCCTAGAAAATCCAGTATTTTCGTAATATGAACTGAAGTTGAAAGTAATTCCTTTGTATCTTTTCCTTGTACAGTAATAATGCATTTTTCCAGAAAATCCAATATTTTCTTAAAGGTGAATTGTGGTCTTAAACCCTACGACCAAGATGTGAGTGAATATCATACAGAAAATAGTTTCTAGTCTCATTTCTTTCAATAAAACCAACGAAGTATAAGCTTCCCGTAAACCAAAATCATTTCGTTAATACCTACGTGAGTCGCTATAACCATGCTTGATATGACTAAAATGCATTTCATAACGTTCTTCAGGGGTCGGTTTCGGTAAGATATTTGTCACCCTAGACTGGTCCGTCTAGCTGTAGCGAACAGCTCAGGTGTAGGGGTGTCAACCCCATATAGATCTATACACAATTACCCTACTCTCCCCCCAAAAGACTCTGGTTATAACTACAGGACTTACGGTGTACGCTAGGTAGGTACGACGAAGGGAAGTCTCACAAGAGCATTAACAAATTTACGTGAACTATGACTCCTTTTACTTGTAAAATAAGATAATTATACTTATCTACGAAAGGTGTGGTTTGTGACTCCCAAACTATACCAACTATAGTTTATCTGGTTGGTTTGAAATTGTTTATATATAATCTTTTATATACATATAAAGGTGTATTCTAGCATGAAAATATGAAATAAAATCATAGTATTTTGGTGTTAAAACCCATTAGGTTTGTGATTGACTATAATGTACCATTTTTGCTAGTAAAGCTATATTTTAATAAAAGTTCCCAAAAGCCATGTAGTTTTACAAATCATAACTTTTCTTATGATTTTATAACATAGATTATGTTTGTTTTAGCTATATGTAAATCGCAAGTATTTATACCAAAAACCAGTATAAATCATAACTTAAGTAAATAATATTTTATCTTAACATAACATGAAAAACATGAAATTATTTATGGGATAAATAAAGTTTTACTTGTATTCCCCCCCCCCCCCTTGAAACATGGAAAAGCTTGAAAAATATGGGGGTATGAACTCACCTTGAGTGGTTGATGTGTGTAGTTTGAAGTGGTGAGATGAAGATTTCGCGCCTAGGATCTTAGATGGAGATGATGAACTTTCTTGGAGATGGCTTTATCCTAAGGGTTTAACACATTTTAATGTAAATAGAGTGAAATCAACATAAAATGTATAAATTTACAAGGAATCTCGAAAATACTTAAAAAGATCTAAGGATGTCTTGAAAGGGTTTTGAACTTGCAAACTTAGAAAGTTTGCTCTTGAGAGGAAATTAGGTTTTACTCAAAGTTTAATATTGGAAGTAAGGAAGATCCTAAGTGTGATTTTGTTTATTATAAAGAAAGATGGTGATAGGACATTTACTTGGAAGTATGGAGGTTAAAGCGTAGATATATGATGGGTAATGCATGGCTTACTGTGATTGTGTTGGAAATGGGGGATTACATCAAGTCATAAAGTCAAACCCTCTTATCTACTTTATTTGGCCAAATCACTTTATGATTTAAAATAATATCTTTATAAATCTTAAATATTATTTTATGTAAATGTGTTTTAAATATTCAAATTTGGCATAAAATAGGGGTTTAAGGGGTCTGGGTTATGAAAAATACGAGTTTGGTGGGATTCCCGACGTCAAAATCTCTTAAAATGAAGAGAAGGTCCGAAATAGACAAAAATCCGGAGTGGAGTCCTGAATCTGCGAGGGTCCGAAGTGGGTCAGGAAGTTCCGGAGCCAAATCAGTAGTTTCTGGAGTGACTGGTGCTTCCGAGGGGGTTCATTTCCGTAGTGCCTTCTTCCGAGATGCGAAGGAGTCCGGGTGCGAGATGGTTCGATGGCTGATCCTTCCGAAGTGATACGAAGCTTTCCGAAGTCAGAAGTTCCAGATCAACAATTATCCAGAGCGAGATTGTCTGGGTGAGAGGGTCCGAAGTCAACTTCATTTTGATTATATCATTTTGTGCGAAGTGTTTTGATTATATCATTTTGTTGAATCCAACTTCATTTTTTCAAAATTTGAATTTATCAAGGGCTTCCTTGGAATGTAACAAATATACATAGAAAAAATGAGAATAATCATCTATAAAAGTAATTATGTATTTCTTATTTCCTAAGGATGGAGTTGAATGCAAATCACATAGACCACTATGAATTAATTGAAGCATAACATAATTCCTTTTAACATTAGGAAAAGGTTGTCTAGTTATTTTAGTTAACATACAAATTTTACATTTTTCTATGTTAACATAAAAAGATGGTATTAATCTATTTGTAGACATTTCAAGCATTCTTTTATAATTTACATGTCCTAAACGAGCATACAATAAAGACAAATCATCAATACTAGACCAAGCTATGTATATGGAATCTGCAACTTTATTGTTTACATTCAACCTAAACATTCTATTATAATAATATCTGAAACCAATGAATGTACCACACTTAGATTAATACATACTTATCAGATTCATAGCCTTTTTATATCCACATTTATTAATTACACCACCAGAAACTAAGTTCTTTCTAATCTTAGGAACATGAATAACATTCTTAAGAAAAAGACTTTTTCCAGAACTAAAACATAAAGACACACAACTACGACCCACAACAGGTGATTTATTATGGTCTCCCATGTACATCACCGATCCACCATTAACTACTTCATAATCCTTGAACCAAAAGCGAACTTTACATACATGACTCTTCTCCACCGATTTTATCCACCATGCATGATTATCATCCTGAACATAGAACGATTTAGGAATAAGAGTTACATGATATATAACAGTAGTAGTAGTAATTTCAGAAATAAAATTCTGACCTTGTGGTTTTAGACCTTGACCACTAGATCATTTTCCAAAAGTTCTTGCACCATTTTTATTCTTCTTCAAACGAAAATCTCGTTTCATGTGACCATGTTTTTTTCAATTCCAACACACAAGTTTTGCTTTCTTTTTTGAACCTTTGTGATGGTCATCTTTCTTCTTCCTTTTTCCTTTGTTATTTTTCTGATGTTTGTCATCTTCCACCATGTTCACTAAAGATCTAGGAACTTCATTTTCTTTTCCCTTGTCACTTTCTTGAGCCCAAAGACCCTCTTCAATTCTCAAGTAACTGCCAAGTTGTACTAGAGACAACTCTTCCTTTTGGTGTTTCCAATTGTGCTTAAAGTCTTTCCACGATGGGTGAAATTTGTCAATGACACTTGAGACATAAATGGATTCATCCATTTGCATCTTGTGTTGTTCAAATTGTCCCAGAATCCTCATGAGTTCATTGTATTGTTCCATGACAGGCCTTGAATCCACCATTTTGTAATTGTTGAAATTATTAACAAGGAACTTCTTACTTGAAGCATCCTTAACCACGTATTTAGATTCAAGGGTATCCCATAGATCCTTTGCAGATTCATGATTTTGGTAGATGCCAAAGAGAGAGTCAAACATACCTTCCAGAATGTGCCGACAATAGATGTAATTATCATTTTCCCATTTGTAACGTTTTTTGGCGTGTTCCGGTATTTCATTTTGTTGGGCTTCTGGTGCAGGAGTACTCAGAACATGCAAAACCTTCAAAGTGGTGAGAATAAAGTGCGTCTTCTTCTACCAACGACGAAAATTGTTTCCTTCAAACTAATCCAGTTTTCCAAACTTGGAACTCATGTCCCTGATATATTCTACCATTGTTATTCCTTTACAGAATTTATAGATTTCGAATGTTAAATTTAGAATGAGAAATAACAATAAATACAAACTTAGATAAAATCAAGGATCATGTTTACAAACACTTTCCGAAATTTTGTAACTCGTCCCTTTTTTCCTGGGGTACATGAATTCAGAAATGGGATAATCTAAGAATGAACCAATCTAAATTCCAGGCCTAATTTGGATTGCGCAACACAAAATACCTTGTTTGGTATGTTCTTGAGAGATAGATCCAATCTTAATAAATGGATTTAGAGTGTCTCTTTTGTAACCTGTTTTCTGGAACATGTAGAATGTTCTTATACAAGAGAGAAAGGTGGTTGTAGGTGGTTGTATGCAGATTTGGCGCCAAATAGGTAGTTATTGTACATAACTAACGCTTGCATCATCATGATGTCACCAAGTGATTTTTAGCGGGAAAATGCATGGATGGAACCACCGCCAAGGTCTCTGCCCCTTGGAACCCGCTAGGGGAACAACCCCTTGGAACCCTAGATCCAGAGGCGCTTCCTCTGGACCCCCGTACTCTTGAGTTCACATTTATCACTCTGAGTGTGCACTGCGCACCTCCTATCTCGGTTAGTAAATGGAGCTCAGCCTATCTCATTATTAATAATAAGTACACCAAATTATGTTGATGACACTAAAACAACCGACAAAATACACCAAAAGAGGCTTAGAACTTGAAAGGGAGGCTAGGGTTTGGGGGAATCTTTCTGGAGGAGATGGAGGTAAGGGTTGGGGAAACCCTAACTCCTTCCGTCTTCAAATAGGGCTCATGATCTGAGGCCTAGGGGCTTGAGCCCATTGCAGTACCACATCATAACCTTTAATGAATGTTATGACGTGGTGATGTGGCATTACCATGTCGTGGTAAGCCAACCATCACACTGGGGGGGGGGGGGTAAAACACAAAACCTAATTTTAAACTTAAACATACTAAGTACAAACTCATACCTGGATTGGGTGTTACAATTCTCCCATACTTGAATCATATTTCATCCTCAAAATCTGCATCCATAACCAAATCTGGGTAGTGCTCGCCTATCTCCTCCACGGGAACTCGAGCCCACTCAGAACCCTTCCGGTACTAATGATATCTGAACCGACTCGAAACAAAGTTGGGATGGTTTGATTGGTATTATTTACATCTTCTATTTAATGTACCTTTATGATGTGATTGCACCGTTTTTCATTTACAAAGTTTTTTTATGATAAAAATATATGTTTTCTAGGTTCCAAGAAAGTAATGGAACATTCGGGCTAAAATCAAGATTTTTTAGAGCAAATTTTCATCGTAACGACATCCCATTTTACCCTAATGGTAGGCGCATTTCACGGTAGCCATATAGTAGTCGAACGTACTCCTACGTGATGGCTGGTACGCTTTACTATAAAATGGCCGAGGCCTATGGTGTAGCTAGCAAGATCTACGATGGATGCTCTTTTCATCCAAATCGCATGGAAGCATCCTAATCCAACCCTAACATCTCTTCCTAGCCTGTAAATAAACCTTCTGAGTGTCGTTAATGTATATACATAATTTTTGGTGAAATTCATTAGCAATAAACCTCTTCTAACCCCTCAAGAATACCTTATGAGGGTCATCAAAGGTTAGGATCATCAACAACAACTCATCAGCATCATCATTTGTTTATTGTCCTAAAAGTCTCTTACATCCATGAATAATTCAACCTTGAAGAAGAAGCACTTTTTTTGATGACATGGAAGGGTAAATCTATTGAGATTACATTTGGTGAGGTTATATGAGGTTGTGACGAACACACTTTGATTCTTACCTTGATTCCTAACAATATCTAGTTATATATTAGACGTTAATCATTTGACCAAGAGTACTTGAAATTTTGTTTCATATCGTATTTGTTATTTAATCTAAGTTATTATATTGTCAAGACACTCGCCATTACAAATTCAATTAATCTAGGATTTAACACGGTTACTTGAGTCAATATTCCCATATTGTAATGTTGATTGTGTAACATTGTAATGGTTTAACTGTAAGACACAATATTGTCAAATTACTATTTCCTAATTCATGTAGATGTATGAACTAAGAGAATTAGTTACATCAACAAATTATGTCCCTAAAATTATATATTTCATGTTAATTAACGTTAATTGTGTCTATCTAATTAAGTTTGAATTTAAGGGAAGAGAAGTGTAGTAATTATAATCATCTAAACAAACAAACCAAAAATGATTTTGTTTCCTTTCATTAATTAAGTATTGATTTAATATTATATAAATTAGAAAGTTTGAACATTTTTCTAAAGTTAAGTTACAACCATTTGGTGACATATTTGAAATTTGAAATTTAGTTTATTGATTATTTTAAACACATAAATTTGACCACAAACATCTTGTGGATTCGACTCGACTTACCCTACTACATAAGTTGCGTTGGTTTATTTTGACGAGTTGATTACACCCGATCAACTTTATTCACGGAGGAACTAAACACAATATATTTTTGCTGCTTCCTTGACAAGTTGACCACACTGGTCTCAAGATTGGTGATCCGATTTGTGTTGTTGGGTTTCGTTCCTATAAGAATCGAATACTCTGATACCAATTGATAGGTACGAGACAGGTCCTAGAGTTTGAGAATAGGTGTAGTCCAAGAATAAATTTTATTAATCGACAAAAATAAAACAACTATGGTGTACTATATTTATAGTGACCAGCTAGAGATACAAGGAAAGCTAAAACATAGGAAAACAAATCCTAATCTAATTAGATTACCGGATCAAAATCCTTATTAGACAAGAAATACCAAAAATAGACTTCCTAATTACTTGTGCTCAAGTTTACTTCATGTTTAAGTTTGATGCTTAAGTTTGAAGTCGACTTAAATTTGAAACTGCCTTAAACCACCTCTGATACACTTGACCAAACCGACCAGGTCCAAGCGTATATACCATGGTGTTTATTTGATTATTTGTAAGCTTAAAGCTTAATTGGCCGCTTGTTGGTTGAAATTCGGGTCCATGCAAACAACAACCTACAAAGAAAAGTTATTCGTGTTATCGATGTGCATGCAAGATTTCAATCAAGTTGATTGTATTGTATGTGCATACTTTTCCAATGCTTTTTCCAGAATGGATGTGTTCAACTGCATCAACAACAGATTGCACTCCCACAAAGCTCTTAGGGTCTATTCCAACCTGATATAATTGCAAAGAAAGAGTAGCAGGTGAACTCTATTAGCAATTATCCTAAAGATGCTAAAAAAGATATAATAGATATGATGATACCTTTAGCTTTCCAATAGAGAAAAGATGAACCATACTATCTAGATGACTTTTCCATACGTCATGATAATGGGCTAGGTTGAATCCAGTCTGCAAGTTTCTCAAATTTTACCATGAAAAAAAGCAAAAAAAAAAACATGTGCACTCAAGGTTCTAGTTATAATTTTTGATTAAAATTGCAGCAATTTGCTACTTCTAAGTGAAATACCAATTTGACTAATAATATTGCTCTAGTTTATCAACATGGTATCATAAACTCATTTGGTTGTTTTGTTGTCCTTTAAGGTTACTTTGGATATTTGACAACTAATCGAACACATCCCTTAAAATATTAAAATATTGTTCGTTTGGATATATTTCATTTTCATGTGATGGATGTAAAACTTGAAACTATTACATACCACAGTCTTGCTCTGTTGGTGAAGTATATCACATATTCCTGGATAGTTTCTTGGTTCATGTCCGATCCCTTCTTTATACTGAAACAAAAGTAGGAAAGATACGTGTGATAAGGGAGAAATATATAGAGTTATATAAACTCAAATAAAAAGAACATAAATACAATCTATTAAGTCAATTACCTGAGAGGTCGTTCCAATTACAAGCATTCGTCCGAAAGTTGCTAAGGAGTTGAAGCATGAATCAAACATGTCAACACCAACAGATTCGTAAATAATGTCAACGCCTTTTGGGAATTCCTTATTAAGAACCTGACAATTTAATTTGTATATATAATTATATACCATAACAAACAATGTTTAATACTTAAATCGACTTTAGATGATGGAAATTAAGGTACATACATCTTTTACGGATTCATCTTTGTAGTTGATAACTCGATCAGCTCCCAAGTCCCTTAAGAATTTTGCCTTATCCTTACCTCCACATGTTGCAACTACTTTGTTTCCAGCTAATTTTGCCAGCTAATATTATCCCATAAAATCAGTCATGAGTAATTCATCACATACAGTTAAATGAGATTATTAAAAAGCTTTAGATTACCTGTACTGCAAATTGCCCGGTTCCTCCTGCAGCAGCAGTGACAAGAACTGTCTCTCCAGACTCCATGTGTGCTGCCTGCAGGAAAAAGGTAACTTGAAAATGAAGTCTTAATCTGATATTTATTGTGGATGATCAAATTAATTGAAAAATATGTGTATTACATTCTAATTGAAAATTAAAATTTAATCAAACCTTTTTAAGAGCAATGGATGCGGTAAGTCCAGAAGCAAGCATGGCAACAACTTCAGGGTATGGTGATTCGACTGGTAGAATGATTTCTGAGGGTACCTAATAATATAAGATGATAATTAAAATCCGATAAGAAATTGATCCTACATCTTGTAATTTTGCATTTTAGTAAATAGTTTGTATAGAATACTCGAATGAAAACAGATAAAAAAAATAATAATTCAATATAGTCATATACCATGGTAAATTCAGAATAAGCTCCAATATTAAGTATTGCTGCTGGACTGCCGACTTTTAGATTTTTAACCTCATCACCCACTTGAGCAATTATTCCTACAGCCTTTATTTTGTAAATGGTTAAAACATGAACCAAATATCCCAAATATTTAAAACAAATCCTCGAGTCCAGAAATTTAACTCCAATTCTAAAAAGTGTTTGTATGTGTTTTTATACCTCAAGTCCAGGATAAAATGGAAGTTTAGAGCTGATTTCTTCTTTGGTTCCACTTAAGTAACCATTATTACTATATTCCACCTGTCAAGCAAAGGATGATTAAATGGGTGTGCGATTTAGTTAATAAAGAAAAGCAGCACTATGTGATTTATTGTTATTAATATATTGAAACCCAAAAAACTTACATCCCCTGCATTGACTCCAGCATATATGATTTTTAAGAGGACATGATCTGGTTTAATTGGCAATTTCAAGGGTGCGCGCACTGTACGTGTAGCATTCCGAAAATTTCTACTAAGGGTGTGAATAATTCTACATCACAAGTGTCAAATGGCACAAGTCGTAATCAAAATCTTACAAATATTGGAAATGATGAAGAATATATATATATATATATATATATATATATATATATATATATATATATATATATATATATATATATATATATATATATATATATATACACACACACACACTTACAGTTGCTCAAAGCTATGAGGGATTTCGACGATAGAATTAACGGCTGATGAAACTGTCTTCTTCAGTCTTGATGGGATCACTGCCAAGTTTTTTGCTTCTTGAGATGAAGTTGGCACGTATTCCAGGCCTCCACTGTTTGTGATAAGTAAACAAGAGCCAACTTTACTTTCATCAGTAATAAGCTGAAAGGCACCTGTTTCATATGATGACAACTCAAACAACTAATTAATTTCCTAATTTAAAGAATATGTTTTCCTTTGCTTCTCTCTAATGAAATAATACAACATAGTACCTTGTATCAATGTATCCATGGAAGCTGAGCTTCCATTGAGGTTAAGAAACTGAAAGCCCGCATGTTTAGCTTGATTAATCTGCATATATATATATATATATATATATATATATATATATATATATATATATATATATATATATATATATATATATATATATATATATATATATATATATATATATATATATTAATAATAGTATTAGTAGAAGTTTAACCGGAAAAATCCAAAATTAATGTATTGCATACTTGGAAACTTAATCATATACTTTATGGTCACAAACTTATTAGATTAAAGAAAGAATTCAACGTTAAGATGATACTTTTATTAGCAGAATATATATTGTACATTAGCGGAATATATATTGTATTTATTATCATATATGTATTGTGAGGAAAGTCAATAATCCTCCTAATTTAGAAGAGGTTAGTTAGGCATACATGTATTATATATTGTCTCGACATTCAGTGAAGAGACAGGACAAAATATTAGCTTTTATGGTATCAGAGCCAACTTTCTAACCCTAGCCGCCGATTCAACAGCCTCCATGACTACTACTACCAATGATCCAAAGCCATTACACCCATTTTATTCTGTTGCCAACATTCAAAACAAAATAAGAACTTTAGATGGTGTGAAAGTCACATATTCGTCTTGGGTTAAATTGTTCAAGTTGCATGCGCGTGGGTACGATGTGTTAAATCACATTGACGGAAGCACTCCTCCGGTGAAGACGGACGCGAATTACGAGTCGTGGTCGAAAATTGACGCCATAGTCCTTCAATGGATCTATGGATCGTTATCTGACGAATTAATGGCTAGAGTTCTAGACACTGATGCTACGGTGCAACAAGCATGGAATCAAATTCAAGATATTTTCCTCAACAATAAAAGCTCACGTGCAGCAGCCCTCGAACACCGGTTCATCAACCTGACACTTGCTTCGTGTTCATCCATGGACGAGTACCAACAAAAACTCAAAGATCTGGCAGAACAGTTGAATGATGTGGACCACACCGTGCCTGAATCACGTATTGTCCTACAAATGGTACGAGGTCTTCCTCAAGAATATGACACAGTAGCCTCCATCATCCAAAATAAAGAAAACACTTCTTGGGACAATGCATGCTCAATGATTCAATTAGAGCAACAACGCGTCTCTGCTCGTTAGAATCCGAATCAATCGGCGTTCACAACAACTCATTCAGGTATGCAACAAGTTGGTCAAAACACAAACCCATCTCCAGGTCAGTACAACACCACAAGCAACCACCAATCACAGGTATTCGAGCAGCAAAGTGGTCGCCAATACTCCTCGCGGGGACGAGGTCGTGGTCGCAATAACCGTGGTGGTAGGGGGCGTGGACGGCAACAGTACAACCAGTCGAGTCCTCCACTGCAACCATCTGGTAATTGGACCTGGACTCCATCAGCACCTCCTTGCCCACATCCAACTCAGTCCAATTGGTCATCCTCTTGGCCAAACAGGCCCACAGCTCACTCCAGTCAACTTGGGTATTCGGCTCAACAGCGTGGTCACTATTCTGCTCAGCAACCCAGTTACTCGGCCAATCTGGCTTACTCGACAACCTATCTAACACAACCCACATACTCTCAAAGGCCCACTGTTGACCCGCTCAATCCTACTGACCTTGGTGCTGCCCTCTCCACTGTGACGTTGAATCAGCCAGACCAATCTTGGTACTTAGACACTGGAGCCTCCTCCCACATTACTTCAGACCCTGGTAAGTTTTTTTTGGAAAGGAAACTTCCCTAACGAGGGTTTCCGGGCCAGCTTTCGCGCACCGACTAATCCCTCGCTGCAAACATGAGGCTTTAATTAACACGAAATTCTATTTCCTTTAATGGTGATTTATTTGTTGGTAATGGGAACACGTTGTCGATTACGGGCTCGTGTAATGGCTTACACATTACTCCAAACCACACCTATCGCCTTAATAATATTCTTCTAGCCCCTCACATAATTAAAAATCTGCTTTCGGTGCGAAAATTTACTCGTGACAATTCAGTTTCCGTTGAATTTGATCCTAACGGTTTTACTTTGAAGGATCTCAAGACTGGCAGGTTCTTTTCGCGCCATGAAAGCACCGGTGACCTCTATCCATTCACTTCACCTACGCTTGCTTGTCTCACAACTTCAGCAATAAAGTGGAATGATCGTCTCGGACATCCGAGCACTCAAGTCCTTGACACTCTTTTTAGTCGTTCTTTAATTCCATGTAATAAAGATATTTCAAAGAGGTTTCGTACAAAAAACACACTTGTAATATTGGCTTTTAACTTTGGGAACAAGCATCATGTATAAGGTGCATCTCATTACAAGAGGTTTCGTACAAAAACACGGTATCGATTTTAAGGATGTATTCACACCAGCTCGAGTAGATACGATCCGACTTATTCTTGCATTAGCACCATTTTGACGTAAAGGTCGTATTTCTAAATGGTGGGCTAAATGAAGAAGTGTATACCGCAAATCGAGGTTTCATTGTTAAAGGAATTAAGAAAAAAAAATTTACAATTTTTCTAAAGTATTTATGGTTTACATCAATTAAGTACCAAGAGCATGAAATATTTGCTTCGATAAAAGCTTGAAGAATATTGGGTTCAAATGGTATGATCACAAGTCGTTTACACTCGGAACACAAGAGGTTTGTCACTAATTTTTGGTGTATACGTGGATGATCTTATCATTATTGGCTCTATTGAAAAGGAAATTAATGAATTTAAAGTGAAATTTATGAAAGAGATCAAAATTAGTGATCTTGGATTGCTTATTTATTACCTTGGCATAGAAGGGTAAAAGAAAAGATAGAGTATTGCAAAAATAATTGGCTTATGCAATGAGGATTTTGGAGAAGTTTGGTATGAAAGATTGCAACCCAATTTTTTCCCATAACTAAAACCCAAGAAAGAAGAAGAGAGGGAACCATCGATCCCACTGAATATATATGAATTTTGGGGAGTTTGATGTACTTAATTCACACTCGACCCAATTTGTCCTTTTCGATTTGTTTACTTATATGGAAAGACTAATGTCACTCTACAAATATGTGATGAAGCAAGTGCTTTAGCACATGAAAGGTACAATCGATTATGATATCATGTATCATCATGATTAAAGGAGCAAATAACTCGTGGGTTTTTTGGATAATGACCTTGGCGGAGATGCGGTGGTAGACCTATCAATTAGGCGGGTTTAGAGCAAATCACCATTTATCCAAACACTTTTAAAAGTTTCAAAACATGACCCACTTTGCTTTAATAACCCTTAGGGTTTTAAATAATCGAATCGATACCCGTATTCACCGAATCAACTAATAACCGACCCATTAATCTGACCTTTTTACAATATTAAATTTTCATAATTTTGATGTGTGCCATAAAGTAATGTTTCTGAACGAATACCCGACCCGTATCCACCCGGCCAGCAAATACTCGATCCGTTAATCAGACCCTTTTACAATAAGAACTTTATTTTACTTACACATCGTGTTTTATATATATATATATATATATATATATATATATATATATATATATATATATATATATATATATATATATATATATATATAGCACCTGGTTCTTGGTATGTATTTTTATTTAAGTATTTTTGCATTTTTGGCCTTGGACTCGGCGAGTTGAAGGACCAACTCGCCGAGTAGAAGCGGGATGAGGCGCGGGATTTAAGTGATGGACTCGTCGAGTCGGGTCCCGGACTCGACGAGTAGGCTCTGACTGGACAAAAACCCTAATCTGAGGGTTTGCACCCTATTTAAACAATGTTATGTCGGCCACAACGTCCCTTATGCTCCCAGAACACCTCTCATTGAAACCCTAGCCGTTATTGAAGCAATCTAAGCCTTGTTAGTGGATTTTGGTGCTTGTGGTCTTAAGAAGGAAGGAGAAAGGTTTGAGGAAGCAAGTAAAGACCAAGGGAACCCGCGTTTGTGCACCTTCTACAGTTCATTGAAGGTAAAAAGCTGTAACCTTGCTCTTTCATTTGTGAGATCCCTTTTTGGGGAGATTTAGGGCTTTTATAAGCCACTTTTGATGGCCAACCATTATTGCAAACATGGTTGGGGGTTAGAGCTTCTGAATCACGTCATTAAAGGAGTCACAAGGCAGTTGGGGACTGCTTTTGCACCTAGGAAAGGCCCCATGCATCTTAAGAGCTTGTTTTATGTCTTTTTGAGCTCAAAGTCCCATGCAAGCACGTAAAGTTTGTAACTTTACGTGCTAGATTGATTATAGAAGCTTGGATCTATCTTTTGATCAAAGGTTGTACATCAGAAATCAAGGATTTAGAGTGTGGACATGACTGACTCGGCGAGTCCGTTCTTGGGACTCGACGAGTCCGAGGCTTTGAGCCCCATATCTGTTGAGAGTCAAAGGAACCCAGTTGAGTGTTAGAAGGGTTGTAATCGGACAGGAAGAGTTACCCAATGTATTGGACGTGATTTTAGACCTAGAGTTCATGGGACTCGACGAGTGCTAGAACAGACTCGACGAGACCAAGGCAATCTTCTTAAGGATGAAGATGAACTCGGTGAGTTGTTCATCAACTCGGCGAGTCGAGGACATAACTTCTTCATCAGATGAAGGTGAACTCGACGAGTTGTTCATCATCTCGGTGAGTCGGATGAGTTTCATGCGATGTTCATGTGAGGGAGGAACTCGTCGAGTTGACGGCCCAACTCGACGAGTCGGGTCATGGATAAGGACGAGTAAAGGGTGAGGGACTCGGCGAGTTGACGGCCCAACTCGGCGAGTCGGGTCAACTTGAAGTTGATTTTGACTAGACTTGGACTGACCCTGTTTAGGGTTGTACTTGCTGTGTGTTGAGTTGAAGGTCGTCGTGTAGGGATCGAGGAGTCGAAGGGAGTCGACTTGTGCGCCGAGGATAATTCAAACACTGCACGACATTGAGGTGAGTTACCTTCCAGTAGCGGTGGGTCTACGGCCACAATGTCTGCCCACCAGTAGGAGTTGTATGTTAGATGATTGTCTTTGTGATATCATCTAGGTTTGCTACTACCTGATATGTTATATGCTGGCATGATATGTTATATGTGATAGTAGTAGAGTTCGGTTGTTAGGACCGAAGGGTAGGTCAGACACCCCAGATATGTCTGACAGTATGTGATGATATGTTTATATGCTGGCATGATATGTTATATATAATAGTGGTAGTAGGAGGGGAATAGTCCCCAAGTTCGGTTGTTAGGACCGAAGGGTAGTTCGGACACCCCAGATATGTCCGATAGTATGTTTATGTTATGATATATGTGATAGTAGCAGTAGGGGGTGGAATAGTCCCCGAGGGTCGGTTGTTAGGACCGACGGGTAAGTCAGCACCCCAGAATGGCTTGACATGGGTAGGTCAGCACCCCAGAATGACTTGACAGGGGTAGGTCAGCACCCCATAATGGCTTGACACGGGTAGGTCGGCACCCCAGAATGGCCGTACCGGGTTGGTCGGCACCCCAGAATGGCCGTATCGGGTAGGTCGGGCACCCCAGAATTGCCCGGCAGTATGTATGCTATGTGATTGTATGGTATGTGGTACGATGGGGGAACTCACTAAGCTTCGTGCTTATAGTTTATAGTTTTGGTTTCAGGTACCTCTTCAGCGAAGGGCAATGAGATGGCGCGGTAGCGGCACATCACACATTCGCATTGATTTTCCGCACTTAAGATATTCTGGGATTGTACTCTGACATGATGCTATCTTATGACTTGGGTTTTCAGACATGATACATTTATGTGGTTTTCTTATGAATGCTTTTATAATCAGTTAATTAAAATGAAATTTTTGGACTCGAAATTTAGGATGTTACAATATATATATATATATATATATATATATATATATATATATATATATATATATATATATATATATATATATGGCTAGGTTATTTTGTTTCTTACATTTATTATATGCTAGAATGCACCAATAGGAATTTAGTAAATTAAATAATTATTTAATTAAATAAATATAGATATTAAATGATTTCCATAATTATATGTGTATTAAATAAAACCCATAATTATAATTCTATTTTTATGAAAACTAATTAAATCCGTCATTAATGTCAGCAATAACATTTTTTCAGAATAAATTCGCATCTAAGTTTTTATATATGAGTTCATATTTTGTTTTATGACTCACTCACTTAAAATACAATAAAGTTGCATTGAATATGAAGAACAAAAATGTATTCTACTAGAATACACTCTCATTCTGCTGGGTCGTAAACAAGTAAACCAATAGAAAATTAAAATCCAAACTCGTAAAATTGTTATGGGTTTGGATTGAATCAGGGTCAAAACATGTGTCATTGATAGGTATGCGGTGGACTATAAAAGCACTAACGAAATGATTTTCTAGCATCGAGAAAGCGCTATCACGTGGCAAACGCAAAAACAAAGTACCATGGCATTGTTAACTTTTGAAGTGGAGTTCATGGAGGTTTTGACGGCGGCTTGCCAAGCGATAATTGGTTGGCTAATTTGTTAGGTGAAATGATCATTCATACAAAGGTGGAGCGATGAAACTTTTCATAAATAGCAAACCGCCAATTCAATTGATATAATTTGGTATTCCACGGTGACGCAAGCACATGAATACAAAGTTTCAGTTCATTCGGGAATGTGTGGAGAATAGACAAATCATTGGAGTGATTAAGCTCAACCAGAATCCGATTAAAAAAAGGAGATTATATAAGTTTAATCGGATAGTCCAAAATTGATGGATTGGATAAAAATTAGTTAATTAGTTTTTCATTTTAGTCGAACACTTATTTGCTAATTTAAGGGCCAAGTTTGTTGTTTTCTTATTGAAAGTAGATGTAATTCTCATTGACTATTTCAGCAATTTAAGCAAACTTTTACATTTTATTATTTCTACCTTTCTGTGTTAGACAGAAGTCCCACACAACAATATTCATTTGTTTATCTCTTAATTATAGCCTTCATACATTTATTTGCACAGACTTGTTTTAGTTTAAATATAAAAATTATTGTTTCGTAAGAGAGTTTAATCATTTTATAATCATCGTTAACTTGAAAAATGAGTCATAGATAAGGAGTTTGGTCTGACCTCGGGGCAAAGCACATTGACACGGATGCCTTTTTCCTTGTAGGAAGAAAGTGATCTTGTAAACATAACCACACCCCCTTTAAAAAAAACACAACAAAACAAAACAAAACAAAAAAATAAACATCAGAAAACATAATACTATATGAAGATAAAGAGAATCTATGGTGAATCAAGATCGCCTGCATGCTATATGCTGCTGATATTTAGTGAAATGTAGATATACCTTTGCTGGAAGAATAGATAGGGTCGGAGATCATTGGATACAGTCCAGATGTCGAACCCAAATTTATCACCACACCAGGTTTTTTTGCAGCTTCCATTATTTTGATCTGTATTTTTTTTTTTGGAATAGGTGATTTATTAGTGAACTATCTAAAACCAATTAATTTTTAAGTAAATAATCCTAACATATTGGAAATAAAGTATAATACTATATGGTTTCATGTTCATCTATATATACATGGTAAAAGCAAGTCCATATCAAAAATATATATATACCGCTCTGTGGGTGCAATCAATAACTGCTACAAGATTGACATTGACTGCATGTCTCCATGATTTTGATCCATCTGTTTGGTCTTCATGAAATGGCACCGATGTTTCAATACCTACAGAATTAATACAAATATCCAAACCCCCGTATACTTCCACGTGCTTTTCAAATGCAGCAGCCACTTCTCCTGTTTGTTGAATAAATTGTCAATGAATTTCACAATCAGTATGCATGAGTAGGAAAAAAATGAGTAACTCACCTTGGTTACTGACATCGCATTTTACAAAGATAGCAGAAGGGAACTTTAATGATCCCGAATGAAACTTGAGATTTTCTTTTTGTGAAAGTGATGCAACCTCCTCTCCTTTCTCAACAGAAGTATCAACCACAGTGACAAATATACCCTTTTTGGCAAGAGCTAGGCAAAGACCCCTACCTGCATGTATGTATATCACAGTAGAGAATCACGAACATTATCCATTTGAAAATAACTACTTGAATCAACGACATTGTCTCCATTTTTATGAAAAAAAAAATGTACATGTACAAAGAAGTATACCGATTCCTGAGGCACCCCCAGTAACGAAAGCAGATAGGCCTGACTTTAGCTCCATTAGCTTTTTTGTTTTTATTTTTGTCTTGAATTTGTACTCTTTCTTTCTGATACGCAATTTCAATATATAGAGCCATTGGGGATGCAAGATCTACGTACCCCCAGCAATTGGGGATGCAAGATCGCTAAATAAAAAATAAAACACGTGAAGCATTACTAAATTTAAAGATTTACTGAAGATTCAAAAGATTTATATTATTTGTTGGCGGTACCCTACTAGCCATAGATATGATAATTAATATGAAATCATAGATTGATATTATTTCTTCGTGAAACTCCACTTGACATAAATATAATAATATGCGCTGGTATTAAATTGAGGGGTTCATTGAAACTCCACCTAAAATACAAACCCTAAACTAACATATAAAATAACAAATTAAATATATAAAAAAACGTGTCCTAAATTAGACTACCTTATATGTATGGTATTGTTCTTGTGTTGAAATTGTACTCTTTCTTTCTAATACTTAGTTTTCATATATAGAACCCTATGTTACTCCTTGGCGATCTACCTAACCCCAGCCATTTGGGCGGTCAAAACCGCTAATTAAAAAATAAAACACATGGAGCATTACTAAATCTAAAACTTTAATGAAGATTCCAAAGATTTATAGTTTGTTGGGGTAACCGACTTGCCAATGGCTAACAATATAAATAACAAATTAAATATATAAAAAAATAACGTTTCCAGAATACCCCATTGGTAGGTTTTGATCATCCGCTCACGTAGTTCAAATTAGAGGGTGTTTGGCTAAACTTATTTAATGAACTTTTTAACTTATTACAGGTTTCATACCGGTATAAGTTAAAACTAGTGTTTCGATAGATTTAAAAAAAAAGCTTATAGCGGTTCCACACCGAAGAATCATTCAACGGATACAACCTCTGATCCTCACGAGTGCTTTGCAATGTCAGCGGCCTCGACTCTCCTTACTGCGTTAAGAACTGCCAACAACTTCAGGCTCACCTCACCTCGTCGGCGACCCCAGGCTCACTACACCGACTAAACGTACCCACCAAATCGATCGTAGGTACCCCTCCTTCATTGTGTATTCTACTCCGAATTTTGTATATGTGTGTGAATCGTCAACAACAAGGAATCAAATCCCCACCTTTGGTGCTTAGAACGGGCAAAGGCTCTCAACAGGTTTTGTTGAGTTAGTGTTTCATATAAAGCCCTTAATATTTGGTCCAACAAATCAACAAGAACAAAAACAAGAACGAAAATTGTTTCTCTCCGCCAAGTTACGATCACAAACCCTAGAATATGATAATACGAAGCTCTAGAGAAACGATTTTCATTTCTTTTGTTTTTTGTTCGTCGACTAAGGCCTCTCTCTCTCGACATCTTTAGATCTCTATACTCACACAGACTCACCTCTCCTCTCAACTCTCAATTTAAGTTAACCAAATTTTGTTTTTGTTATTTTATAAACCCAAAGTTTCATGACCTAATTGCTTGTTAGATTTGTAATATAATATAAAGCATATGTTCGTTACTTGTTGGATTATTGTATACATGGTTTCAATGTTATAAATTGGTTTTTAATTTTGCCACTTATTTGAATTCAGGTTGATGAGTTTGAATTCAGGTTGATGAGTATGTAGATTTTGTGTTGTAAACCAGTTTACATAAATAACTTGTTCGGTATAAAACCTTACGCCTCGTTCCCGAGTTTAACAAAAGAAAAGAAGAGAAGAGAAAAGAAAGTCACGAGAGAAAAGAAGAGAAAGGAAAGGAAAACAAAATTTTCTTTCGTGTTCCCGGGTTGGAGAGAAGTGGAAGGAAAATGAATCATTTTGTTCTTTCCTTCCAAATCCTCCCAAATCGGAATGAAAGTTATGAGGGAAAGTGATCCTCCCATTTCTCTCCACTTCTTTCCACTTCCCTCCTTTAATGAAACTCGGGAACACCAATTTTTTTTTTTATTTTCTTCTTATTTCCACTTATTTCTTTTCCTTTCTCTCGTTAAGTTGAACTCGGGAACGGGGTGTTAGTGTTAATTTTAAAATAATTTTGGATATATACACTCAACTTTATTTGTAAACTATTTTACACCATGTATTTCAAATTACTATAATTGAAAAACTTTGGATGAGTGAGACCATACAACGCCTCCATCATGTTGTCAATAATATTGTTCTAGTTAGTTTTTTGGAACCATGGATGGACTTATAAGTTTAATTTGTGTCATGGGTTGTGTGATGAGTTATGAAATCAATTGAACGAATCAAGTAAAAGTAACTTGAAAGAACAAAACATATAAATAATTCTTTTAAGTTTAATGATTGATCAGGAAGTATGTTAGAGTACAGAATGATGAGAATGAGTAAAAAGCATGAATATGTAGAAAGCGATAATTAAACTTTAAACTAGAACATTATTTATAAGCAACATGCCAATTGTTCTTGAATGATCACAAAACATATATATAGACTTCGACATTTACGTGCAAACCAAAAATGCTACATATAATAAAAAGATATATTGAAATAATCAAGATTTCGATATAGACAACAACACTTCACAAGGAAAGTCTCCGACATTGAGTCTTCGATATATATTGCTTGAAGATATCTTCGACATATTATATTATTCACAACAAAGCAACTTCAACATTCTCATGCTTGTGATCTTCAAACAAAAAGCATGATCTTTTTGATTTCCAGAAGTGTTCTCCTTATCTCCAAATACCATACAATGATTTGTTTCATGTCCTGAATATCCTTAGCACAATTCTTTTTGCACGTTGCAATTCTCTCCAACAGATTGTTCAGTTGTGCAATCGTTAATGGTGTACCCGGTTCGGCCAAACAAGCAAATACCGACCCGGGAACCTCTTAACTTAATAGCCATAAGTATTTTTCGTTATGAAAATGAACTCCTGCTTCCATCATCTCTTCTAAATTAATGTTCCAATATCTTCTTAACAATACACACAAGGCAAAGGTCTTAGGACAAATATATCCCAGGAAAACTGCAATGT
Organism: Lactuca virosa; assembly: GCF_052849685.1. Taxonomy (NCBI): domain Eukaryota; kingdom Viridiplantae; phylum Streptophyta; class Magnoliopsida; order Asterales; family Asteraceae; genus Lactuca; species Lactuca virosa. Next base: position 210,830,207 of record NC_136432.1, read on the forward strand.
ACAGATAACCATAATAAACAAATATAAATCAGTACAAGGCAAACAACTTTCCTTACCCAGACTACGCAAAAAATCGGGTTAACTGTAACAACCCAAAAACAGTGATAAAATTTTTCATTGAAAGTTAATCAAATCATCCACCAATTATTTCAAAATCCAACACCAAACCATAATATTCAAAACAACATAGTACAATTATTCAATATGCGGAAATCATGAGGGGAGGATGCTGTGACATCACGCAGGGCCCTTCCCCTTTGAATTGGAAGTACCTGAAACCATAAACATAAATTGTAAGCACAAAGCTTAGTGAGTTCCCCAAAGTACCACATACCACACACACAAGACAATGAATGCTATGGGACGAATCATAGTCTTATAGTCATTTTCTGCCATGGGCCAAATCATGGTCTTTCCTTGCAATGCCGAGGGCCAATTCCCGGTCTTACATACAAGTGTTAGGGGCCTGATCCGGGTCTTTCTTACAATTGTCAGAGGCCAGATCCTGGTCTTTCATATAATTCTCAGGGTCCACATCATGGTCTTTCATACAATTGCTAGGGCACAGATCCTGGTCTTTCATGCAAGTATCACGGAGACAACTAGCATTCTATATATCAAGGTAATAGTCCGAGAATGGTGCCTTCGATCCATGGATCTAGTGAGGAGACTTACCTCACAACCGGATGAACAATGGATAATACGCTGCTCCGGAATCGACTCTACCGACCACCTTAAAAAATACAGTGACTAACACTCAAAAAACAAATCACAATACCCTAAATACCCCTAGGTCAAACTTAGTAAAATCTAGGTCAAAATCAAAAGTCAAAAGTCCACCCATCAAGCCACCACGTTGTGGCCTCCTTGACCACGCCGTGCTCGCAAACCGCCAAAATAGACGGTCTGGACCAAGTCAGCACATCGTGGCAACCTCAACCATGCTGTGGTGATATGTCAAGACATCTTAACCCATTAAGTCCCTTTCCTTCAACTACAAGAACTCCAAGGCTCAAATCTAGTACTTCTCATGGTATTGATGAGTAAATCTTCCAAGTTTATCCCTCAAAACCCTTCCATAAGCCAAAATCCCCACACAACCACTAATCGTGACTTAATGCATCAAGATTCCCATTAAGCACCAAATCCTTAGAGTTACACCTCTAAAGTTTCTAGAATGGTTTCATGCTCCAAAGTGACCTTAAAAATCATGGCTTTATGGACTTGGATGTCCAAAACATCCCTTTTCCATTTTAGGGAAAAAATAGGGTTTAAAGACCAAAATCTCATGCATGACATCAAAACTTGATTTTAATCCATATCCAAGACACTACTTGCTCATTTTAAGCTGAAGATTCAAAAAGTTACAAACTTTATGAGATCCCATCACTTAAGTCCATCAAAAACATGGAAAGAGGGGACAAAACAAGAGATGTAGCAACATGGCAAGAAAAAGGTTGAGTCTTGGCACTCACCAAGGTCCAAGAGATGAGATTAGCTGAAGAAATGTTGCCTTCCATGAAACCACCTAACCAAAAGCTTCCTTCTCCTTCTAAAATCACTAAAATGCCCCAAGAATGAGCTCACAACTTCAATGGAGGCTCCGGTTAGGGTTTCTGAGGTTGGGAGGAAGATGGAGGCTGAAACCTTGGCCTTAATTTTCATTAAATAGGATCTAAGACCCAAAATTAGGGTTTTCAATGAAAAGCATCACCACGCCGTGGTGCCTCAATACCACGCCGTGGTGGGTCACTAGAATCCACGATCTAAGCTGATACGCCACGTCGTGGTGATGCCCCACCACGTCGTGGCTACCTTTTTTTTAAAACAAATAAACACGTGAAGGATGAGTTATAACTGGATCGTTTGTTACAAATCTCCCATACTTGAATTAGAGTTCGTCCTCGAAGTCAACATCTATAAATAACTTAGGATAGTTCCCTCGTATTTCTGCCTCAGGCTCCTAAGTCCATTCGAAACCTTTCCAATGCTGCCATTGGACCTTGACCAATGGTACCACCTTGTTGTGTAAGGCTTTCGTCTTCCTATACAAGATCATCACTAATCTTTCCACATAATTCAGGCGATCATCAACCTGTATATCATCCAAGGGAACAACCGCGGACTAGTCGGACACATACTTCCGAAGCTAAGAAACATGGAAGGTGTTGTGGATCTGGCTAACCTCGTCAGGAAAATCTAGCTGGTACGCAACCTTGCCCACTCAAGCGGAAATCTTGAAAGGACCAATAAACCTAGGACGCAGCTTGTCTCGCTTCCGGAATCGGATGACACCTTTCCAAGGTGACACATTAAGAAGTACCAACTCTCCTACCTGAAAATCGAGCTCTGAACGTCGTCGGTCTGCATAACTCTTCTGTCGGCTTTGCATAACTCGCAACCTGTCGCGCACGTGCTGAATCAACTCCGTAGTCTTGAGTACTACCTCAGTACTCCCCATGACCTGATGCCTGACCTCACCCCAACAATCCGGGGTCCTGCACCTCCTTCCATACAACATCACAAATGGTGGTCGGTCAATACTTGCATGATAAAATTGTAACTCATGTCCCTGACATATTCTGCCATTGTTATTCCTTTATAGAATTTATAGATTTCGAATGTTAAATTTAGGGAATGAGAAATAACATAAATACAAACTTTGATAGACTCAAGGATCGTGTTTACAAACAGTTTCCGAAATGTGTAATTCATCCCTTTTTTCCTGGGGTACACGAATTGAGAAGTGGGATAATCCAAGAATGAACCAATCTGAATTACAGGCAAAATTCAGATTGCGCAACACAGAATACCTTGTTTGGTGTGTTCTTGAGAGATATATCAAATCTTAATAAATGGATTTAGAGTGTATCTTTTATAACATGTTTTCTGGAACATGAAGAATGTTCTTATACAAGAGGGAAAGGTGGTTATTGGTGGTTGTATGCAGATTTGGACCCAAAACAGGTAGTTATTAGACATAACTAACACATGCATCATCATGATGTCACCAAGTGAGTTTCGGCGGGAAAATACATGGCTGGAACCACTGCCAGGGTCTCTGCCCCTTGGAACCCGCTAGGGGAACAACCCCTAGTAACCCTACATCCACGGGGCGCTGCCCTAGACCCCTACATTCTCGAGTTCACATTTATCAATCCGAGTGTGCACCGTGCACCTCCTATCTCGGTTAGTAAGTAGAGGTCAGCCTATCTCATTATTAATAATAATTACATCAAAATATGTTGATAACACTCAAATCACCAATAAAATACACCAAACGATGCTTAGAACATGAAAGGAAGGCTAGGGTTGGGGGAATCTTTCTGGAGGAGATGGACGCAGGGGTTGGGCAAACCCTAGCTTCAACCTTCTTTGAATAGGGCTCATGATTTGAGGCCTAGGGGTTTGAGCCCAATGTGGCACCGTGCCATGAACTTTAATGAATGTTATTTCGTGGTGATGCAGCACTACCACGTCGTGGTAAGCCAACCACCACGTCGGGTGGCGGGGTGTAAAAACATAATCCCAATTTTAAACTTAAACATACTAATACAAACTCATACCTGGATTGGGTGTTACAATTCTCCTATACTTGAATCATATTTCATCCTCAAAATCTACCTCCATAAACAAATATGGGAAGTGCTCACATGTCTCCTCCTCGGGCTCTCGAGCCCACTCAGAACCCTTCCGGTGCTAATGATATCGAGAACGACTAGGAACAAAGTTGGGATGGTTTGAGTGATATAATTTACATCTTGTATTTAATGTAATTTTATGATGTCATTGCACCATTTTTCATTTCCAAAGTTTTTTATGATGACAATATATGTTTTCTAGGTTCCGAGAAAGTTTTGGAACTTTCGGGCTAAAATCATGATTTTTTAGAGCAAACATTCACCGTAACGGCATGCCATTTTACCTTAATGGTAGGGACATTTCATGGTATCCAAATAGTAGTCGAACGTTCTCCTACATGATGGCTAATAAGCTTTACTATAAAATGGCCGAGACCTATGGTGTAGCTAGCAAGATCTATGGTAGATGCCCTTTTTACCCAAATCGCATGGAAGCATCCTAATCCAACCCTAACATCTTTTCCTAACCTATAAATAAGCCTTATGAGTGTCATTAATTTATATATGATTTATGGTGAAATTCATTAGCGATAAACCTCTTTTAACCCCTCAAGAATGCCTTATGAGGGTCATCAAAGGTTAGGATCATCATCAACAACTCATCATCATCATCATTTGTTCACCATCCTAAAAGTCACTTACATCCATGAAGAATTCAACCTTGAAAAAGAAGAACTTTTTTGATAATATGGAAGGGTAAATCTATCGAGATTACACTTGGTAAGGTTATATGAGGTTGGGATGAACGCACTTTGATTCTTACCTTGATTCCAAACAATATCTAGTTATATTTTAGACGTTAATCATTTGACCAAGAGTATTTGAAATTTTGTTTCATATCGAATTTGTTATTTGATCTAAGTTATTATATTGTCAAGAGACTCGCAGTTCCGAATTCAATTAATTTAGAATTTAAGACGGTTAGTTGAGTCAATATTCCCATATTGTAGTGCTGAATGTGTAACATTGTAATGGTTTAATTTCAAGACACAATATTGTCAAACTACTAGTTATTCCTAATTCATGTAGATGTATGAACTAAGAGAATTAGTTACATCAACATATTATGTCCCTAAAATTATATATTTTCATGTTCATTAACGTTAATTGTGTCGATGTAATTAAGTTGGAATTTAGGGGAAGAGAAGTGTAGTAATTCTAGCCATCTAAACACCCAAACCAAAAATGGTATTGTTTCCTTGAATTAATTAAGTATTGATTTAATATTATTTAAATTAGAAAGCTTGAACATTTTTCTAAATTTAAGTTGCAGCCATTTGGTGACATATTTCAAATTTGAAATTTAGTTTATTGATTATTTTAAATACATAAATTAAATTACAAACATCGTGTGGATTTGACTCGACTTACCCTACTACATAAGTTTTGTTGGTCTATTTTGACGATTTGATTACGCACGATCAACTTTATTCACGGAGGAACTAGAACACAATATATTTTTGCTGCTTCCTTGACGAGTTGACCACACCGGTCTCCAGATTGGTGATCCGATCTGTGTTGTTGGGTTTCGTTCCCATAAGAATCAAATTCTCTGAGACGAGATAGGTGTGAGACCGATCCTAAAGTTTGAGAATACGTGTAGTCCGATACTAAATTTTATTAATCGACAAAAATAAAACTATGGTGTACTATATTTATAGTGATCTGCTAGAGATACAAGGCAATCTAAAACATAGGAAAACAAATCCTAATCTAACTAGATTAACGGACAAAAATCCTTATTAGGCAATAAATACCAAAAATAGACTTCCTAATTACTTCATGCTCAAGTTTACTTCCTGCTTAAGTTTGATGCTTAAGTTTGAAGTTGACTTAAATTTAAAACCGACTTAAACCGCCTCTGATACACTTGACCAAACTGGCCAGGTCGAGGCATATCATGGTGTTTATTTGATTATTAGTAAGCTTAAAGCTTAATTGGCCGCTTGTTGGTTTAAATTTTGGTCCATGCAACCAACAACCTACAAAGAAAAGTTATCCATGTTAACGATGTGCATGAAAGATTTCTATCAAGTTGATTGTATTGTATGTGCATACTTTTCCAATGCTTTTTCCAGAATGGCTATGTTCAACTGCATCAACAACAGATTGCACACCCACAAAGCTCTTAGGGTCCATTCCAACCTGATATGATTGCAAAGAAAGAGTAGCATGTGAACTCTATTAGCAATTATCCCAAAGATGCTATTAAAGTTATAATACATATGATGATACCTTTAGCTTTCCTATAGAGAAAAGATGAACCATACTATCTAGATGACTTTTCCATACGTCATTGTTTTGGTCAAAAATTACACATGTAATGACCCAAATATTTCCAAAGAAATTTTTCAGTTTTAAGTAATCAAAACATTTCCAAAAAACCACAATATCTTAAGAACAATTGTTTTCAAATTCATAACATCAACATCTTATTTCAAATATCAGAGTGTCCCCATAAAATGCCTGAGAGAGTGCATGCCACGCCATCAAACCTTTCTCTTGCCCTTAGGCTCAGAATTACCTGAAACAAATCAACAAACTGTAAGCTAATGCTTAGTGAGTTCCCCAGAGCATACCCCACAAAATCCACATAATCACATAATCCATATTAGCTATAAAAGCTACATAAACCACATACGCCATGCATACACATATAGGGATTCCCTGGAAACATCCAAGGTCTTACTCTGGGTGCCTCTGGGAACCCCCCGAGGTCTTAGCCCAAGGACGCCCTGGAAACCCTCCAGGTTCTTACTCCGGGTGCCTTGGGAACCCCTAGGTCTTTGCCCAGTACCATATAAATAATACATACAATCGTATAAGGATGCCCTGGAAACCCTTCAAGGTATTACTCCGGGTGCCCCAGGAACCCCCCGAGGTCTTAGCCCAAGGATGCCCTGGAAACCCTCCAAGGTCTTACACCTAAATGCCCCGGGAACCCCTCGAGGTCTTTCATGCAAGTATCTCAATTAACTAGCATACCACATATCCCATAATCAACTAGCATATCACATAACAAATAATAGGACGGCGTTGGTGCCTTAGACCCATTGGTATGGTGAGGAGACTCACCTTTGTCTACTGAATCCGGAAACTGCTCTCCTAATAGTCTGTAACCACCCGCGCTGAATAATAATATCATTAACCCAAAGTTAGGGTTGAATATATTCCAATTAAAGAACCCAAGTCCCAAGTCCTTTCATAATGGGCCAAAAGTCTTCCATTGCTAATGGGCCCAAAGTCCATGTCCAAAATCATTAATGGGCCTCATGGACCAATAAGGCCCAACCATAGCAACCATGACCCAAAACAGATAAATTGGCCCACTAACTCAAAATATAACCATACCCAATGACTGATTAAGGCCCAAAAGGCTTACACGCCCAAAACACGTCCAAGCCCATTTGAGGGTGTACGCCCTGCGTACCACTCTTGTACGTTTAGCGTACTGGGCCCCTAAGTTGTACGCCCTGCGTACGCTAAACTACGCCGAACGTACATACAGATTAAGCACTTCTTCCATTAAGTGCTTAATACTCGATGTTCTAACGTCCAACCTTTAGATCTGAGTCCATTAAGATGTCCTAAGGCATAAATTTGATCCCAACAACATTTAGATCTGAGTCCAACCTTTAGTTATGCCTTTGCATGTTCCATATGTTCCCAAAAACACATTAAGACCTTTCCAAGAGTCTTAATCCATGCATGAGGTCAAGCACCCATCAAGACACCATTTTTATGTCATGAAAGAGTCAAGGGACCTTAGATCTACTCTTCTTAAGCTCTGGAGTTGCTCCAACTCTCTAGAGATGATCCAAGAACACAAAAAGGGACCTTATAGAAAACCATAACTAGATCTAATGAGCAAGATGGTAAGATCAAGACTTTATACCTCCATAAGCTCTCCAAGGTGAACTAGATGCAGATTCTTGAAGCCCAATGACACTCCAAGCTTTCTTAGCACCTCCTTTTTTTTAATGAACTATAAAATGGCCACAAACACACTCGTTAAGCTCAAAAACACTCTCACAAGGGATCTCTAGTGAAAAAGGGCGAAATGAGGCTGATTAGGGTTTGGTCCAAGAGGCTTAAGGGTGTTTAAATAGGTGTCAAGTTTGAGAATTAGGGTTTTGGCCCTCTGTCGCGTACAACCCATGTACCTATATGTACGCCCCGCGTACACGGCCACCCTCCGCGTTCATGCATCCTTAGTACGCTAAGCGTACTCCTGGAGTACGCCCCGCGTACTAAGGGACCTTTGTGCCATCTTTTCTATTTTAAGGGTCAAAAGAGTAATACCTGATTGGGGCGTTACAACACAATTACTAATCAACCAAATTGAATGAGAGGCTGTGATGTTCAAATTGTGTAGTAGCAAATGATAAAATAAAGAGACACAATGGTTTACAAGGAAATCCCTTGATCCTTGTTAGGATCTCCGACACAAAACCTTGGGAGGTGATAATGATCACCTGCCTTGATGATTTTATTAATGTAAAATGATGTTTACATAGAATATTTGAGTATGAACAAGTGAATAATTTCGTAGAGTAAGTTTCTAGTAAAAACAGTGTGTTGTGTGCAGAATACAAGTGTCAATTTATAGTCTAAACTAGCCAACAAGATGTTTGATATCTCCGGGATGATCTATGACCAGCTTCACGAACGTTATTTGACCAAGTATTCCGGGTCTTTAGCATAGTTGAGATGATTCTTCGCTGAGAATTGGTCTTCCCTTGACTACTTCTGCACGCGTGTTAGTTATGGACAAAATATGACCGTTATAAGTATTAATAAAAATTATAATGGTGATAGCTGGGGACCTGAGGTGGCTGAGGATCCTGGATATTTGAGGATCCTGAATATTTTTAAGATCCTGGCCCTAACAAATGCCCCCCAAGTTTTTCCTGAAAAATGTAAGGTTAGTTTTGTAAATATTAAAGGAATAACTTAAATTAAAGAGACAAATGGTGGAAAGAGTAATTTTTAGAATTAACCCTTAACGACTAGGTAATTTTGAAATCCAACGGGTGGATAACTAGCCGTTAACAATCAAGCCAGCATTAATTTAACGGTATAAATAGAGGCGACTAGTCCCACAATCCTCTACCCATTCTTCTTTTCTCGTGCTACTTGTGACTTATAAGGTAATTATCTTTTTTTTTCTCCATGTTTTTATTCTTTCTACCATGGGTTGAAACATGTTTGTTTCCCGTAAAAGCATTTTGGCCCTCCCCAACGATGATTTTATCGACGAAGGGATCCTCTCTTATGAGGAGACATGTTCTTTCGCTGATGATGATATTAAGTCTCTAAGACTCAATGGAGCCTTTCCTCCCGAAGCTATTTTCAGGCCATTCGATCCTCTCATTGAGCCTGATTTCGTTTCTCCTACTTGGGTGTGTTTTCCTGAGTACCCTTTCTCCTTGGGCTTAAGTTATCCTTTCCCCGGGATCGTCTCTGAATTCTTTAGGGTGATCGCGATTTCGTATATCCAGGCCATGCCAATTTTCTGGAGGATCCTATATTGGATCAACCAGACAAACCATTCAAAAGGTCTCGATATAAGCCTTTCTGAACTGGCCTGCGTGTACGACCTCACAAACTTTGGGAATTCTCGTTTCCTCCTCAAGGTCAGAACCCTCAGATCCCTCTAGTCTTGAAAACCAAGCACAATGATGGAGCTTGGAAAGGAAGATATATGTTTGTGAGACGTGAATCTATTCCCAATGGGGATATCTTACCCTCAGATTGGGTTAAGAAGTGTAGTATTTCAATGCTTTTCCTCGTGATCCTGAAATCTTATTCTTATTTTGTTTGTTTCTTTTTAGCTTTCAAATTCGAGGAGCTTGTTCCCATTGCTGAGGATTCTGAAGAGAAGATTGAGAAGTTCTTGGCCTTGTCTGAATTCGAGAGATCCTTCCGATTCGATCAAAGTACCTCGCAGGTAAGCTCTTCTGCCACTTACCTCATGTCGACAGGTAAGGATCCTTAGTTCTTTCTGCTTCTGATAAAGATCCTTAATAATCTTTTGCTATATACAGGATCCAAAGTCACTCGCTCCAGTGCTCGATTCACTCTTATTGATCTTGATACGACCATGTCAGGGGATCAGCTGGTGGTGAAGAAGGAGAAGAGATCGTGTTCTCTTCCTCCTAAAAGATCAACCGTGGACTTGATAGTGAAGACTCCGAGATCCCGGAAAAGGAAAACTGCTGAATCCACAAGTTTGTCTTTGGAGAGCCTTGGAGCTAAGGAAGCACTCCAGAAGTTGGTCTCTTTCTCACAGGCTGTAAGTGCTGACTTCACTCTCGCTTCATTTTTCATTTTGTTTTTTGCTGACTTACCATATTTTTGTCACAGGTCTCTGATCATGTTTCCGCTGATCTAAGGATCCGGGCGGAGAGGGCTGAACAAGCTCGTCAGGGACAGGAGAAGATGTGGAAGGCGACTAATGAGGATCTTCTGAGGAGGGTGGAGCTGCTTAGCAAGGAAAACGATGAGAGAGAGGAGGAGCACGTACACGAGATGAAGGAGGTGATCTCTGATGCGAAGGTCAGTGCTGCAGTGGCCGTTTGGGAGGCCAAGATCCTGTTGGGTTTTATGTACTCTAACATCCCTATGGTGCACATACAACCCTAATGTTGTGGATCTAAGTTTTCACTAATTATACATGCATTATTCATTTTCCAAAGCATGAAGCCTAAGTAACATGCAAAGATGATATTTGAATAATAAAAACTAGTTAAAATATTACCTTTAGATGTATCTTGTAGAAGTTCGCCTTTCAAGAGCTTAGCACCCCAAGTGTGATGCCTCAAATGGTGCACAAAACACCAAGAACAAATGGAGGAACTTGAGAGAGGTTTAGGAGCACACAAAAGCGGCTATACTCTTGTTGTATCACACGTGTGTCCGATTTTGGGGCCTAAAGGGTTACATATATAGTGTAGAATGTTGGATAAGGTGTCTAAGTCCATAACTATTTCTGGTATGTACTTGACCCGACCCGGCATGGTCCATTTGGGTTGCATGGCATCATGCATTTGGATAGACTAAATGAGAGAAATAACACTTGTGGTTTATTAATATATTATAAGTTCTAATATATTAATAGTATTATTTAACTAGTATTGATCAAGAATTAATTTGGTATTAATTCCGTGATCAAAAGATGACTAATTAAATATATGGGTTGATTATGTAAATCATCCATAACTTGTATAGTGGGCTAAAAGGCTCCATGGATTATCAAGTTGGGTTAATCCCATTGGATGCTCCATGGAGGCTCCATGGGAGGTACAAACCCATGGGTCATGGAAATGAAGAGTCATGTCACATTAGGGTTTACATGGTGTAACCCTAGATGTGACACACTATATAAGGAACATGATACTCACCAAAATTGGCTACACTAGTGAGACAAGAGGGCAAGCCGATTTTTCAAGTGTTATACATTCTCTAAAGTTATTCCAAAGCATTTGGTGTTGTGTGAAACATTTGAGGCATCACACCTGGGGTGCTAGGCTCTCAAGGTTTTCAAGGAATCATAACAACTACAAGGTATGTAATTCTAGCCATCTTTTATGATTAAAGTTCCCACGTATGCTAGATAGGATTATGAACCTTGGAAAATAATTATTTGCATGTATCTTAGTAAACATAGATCCAAGGTTTCTAAGGTTGCATGTACACCATAGGAGTGTTAGAATGCTCAAAACCCCTTCAGTGGTATTAAAGCCTAGGCTTGTTTATTTGCTACTTGATGCAAACTTGTCTTTCAAAACCAAGAATCTGCCCAGACTGCAAAACTCGATGAGTTCTGGCCAAAAACTCGCCGAGTTCATGAGTTAATACATGAACTCGACGAGTTCCTTAGAGAACTCGACGAGTTTGTCATACAGTTTGCAGATTCTCGACTTTTGCTGCTGGAAATGGACTAGAACATTACCCTAAACTGTTTTGGTGTCTTAAAACTTGTTTTAGATGATGTAATGGTTGTGCTAATCCATTTTCATTGGAAATTATCAAAATTTTAAGTTTTATATGGTTGATTTATGATTGTTGACATTGTTGATATGAATGTTCATGTTCTTATGAGTTTAGAAGATCATAGGAATTGTTTGTAACTTGCTTGTTAGTTTAATTCTTGATCATTATGTGTTTTAATGGGATCCATAATTTGTCCTCAAGTTATGGATTACCAAAAGTTTTTCTTTTAAAGTCCATTATTAAACACATAGGTTACATAAAATGAAAAGTCACTCATTTTAATGAACCATTTAACTCATAAGTTATGAATTGAAAGGTTTTGTAGAGTTACAAATATTGCCCTCAAGTTTTGGAACATGTAAAGTCATCTTAATAAACTTTAGTTCCAACCCCTAGAATTTTAAAAGTTAAAATTCAACCCTTATACTTTATAATATTATAAGTTTAATAATATATATATATATATATATATATATATATATATATATATATATATATATATATGTATGTATAAGATCAAGTCGTTTTACCGTTAGTAGGCCTCATTCATGAAGCCGGTCTATAAGGGGGGTATAAAGTTGTTGCCTATAAAATGGCAGCTTAATGAGTGTCCACTCTCACCCACCGCTTCCTTGACTGGTGGAGGGTCGTTAGCCGAACGGGTAGGACAATGATTTAAAAATTCTCATTAAAAGTATAATGATTATTATAAAGTAACTAAATGTTTTATAAATTCCCAATCGTAGTTACTTTAGGAAAATGTGAATAAGGTGCTATCCCATGAAATTACACTTTACACTTTGATTAAGTCGTTGGTGGAGCGTGTGTGGTTAACCGGCACACTAACTTGGACTTAACAAGGTAGGCAAAAGGGTGACTTAAAGTTTTTCATAGGTCGGTGGAGCGCGTGTGGTTTACCGGCACATCGATTAAGTGAAAAACAATAAGGGTACCAAGTAATTTGCATGGTTACTTCACACCTTGTTTTGTGATCCTCGGTATCCCAGTCACAAAACATGAAGGGCACACTCGAGATTGAAACATGCCATTGAAAGGTTCAATGAATCTGAAAAGAATCTAGGAGTTTCTAAAAAGCAAATAAAACCTAATAATTTATATATTTCGTTTTCATGGTGGAAATTGGTTAATCGTCATTCACCTACCTTTCAAATATGTTTTAGCTTAGATTACGACATCCCTCTTATAAGTTATAACATATTGTGATTGGATCCTAACCTTAATATTACATTTGGGTGTTTTTATTAAGGATTATCTTTATATCTAAACTAAACTTGTCTTTTCTTCTTTTCATATGTCTACCAACAATGCTGCTCCTGGCTCAAACCCTACTGGCTCCTTCTTTCTCATGAACCTTTGTGGGAGAGTCATCTTTGATGGATCCAACTTTACAGATTGGATCAGGAACATTAGGATGGTCACTCGGTATGAGAACAAAGAATTTGTTCTCGACAAGGAGCTTAAGGTACCTGAGCCAACTGCTACTCCTGAGGAGTTTGTTGAATATGAGGCACATGAAAGAGATGCTACCAAAGTGGCATGCATCATGATGGCCACTATGACAGCCGAGCTCCAAAAGTCCTATGAGGACTATTATCCTTTTGAGATGCACCGGGATTTGATGGACCGCTACCATCAGAGTGCTCGTCAAGAGCGATATGAAATCATCTCCTCCATGATAACAACCCGAATGAAAGTGGTGAACCCATCACGGGTCACATGCAGAAAATGTAAAGGTATGTGGACCGTTTGATGAAGCTGAATGTGAACTTCCCAGAGGAGTTAGCAATAGATATCATTTTGCACTCCTTACCATCGTGTTATGATCAATTCCGCATGACATACCACATGAACAAGGAAGAAGTCACCTTCAGCAAACTTCAAGGACTCCTAAAGACTACAGAATCAGGTCTTAAAGGTAAGTCGGTTGTTACCACTCCTACTCCTACTCCAAACTCCGCACCTGTCCTGGCAATCGGGAAAGGTAGAGGGAAGAAGAGGAAGAACCCTTCGAATGGTACCAAGGGTAAGACCCTTGATGACTCCTCTTCAAGCGGAACCAAGAAAGGTTTCGTCACTCCTTCTGCTGACCCAAAAGAGGCTGAATGCTTCTATTGCCATGAAAAGGCACACTGGAAGCGGAACTGCCCGAAGTACCAGAAAGATTTGAAGGATGGGAAAGTGAAACCCAACCATGCAGGTATTTACACTATATTATCTAATAACTCACCTTATTGTAACTCTTGGGTCCTTGATACCGGTTGTGGTATTCGTATTTGTTCTGATTTGCAGGGACTAAGAAGAAGTGAGAAAGTGGAGCATGGAAAGATAAACTTGATCATGGGGAATAGGAAAGTTTCACCTGTCACCAAGATTGGAGTTTATACTTTGTTGCTAAGTAGTGGGTTTACTTTAGATTTGAATAAATGTTGTTATTCGCCTGAAATGGCAAGAAATGTTATTTCCTTTCATGCTTTGTACAAACAAGGTTTTACCTTTTCTTTTGATAATGAAGTTGGTGGAATAAATGCTTTCTTTAATAATGTGTTTTATTTTAAAGCATTACCTTGTGATGGTGTGTATGAAGCTGTGTCTGTTGTAGATAATTTAGGAAATAATGTGTTGTGTATTGATTCTACTAATGATAATAACTTGGATAAAGCATCATTATGGAATTGTCGTCTTGGACATGTAAGCAAGAAACGCATAGGCCAACTCCAAAAGGATAGAGTCTTGGAGTCATTTGACCTTAAGTCAGATGATAGTTGTGAATCATGCTTACTTGGAAAAATGACAAAGTCACCCTTCATAGGTTCTTGTGCAAGGGGTGAAGGTTTGTTGGATCTAGTGCACACAGATGTGTGTGGACCCTTCAAAACTGCCACAAGGGATGCTAATCGTTATTATGTGACTTTTACAGACGATTATAATAGATATGGATATGTCTACTTAATCAAGCATAAGTCAGAGACTTTCGATAGGTTTAAAGAGTTTAAACAGGAAGTAGAGAATCAATTGGGCAGGAACATTAAGATGCTTCGATACGATCGTGGTGGTGAGTATCTTAGTACACAGTTCCTCGACTATCTTAGGGAATGTGGGGTTGTCTCACAATTGACACCTCCCAGGACACCACAGTCGAATGGTGTAGCTGAGAGGCGTAATCGAACCTTGTTGGACATGGTTTGTTCCATGATGAGTCGAGCTTCGCTATCAATTTCATTCTGGGGGTATGCCTTAGAGACTGCTGCCCATATCCTTAATCTGGTCCGTACAAAGAAGGTTGCCAAAACACTTCACGAGATGTGGACTGGAAAAGTTCCTAGTCTAGCCCACATCAAGATTTGGGGTTGCGAAGCTTTCGTGAGACGCGAGACTCACGACAAGCTCGAACCTCGAAGTGAGAGGTGTATTTTCATCGGCTACCCACACAAATCCTTTGGTTACCTCTTCTATAGACCTAGTGAGAATGTGGTATTTGTAGCAAAGAGGGGTGTCTTTCGAGAGAGAGAGTTCATAAGCCAAGGAAACAGTGGGAGGCAAATTGACCTTGAAGAACTTCAAGAGTCAAGTGGTGAAGGAACCTCAAACCCTAGCAGTCAACTTGAGGAGGAAACTCCTGTTGATCCAATTGACAAGTCTGTACCTCTGAGGCGTTCCACAAGGGTTAGGATTGCACCTGAGCATTACTATGGTTTCCATATTACTGCGGAAGGTGAGACACTTATCAGTGATGAGACACTGGTAAGTCTGGATGAACCTAACAGCTATGCGGAAGCCATGGCGGGCCCCGAGTCTGCTAAATGGAAAGAGGCAATGGACAGCGAGATACAGTCCATGTATAAGTTTGGAACTTGGTTGACAATGTACCAGGTCGTAAGACAGTTGGGTGCAAATGGATATTCAAGAAGAAGACCGACATGGATGGTAATATACACACTTATAAGGAACGACTGGTTGCAAAGGGCTTTTGTCAAACTACATGAGTTGATTATGATGAGACCTTTTCACCAGTAGCCAAGATTAAGTCTATTAGGGTGTTGTTAGCCATTGCTGCATTTCATGACTATGAAATATGGCAAATGGATGTCAAAACCGCTTTCCTCAATGGAAAGTTGGTTGAGGATGTTTACATGAATCATCCAGAGGGTTTTGTCAGCACAGAGTACCCTACTAAAGTGTGTAAGCTTGAGAAATTCATTTATGGATTAAAGCAAGCACCTCGCAGATGGAATCTTTTCTTTGATGAGAAAGTCAAAGAGTTTGGCTTTTCAAGGAGTGAAGATGAATCTTGTGTATATGTCAAGGCTAGTGGGAGTATAGTTAGCTTTTTGGTATTGTATGTGGATGACATACTACTCATAGGAAATGACATCCCAACCTTGCAGGAAGTGAAGTCCTGGCTTGGGAACTGTTTCGCTATGAAGGACCTAGGAGAAGCTGCCTATATTCTAGGGATAAGGATTCTGAGAGACCGGAGTAAAAGACTAATTGGACTTAGTCAGAGTACCTACTTGGATAAGGTCCTAAAGAGGTTCAGCATGCAAGATTCCAAGAAAGGAGAGTTACCCATCCAGAGTAACGCTAGATTGAGTAAGACTCAAAGCCCGAGTACCGAGGTTGAGATAGCAGAAATGAGTCGAGTACCTTATGCTTCTGCAGTAGGCTCGATCATGTATGCTATGACTTGCACTCGTCCTGATGTAGCTTTTGCTTTGAGCATGGTTAACAGGTATCAGGGGAACCCTGGTAAGGCTCACTGGATGGAGGTAAAGAACATTCTCAAGTACCTGCGGGGGACTTAGGACTGGGTCCTTACCCTTGTTGGGAGTGATGAATTGAGAGTTGTAGGGTATAGTGATGCTAGTTTCCAGAGTGATAGGGATAATTTCCGTTCTCAGTCGGGCTGGGTCTTTAGCTTAAACGGAGGAGCAATTTTTTGGAAAAGTTCCAAGCAGGAGACAGTGGCCGATTCAACTTGCGAATCATAGTATATAGCGGCAAGCGAGGCAGCAAAGGAGGCGATATGGCTAAAGAACTTCATTAGAGACCTTGGAGTTGTACTAGCCATAAAGGAGCTCATAGAGATTTTCTGTTATAGTGAAAGTGTTGTTGCCTTAGCAAAGGAACCAAGGGATCATGGGAGATCCAGACACATTGACAGAAAATATCATTTCATCAGACATCGGATAGAAGAAGGACTCCTCGTGGCAAAGAGGGTATCATCGGATGAGAACCCGACAGATCCCCTTATGAAGGGACTGGGTAGGGTTAAGCATCTCCAACATGCAAGGAGCATAGGGCCGAAGGATGATATTAGTTTTAGTAGTTAGGAAAATTTTTGAAATTTGTAAAGTGTAATTGACATTTGATGATGAATAAAAGGTCTGTTTTATTTATGAGTAAAGTGTTGCTATCTTGTGTCAATCGTTTACTATTATTTCGTTTGCATGTTTTGACTTCCAGAATATTTATGTTGTGTTTTACATATTATTCAAATCACCCACAGTCGATCATATGTTGGAAGTAGATATGAATTAGGACTGTCATGAGTTGGTTGTAGAGGTCTAAGATGTTGGACATGGCCTCAACACTCATGAGTGCTCATAAGTTCTGAGTATTGGATTCAACCCACGCTCGCTGGTATCACTTCATAGAATTTATCTCGAGTGATAGCGAGACGGTAATATCATATATGTCTTCAAACCTAGAGATATGACTTGTTGTCTATGAGTTGGTCATACATTGATCGTGCAAAAATGCATTGGTAACTCGATGTTATAAAACGTGTGTTTGTGTGTGATTTAACAAGTAGTAGAACAAGCATATGAGTCGAAGTTTATCTGTTCCTTCTTGGATTTGAAGCGATATCTAGGCCCTCGATGATTTTGTTTGACCTATGTACCGGGCTCGGTCAGAACTAAGTTGATGTGTTCAATTAATTTCTATGTCAAACAAATTGGAAATCGAGAAACAAACTGTTGGACAAAAGTAAGACATTGTTCTATGTATTTGTTCGGCTGATATCTAGAACAGAGGATTATATGATCACTTATCTGAAATGGCGTATCATCATCTTCTCCGTTCCGAGAGACCTTGAAAAGAGCTACGATTGCTGATCGGTTCCTGAAGTCATACTTGTAGTTATAGTTATTAGACGTATCCAAGTGGGAGACTGTTGGATAAGGTGTCTAAGTCCATAACTATTTCTGGTATGTACTTGACCCGACCCGGCATGGTCCATTTGGGTTGCATGGCATCATGCATTTGGATAGACTAAATGAGAGAAATAACACTTGTGGTTTATTAATATATTATAAGTTCTAATATATTAATAGTATTATTTAATTAGTATTGATCAAGAATTAATTTGGTATTAATTCAGTGATCAAAAGATGACTAATTAAATATACGGGTTGATTATGTAATCATCCATAACTTGTATAGTGGGCTAAAAGGCTCCATGTATTATCAAGTTGGGTTAATCCCATTGGATGCTCCATGGACGCTCCATGGGAGTTACAAACCC
This sequence comes from Lactuca virosa, assembly GCF_052849685.1. Taxonomy (NCBI): domain Eukaryota; kingdom Viridiplantae; phylum Streptophyta; class Magnoliopsida; order Asterales; family Asteraceae; genus Lactuca; species Lactuca virosa. The sequence goes on from NC_136432.1 coordinate 210,848,390, forward strand.
ATGGGTCATGGAAATGAAGAGTCATGTCACATTAGGGTTTACATGGTGTAACCCTAGATGTGACACACTATATAAGGAACATGATACTCACCAAAATTGGCTACACTAGTGAGACAAGAGGCCAAGTCGAATTTTCAAGTGTTATACATTCTCTAAAGTTATTCCAAATCATTTGGTGTTGTGTGAAACATTTGAGGCATCACACTTGGGGTGCTAGGCTCTCAAGGTTTTCAGGGAATCATAACAACTACAAGGTATGTAATTCTATCCATATTTTATGATTAAAGTTCCCATGTATGCTAGATAGGATTATGAACCTTGGAAAAATAATTATTTGCATGTATCTTAGTAAACATAGATCCAAGGTTTCTAGGGTTGCATGTACACCATAGGAGTGTTAGAATGTTCAAAACCCCTTCAGTGGTATCAGAGCCTAGGCTTGTTTATTTGATACTTGATGCAAACTTGTTTTTCAAAACCAAGAATATGCCCAGACTGCAAAACTCGACGAGTTTTGGCCAAAAACTCGCCGAGTTCATGAGTTAATACATGAACTCGACGAGTTTGTCATACAGTTTGCAGATTCTCGACTTTTGCTGCTGGAAATGGACTAGAACATTACCCTAAACTGTTTTGGTGTCTTAAAACTTGTTTTCGATGGTGTAATGGTTGTGCTAATCCATTTTCAATGGCAATTATCAAAATTTCAAGTTTTATATGGTTGATTTATGATACTTGAAATTGTTGATATGAATGTTCATGTTCTTATGAGTTTAGAAGATCATAGGAATTGTTTGTAACTTGCTTGTTAGTTTAATTCTTGATCATTATGTGTTTTAATGGGATCCATAATTTGTCCTCAAGTTATGGATTACCAAATGTTTTTCTTTTAAAGTCCATTATTAAACACATAGGTTACATAAAATGAAAAGTCACTCATTTTAATGAAGCATTTAACTCATAAGTTATGAATTGAAAGGTTTTGTATAGTTATGGGCTTAGACACATAATCCAACAGTCTCCTACTTGGATAAGTCTAATAGCTATAATTGCAAGCACGACTTCAAAATCCGATTAGCAATCGTAGCTCCCAAAATCCATTGTCGAACTCTGGTACGTCCATTAGATAAGTGATCATATAATCCTCTGTTCTTCAAGATATCATGCGGACAAATACATGGAACATTGTCATACTTATTATCCGACAGTTTGTTTTCCCGATTTTTGATTTGTTTGACATAGAACTTAATTGAACACATCAATTGAGTCCTGACCGGGCCCGACACATAAGTCAAAAAAATCATTGAGGGGCCCAAGATATCGCTTTTAGTGCTCTTAGGATAAAAGGAACAGATAAACTTCGACCTATATGCTTGTACTAATTACTTATTAAGTCATACAACAACACGTTTTATAACATTGAGTTACTGATGCGGTTTCGCACTATCAATGTACAACCAACTCGTAATCAACAACTCATATAACTAGGTTTGAAGACTATATGATATTATCATCTCACAATCACTCGTGATAAATTCCATGAAGTGATTCACATGAGCGTGGGGTTAGTCCAATACTCAAATCTTATTTCAAGAGCACTCATGAATGTTCTTGCAAACTTTTGCTATGTCTAACACCTTAGACAATCTTACAAACCCATTCATGACAATCTAGTCTCATAACCTACTTCCAAATTATGATCGACTGTGGATAGTTTGAATAATATTATTATCCTGGAAGTCAAAACATGCAAAAAATGAAACAATAGTAAACAATCGACACAAGATAGTAACTTTATTTATAAATAAAACTCCTTTTATTCAATCATCAAATGTCAACTACATTTTAGCTATTACAAGTTTCTAAACACTATCTAATCATTAAAACTAATATCGTCCTTCAGCCCAATACTCCTAGCATGTTGTAAGAGCTTAACCCTAGTCAGTCTCTTTGTAAGGGGATCTGTTGGGTTCTCCTCTGACGATACCCTCTTTACTACGAGGAGTCCTTCTTCTACTTGATGTATTATGAAGTGATATTTTCTATCGATGTGCCTGGATCTGCAATGATCCCTTGGTTCCTTGGCTAAGGCTACCGCACTCTCGCTGTCACGGAAAATCTCCATAGGCTCCTTTACAGGTGGTACAACTCCAAGGTCTCCAATGAAGTTCTTTAGCCATATCGCCTCCTTCGACGCTTCACTTGCTGCTATGTACTCTGATTCGCTCGTTGAATCAACTACAGTCTCCTGTTTGGAACTTTTCCAAGTTACTGTTCCTCCATATCAGGTAAATGCTCAACCCGACTGAGAGCAGAAATTATCTATGTTGGTCTGAAAGCTGGCGTCACTATACCCTGTGACTCTCAAGTCATCACTCCCACCGAGGGTAAGGACCCAGTCCTTAGTCATTCGCAGGTACTTAAGAATGTTCTTAACTGCCATCCAGTGAGCTTTACTAGGATTCCTTTGATATCGACTAACCATGCTAAAAGCAAAGGCTACATCAGGGCGAGTACATGTCATAGCATACATGATCGAGCCAACTGCAGAAGCATATGATATTTGACTCATTTATGCTATCTCAGCATCGATACTCGGGTTCTGAGTCTTACTCAGTTTGCTATTGCTCTGGATAGGCAATTCTCCTTTCTTTGAATTCTCCATGCTGAAACGTTTCAACACCTTGTCCAAGTAGGTACTTTGACTAAGTCCTATTAGTCTTTTACTCCTATTTCTCAATATCCTTATCCCTAGAATGTAAGCAGCTTCCCCAAGGTCCTTCAAAGCAAAACACTTCCCAAGCCAGGACTTAACCTCCTGCAAGGTTGGGATATCGTTTCCTATGAGCAGTATGTCATCCACATACAATACAAGAAAGCTAACTATACTCCCACTAGCTTTGACATATACATAGGACACATCCTCGCTTCTCGAAAATCCAAACTCTTTGACTTTCTCATTGAAACAAAGATTCCATCTGCGAGATGCTTGGTTTAATCCATAAATGGATTTCTCAAGCTTAGACACTCTATTAGGGTATTCTGCATCTACAAAACCCTCAGGTTGATTCATGTAAACATCTTCAGCCAACTTCCCATTAAGGAAAGCGGTTTTAACATCCATTTGCCATATTTCCAAATCATGAAATGCAGCTACGGCTAGCATAACCCTTATAGATTTAATCTTCGCTACTGGAGAGAAGGTCTCGTCATAGTCAACTCCAGGAGTTTGAGTAAAGCCCTTCGCAACCAATCGCGCCTTATAAGTGTGTACTTTCCCATCCATGTCGGTCTTCTTCATGAAGATCCATTTGCACCCGACCGTCTGACGACCTGGTACATTGTCAACCAAGTTCCAAACTTGATTGCCATATATGGACTGAATATCGCTGTCGATCGCCTCTTTCCATTTTGCAGACTCGGGGCCTGCCATGGCTTCCTTCTAGTGGTTAGGTTCATCCAAATTTACCAGTGTACTATCACTGATAAATGTATCACCTTCCGTAGTAATATGGAAACCATAAAACTCAGGTGCCATTCTAACTCTACTGGAACGTCTCAGAGGTAAGGACTCGTCAACTGGTTCAACTGGAGTTTCCTCCTCGCGTTGAGCGCTAGTGTTTGAAGTTCCTTCATCACTTAACTCTTGAAGCTCTTCAAGGTCAATTTTCCTCCCACTATCCTCTTGACATATGAGTTCTCTTTCGCGGAAAACCCCTCACCTCGCAACGAAGATAACATTGTCATTCATTCTATAGAAGAGATATCCAAAGGACTTCTGTGGGTAGCCGATGAAAATACATTGCTCACTACGAGGTTCGAGTTTATCGTGAGTCTCTCGTCTTAAGAAAGCCTTGCAACCCCAAACCTTGATATGTGCTAACGAGGGAACCTTCCCTGTCCACATTTCCTGAGGTGTTTTGGCAACCTTTTTTGTTGGGATTAGATTAAGGATATGGGCGGCAGTCTCTAAGGCATACCCCCAAAATGAGATTAGTAACGAAGCTCGACTCATCATGGAACGAACCATGTCCTACAAGGTTCGATTGTGCCTCTCAACCACACCATTAAGCTGTGGTGTCCTAGGTGGAGTTAATTGTGAAATAATTCCACATTCCTTAAGATAGTCGTGGAACTCGGTACTAAGATACTCACCACCTCGATCGGATCGGAGCATCTTAATCTTCCTGCCCAATTGATTCTCCACTTCTTTTTTAAACTCTTTGAACTTTTCAAAGGTTTCTGACTTATGCTTGATTAAGTAGATATAGCGATATTTGCTGTAATCATCAATAAAAGCCACATAGAAGAGGTTAGCATCCCTTGTGGCGGATCTGAAGGGTCCACACACATCGGTGTGTATGAGATCCAACAAACCCTCACCCCTTGCACACGAACCAGTGAAGGGTGACTTGGTCATCTTTCCAAGAAAACAAGATTCACATGTGTCATTCGACTTTAAGTCAAACGACTGCAACACTCCATCCTTTTGGAGTCAGGCTATGCACTTCTTGTTGACATGTCCAAGAGGATAATGCCATAAGCATGCTTTATCAAAACCATTGGACGAATCGATATGCAACAGATTATTTCCTAAGTTATCTACAACCATCACAGCTTCATATATACCATTACAAGGCAATGCTTCAAAAATAAAATTTTCCATTATAATAAGCATTAATACTACCAATCTCATTATTAAATGAAAAAGTAAAACCTTGTTCATACAAACCATGAAAGGAAATAATATTTCTCGCCATATCAGACGAGTAGCAATAATTATTCAATTCTAAATTTAACCCACTACTAAGCAATAAAGAATAAACTCCAATCTTGGTGACAGACGACACTTTCCTATTCCCCATGATCAAGTTCATCTTCCCGTGCTCCACATCCCTACTTTTTAGACCCTGCAAATCAGAACAAATGTGAAAACCACATCCTGTATCAAGGACCCAAGAATTAGCATGTGACGAGTTATTAGACGGAATAGTGTAAATACATGCGAAGGTGGGCTTGATCCTCCCATCCTTTATGTCGTGCAAGTATTTGGGGCAGCTTCGTTTCTAGTGCCCTTTTTCATGACAATGGAAGCAATCTGCTTCCTTTGGATTTGAAGAGGGTTTAGCAGAACCAACGTTGGTCCCATTAGAAGAGGATCCATCATGGGATTTTCCCTTGTGGCTCTTAGAAGCATCCTTCCTCTTCTTTCCCTTCCCATGTCCAATTGACAAGATAGGGGCAGTAGCAGTATGAGTAGGTACAACAGACTTCCCTTTCAAACTACTTTCAGCAGTTCTCAGAAGGCCTTGAAGCTTTCTTAGAGTGACCTCCTCCATGTTCATATGATAAGTCATACGTAACTGATCATAACAAGAAGGCAAAGAGTGTAGGATAATGTCAATGGCCAACTCTTCATCGAAGTTGACATTCAACTTCAGCAAGCGGTCCACAAACCTTTGCATCTTTTGCAAGTTGGTCGTGATGGACTCTCTATCCTTCATTTTCGTTGTGATCATGGAGGCAATGATTTCATACCTTTCCTGTCGAGTACTTTGATGGTACCTTTCCATCAAGTCTTGGTGCATCTCATAGGGCCAAAAGTCCTCATAAGACTTTTGAAGCTCAGCAGTCATGGTAGCAATCATAATACCCGACATCTTTGTCGTGTCCCTCTCATGAGCCTTATATTCAGCAATCTGTTCAGGAGTGTTTTCATCAATCTCTTTTAGCTCTTTATCAAGGACAGATTCTTTGTCCTCGTAGCGAATAGCCATGCGAATGTTTCGAATCCAATCATTGAAGTTCGATCCATTAAAGATGACCCTCCCACATAAGTTCATGAGGGAGAAAGAGCCGGAAGAGTTTGGGTTTGAAGCAGTGTTTGAAGTAGACATCTGAAAAAGAAAGACAAAGTTTAGATTAGATAAGAATCCTTAATATAACATCCAAATGAAATATTAAGGCTAGGACCCAACACAATATTTTATAATATGGAAGAGGGATGCCGTAATCCAATTGCAAAGTATTTGAAGGTAGGTAAATGACGATTAACCAATTTCCACCATGAAAACGAAATTGATGATTAGGTTTCAAATGAATTGAAATTCCTAGATTCTTTTGAGATTTGTTGAACTTTTCAATGGCATGTTTAAATCTCGATTATGCCCTTCAAGTTTGTGACTGGGATACCAAGGATCACAAACAAGGTGCGAATAACCATGCAAATGTGCTTGGTACTCTTATTGTTACATATCACTCGATCAATGTGTCGGTTAGCCACACACGCTCCATTGATCCATGATGCTAGTCCCAAATTAGTGTGCCAGTTAACCACACACGCTCCACTAACGACTTAGCAAGGTGCAAAGTGCAATATTATGGAATAACACCATTTTCACATTTTTCCTAAAGTAACTAAGATTGGAAATTTATAAAGTTTAGTTACTTTATAATATCATTATACTTATAATGACGATTAATGTCCTATCCTAGCCCTTCGGCTAACGACCTTCCACTAGTCAAGAGTGCGGTGGGTAAGAGTGGATACCGAATGACGGTCATATTATAGGCCGCTTCCTTAAACACCCCTTATAGACTAGCTTCGTGAATGAGGCTACTAACGGTAAGATTGACTTGTCTTATATATATATATATATATATATATATATATATATATATATATATATATATATATATATATATATATATATATATATATATATATATATATATATATATATATATATATATATATATATAAGTATTAAACTTTAATATTATAATAGTATAGGGTTGAATTTTAAACTTTTATAATTCTAGGGTTTGGAATTAAAGTTTCATAAATGAGACTTTTCAAATTCCAAAACTTGAGGGAAAGTTTTGAAACTCTTCAAAAACTCTTGAGTTTTAGAATTTATGTTACATAAATGATACTTTCCAAGTTCCATAACTTGAGGACAAGTTATGAAACTCTTCAAGACCTTTGGAATTATATAACTTAAAAAGTTAATGTTTCATGAATGAGACTTTTCATATTCCATAACTTGAGGACAAGTTATGAAGCTCTTCAAGAAACATTTAGATCAAATTTAACTAATACAATTATCATATAATTTATCATTTACCAATTTGACCTAATACTAGTCATATAGCAAGATAATTTCAAATTCTACAAATAATTAGTTTTCCACAAAATCAAGTAATTATCTTAAAATTTGACAAACATCATGTTTTTGGATGGGGATAATCATTACCATATTAGTAAAATAGAATTTTATGAACCAAAAGAGTTTGTGGTAATGATCCTAATCCAAAACAGGCCAAAAACTCGGAAAAACTGCGATCTGATGATCCAACTCATCGAGTCAGGAAATGGACTCCTCGAGTTCATCACTAGACTATCCAACTCGTCGAGTCCAACCATAGGACTCGTCGAGTCCAGCAGTCAGTGGCCAAAAATGTCAAATTTTTAGCTTCGAAAATCAAACAATTACATCAATATAATAGAAAACACCCTAGGCTCTGATACCACTGTTGGGTTTTTTGTACTCTAACATCCCTATGGTACACATACAACCCTAATTCTTTGGATCTAATTTTTCTCTAATTATACATGCAATATTCATTTTCCAAAGCATGAATCCTAACTAACATGCAAAGGTGATATTTGAATCATAAAAACTAGTTAGAATATTACCTTTAGATGTAGCTTCTAGAAGTTGGCCATTCAAGAGCTTAGCACCCCAAGTGTGATGCCTCAAATGGTTCACAAAACACCAAGAGCAAATGGAGGAACTTGAGAGAGGTTTAGGAGCACACAAAATCGGCTATACTCTTGTTGTATCACATGTGTGTCCGATTTTGGGGCCTAAAGGGTTACATATATAGCGTAGAATTCCAAGAGTCATATGTAAACCCTAATTCTAACACTTAGGCTTATGATCCATAACCACTTGATAACTCTTTGGACTAACTTAGTCCATCACCAATCAATCATGGATCATTAACCCAAACTATATGTATCATTGATTTACATAATCAGCCCCTGTAAATTTAATTAGTCTCTTTTGATCACTAAATTAATTTCAAATTAATTCTTGATCAATACCAATTAAATAATATGATTCCTTAATTAATATATTATACTTATAATATATTAATAAATCACAAATTACCTCTTTCTCAAAATCCATCCTATCAAATTGCTTTGGAGAATGCAACCCACAATGGACCATGCTACTATCGGGTCAAGTACATACCAATTATAGTTATGCGTTTAGACACATAATCCAATAGATCCGTCTTGCGGAGGATCTTAAAAATGCAGTTCCTGGGACGTGGTTGGTTGGCGTGAGGCAGTGGCTAAATTAACTGGCAAGCCTACTACTGCCAGCCAGGATCCTATACTGCGGCTAACCGGGGGGGGGGGGGGGGGGAGAAGAAGGCCGATGATGACCAGGCTAAGGTCTAGGCCTTTTAGGTGATTAGGGTACCATAATCTTTTGATGTGAACACACGAATCTTGTAAGGCTATAGGCCTTTTTATTTCGAATATAATGGTTGATCTTTCCTTTATATTTCTACGCTTCCTGCATAATATGATACTAAGATCTTTGCAAAGTTAGGATCCTAAAAACAGTGAATAATTTTTAAGACAAAAATGGTTTGATAAGGATTGAATTAGTTAAACAACTAAAAATAACAAGAACTCAATTTTTTAAGTAATCTAAAAGTTTCTTTTAGAAGTTTGAGGATTAACTTGTAAACCTTAAGAGTTTTTAATATGCTTTAAAACTTCTTTAAAGATATCGATTCAAAATACAAAATGACTCCGAAGTGATGAAAGTTCATAAATCAGTGATTGGTTTAGTATCCTGAAAAGTTCATGATCCTTGATTTTACTTAAAAAATTTCAAAGTTAAGAACAAGGAAAGATGGAACCTGATTGTCTTCGAGTTTTTCCTTAAGCTTCATAAGTCTTTGATTTTTAGAATTCAATGAGGATAAATTTCACCTTAGGAGAGAACTTCGGTTCATTGTTGATAATGAGGCTCTTTACCAATGAGGATCGATAAGGATCCTTAACGATGAGGATCTATAAGGATGAGGATCCTTGAAGATGAGGATCCTACATCATACAGGGGAAATCCCTCCTTAGGATAACCTGTTAGGTTATAGATTTTGACAAAATTATCGTGTAACACCATAGGTTCAATAGATAATACGTTAATGTTATATATTGGGGAGGATCCCGAATTATGATATAACTCATGGGAAAGATCTTTACTTATGATAACATGAAAATGTTATGATTCGAGTGTATTCTTTGGGGCAAATTACCAACGTGTGATAACATGAAGATGCTATAGATCTTATGTAGTTTCTGGGGCAAGATCCCAATCTTTGATAACATGAAAATGTTATAAACCTTAAGTAATTACTAGGATACGATCCCGATTTTTTGATAACATGAAAATGTTATAAACCTTAAGGATCTCAACTTATGTTTAAAGATAAGAGGGTTGCCAAGCCACTGAATCGTGAAATGATCCCCTTACCCATATCCCACAGTCAGATATCATGCGTCTAATCGAGGTGTATAAACCTTAGTTCATGTGAAAGAGGTAATTAGCTCTTTTAACCTTAGAGGGGATTAAGTACCCTTAAGCGTAGGAGAGATGATCAGTCTCTAGCTTGTGTATACGATAGTTTAAAGATTACATTATCAAATATAATGGAGTTTATCAAGTATTAAGGCGTTGCGATCTTCATGTTTCGAGATCCTTGTGTTTCAGGATCTTAAATCTTGAGGATCCTTAACTGTACGTTGTTCTGCATAGCAAATGTTAGCTAGGGGTTGGCGTTAGTCTAGGCAACACCCCTCTGACGCTTAAGTTAGTAATTTATTTGAGGAGAAAATAAGTAACAAAGAAAATTTTAAGGTAAAGAACATGTGTACCTTAGTTTTGTTGTGGATCGGTCGACCCTACTTACATGTAGTATGCTTTGAGGTGTATAACATTCCAGGATCTTGGCAGAACGTTTCCTTCGAGTGTTTCTAGCCAATATGCTCCTTTTCCTTCTTCAACATCTATAAGATATGGTCCTTCCCATTTAGGAGCTAATTTTCCTTTCACTAGGATCCTTGGTTTTTTGGAATGTTTTCCTTAATACCAAGTCTCCTATTTGAAACCTTCTGACTCTTATGTTCCTATTGTAAGCCTTGGTGATTCTTTGTTGATGAGCAGCAATGCGTATTTTGGCAAGATCCTTAAGCTCGTCAATAGTGTCAAAATCCTGTGCTAGGATCCTGTTGTTATTCTCTTGGTCTTGTAGCAAGTATCTTGCCGTCGGGATCACTACTTCAGTAGGGATTACTTCTTCTATCCCAAACACCAGAGAATAGGGGGTATGACATGTGGCCACTTTGGAAGTGGTCCTATCTGCCCACAAAACGAAAGGAAGCTCTTCTGCCCATCTTCCCTTCTTTTTGTCCAGCCTTTTCTTCAAATTGTTTACTATGATTTTGTTGCTAGATTCTACTTGACCATTAGCTTGGGGATGAACAGGAGTGGACATTATCATTTTGATTCCCCAGCTTGTGCAAAAGTCTCTTGTCCTTTTGCTTATAAATTGGGATCCATTGTCGCATATGATTTCATTCGGGATCTCGAACTTGGTCAAGATATTACGTTTAATAAATGATACTACCTCTTTGTCTCTTACCTGAATGACGACTTCAGCTTCGATCCATTTGGATAAGTAATCAGTCATCACGAGCATGAAGACTTTTCCTCCTGGGGCCACTGGTAATTTTCCTACTATATCCATCCCCTATTTCATGAATGGCCATGGGGAGATAATAGGATGTAGAGGTTCTGCCGGTTGATGTAGGATGTTGTTGTGTCTTTGGCAAGCATCACACTTTTGAGCACGTAGAAAGGAATCTTTCTTCATGGTTGGCCTATAGTATCCCGTTCTTAGTATTTTCGAGCATAAGGATTTTCGCCTCGGTGTGATTGCCACAATCTCCTTCATGTATGTCCTTTAAGACTTCTGCAACTTCAGGATCTTCCAAGCATCTAAGGTATGGATCTGCCATAGATTTTTATAGAGTTTACCTTAATTCAATACGAATCTTGAGACTCTCGTCCTGAATGCTCTTTCGTTTTTTTCTTTTGTCGGAATCGTGCCATTTTGGAGGTACTCCATGATGGGTTGGGTCCATGATCGCGGACTTCTTCGCGGATCCTGTTCGTCGGGGTCCCTTTGAGGATGGATCCTAGGATCAGTATCTTCAATAGTTTCTACGCTTGTCGTATGTTTAGGATCTTCTGATTTGTCGGAGAGGGTTTCTATGGCTGGGGTTATTAAATGGGTTATAGGAACCTTCGTCTCTGGTGGGATCCTAAGGGGGGATCCTAAATTATCTAATGCATCTGCTTCTGTGTTTTCTTCTCTAGGAACTTGGGTTAGGCTAAAGTTTTCGAAATCAGAAGCTAATTTTTTGAGGATCTCTAGATATAATGCTAATCTTTCACCTTTCACTACATAAGATCCATTGAAGTGTTTGGTTAGTAATAAAGAATCAACAAATACCTGAAGATCACTGATTTGAAGACCCTTAGCCAATTGTAGTCCCATGATGAGTGTTTCGTATTCTGCTTTGTTGTTGGTAGTGTTGAATTCACAACTAACTGCCTGGGGTATGATGTCCCCCTGTGGCAACTTTAGTATGATCCCTAGTCCTGTTCCTTTTTTATTTGAAGCTCCATATGTGAACATTGTCCATTTTCCAAAGTGTTCATCTTCTAGAAGTTGCTTGGCTTCCATGTCTACTTTGTTTTGTAGATCATCACTAATGCCAACCGCAAAGTCCTCTAATGCTTGTGATTTTATGGTGGATATTGGTTCATAACTGATGTCAATCATGCTTAACTTCACCGACCATTTTTCCATCCTTCCTGAAATTTCTGGTTTTCTCATGACATTCTTAATAGGATAATTAGTTTTTACATGTATAGTGTGTGTTTTGAAATAATGTATTAATTTAGTAGAAGCAGTTACTATGGCAAGAATTAATTTTTCTAGGTGAGAGTACATGGTTTTAGGATCCAGAAGACATTTCCTTACGTAGTAGATAGGATGTTGGTCTCCGTTGAGATCCTTGGCCAAGACGGCACTTACCGCGTTTGAGGATACTGAGAGGTAGAGGAGGAGTGGTTCCTCGTCTATGGGCTTTACTAGTAACGATGCGGAACTCAAGTATTTTTTGAGTTCCTTAAAGGATTTTTCGTGATCTTTAGTCCATTTGAACCTTTTGTTCTTCTTCAAGATGTCGTATAAGGGTTTACATCTTTCTGAGGATCTTGAGATAAACCTGTTGAGTGTCGCTACCCTTCCAGTTAGCCTTTGGATGTATTTTGTTTAAGATGGAGATTTCAGCTCGATGATTGCTTTGATCCGTTCTAGGCTTGCTTTTATTCCTCTCTTGGTTACCATATATCCAAGGAACTTGCCCGACTTCATCCCAAAGTGGCATTTGTGTGGATTTAACTTCATATTGTATTCATCCAGAATGTCAAATGCTTCTTTATGATCCCTGAGATGATCTTCAGCTTTCATTGACTTCACCACCATGTCATCGATATAGACTTCCATGGTGTCGCCCAACTTGTCTTCAAACATCTGATTCACCAATCTTTGATGTGTTGCACCTGCATTTTTAAGACCAAAAGGGATTATAGTGTAACAATATATACATGTTGGTGTTATGAACGTTGTATCTTCTTGGTTTGATGGTTCCATATGGATTTGTTGGAATCCTGCTGAAGCATCCATGAAGGTCAGGAGTTCACGGCCAGCCGTCGCATCTATTATAGAGTCAATATGCGGTAGAGGGAAAGGATCCTTAGGACAAGCCTTGTTAAGATCCATGTAGTCTACACACACTCGCCATTTTCTGTTTTTCTTTTGTACGAAAACCACGTTAGCTAGCCACCTTAGGAACTTCACTTCCTTGATCATTCCTGTCTTGAGGAGCTTCTCTACTTCTTCTTGGATGATCTGATTCCTTTTAAGTGCAAGCTTCCTTATCTTTTGATGTATTGGTTTGAAAGAAGGATCAATATTAAGTTTGTGAGTGATAATACTCTTGTCTATACCTGTCATATATTCGTGTTTCCATGAGAATGTTTTACTTCTGGTTCTTAGGAAATTCAATATATCCTTCTCAATCTGCTCAGGAATTGAGGATCCTATGAGGATTTTGGCTTCAGGATCCTTGATGCCCAGGGGCACTTCCTTCACATCTTGTTCCTTCGTTTCCAGGAAGCGTTGTGCCCCCCGCCTTAATTGCCATGCTTGTTGAGCTTTGGTCGTAGATTTCATAGAGGTCTTATAACATTATTTCGATTCTTGTTGATCTCCCATGATCTTCACTATTCCCCATGGAGTAGGCAATTTTACACACTGATGGTATGTTGATGGAACCGCTTTCATCTCGTGGATCCATGGTCTACCTAATATCACATTATAAGAATATAATGTGTCAATAACACATAAATTTTGTATAGACTTTACCCCTTCTATGTATATTGGTAGATTTATTTCCCCAATCGTGTGTTTCGTTTCGCCACTAAATCCTATGAGGACCGAGGATCTCTTGATTATTTATGATTTTGGGATGTTAATCATTTTTAGTGCGTCTAGGAGCATGATATTGACTGAGGATCTTCCGTCAACAAGGATCTTTCCGACGAAATGGTTGGTCATGTACATTGTTATCACGAGTCCGTCATGGTGAGGATCCTGAATTCCTTCCCTGTTCGTCTCGTCAAATGTGATTTCTTTTTCACTGCTAATCATGGTATTCTTTCGTGGTCTATCTTCCTTTTCTGTTTTAGAGACTTTGGCGTGTCTTTTAGCCTGAGAATAAGAAGTACCACAAATGGTAGATCTGCCTGAGATAATGTTAATTATCTTAGCATCAAAGGGTGGAGATCCTGGTTTCTCTGGGATCCTGTGACCATCCTGGTTGTTCTCTTTGGATTTTTCTCTCTTTCTCCCGAGGATCTCTTTGAGGTGTCCCTTACTAAGGAGGTAGCTGATTTCCTTTCTTAGGGCTATCCAGTCCTCCGTTATGTGGCCAAAGTCTTCGTGGTAAGCACACCATATGGACTTGTCTTTCCAAGTGGTGGACTTGTTGTCCTTCTTTGGCCATTTCGCTTTGTCTCCAAGATCCTGCATAGCATGAATTACACCTGAAACATCCACGTAAAAACAATAGTTAATGATCTTAGGAAGCTCCTCTTCTTCTCCTTCATCTTCAAGGGCATTAACCCTATGATGACCCGGTTTGGAATATAGCTTCGGTTTGTAGGATCTTTGGGTCGAGGATTCAGCGTTCCTGTTGGGGTTCTCATATTGACTTGAGGGGTTGCTTCTCTTCTGTATTTCTTTGTCCTCTTCAAGCCTTATGAACCTTAACGCTCGGCACCTGACTTCGTCCAATCTTTTGCATGGGGTCATCACAAGGTCTTCATAGAAGGGTGAGTCCTTCCTCATTCCTATCTTGAAGGCCTCTACAACAGTATTCATGTCGATGTTGAGGATGATCAGAGCTTCCCTGCCAAACCTGTTAACGAAATTCCTAAGTCGTTCCTTAGGATCTTGGACCACTCGATAGAGATCACTAGTGATCTTCTCGAAGGTTCTGCTGCAAGAAAACTGGTTATTAAAAATATTGACTAAGTGTGAAAAAGAAGTAATAGAGTATGGGGAAACGTTTAGCAGCCATTTGAGAGTCGATCCTGTAAGGGTTGAGCCAAAGCCTTGTTAGGAATCGGACCGGGTACACGCAGCGGAAACACACTATCACACACTCACAAACGAAACGAGAAAATAAAGCAAGAAGAACACAAGGATTTTACGTGGTTCGGATTCGGTGTAAATCCTACGTCCACGGGCTGCAACTAGATTTTCTTATTAACTCAATAAGATTACAATTTATAACTCTACAAGTTATATTTGATGCACACTTTCTCTGCTACACAACACACATATATATAGCTGTATATGTGCATAAACTTCCAAATATATATTATTATATATATTGCTTTACGCCAATAAAATAAGAGAAAAGTAAGAGCACACAAATGTTAAACAATTGTTGGAAATTGACGTTCACCAATTCTATGGCCATCTTCTTTGACCACCTTTTCCTGCACCAATTTTCTCCACCAACCAACAATCTCCCACTTGGAGAAAATAACCCAACAATTCTCCAGTAATCTTAAAACAACCAAGTCTTCCAAGCCTCCAGTTCCCAAGAACAAGCTAAACTTAGTCCAATTTTTCTAATTGCAGCCGCCCCTCATCATCATCTAGAAGGGCCAGTTGAAGTTCCCACTAGCTCCAACTCAGCCGTGGCTAATCCCACCACCGACTCATCCTCTGTCTCAACCGGTTTGGACACTCCACCAGATCCAGATATACACCGAGGACCACTAACACTCTCCAAACATAGCAAACATTCAACAGGAGAGAATTTTTCAGTCTTAGTCTTCAAAACCCAACGGCTCTTTATAACTTTACCCGAAACACGTCCTGTGCTCCCATTGTCACCAAATCCCCTGAATGGTTTAGACTTTCGAACTCGTTCAGCTAACATCTCTTTGGCTCCAGAGTTCATGTTTGCAAAATGAACTCTCTTAGCACCAGATTTAGCGAACCAGATTTTGTCATTCTTAACCGCAACGGTCATACTTCCCTCAGCAGGTACCTCAACCATATACAATGACCCACACTTCATACCATGAGCAATCACCGAATTACCATTGACCACCCTCCATTTACCACCACCAAACCTTACTTCCAGTCCTTGTTTATCCAGCTGACCAACAGAAATCAATTTCTTTTTCAGCTCCGGAATCACCCTGACATTCTTCAGGTTCCATGTAGTTCCCAATGAAGTAACCAGATCAATATCTCATATGCCCGTTACTTGAAGCATCTCGTCATTTGCCAACCGTACCTTCCCAAAATCTCCTTCTTTTAGATTCACCATCGTTTCCCCGTTGTCCATGGCGTGAAACGAAGCCCCTGAATCCATGACCCAAGAGTCTACAGAACTTTCCATACTGAGTAACAATGCATCATCCCCAGAAAAATTCTCAGCATCAGCAATGTTCAATTCTTTCTTTGGACATTGACTCTTAACGTGTCCCACTTCTTGACAGTTCCAACATTTCACATTCTTCAAAGTTCTAGAAGAACTTTTTCCCCGACTCCCACTGCTCCCACTATTCCTGCTATTCCCTCTACCTCTTCCGACATTTAATAAATCAGAAGAGGAAGATCCACCTTGATTCTTGCGTCTGATATCCTCGCCTAGAACCAAATCTCTAACCCCTTCAAAAGTCATACCACTGGTCCCCACGGAACTTGTAACAGCAGTAACTGTTCCGGACCAGCTATCAGGTAGAGAAGCTAGTAGCAGCGAAGCTTGAGTCTCATTATCAAATTTAATTCCCACAGATGATAATCTGGACATAATTGAATTTAGATTGTTAATGTGAACCGTAACTGAGCCTTCCACATTCATCCTTGTAGTGAACAGCTCCTTCATCAAGAACACCTTGTTAGCCGCCGATGGTTTCTCATACATATTTGGCAGAGCCTCCATCATACAACGCGCCGTGGTTTCATTCATGATGTTGAAAGCAACGCTCTTCGTCAACGACAATGTAATAACCGCCTTGGCTTTCTTGTCCTTTGAGTTCCACGCATCTTCAGCAGCTTTTTCCATTTTCTCCGGTTTGTCTCCGAGTACCACGTCCAAGTCTTTCTGACATAGCAATGCTTCTAATTGCATTTTCCACCAGCTAAAATCAGAACCATTGAACCTTTCGATTATAACCTTGTCTTCAGCCATTACGGCAAACAAAAAAAATAAGGTACACTCGTGTGTGACAGAAAAACGATCGTACCCTCCAAAACCTCGCTAACCAGGCTCTGATACCAGTTGTTAGGAATCGGACCGGGTACACGCAGCGGAAACACACTATCACACACTCAGAAACGAAACGAGAAAATAAAGCAAGAAGAACACAAGGATTTTACGTGGTTCGGATTCGGTGTAAATCCTACGTCCACGGGCTGCAACTAGATTTTCTTATTAACTCAATAAGATTACAATTTATAACTCTACAAGTTATATTTGATGCACACTTTCTCTGCTACACAACACACATATATATAGCTGTATATGTGCATAAACTTCCAAATATATAATATTATATATATTGCTTTACGCCAATAAAATAAGAGAAAAGTAAGAGCACACAAATGTTAAACAATTGTTGGAAATTGACGTTCACCAATTCTATGGCCATCTTCTTTGACCACCTTTTCCTCCACCAATTTTCTCCACCAACCAACAAGCCTTTGCATAGGCAAGCTTCCTTCAAGTGCCTTGGGATGGGGATGATCTTCATCCTTTCTCGGTATTGCGCTATGTGCTCCTCAGGATCCATAGTTCCATCGTATAGCTTCATGCTAGGAGTTTGGAAGTGCTTAGGAGCTTTGGTATCAGCTATTGCGGGAGCGAATCTCGAGATCTTGTGACTTTTTGGAGACGCTTCCGGTATGGGTTGGACCACTCCGGGTACGCTTGAGATCATTTGTCTCCACTGCTGAAGTTGGCAGGCCATGTTTTGGTTTATTCCTGCATCAACGTTAGTATAGTTAGTATTAATAGTATTCCTGTTTAAGAAGTTACTAGCATCAAGGTTTCTAGGAGTCTTGAAAGGCTCATTGAGATCATTGATCATAGATGCTCGGTTGTCCATAATTGTCCTCCAGGGTGATGCTACAGTGGTAGGAACCGTGTTCTTCTGGCGATTTTCTGAGGATCCTGCATTATCAAAGTCCAGGATCCTTGATTGCACAATTGTGGGCGTTGTTTCATCGGATTTCTAAAATTCTGCCTTCATCCTCTCCACTTCTTTGAGTAGTGCTCTATTCTCCTCCTGCTGTTGGGTCACATGTTGCGTCATTTTCCTCATCATAGCAAAAAGCTCTGCAGTAGTGACTGAGGCAGTCAGATCCTGGAGCCCTGAGGGTCCCAAACTTCCTGTATTGGGGATTGAGGGGGTGTTTTCATGGAAATGTCAGGCGTTTTCCTCTGAGTAGGGGGGCCACTCGGAGGAGGTGGTAGGTTTTTGGTTGTAATGGAAGGAGCATAGGACGAAGAGAGGATAGGTTGTGTAGACATGATTTTTTTGAGGATTTTGAACACCACGACCCCACGGTGGGTGCCAAATTGTTTTGGTCAAAAATTACACAAGTACTAATCAACCAAATCGAATGAGAGGCTATGATGTTTAGATTGTGTAGTAGCAAATGATAAAAGAAAGTGACACAATGGTTTACAAGGAAAGCCATTGATCCTTGCTAGCATCTCCGGTACAAAACCTTGGGAGGTGATAATTTCGTAGAGTAAGCTTCTAGTAAAAGCAGTGTGTTGTGTGCAGAATACAAGTGTCAATTTATAGTCTAAACTAGCCAACAAGATGTCCGATATTTCCGGATCCTCTATGACCAGTTTCACAAACGTTATTTGACCAAGTATTCCGGGTCTTTAGCATAGTTGAGATGATTCTTCGTTGAGAATTGGTCTTCCCTTGACTACTTCTGCACACGTGTTAGTTATGGACAAAATATGACCATTATAAATATTAATAAAAATAATAATGGTGATAGTCGGGATCCTGAGGTGGCTGAGGATCCTGGATATTTAAGGATCCTGGGTATTTTGAAGATCCTGGCCCTAACAGTCATGATAATGGGCTAGGTTAAATCCAGTCTGTAAGTTTCTCAAAATTTTACCATGAAAAAAAAAACATATGCACTCAAGGTTCTAGTTATGCTTTTTTGAGTAAAATTGCAACAATTTGCTACTTCCAAGTAAAATACCAATTTGACTAATAATATTGCCGTAGTTTATTAAGATGTTATGTATCCATAAACTCATTCGGTAGTTTTGTTTTCCTTTACGGTCACTGTGGATATTTGACAACTAATCGAACACATCCCTTAAAATAATAAAATATTGTTCATTTAGATATTTCATTTTCATTCGATGGATGCAAAACTTTAAACTATTACATACCACAGTTTTGCTCTGTTGGTGAAGTATATCACATATTCCTCGATAGTTTCATGGTTTATTTTCGGTCCCTTCTTTATATTGAAAGAAAAATAGGAAAATAAATATGATAACGGAGAACTATATATATTTATATAAAACTAGACGATATTCCGCACTTTGCGCAATTATAATTAAAATATTAATAAATATATGTTATTAAAGTAAATATATACTTGTTAGTAAGTTTAAATTAATAATTCTTATACTAATTTATTATAAAATATTCTAAGTATTTTAAATTAATGATAAGCATTATCAAAAATGAGTGTACAAAATTATTTTCCTAATGGATTTATGAGTATCAAATAACAAATCTCATATTAATCCACTTAAAATAGCATCATGTCAATAATCGCTACCCGTGAAAATAAAAATAAACTGAATTTAGATAGACATATTTTATTTTTAATGAATTTTAAAACTCTTTTGATACATGTTTTATATTTAATATTTTATTTTAACTTTTAATATTTTTAATTTATTTTAGACTATCTATTTTATGGAAAAAACTATTATTAAAAAAAATAACTTTTCTTTTGGTTAATTTGTCATTTTGATTTAGATCATCCGTTTAAACTTTTTAACTATTTAAAAAAAGGTTTTGAATATATTATAAATATTATGTTTTGAATTTAACATTATATTTAGATTAACAAACAAAGTATATTATATTGAGAATAAAGAATTAATATTGAAATACAATAATATTGGATTTAATATATCAATTGAAAAATAAATTGAAAAGTTTGGGGTTTCAAATCAATGTGGTTGAATAAAAAATGTTTCTTTTATAAGTATACTAGACGAATACCTACGCGTTGCGCAAAAACACATATATAGTTGAAGTCTTTACAAATATATGTTTTTCTAAATATAACAATAACGTTGTTGTTAAATTTGATATAATAATTCGTATACTAAATTGATATAATATATTGATTATTTTGAATTATATGATAACATATACATGTATTATAACTGCATGATCTCATTCGTTTGAATGACTTCTACCTGCGAGTTACACATGAATAAAATTAAATATAATATATGGTTTAATGTTATTTATAGTTTCTTTTATTGTTAATTAATTTTTTAAAATTTATTTGTTTAATGTTTTAATTTCTATCATTATAATTATTCAAAACATCAAACATTGTCTTTTGATTTTAAAGGTAAAAATATAATCATTTATATAGAGTTATTTTTAACTATTGTTATTGTAAGTTATTTTAAGCTACTTATTTGAAAACTTTTAGCGATTATAAAAATATCTTTAGGAAATATTTTAGTTAAATTGAGATTACAATTTAGTTTTTGCATTTATCACTACAATTTATCACTTTTAACTATTTACAAAATATTCTTTGGTTTTTTTTAGGTGGAACTGAAATTTATATTTAAGTTAACACTATAATGTTATATATAAATTGGCAATTTAAGTATTTTGTCTAAACTGTTCAAAATTTGTAACTTTAAACTGATAACGGTTTACATAAAACAACATTTTAAATCTAATAAATTAAGTATAATATGTTAAAAGTTAAAGACATAACTTTATAAGTAGAAGTAAAGATATTATTTTAAAATTGAAATTTAGTTTATTTATGATTACACTTTAGATTTGATATTTATTTAACCTTATTAACCAACTTATAGTTATTATTAGAAAGACACTACAATTTATCATTTATAACTATAGACAAAATATTTTTTGGGTTGTTTAAGTCAAACTAAAATTTATATTTAAGTTGACACTGTAATATTATATTTAAATTAATAATTGAAGTATTTTATACAAATTGTTCCAAAATTATATCCATAAAATTATAATGGTTTACATCCAACAATATATTAAAACTAATAAATTAAGTATAATATGTTAAAAGTTAAAACATAACTTTATAAGTAGCAGTAAAGATATTATTTTAATATTAAAATTTAGTTTATATATGAATACACTTTAGGTTTGATATTTATTTAACCTTATTAGACAACCTATAATTATTATTAGAAAGAAATTGAAAAGTCATGAGATTTTCAAATGATTGTGGTGAAAGAAAAATGAATGGGAGTTTCAAATGAATGTGGTGAAAGGAAAAATGTTTCCTTTATAAGTATATATAGATATAGATATATAGATATAGATATAGATATAAATATATAGACTAGACGAATTCTCGCGCGTTGCGCAACGTAGGTTAAAAATATATTGTTAAAATATTGAAAAATATATGTTTAAAATGGTTATGTTATTGACATTAACTTTGACATAATATTTTGAACAATATTATTCATTGACATCAACCCACCTTCCTAATTAATAAAATTAAATATAATTACCTATTTAATATTATTTTTAACAATTGTTATGATTGATTAATTTAAATTTTTACTTATGCGGTTATTTTTTAATTTCAATAATGATGTTCATTTAAAATACAATTTATTTGTTGTTAACGTTATGTAATTTATAAATTGATGTTATTATCATTTAAAATTATTGTTCTTTAGTTTTAATTCACTTATTATTATTAATAAGTTAAAGAAGACTTTTTAGAAACACTTAACATTACTATTAAAATGTGAAACATACACTAAATAATAAACTGATAAGATAGACAATTTGTATTTCAAAAGTGACTTGCATAGATAATATGACATATCCATGATTTTTATAATTTCATTTTATTATTTATAATTATGGTTTATTAGTTTTAAAACCACTTATTATTATTAATAAACAAAGAAAACTTTTAAAAGACGCTTATTATTATAATTAAAATGTTAAACATATACTAAAATATAAAGTGATAAGATAGACAATTTGCATTTTAAAGAGACTTCCATTGATTCTATGGATAATATTGCATATCCATGATTTTTTATTAATTATTACTTTGAAGCAATAGAAACATATAGACATATAAACAATATTTAATTAAATATTATCTATATCACTTTCCATAACATGTGATCGATAACATGAACCTAATTTAATTTACATTAAAGTTTCAACTACAACATACAATGATTGTCTTAGAAGAATACTTAAAACAAGAAAAAATATATAAAAAAAGAATTAGTATATAACAAACATACAAATTAAAAACTTTAACATAATAATATGGCTCGAAAAATGGTCCAAAGCCCTCAAACCAACACAAAACCTTTAAACTTGTTTTCGTTGTGAATTTTGTATGTGATTTGTATTTGTATGTCTACTCAAAGAGAATGACATTTTTATAGAAGACTATCCATTAATTGCTTATTAAACATATTATATAAGTTGTAAAACCTTTCATGATGTGTGATTAATTACTTTGAAGGTGAAAAGGTGTGGGGGTTTCAAATGCATGAGGTGTTTGGAAATTTGTGTGGGGGTTTCAAATGCATGAGGTGATAGGAAAAATGTCTCCTTTATAAGTATAGTATGATGATATAGATCAAATAAAAAGGACATAAATATAATTTATTAAGTCAATCACCCGAGAGGTCGTTCCAATGACAAGCGTTCATCCAAAAGTTGCTAATGCATTTAAGCATCAATCAAACATGTCACGACCAACAGATTCATAAATAATGTTAACGCCTTTTGGGAATTCCTTCTTAAGAACCTGACAATTTAATTTGTATATATAATTATATAACATAGCGAACATTGTTTAATACTTAAATCGACTTTAGATTATGGAAAATAAGGTACATACATCTTTTATGGATTCATCTTTGTAGTTGATAACTCGATCAACTCCCAAGTCCCTTAGAAATTTTAACTTATCCATACCTCCACAAGTTGCAACTACTTTGCTTCCAGCTAATATTATCCCATAAAATCAGTCATGCATAATTCATCACATACAGTTAGATGAGATTATTAAAAAGCTTTAGATTACCTGGACTGCAAGTTGTCTGGTTCCTCCTGCAGCAGCAGTGACAAGAACTATCTCTCCATACTCCATTTGTGCTCTCTACAGGAAAACGGTAACATGCAATTGAAGTCTCATTCTGACATTTATTCTACGTGGTCAAAATTAATTGAAAAATATGTGTATTACATTCTAATTTGAAAATTTAATTTAATCACACCTTTTTAAGAGCAATGGATGTTATAAGTCTAGAAGCAAGCATGACAACAACTTCAGGGTATGGTGATTTGACAGGAAGAATGATTTCTGAGGGTACCTAATAATATAAGATGTTAAATAAGATCAGATAAAAAAATTGATCCTACACCTTGTAATTTTGCATTTGAGTAAATATTTTATCTACAATATAATCATATAAGCTCCAATATTAAGTAGTGCTGCTGGAGTGCCGACTTTTAGATTTTTAACCTCATCACCCACTAGAAATTTAACTCCAATTCTGAAAAGTGTCGGTATGTGTTTTTATACCTCTAAGTCCAGGATAAAATGGAAGTTTAGAGTTGATTTCTTCTTTGGTTCCACTTAAGTAACCATTATTACTATATTCCACCTATCATGTAGAAAAAATTGCATTGGCAAAAGAAGATGAACAATATAAAATGATCACTACAAGAAAAAGAGGTATCAAAGACTGACATAACCAGTCTTCAATGGTCAATATTCAGTCTCTGATGAGAATCATGGACTGATTTAGCTAGTTCCTAGCTAGTCTCTGAGACGTAGTCTTAGATAGTCGATTTTTTATGTATTTGGTACTAAAAATCAGTCCCTAATTCATCAAAATATTAAAGATATAAAATCCGTATTTGATAATATCTCATTCGGTCTTCAATTTCTTTTCTTCTGATCCTCGATTAGATACCATATATCAGTCTTTGATACTATTTTTTGGGACCGAATATCAACCCTTTATAATGTATTATTCAGTCTCCAATATTTTTTTTATTGAAATCTATATTTGTTTCGTATTAGTCCCTTATACTATCCTATACCAGTTTTTTAAACTATCTAATTTAGTCTCTAATATTATTTTTTAGTAACTGACTATCAGTCTTAGATACAATGTTATTCAATCACTAACTTGATATTTCAAGGACTTAATATCAATCTCAAATAAAATGTCATTTAGTCTCTAGCCTGATTTAAGTGACTGAATATTAGTCTAGCATACAATGGCATTTAGCCCCTAACATGATTCTTTAATGACTAGATATCAGTATAAGACTAAATGACATTCAGTCCTTAACATGATTTTTCAATGACTAAATATTAGTTTTTATTACAATGTCATTCAGTCCCTAACATGTTTTTTCAATGACTGAATATCAGTCTCAAATGAGATATCATTCGGTCCCAAACCTATTTTTTTAATGATGAGATATCAGTCTCATATTCAATATCATTTTAGTATTAGTAATCAGTTTTAAACATTATAGTTTAAGATTAAATTTACAGAAAATAAAAAATGTATCTTAGTCTATACATCATGTCCAAACATAAAACAATAAACAAAAAAGTCGAAGCAATGTGTCAATAATTAAAACATATGAGAATAAAGTTCTAAATTTTAACGAAAGGTCATGACTATTACTCTTGATCTGATATATCTCTCATGTCATCATGTGTACGAAGTCCTTTATCAGGTGGGCATAATATGTTTTGAGAATTTGGGAACTTCAAGCTCATAAATTGGAACATCTTTTCACATTTATCCTCACTTTGTTTGACTTTTTCTTTGTTTTCTCGAAGCTCCTCATCGAGTGCAATAACTTGACTTTTCAGAGCTACTTTGTCTTTTGAGGTTGATTTAGACATTTCCCCTACGATAAGATATGTAGATCTTTTTTTCCTCATAATAAGTCCACTTGAAGCCTCCTAACCAGATAACATGTTTATATAAAAAAACCCAAGTGATATGGATACAAAAATACACCTTTAAATTAATTACACATAAGAAAAGAACATGGTCATTAAAAAGTAAAAAATGTTGGTAACTTTGTATCATCGATGTGTAGTTAAGTGTAGTGGATTGACTTGTTTACCAAAATTAGTCTTGATGAACATTAAACAAGTAAGGAAGGTGTGGAGTGCACACTTGTTTAAGGTTATTTAAGATTCAAAGTAGACTGCCGTTTAGGGGCAAAGCCCCTGAATGAATGGGGGTCCGGGGTTGCGCCCCTGGGAGCGGGGTCCAAGGGGCCAGAGCCCCTGGTTGGGGTCCATGTCAGCGTATAAGTTTTTTATTTGGATTATGTTGCTATATAAAAAATGCATCAGAAATCCGATTTTTTTGAGAATTCACCCAATTTTGACTTTTATCCAAATACCCATTTTTATGATCGTTTTTTAGTGGTTTGTGACAGTTTGAAACTGTCATATAACAGTTTTCAGACAGAGATCATAAATCAGTTTTTGGTCTCATTTTCTGATACATACGAAATCATATCATCAAAACACTATTTGTTCTTGTCTCTCAGAGTCTTATCCGATTAAAGAAGATTGAGAGTACCACCCAAATACTTTAATCTAAAAGTGCTCAACACGATTCTCAGAATTTCCAAGCCTTTCTATACCCCAGATTTCTAACAAGAAGTATTCTTTAAAATTCAAATGAGTTGAACTTTACCAGATTAATCATATTCCATTGACATGGTATCAGGCATGTAATCGATTCTGTTCATCAATTTTCATCAATTTCTTTCAATTTCTTGTTCATCATGTCTAATTCTTCAACAACTGAATCATTTACTTCTTCGATTGATGTATCTAGCCCTTTCTTCATTGGATCTTCTGATAATCCGAATTTCGTTCTTGTTTCAAATGTATTCACTTTTGTTGGATTTAATTCCTAGAAACGGTCGATGGTTATTTCATTTTCTGCGAAGAACAAGCTCGGTTTAGTTGATGGATCTATTGCTCCGCCTCTCTCGACTTCTTCTACATATTCTAATTGGTTTTGTGCTAATTCAATGGTTATCAGTTGGCTCTTAAATTCTGTTTCTAAGACGATTGCTGATAGTCTCCTATTCCTTCCAACTAAAAAAGAAATTTGGCAAGAATTACATCACCGATTTGAACTATCAGATGGTGCTCTCATCTATCAAATGCAACAATAGTTGTATTCTCTATCTCAAGGTGCTGATGATTTCTCTTCTTACTTCACTAAATTCACAAAACTTTGGGATGAAATTTGTATGGTTCAATCCATTCCTAATTGTACTTGTGTTGCCTCTATTGCAATTAACAAGTTCTTTGAAGAACAACGCCTAATTAGTTGCTAATGGGACTTGATGAATCATACAAAATTATCCGTGGTCAAAATTTGATGATGAAGTCATTACCATCTGTTTCAACTGCTTACTCTTTGATTATACAAGAAGAACAACAACGAGGAATCAATCCTCCTTCTACTCTTTCAAATGATGCAATTGCTATGAAAATTCATCTGATTCTTCTCGCAAATTGCTCACCTGCAATCACTGCAAGAAATCAGGACACACAAAGGCTCAATGTTACCGCCTTAATGGCTTTACTTATACTTTCAAATTCACAAAGAACAAGAAAGATGATGTTAAACCTACAGTTCAGAATGTTATTTCCAAGGATTCTCCACATATTTCACATGAAAAATACAATCAAGTGATTCAACTGTTGAACAACAATTCTCTTTCAAGTCTTATTTCATCTTCTCAGTCAAACCTTCCAATTGTTAATGGTGCTATGCAAGATGAAGGTACTCCATTTGATTTTAAACATTTTACTGCTAATGTTTATAAATCGTCATCTCTATTACATGAAAATGTTTCTTCTATTGTCGATTCTGGTGCTACTGACCATATTTGCTCTAATCGATCTCTTTTTTCTTCATTATCAATACTTTCGCAGCCACATTTTCTTGGTCTTCCTAATGGGAATGATACTATTGTTTCTTACATTGGTAATGTTCAGTTACATAAAACTATCACTCTTCACAATGTTCTTTATGTTCCCTCTTTCAAGTACAATCTTGTTTATGTACCCCAACTTCCTTCTCAGCTTCATACGTTTATTCTTTTTATTGATCAACACTGTATGTTGCAGGACCCTTTAGTAAAGGATAAATTTTCTCTTGCTTCTTTTGGCCAAAGGATCAGAGATCTTTATGTATTTGATCATCATTTCATTCAGCACAATCTTTCTTATAGCTTTTTTGTAATAAATACATTGAACTTTTACTCTTTCAATGTAATGCATAAATATTCAATGTTATGTTGTGGAACAACATATTAGGACATTTACCTGTTCAAAAACTTCATTCTATGTCTCTTGTTGATTGTTCTCATGATTCATATATTGATTCTTGTTCTATTTGTTTTAAATCAAAACAACATAGAAATCCTTTTGCAAAGAGCATTTCTACTACTAATCATCCATTTGAACTTATACACATTGATGTTTGGGGACCTTATAAAACTTTATCTCGTGATGGATATAAGTTTTTCCTTACAATGTTCACATGTTAACTCATAAAGGCTATGCTTTTACTCTTATTAAATCCTTTGTCACTTATATTCAAACACAATATCAAAAGACAGTGAAAATTATTAGATTAGATAATGCTCTAGAGCTTGGTTCTAGTAATGAAGGATCCAAATTTTTTCAAGACAAAGGTATTCAACATCAACGATCAACAACATATACCCCTCAACAGGATGGAACTGTTTAAAGGAAGGATAGACACATTCTAGAGGTTGCTAGATCTTTATATTTTCAATCTGGAGTGGGTAGTGCTTATTGGACTGAATGTGTTCGAACTGCAGTTCATCTAATCAACAGAATGCCCACAAAAGTCTTACACAACAAGTCGCCTTATGAAACATTGTTCAATCAGAAACCAGATCTTTCTTAACTCAGTTCATGTGGATGTCTTTGTTTTTTTGCTACATCTTCAGTTCATTGAGACAAATTTATGCGAAGACCAACTCCTTGTATCTTTATTGGTTATCCAATTGGACAAAAGGCTTTTAAACTTCTCAATCTGGTCACCAAATCTATACGAATTTCAAGAGATATTCAATTTGTGGATGATGTTATTCCTTTACATTTTATTACACATAAACCTCATACATGAAATTCTTTTATTCCCAATAATTCCCCTGATCTTCCAAATAACCCAAATACTTCTTTCATTGTTATTCCAAATGACCGAAATGCCCCTGAACCAATTCAAACTCATGTTCCAAGAGTTTCATGTGTTAGACAGCCTCCTGCTTATCTTCAAGATTATATTTGTAACAATGTTCATTCTCATGATCATTGTTCTCATACCTTAACCAATTTGTGCATTCCCTCTCCTTCCACATTTCAAGATCAGGATCACCATTTTCATTTGTTTTCCTTTCATACCACACTCCAAGTTCCAGAACCTGCCTTTTATCATCAAGCTAAAGGTAATCCTTGCTGGGAAAAAGCTATGCAAACTGAATTATCTGCTCTTATCGATAATAACACATGGAGTCTGGTTAAATTACCTAAGGGTAAAAAGCCAATTCAATGTCGGTGGGTTTACAAATTTAAGTATATAGCAGATGGATCTCTTGAGAGGCATAAAGCACGTGTTAGATCTTGTTTTATTGGTTTGTGCTAGGCATATATATTATAGGCTTTGTTATTATTTGTTTAGGGCTTAATTTGGGTTTTCGGTTGGTTGGACCGAAGTCAGTCTTGATTTTGGTCCTATGGTGTGTTCGGTTTTGGGTGTCCTTGTTCCCTATATAAGGAGACTTAGATGTTTGGTTCTAGAGCTAGGATTTTTCGGTTATAGCATTGTGAAGCTATTGTATTAGACGATTACATAAATATAATCGTGTACATTGGGTTTGACTTCGTTTCTGTTCTTGATTTACTTTGCATTGATTCCGCCTTTGGTTAGTGATTTCGATTGATTACTAGTTGATTCACGTTTTTGGGGACTTACAATTGGTGTCAGAGCCAATCTGGTGTCAATCGTGTTCAAGAACATCTAGATCAAATTTGGTTGTTTTCAATTGATTTAAGCTTTTGATTGAAAACTGTTTGAGCATGTTATTAGAAATCTTTCGCTGTTGTAACTGTGTGATTGGTGTTCATAGAAGATTCAAGGCAAAAGAATCGACATTTTGTTTGAAATCGTCATTTGCGGTGGAACTGAGTGTTTTCGGTGGCGCGTCTTCTATTTTCGGTTGCACGTTTTCAGCAGAAATCTACGTTTTCGACCGAAATCTACTTTTTCCAGAAGAAATCATTGTTTTCGATTGAGATCATCATTTTCGGCAGAAATCATTGTTTTCGGTTGAAATCATCGTTTTCGGCCGGGATCTGCTGTTATTGTTTTCGGCCCACCTTATCTGTTGACTTTCCCAGTTTTCAGTGTGACATTCCTTAATTTTTAGACACATTTAAAATTAATTTTTTTTTAAAAAAAATGGAACATCAACACAATTCCGTACTTCAAGAACTGGATTCAATTATGGGAACTACTACAAGAATTCCACGTCTTTTATCAGCTGATTGGTTTCCAGAATGGAAGTACAGGATTGAAAAATACATTAAGATGAAAGATTTTAAGATATGGAGAAGCATCCTTAGAGGTCCGGTTAGAATTACCACAACACTGGAAAATGGTATAGTAACTGACAAAGATGTGGAAAATTACACTGATGCGGACTTTGAGAAGATTGAGGAACAAGAAAAGGCACTTGCAACTTTGACCCTGGCATTGTCACCTGGCCTCGCTCAAGGATTCAGGGAATATGATTCTGCAAAGGCTCTTTGGGAAGCCTTGATTGAAGTTTATGAGGGAAACGATGATATGAAACAGAGAAGGCAGGATATGATCCGCCAAAGGTTCAATATGTTCAACCACATTCTTGGCGAGACTCTTGAAGCCCAACTGCAGTGATTCATCACTCTTACTACTAAAATGAGTACTGCAGGAATCTCATTACCCCGCTCTGAGATAAACAAGAAGCTGTTAAACTCTCTTCCCAAATCATGGGACATGAATGTTTCTATCATTAAGAAGACCAGTGATCTTCACAGGGTCTCTTTTGCTGAGACTATGGCTATCATCAAGGCCTGTGATTTGGATGATAAGCAACGTGAGCTAAATCATGTGAATTCCTACTCCACAGCAAACCTGGGAATCTCGTCAAAC
This sequence comes from Lactuca virosa, assembly GCF_052849685.1. Classification (NCBI taxonomy): domain Eukaryota; kingdom Viridiplantae; phylum Streptophyta; class Magnoliopsida; order Asterales; family Asteraceae; genus Lactuca; species Lactuca virosa. The sequence goes on from NC_136432.1 coordinate 210,878,703, forward strand.
AATGCTTTTTCATCATTCTCTGTTCCACAAACTCATGTTATTCCTCCTACTATGCCTTATCAACATTCTGCTTCCTCAAAAGCTCCTGCTGAAGAAAACATGGCATTAGCTTTTGGCCTTGTGAATTGTTATAATGCCTTCTTGGCAGGAGATTTACCTCCTCAAATCTCATTCACAGATCTTGATCAAATTCATCCAAAATATGTGGAAGAGATGGATATCACCTGGTAAATTGAAATGGTTGTGTTTAGGGCTAAGCAGTTTTCTAAGAAAACAGGAAAAACAATTGGAGTATGAATGGAGACAAGAAGGTAGGGTTCAGCAAAGGCAAGCTTAGGTGTTTTAATTGTAACGACCCAGGTCACTTTGCTCGTGATTGCCCAAATCCAGACTGAAGAGAGAATCCTGATAGGACGCTGGTGCCAGTTGTGAATAATAGAGGATCTGCCACTAACAATGAAACTGCAAACCTGGCAGTGGTGGCTTAGACTTTTGATTGGGAGGACCATATTCAGGCGTTGAACATTACAGGGCATGAGACTGCAAGTCTGGCGCAGATGAATGAGCTCCCTGATAAAGATGCTGAAGAAGTCGCTGAAGCGGAGATAATGCAGCTGCAGTTTGGTTTTATGGTCTCCACCACTCCTGAAGCAAAAGAGTTCAGTGAAGTTTCTTGTTCCCAAAATTCTATGGATAATGTTAAACTTCTTTGTGACCAAATTGACATACTACGTAGAGACAATGAGGACCATAGGTATGAAGCCTATAACCTTAGGAAGGGTCAAAAACCTCTAAAAGAACAATTAGAGGCCAAGACAAGAGACTTTAGACATCTTCAGGAAGACTACAGTAACAAATGTGAGAACTATAACCATGTTAAGAAACAACTTGCCAGCCTAACTGAAGAACTTGACACATTGAAGATTAGATTTGAAAATGTAGATTTTACCTTCAAAGGTTTGATGTGTCAAGTAAGACAGTTGAGACCATGATAGAATCACAGTTAAAATGGCAGGACAAGAATAAAGTATGTCTAGGGTATGACAATGTTCCTCCTCCTTTTAATCATACTTACACCTCTATCCCTATGACTAAAGAAGAAATGGGCAGAGAAGCATACCTTCAGTATGGCAAACATGCTGTGGTTGTGCCAGAAAATAGCTCTAGGGTGAATGATACTAATGTCTCTACTTCATATGCATATTCATTCTTAGTACAAGACAGGCAGGAAGCTGGAGGAAGTGTTTTTTATAATGATTCTGCTTTGAAAACTGATACTTTAGTTTCTGATAATTCTAGTTTGAAAACTGTTTTTGATGAATGTTGAAATAGTGCTCCTTTGAAAACTGATAATCCTACTGTTTTTGAAAAATTTACTGATGTGTTTGAAAAATCTAATTCTAATGGACCTTTCACTAGCAAATACTTGCCACCTAAGCCAGCCAAACTACTGAGCTATGCAAGTGTGCTTGTGGAAACAATAAAGGACACGACAAGGACACTGAACCAAGAACAAACGGTACCAGCTTCTACATGAAGAAACATACATGTTTCCATTGTGGAACTCCTGGACATATCGTAAGAAATTGTCCAGACCGTGCATATGTCCTATACTATGTACAAGGTAGACAGAACGAGTCACGAGGAAGATCTCTTAAGAGAAAATCCACGAGATCTCGTTCAATTGATGGTGATTGGAATGTTAATAAAGACAAAAGTCAGGCTGCTAAACTTAAAAAGGACAAACAGGTTTTGAACAAACATCCAAAAGACACTTTAGCGAAACCAAAATTGGTTGAGCCAAGATCGGTATCGTCGAAGTAATCTTTTGGGTCTTCATCTAATCATAGACGGATACCCAATCGATCAAAACCAAAGAAAAATACTTCAAAATCAATTGTTAAAGTTCCCATTTGTGTTAATAACAAAGTTCCTAAAATCAATTACAAATGGGTGTCCTTGTTCCCTATATAAGGAGACTTAGATGGTTGGTTCTACATTTAGTAGTTTTCGGTCATAGCATTGTGAAGCCATTGTACTAGACGATTTCATAAATTTAATCATGTGCATTGGGTTTGATTTTGTTTCTGTTCTTGATTTACTTTGCATTGATTCCGCCTTTGCTTAGTGATTTCGATTGATTACTAGTTGGTTCACGTTTTTAGGGACTTATAATTGGTATCAAAGAAAAAACTCATCTGTCCAATCACCTTAAAGTCCTTTAAATGCATTGTGTAATCTATCTGACATGTAATCTATCTGACATGAAATCTGGGTTCCAAAATCTAATTAATCCCGCACATCGTGCAGGAACAGCTATGGAGGAATATCGTCAGACCTTGGTATGTCGATAGTGGCTGTTTCAGGCACATAACAGGAGACATTTCCCAACTGCAAGACATTCAAAACTTTAGTGGGGGTTATGTTTCCTTTGCGGGAGGAGAAGGTGGAAAGATCACACAAAAGGGTACTGTGACTAATGGCGTGCTCAGCTTTGAAAATGTGAATTATGCTCCCGAGTTGAAACACAGTCTGCTGAGTGTATCTCAGATTTGCGATAAAGGATACTCAACTCACTTCACGAACAAGGATTGTCTAATTCTGAAGCCTGGATACATCATTCCAGAAGAATGGATTTTGGTGAGGTCAAAGAGGGAAGGGAATGCCTACATCATTGATATGAACCATAACATTCCCAAGCAAGTTACATGTCTTTTCTCCAAGGTTTCTGAACACAGTGCTACGCTTTGGCATCGTCGACTCGGTCACGCAAATGCCAAGAACCCCAATCGTCTTGCGAAAAATGATATTGTTTGTGGTCTTCCAGTCAATGACTTCATTAATTTTGAGAAGTGTATGGCATGTGCTCAAGGAAAACATCATCATAAGCCTCATAAGCCAAAACTAGTCAACTCAATCAACACTATTCTTCAGTTACTACATATGGATTTGTTCGGTCCGGTCAACGTTCTCAGCATTAATAAGAATTCTTAGTGACTGGTTGTCATTGATGATTACTCATGGTTTACGTGGGTTTTCTTCTTATCCAACAAGAGTGAGACTGCACCTAATCAAGCAATTCATTGTGTTGATTGAGAATCATACCAACAAAAGGGTGAAGGCAATTCGAAGTGACAATGGCACAGAATTCAAGAATGGTATTCTAGATCATTTTTGTGCTGAGAAGGGTATTTTGCATCAGTATAGTGTTGCTCGGACACCTCAACAAAATGGTGTTGCAGAGCGGAGAAATCGTACTCTAATCGACGCAGCAAGGACAATGCTATGTGACTCCAAGCTATCGGTATTCATCTGGGCTGAAGCTATCAACACTGATTGCTATGTTCAGAACCGAAATCTGATCAACAAACTGCAGATGAAGACCCCGTACGAAATTCTATATGGTCACAATCCAACGGTCACTCATTTTAGGATTTTTGGATGTCCTTGCACCCTCCTTCACCTGGATTCCAACCCCAAGTTCAACACAAAAGCTAATGACTTCTACTGATGGGTTTTGAGTATTCTAACACTCCTATGATGTACATGCAACCCTAGAAACCTTAGATCTATGTTTTCTCTAATATACATGCAAATTTGGTTTTTCCAAGGTTCTCAACCTAACTAGCATGTTATGGGGTACTTGTAATATAAAACTTTATTAGAATAACATACCTTTTCTTGGGGTTGATTGCTTGGAGCTTCAAGAGCCTAGCACCAATATTGTGGATGCCTCAAGTGGAATCACAAATCACCAAACCAACTTTGAAAGCTTGAGATAATAGAATGCACTTGTAGAAATCGGCCCACCTTTATTCTCACACACACACTAGTGCCAATTCATGTGCTAAAGAACTCTTTATATAGTATGGTGGATTAGGGTTACATCCATGTAAACCCTAATACCCATGAACTTTCATTTCCATAGGATCCATGGGTTAAAAGCTCCATGGACTATCCATGGACTTCCATGCAAGCTTAGCCCATCCTAAATGAACATTGTCCCATTCTATATATATATAAGAGTCCATATTTAATTAGTCTCTTTTGCCAAATTAATTCCAAATTAATTCTTGATCAATACTAATTAATGTTAGGTAAAATATGAAAGGTTGAAAACATGTGGCTATGCATGTGAAATAAAAGAATCAAATTCAAACAGAAAGTTGGAAAATAAGTGGTGCATTCAACATGTTCAAACTTGAAGTTGGTAGACTTTAAATTGGTTACAACTCTTTCTGTTTTCACATGGCAAACATTCACATATATATATATATATATATGCATGTATGTTTTGCATATTTGGTGTGCAAAAACTTGAGAGAACATCAAGTGTAGAGTGTCAAGCCAATTGTAATCTTGTGAGTTTTAATAAAAATTCTCTAGTTGCAGCCTGTGGACGTAGGATTTGCACCGAATCCGAACCACGTAAAATCCTTGTGTTCTTCTTGCTTTATTTTCGTGAGTTTGTGTGTGTGTGATAGTGTGTTTCCGCTGCGTGTACCCGGTCCGGTTCCTAACAACTGGTATCAGAGCCAGATTAGCGACGTTTGGAGGGTACAATCATTTTTTTTATCACGCACGAGTGTACCTGATTTGTATCTTGTTTGTCGTAATGGCTAAAGACAAGGTTGTAATCGAAAAGTTCAACGATTCTGATTTTAGCTGGTGGAAAATGCAATTAGAAGCATTGCTATGTCAGAAAGACTTGGACATGGTACTCGGAGACAAACCGGAGAAAATGGAAAAAGCTTTTGAAGATGCGTGGAACTCAAAGGACAAGAAAGCCAAGGCGGTTATTACATTGTCGTTGACGAAGAGCGTTGCTTTCAACATCATGAATGAAACCACGGCGCGTGGTATGATGGAGGCTCTGTCAAATATGTATGAGAAACCATCGGCGGCTAACAAGGTGTTCTTGATGAAGGAGTTGTTCACTACAAGGATGAATGAGGAAGGCTCAGTTACGGTTCACATTAACAATCTAAATTCAATTCTGTCCAGATTATCATCTGTGGGAATTAAATTTGATAACGAGACTCAAGCATCACTGCTACTAGCTTCTCTACCTGATAGCTGGTCCGGAACAGTTACTGCTGTTACGAGTTCCGTGGGGACCAGTGGTATGACTTTTGAAGGGGTTAGAGATTTGGTTCTTGGCAAAGATATCAGACGCAAGAATCAAGGTGGATCTTCTTCTTCTGATTTATTAAATGTCGGAAGAGGTAGAGGGAATAGCAGGAGCAGTGGGAGTCGGGGAAAAAGTTCTTCTAGAACTTTGAAGAATGTGAAATGCTGGAACTGCCAAGAGGTGGGACATGTTAAGAGTCAATGTCCAAAGAAAGAATTAAACATTACTGGTATTGAGAGTGTGTCTGAGGATGATGCACTGATACTCAATATGGAAAGTTCTGTGGACTCTTGCGTCATGGATTCAGGGGCTTCGTTTCACGCCATGGACAATGGGGAAACGATGGTGAATCAAAAAAAAGGAGATTTTGGAAAGGTACGGTTAGCAAATGACGAGATGCTTCAAGTAACGGGCATAGGAGATATTGATCTAGTTACTTCATTGGGAACTACATGGAGCCTGAAGAATGTCAGGGTTATTCCGGAGCTGAAGAAAAAATTGATTTATGTTGGTCAGCTGGATAAACAAGGACTGGAAGTAAGGTTTGGTGGTGGTAAATGGATGGTGGTCAATGGTAATTCGGTGATTGCTCAAGGTATGAAGCGTGGGTCATTGTATATGGTTGAGGTACATGCTGAGGGAAGTATGACCATCCCGATTAAGCAAAAAAAAATCTGGTTCGCTAAATCTACTGCTAAGAGAGTTCATTTTGCAAACATGAATTCTGGAGCCAAGGGGATGTTAGCTGAACGAGTCGGAAATTCTAAACCATTCAGGGGATTCTGTGACAGTGGGAGCACGGGGTGTGTTTCGGGTACAGTTACAAAGAGCCGTTGGGTTTTGAAGACTAAGACTGGAAAATTCTCTCTTGTTGGAAGTTTGCAAAGTTTGGAGAGTGTTAGTGGTCCTCGGTGTATCTCTGGATCTGGTGGAGTGTCCAAACCGATTGAGACAGAGGATGAGTCGGTGGTGGGATTAGCCACGACTGAGTTGGAGCTAGTGGGAGCTTCAACTGGCCCTTCTAGTACTTGAAGATGAGGGGCGGCTGCAATTAGAGAAATGGGACTAAGTTTAGCTTGTTCTTAGGAACTGGAGGCTTGGAAGACTTGGTTGTTTTAAGATTACTGGAGTTGGATGACAGAGACGGACCATGTTGTTCAAACTTTCAAGTGGGAGATTGTTAGGTAAAATATGAAAGGTTGAAAACATGTGGCTATGCATGTGAAATAAAAGAATCAAATTCAAACAGAAAGTTGGAAAATAAGTGGTGCATTCAACATGTTCAAACTTGAAGTTGGTAGACTTTAAATTGGTTACAACTCTTTCTGTTTTCACATGGCAAACATTCACCTATATATATGCATGTATGTTTTGCATATTTGGTGTGCAAAAACTTGAGAGAACATCAAGTGTAGAGTGTCAAGCCAATTGTAATCTTGTGAGTTTTAATAAAAATTCTCTAGTTGCAGCCCGTGGACGTAGGATTTGCACCGAATCCGAACCACGTAAAATCCTTGTGTTCTTCTTGCTTTATTTTCGTGAGTTTGTGTGTGTGTGATAGTGTGTTTCCGCTGCGTGTACCCGGTCCGGTTCCTAACAACTAAATTATATGATTTCATATTAATATATTATAACTTATAATATATTAATAAATCATAAATATACTATTCTCAAAAGATTATGCATACAAATTGTTTCGGTGAAGTGCAACCCAAATGGATCATGCCGAGTCGGGTCAAGTACATACCAAATATAGCTATGGACTTAGACACCTTATACAACAGTCTCCCACTTGGATAAGTCTGATAACTATAATTGCAAGTATGACTTTAGGAACCGACCAACAATTGTAGCTCTTAAAACTCTGTTGAACTATGAAGTGCCATTTTAGATAAGTGATCATATAATCCTTTGTTCAAGATATCAGCCAGACAAATACATGGAACAACGTCGTACATATTGTCCAGCAGTTTGTTTCCCGATTCCCGATTTGTTTGACATAGAACTAAACTGAACACATCAATTCGGTTCTGACCGGGCCCGACACATAGGTCAAAATAAAATCATCGAGGATCCCAGATATCGCTTTTAATCCTCCAAGGACTAGAAGGAACAGATAAACTTCGACTCATATGTTTGGATCTGCCATGATCTCTTGGTTCCTTGGCTAAGCTACCACACTATTACTGTCACAGAAAATCTCCATAGGCTCCTTTATAGCTGGTACAACTTCAAGGTCTCCAATGAAGTTCTTCAGCCATATCGCCTCCTTTTCCGCTTCACTTGTTGTTATGTACTCTGATTCGCACGTTGAATCAGCTACTGTCTCCTGCTTGGAACTTTTCCAAGTAATTGCTCCTCCATTTAGGGTAAAGACCCACCCTGACTGAGAGCTGAAATTATCTCTAACAGTCTGGAAACTGGCATCACTGTACCCTATCACTCTGAATTCATCACTCCCACCGATGTTAAGTACCCAGTCCTTAGTCCTTCGTATGTACTTGAGAATATTCTTTACCGCAGTCCAATGGGCTTTTCCATGGTTCCCCTGATATCTGTTGACCATGCTCAAAGCAAAAGGCCACATCAGGGCGGGTACAAGTCATAGAATACATGATCGAGCCAACAACGGAAGCATATGGTAATCGACTCATCTCAACTATCTCAGCCTCTGTACTCGGACTCTGAGTCTTACTCAGTCTGGCATTGTGCTGGATCGGTAAGTCACCTTTCTTGGAATTTTGCATGTTGAACCTCTTCAACACCTTGTCTAAGTAAGTGCTTTGACTAAGTCCAATTAGTCTTTTACTCCTTTCTCTCAATATCCTTATCCCTAGGATATTGGTAGCTTCTCCAAGGTCCTTCATAGCGAAACACTTCCCAAGCCAGGACTTAACCTCCTGCAAGGTTGGGATGTCATTTCCTATGAGTAGTATGTCATCCACATACAGTCCCAAAAAGCTAACTATACTCCCACTAGCTCTGACATATACACAGGACTCATCCTCGCTTCTCAAAAAACCAAACTCTTTGACTTTCTCATCAAAACAAAGATTCCACCTGTGAGATGCTTGCTTCAAACCATAAATGGATTTCTCAAGCTTACACACTTTATCAGGGTGCTCTACATTGACAAAACCCTCTGGCTAATTCATGTAAACATCCTCAGCCAACATTCCATTAAGTAAAGTGGTTTTGACATCTATATGCCATATTTCATAATCATGAAATGCAGCAATGGCTAGCACAACTCTAATAGACTTAATCTTTTCTACTGGTGAGAAACTTTCATCATAGTCAACTCCCTGAGTTTGGGTGAAGCCTTTCGCAACCAGTCGCGCCTTATAAGCGTGCACTTTCCCATCCATGTCAGTATTCTTTCTAAAGATCCATTTGCACCCGACTGTCTTACGACCCGGTACATTGTCAACCAAGTTCCAAACTTGATTGTCATACATGGACTGAATCTCGCTGTCCATAGCCTCTTTCCATTTATCAGACTCGGGGCCTTCCATGGCTTCCCAATAGTCGTTAGGTTCATCCAGATTTACCAGTGTACTATCACTTATAATGTATCACCTTCCGCGGTAATATGGAAACCATAATAATGCTTAGGTGGATTCCTAACTCTAGTGGAACGCCTCAGAGGTACAGACTCGTCAGTTGGTTTAACAGGAGTTTCCTCCTCAGGTTGATTGCTAGGGTTTGAGGTTCCTTCACCGCTTGACTCTTGACGCACTTCAAGGTCAATTTTCCTCCCACTGTTTCCTTGGCTTATGAATTCTCTCTCATGAAAGACTCCTCTCCTTTCGACAAAGACCACATTCTTACTGGGTCTGTAGAAGAGGTAACCAAAGGATTTATGTGGGTAGCCGATGAAAATACACCGCTCACTTCGCGGTTCGAGCTTATCGTGAGTCTCGCGCCTCACGAAAGCCTCGCAACCCCAAATCTTGATGTGGTTTAAATTGGGAACTTTCCCAGTCCACATCTCATGAGGTGTTTTGGCAACCTTCTTGGTAGGGACTAGATTAAGGATATGGGCGGCAGTCTCCAAGGTATACACCCAAAATGAGATTGGTAACAAAGCTCCACTCATCATGGAACGAACCATGTCCAACAAGGTTCGATTGCGCCTATCAGCCACACCATTCACCTGTGGTGTCCTGGGAGGTGTCAATTGTGAAACAATTCCACATTCCTTAAGATAGTCAAGGAACTCTATGCTAAGATACTCACCACCTCGATCGGATCGAAGCATATTAATGTTCCTGCCCAACTGATTCTCCACTTCCTGTTTAAAATTTTTGAACATGTCAAAGGTTTCTGACTTATGCTTGATTAAGTAGACATAACCATATCTACTATTATCATCAGTAAAAGTCACATAGAAGCGGTTAGCATCCCTTGTGGTGGTTTTGAAAGGTCCACACACATCTGTGTGTATGAGATCCAACAAACCATCACCCCTTGCACAAGTACCAGTGAAGGGTGACTTTGTCATTTTTCCAAGTAAACAAGACTCGCAACTATCATCCGACTTTAAGTCAAATGATTCCAAAACTCCAGCCTTATGGAGTTGGCCTATGCGCTTCTTGTTGACATGTCCAAGACGACAATGCCACAAGGATTCCTTAACCAAACTAGTGGAAGAATCAATATGCAACACATTATTTCCTAAGTTATCTACAACATTCACAGCTTCATATACACCATTGCAAGGTAATGCTTTAAAATAAAACACATCATTATAAAAAACATTAATAGCACCACATTCATTATCAAATGAAAAACTATAACCTTGTTTGTACATGCCATGAAAAGAAATAATATTTCTTGCCATTTCAGATGAGTAACAACATTTATTCAAATCTAATGTTAACCCACTACTTAGCAATAAAGAGTAAACTCCAATCTTTGTGACATGTGTTGCTTTCCTATTCCCCATGATTAAGTTTATCTTCCCGTGCTCCACTTCCTCACTTCTTCTTAGTCCCTGCAAATCATAACAAATGTGAATTCCACACCCTGTATCAAGGACCTAAGAATTAGTATGTGGTGAGTTATTAGACAATATAGTGTAAATACCTGCAAAGGAGAGCTTGATCTTCCCATCCTTTATATCCTGCAAGTACTTGGGGCAGCTTCGCTTCTAGTGCCCCTTTTCCTGATAATAGAAGCATTGTTCTTCTTTTGGGTTGGAAGTAGGAGTAGCAGAACCACCTTTGGTTCCACTTAAAGAGGAGCCTTCAAGAGACTTTCCCTTGGTACCCTTTGAAGGGGTCTTCCTCTTTTTCCCTTTTCCATGCCCGATTGCCAGAACAGGGACAGTGGTGGGAGTAGAAACAACATTTTTCCCTTTGAGGTTGCTTGCAGCAGTCCTCAAAAGTCCCTGAAGCTTGCTCAAGGTGACCTCCTCCTTATTCATATGATAGGTCATGCGGAACTGATCATAACAGGGAGGTAAGGAGTGCAGTATGATGTCAATACCTAGCTCCTCATCAAATTTCACATTCAGTTTGAGTAGACGGTCCACAAATCTTTGCATTTTTTGTAGGTGGACCTTGATGGAATCTCCATCCTTCATCTTAGTTGTTATCATGGAGGTGATTATTTCATACCTCTCTTGACGTGCATTCTGATGGTACCTTTCCATCAGATGCTGGTGCATCTCAAAAGGGTAGAAGTCCTCATAGGACTTTTGGAGTTCACGTGCCATAGTGGCAAGCATGATACAAGCCACCTTGGTGGCATCTTTCTCATGTGCCCTAAAATCAGCAACCTCCTGTGGAGTAGCAGACGACACATCAAGTTCCTTAAGTTGCTTGTCGAGGACATATTCCTTGTCCTCATAGCGTGTGACCATTCTGATGTTCCTAATCCAGTCATTGAAATTAGTTCCATCAAAAATGACCCTCCCACCAAGGTTCATGAGAGAGAAGGAGCCAGTAGGGTTTGAGCCTGAAGCATTGTTGGAAGACATCTGAAAAGGGAGAAAGACAAGTTTAAACTAGATAAAAATCCTTAATAAGACACCCAAATGTAATATTAAGGCTAGGACCCAACACAATATTTTATAACTTGGAAGAGGGATGTTGTAATCCAAGCTATAAAATATTTGATGGTAGGTGAATGACGATTCACCAATTTCCATCATGAAAAACGAAATAAATTATTAAGTTTTAATGAATTGATATTCCTAGATTCTTTTGAGATTCATTGAACTTTTCAATGGCATGTTTAAATCTCGATTATGCCCTTCAAGTTTGTGACTGGGATGCCGAGGATCACTAAACAAGGTGTGAATAACCATGCAAATTAACTTGGTACCCTTAATTTTATCACCTAATCGATGTGCCGGTTAACCACACGTGCTCCACCGATCTATGATAAACATTAAGTTACCCTTTGCCACACGTACTAGTCTATATTAGTGTGCCGGTTAACCACACACGCTCCACTAACGACTTGGTAAGGTACAAAGTGCAATTTCATGGGTTAGCACAAAATCCACATTTTCCTAAAGTAACTAAGATTGGGAATTTATAAAAGGTTTAGTTACTTTATATTTATCATTATACTTTTGTTGAGAATTATAGTCCTTGTCCTACCCGTTCGGCTAACGACCCTCCACCAGTCAAGGAAGCGGTGGGTGAGAGTGGACACCCATTAAGCTGCCATTTTATAGGCAACAACCTTACACCCCCCTTATAGATCGGCTTCGTGAATGAGGCCTACTAACGGTAAAACTGACTTGATCTTATATATATATATATATATATATATATATATATATATATATATATATATATATATGTATATATATATATATATATATATATATATATATATATATTAACTTATAATATTATAAAGTATAAGGGTTGAATTTTAACTTTTAAAACTCTAGGGGTAGGAATTAAAGTGTGTGTGAGACTTTACAAATTCCAAAACTTGAGGGCAAGTTTTGAAACTATTTAAACACTTTTCATTTCTATAACTTATGAGTTTTAATGGTTTTTAAAGAAAAGGCTTTTGGAATTCCATAACTTGAGGACAAGTTATGGAGTCCATTAATGGCATTTAGATCAAGAATTACACTAACAAACAACTTGCAAATAAATCCTACGATCTACTAAAACTCATAAAAATGAACATTCATATCATCAAATTTCAAGATCATATAAACATATATAAAACTTGAATATTTGATAATAACCTTTGAAAATGGATTAGCATAATCATTACCACATCAAAAACAGATTTTATAAGACCAAAACAGTTTAGGGTAATGATTCCAGTCCATTTCCAGCAGCAAAACTCAAAAATCTGCACATAGGGCCTCCTACTCGCCGAGTGCAAGAACCTACTCGACGAGTAGGAAGAATTTACACATGGACTAGTCGAGTCCCCCCATGGACTCGGCGAGTTCACTGAACAGTGAGCACAATTTCGACATTTTTCAGCAATTTGCATCAAGTATAATGAAAACAAGCCTAGGATCTGATACCACTGATGGGTTTTGAGCATTCAAACACTCCTATGGTGTACATGCAACCCTAGAAACCTTGGATCTATGTTTTCTCTAATATACATGCAAATTTGATTTTTCCAAGGTTCTCAACCTAACTAGCATGTTATGGGGTACTTGTAATATAAAACTTTAGTAGAATAACATACCTTTTCTTGGGGTTGATTGCTTGGAGCTTCAAGAGCCTAGCACCAATATTTTGGATGCCTCAAGTGGAATCACAAATCACCAAACCAACTTTGAAAGCTTGAGAGATAAGAATGCACTTGTAGAAATCGGCCCACCTTTGTTCTCAAACACACATTAGTGCCAATTCATGTGCTAAAGACCTCTTTATATAGTATGGTGGATTAGGGTTACATCCATGTAAACCCTAATACCTATGACCTTTCATTTCCATAGGATCCATGGGTTAAAAGCTCCATGGACTATCCGTGGACTTCCATGCAAGCTTAGCCCATCCTAAATGAACATTGGTCCATTTTATATATATCAGAGTCCATATTTAATTAGTCTATTTTGATCACCAAATTAATTCCAAATTAATTCTTGATCAATACTAATTAAATTATATGCTTTCATATTAATATATTATAACTTATAATATATTAATAAATCATAAATATACTATTCTCAAAAGATTATCCATACAAATTGTTTCGGTGAAGTGCAACCCAAATGGACCATGTCGGGTCGGGTCAAGTACATACCAAATATAGTTATGGACTTAGACACCTTATCCAACATCTACTTTGTGAAAATGTTGCACGCACTGCCTATTGAGTCTACAACAAGTCCACTAAGAAGATTGTGGGGTCATACAACGTGCGCTGGCTGGAAGAGAACGAGATGGATGCTCGAGTCGGACATGATTGGTGGTTTGATTATGCTTCATTGTTTAAATCTTTTAATGTATTTTTAGATACTGTTTCAGGTTCCAGCTCAGGTACAAGTGCTGTTATTGAAGATGAAGAGCAAGTTGTTGTAATTGGTTCATACAAACCACCCTTGGTGTCTCCTGAGTCTACTGAGGTGGTTGAAGCTGCTCCAAACACACCCACTTCTTCATCAAGTCAAAAGACCAGTTCCGATGTTGAAGCCATTCCCCTTTCCCCTGAAGAAAGTGAAATCATGTCAAGGGATACCTCTGTTGCCACACAATCGTTCATGGAGCTTCTCTTTCCTGAACCAATCTCAGATGAATATGTGGCAAGCACCTCTCACGGTCCTAGATCGTCTGAGGCGAGTGATTCGATAGAACACCAACCTTCCAGTATCAATTCATGACATCAGCCATGTAATTCCCTCCAGAATCAGCGTGATCATCTGATCGAGAATGTCATCGGTCCACTGGCAGAAGGAATTCAAACAAGAAGTCAAAGTGGAGATGTCAACTCATGTCTCTACTCATGCTTCATATCTCAGATTTAGCCCAATAACATGGACATGGCTCTTAATGAACCAAGCTCGGTGGACGCTATGCATGAAGAGTTGAACCAATTTGACAAGTTGATGGTGTGGAAAATGGTAGAGCTACCAAAGGGAAAGAAGTCATTGGATACATGATGGGTATTCAGGAATAAGCAAGATGATAGTGGGTTAATTATGCGAAACAAGGCATATTTGGTTGTTCATGGCTTCCGGCAGATTGAAGGTCTTGACTACATTGAGGTGTATGCTCCTGTGGCACGCTTGGAAGCTATTCGTATATTCTTGGCATATGCTTCCTACATGGGGTTTACTGTCTATCAAATGGATGTCAAGACCGCCTTTTTATATGGAGTCATGAAGGAGGAGATCTATGTTGATCAACCCCCTGGGTTTGTTAATCCCAAATTTCCAAATCATGTCTACAAATTAAATAAGGCTTTGTATGGGTTACATCAGGCTCCAAGAGCTTGGTATGCTACCCTAACATATCATCTGCTGGAGCATGGCTTCTCAAGAGGCAAGATCGATCAGACGTTGTTCATAAAGCAAGTGGATAAAGACTTGATTGTCGTCCAGATATACGTGGATGACATCATTTTTGGGTCGACGAGCTCTGCATTGTGCAAAGAATTTGAAGAAGTCATGAAGAAGAGATTTGAAATGTTGACGATGTTTTTGGGATTACAAGTTCGTCAAGATTTATCTGGTATCTTGCTGCATCAGGGAAAATATGTGGAGGATATGCTTGAGAAGTTTGGGTTCAAAGACTCTAAACCTGCCTCTACACCCATGGCTGAAAGACCCCTACTGGGACCAAATCCAGAAGGAGATTTTGTAGATCAAACCGAATATCGATTGATGATCGGATCTCTCATGTATTTGAGTGCCAGCAGACCTGACATTATGTTCGCCGTCTGTCAATGTGCTAGATATCAGGCTAATCCTAAACTTTCTCATATGATTTCTGGTAAAAGGATTTTTCGATACATCAAAGGTAGTCCTAAATTGGGGCTATGGTATCCTATGAATCATGAATTTGATTTGTATGATTTCGCTGACAACAATTATGGAGGTTGTGATTTTGACAGGAAATCAACTTCAGGCGGATGTCAGTTTTTGGGGGAGAGATTGGTGACTTGGCAGTGCAAGAAATAGCAGACGGTGTCGACCTCCACAGCTGCGGCTGAGTATGTAGCTGCATCAGCCTGCTGCTCACAGGTTATCTGGATACAACACCAACTGCTGGATTACGGTTTGAACTTTCTTGACACCTCCATATTTTGTGATAATGATGTTGCTATACAAATTGCCAAAAATCCTGTTATGCATTCAAAAACCAAGAACATCGATATTAAAATTCATTTTATCCGATACTGTTATGAGCGCAAGCTCATCCGTTTGGAGCAGGTCCACACTGATAATAATGTGGCGGACCTGTTTACCAAACCCTTCAGTAAAGCTCGATTTGATGTGCTTGTGGGCTTTCTAAAGATGATTCGTTTTGAAGACTAATTTTTTTTTTGTGTTTAAGTTTGCTCATTTTTATTTTATTTTCATTTCTTTTCTCTCCTATGCACAAATTTAGGGGAGAAATCAAAATACAAAAAATTATAAAACAAGAATCCAAAAATATGTCCTTATGTTTTTGTTTTTGTTTGTAGGTGATATTTGGGAAGTGATATTAAGTATAAGTGATAACGGGCAGTTTAAAAAAGTGTAAGGTACTGAAGCAGAATTGTCTAGACTCTGTGCTCAACGTGCTGGTAGACACAAAGGACTAAAAGAAAGGACTGGACTTTGTGACAAATGAAAAGACTTAACATAATAAAATGGACTTAGGTACATCTACACTGACCATACGACGCTCAGGTAGATTGAGCAGTGAGATAAACAAGGGAACCTGCATGATACACTTAAGTTACTTTTCTACTGGAACTGTGGCTCAAAACTTTGTTGGCATATGGACTCATTTCCTTAATTCCGGTACTGATAAGGCAACTGGGGGTTCTGATAAAGTAGGTCTGTAGCAAATTATTTTCTTGCTTTCTATCTGTCAGTCATATGTTGCCTCCTCTGCGCGATTGGAACATATCTGCCCTGGAATGCAACATATGCAACTCTATCTCTATGCACCTCTTTATCTATGCAATTCTTCCTATCTGTTAGTCATATGTTGTCTCCTCTGTGTGATTGGAAAAGATCCGACCTGGAACACACCATATGCAACATTCTACCTCTCAATCCCTCTATCTGTGTTAGTCACATGTTGTCCCTTCAGCGTGATTGGAAGAGATTTGACCTGGGGCACAACATATGAATTTCTATATCCATCTTCTCTCTTAATAATTGTCTACTCACCTAAAGTAAGGAGTTCTTTGGAAGTTCTTGATTGTCGGGGTATGTCGGGAAGTGGGGAACACGTTCTAGTACACCTAAAATTGAACTCCTTAAATGGTTGTCTATAGATCTCGCTGCTGAATTTAAGTGGACAACAATATCATTGGTCGTCGTCGGCTAAATTGTCCATTTAGGAATTTGATCTCAAAATATCTTGTCACATATAATCTGTCCAAAATTGGTAAAAAGGTTGTTTGTATTTAAGTGGATCACAATACCGGTGGTTGACCAGATCTATTCATGCATGTATGTATTGAAAAACAAAGTTAAGGCTGTTTCAAAACTTATGATCCCAAAGTGTTTAAATTTTAGTTTTGGAAGTGTGGTTAGTGTTATTTTTAAATTTTATTTTATTTTTATTTTTTATTTTTTATTTTTTCTTTTCTAAAAATTAAATTTGTTTGCATTTAAATTTTGGTTTTTATTTTATTTTATTTTTATTTTTATTTTATTTTATTTTTAAAGACTTCCAAAAGTCTCATTATTTAAATAGAATTGGATTATTTTTAAGAGGATTTAAATTTTGAGGTGAGGCCCATCGGATTTGTATTATGGGCCGAAAACCCTTAATTAGAGTATAAAAGGATTGATTTCGGCCCCTCACTCATTCTTCACACGTTCTCAGCCAAAATCTGGTTCTCTCTCTCTCTCTCTCTCTCTCTCTCTCTTTCTCTTGATGTTTGCTGCTCGAGTTCATCATCTCATCGATTCATCGTTTTTCATTGAGTTTCATCAAAATTGTTCATTGATACATCAACGTAAGTAGATTGCGAGTACTGTATATATTTGTTCTCACTCGATTTGTTTGAAATTTTTGCAGGTTTTAGGGACTAATTGATTTTGACGGAAGTTTTCGTCGATTTGAGTTTCAGATTCAAGGGGTTTACGTTTTCGGTGGAACGATTTCATCAGAAAACCCAAATTCAAGGGGTTTAGGTTTTCGGTGGAACGATTTCAGTCGAAAACCCTAATTCAAGGGCTTTTAGGTTTTCGGTGGGACGTTTTCGACCGAAAAACCAAATTCAACCGAAAACATTAAACATTGACCATTTTGACCGCAATTGATTTAATTCAAGCCCAATTCAAGCATGTTTGAGTTTGGTTGACCGAAATCAACCTTAGTTAATCGAAATCAATGTTTTGAGAAAATTAATTTTATTTGTTTAATTTTGCTTTTCTCACTTGGCTTTTTTGGTGTAGATAAATAGTTGGATTGAAATTTTCTGACACTCACAACATTGTTGGATGTGTTTCTGATCCACCACTGAGCCATCGGGAGTTTAAGTCCATGGTTCATGGTCTAAACAACTACAAGATCACTCACGCTCTTCGAGCAAATCCTGTCATTTACAAAGATCTAGTGAATGATTTTTGGGATAAGGCTTTATGCACTATAGAGTCAACAGTCAAGGGGGAGAAGATAATTGTGTCATAACAATCCATTCGGGAAGTTCTTCGATTTGGAGATCAGCCAGGATCCCTAACTAAAATTCCTGCTACTCAGATTAGGGAGATTCTCGAAAGAATGTGCTATGAAGGAACCTTTCCTCCAACCTTGAAGAAGCTACTCCCTCCCTACTGGCGCTTCCTTGCTCACACTTTTGTGATTTGCATTTCAGGAAGGAAATGGGGAGCTGATGAGATCTCCTAGTCATCTATTGGTGCTATTATTTCTCTTATGATGGATTTGGACTTCAACTTTTCGAGGCTTGTGTTCAATGAGATAAAGAGCAATCTGCAATGATAAAAGAAGGATGTGTTCTTGATGTACCCAAGGTTTCTACAAATGATCTTTGATGAACAATATGCTGATTTGGAAAGGACTGGTGAAACTTTAGATATGAACTCTTTAGGTCCAGACTCCTTTGGATTGACGAAACAAAATCGCAAGGGCTCAAAGGTTATGTTCAGGGGGACGAGCCCTTGAGTGAAATTTGGAAAATTTGCTGAGATCAAAGAAGCTCCCGTCTTTCAAGATATTCCAGTTGTTGAACCTGAGGTTGTTCCTGCTGTCAAACCTCCTGTGGTAATTGTGGCAGAGGAGCATGTGCCCGTTCTTGATGTTGATGATGATAATGAAGGAGAACGTGATGATGAAGAGGGTGATGTATCGGGTTTTAATAATGAAGATTTCACGTTTGATTTTGAAGTTAGTGATGATGACTTTCGTTCGTTTTTCGAGATTGATGAAGTCGATGACGTTGTGAGTTCTCCAACTGAGACTGAGGGAGATACAAACATTTTCAAGCTGCCGCTACAAACACCAGATCAGATGGCAGATATTATTGCTAAATTGGATTCAACTGTAAGTATTCCTCCCCGAGCAGTTTCTACTCCAAACATCATTCCGTCTTAAAGTGATCTTGAAGAGTCACGAGGCTCCCAGCCGCCACTTAAACGAAAACTTTTTGATCCTAGGCCAAGAGTGCTTATTAGGGAACAATCTCATCAAAGTCAACAACCAACCGCAACCACTAAACCAGCCCAACCAATTCAAGACGAAGGCCCAATTTTGCATGAGGGGCCTAGTTTTGCTCAAACATCTTTTGAACCAGGAAGCTCTTGATATCCTGGTAGTTCTTCAGCCCCTCAACCTGCGCATGATGTCGCCTCTGAAAGGCTTGCCAGGTTTCTTGCTCGAGAAAGTGTTGATCCTGCACCCAAAGGCAAAGGTATATCTATAGGTGCAGGGAGCTCCGGTGATGAAGATCAAACAATTTTTGAGCTCAAAGAAGAAATTGGGGTTTTAAATCAAAAGATTATCGAGAAAGATGTCTTGATTGGAACTCTGGATGTTAGAGTTTCCGAGCTTGAAAGAGAAAATGCTCAAAAGTCAAAACAGATTTCTGATCTGCAGCTAAATCTTGGTGCTCTTACTGCCGGATATTTTGATTTGAAGAATAAACTGATCAGTGAATTTGGCGACAAATTCAAAACATCTATCAGTGAGCCTGATGAAGCCAATGCCTCCCCAAGTGTACCTGCCCAAGCACCACAAGATGTTCCTCTTCAGTCCAATGCAACTCGTATTATTGACTGATTTGATAATGAACCTGCTAATGCTGATCCCAAAGTAATCTTGAAGCGAGCTCAGAGGCAGGCCAAAACTCAAGGAAAAGGTCAATTGCTTTTCATGAAAGCTCCGATCAAAATGTTCGTGGATATCAGCCTCGAGTAAGTGTCAGCTAAGTATGGTGATCGGTCGGGTATAAAGGTGTGGGGATTTCACGACAAGAAGAATATCTGGGCGGTCAAAAGAAATAGTGGCAATGTGGAGTACTACGAGCAACAAAATGACTTTAGTTCTTGGACTAAGGTTGATCTTACAGAATTAGCTAGTGCTCCCTTCCACAACCCATCGTATGATCCTCGTGGAACTGAATTCAAGCTCTTCTTGGAGAATCAAGTAAAGAGAAAGTTCGATGGGATGAAGACTGCAGATTCTTTCGTGAAGAAAGTGAAAGGTGTATTTGATCCCAACACCAAACGAACCGTGAAGAATGTGATGTGGCCTCCCACCAAGTAGATGAAACAAATTCCTATTATTCAGCAGTCACCTGACGGTTCTCTGCGTAATATGGAATATTGGGTTTTTTATGAAGCAACAGCCACTGCCATCATCAAGCTTCCGAATGGTGTTATTCGTCTTTTTGAAGCGAAGGATCTTTTACAGTTCAGTGAGCGTGATATACGTACTCTTGCATGTCATCAGATCGTGGTCAAAGATGATATTTTGTAGGTTGCTTCCAAAGAGTTCACTGGTATGGTTGCTGAAATCATTAACAAGAAGATATGGGTAGGTGCTATGGGGAGCGCAAATGTGCTGATTGTTGACAAGCATTGAGATCAAGCTAGCATCAAACCAAGGGGGAGATTGTTAGATCCTATTTTGTTGGTTTGTGCTAGGTATATATATTATAGGCTTTGTTATTATTTGTTTAGGGCTTAATTTGGGTTTTCGGTTGGTTGGACCGAAATCAGTCTTGATTTCGGTCCTATGGTGTGTTCGGTTTTGGGTGTCCTTGTTCCCTATATAAGGAGACTTAGATGGTTGGTTCTAGAGTTAGTAGTTTTCGGTCATAGCATTGTGAAGCCATTGTACGAGATGATTTCATAAATATAATCATGTGCATTGGGTTTGATTTCGTTTTTGTTCTTGATTTACTTTGCATTGATTTCGCCTTTGCTTAGTGATTTCGATTATCACAAAACTTATTCTCCAGTAGTTAAATTCACTACTGTTTGATGTTTAGTTTCTTTGGTTGTCAAGAAGGGCTGGGATATTCAACAATTGGATGTCAATAACGCTTTTTGACACGGAGACTTACATGAAGAAGTGTTTATGAAGTTACCACCTGGTTATAATGTTGATAATCCTCATCTGGTTTGCAAATTAAACAAATCATTGTATGGATTAAAACAATCGTCTCGTCAATGGTATGCCAAGTTAACTCAAGTGTTATATAAAAAATGTTATGTTTATTAAAAAATGATTACTCTTTGTTCTTAAAAAAGGGTAATGGTTCTATTACTATTTTTGTTGTTTATGTCGATGATATTCTTCTTACTGGTAACAATGTTAATGAGATTACATCTTTGAAAGCCTCTCTAGATCCTTAATTTCGAATCAAAGATTTGGGAACAATCAATTTTTTCCATGGCCTTGAGTTTACCCGAAGTACTAATGGCATGATTGTTCATCAAAGTAAATTCATACGTGAATTACTCTCTCATTATTCTATTGATGACAATGTAACTGTTTCTACACCTTTTCCAAACAAGACCAAGTCACAACCTAATGTTGGAATTCCTCTTGATGATCCCACAACTTATAGACAACTGATTGGAAATTTGAATTTTTTAGTTCATATACGACCAAATCTTGCATATTTTAATTAATACTTGAGTCAATTCAATCAACATCCCACTCAAGATCATTATGCAGTTGCTCTTCATGTATTGCAATACCTAAAATCTTCCAAAGCTCAAGGATTATTCTTCAACAAAGATTCCATTTTTACCATTGATGCTTATTGTGATTCTGATTGGGCTTCGTGTCCAATCACCAGAAGGTCTGTAAGTGGTTTCTTTATTCTATTTGGACGATCACCCATTTCATGGAAGTCTAAGAAGCAAGCTACTGTTTCTTTATCATCTGCAGAAGCCGAATATCGATATATGCGAAGAGTGTGTTCAGAACTCGCATGGTTAACTTGTCTGTTTAATAATTTGATATTACTGATATGACTCCTATCCCACTCAACTGTGACAATCAAGCAGCTATACATATTGCATCTAATCCAGTTTTTCACGAGAGAACCAAACACATTGAACTCAACTACCATTTTGTTCGAGAAAAAATCCTTCATGGTTTAATTTCATTACATCATGTTCCTACCAAGATGCAATTAGCGGATGTTTTGACCAAACCTTTATCTGGTCCTCTTCATGATGATGTTGTTTCCAAGCTGAATTTACATCCTTCAGCTTGAGGGGGGGGTGTTGGTTTACAAAGTTGTTATTAGTAAGGGCATATATGTAATTTGTGTTAGAAAGTTGTTACAGTACTTATTTATATCTATTATGTATATAAGCTATGTAATCGGATCTTCTTCATTAATGAGAAACTCATTTTCACAATCTTCTCTTTCATTATTGATAATTACATTCTAACATAGCAATGTCGCCCGGAATAGCCACTTTTGGCCGGCAAGCAGCGACAATGATCATGTATTGTCCTCTCACTATTCTTCCGCAACCACTGCACAACCTTTAATGATTTTGGAATTTAGGTTTTCTTCAAACCAGGTGGTAACAGCTAAATCAAACGTTTCATACCTCCCGTTTCTTTTCCTTTTTTGTCTTAATCTCTATTTTCTTACTCCTCTTCTTCATGATTATGGTGATTCAGTGTTGGTTTTACATGTTTTCTTTAACTTTTCATTAAAATTAGGAACCTTAAATTTATCTGTATTCAATATGTAGAAGAACCGTGTTGGATGCAGGGATAACTTCTTGATTTGGCAAAGCCTTTCCAGGGTACCTAAACACAATTTTTTTTAGGTTCTTTAGTATACTAATTTGTGTTTGTATGCAGGAAGTAGAATGTAAAGACAACATAAGGTGATGGTTATTTTCATCGGTTTTGAAATTCAATAACTAACATACAAATTCTAGACATCAAGTTCTTCTATTTTGACAAAATCATAAGAAATTATAATGTATTTTGTTTGTATGATTTCTTTCATGAAAATAGAACACTTTTGTTCTTGGACCAGCTGCTTGAGAAGATCCGTAATTCTATTTGCACATATGATACGTACATTTGAGGTATTGAAGGTTTATTTTTTACTTTTTACTTATATATGAAAAAAAACGAACTACCAATTGTGCTTATATATAATGTGTAATTGTTTAAACATTCTAACTTTTTTTTCAAATGAAGGGCTACATCTCTACAAGGAGTTGAGAAAAGTCTTATGACCAACTTCATCGAGCTATTAAGTTTGAAGAGCGCTTTGATGCAATAATGAGTTTTTTAGCCGAAAATAGGTAATGGGGAATTCCAGTTTTGAAGCTAATTCCAACAATCCATCTGTCGTTATGATTTCCACAATCTACATTCAATTTGCACTTTTACTAAATAAATTATCGATCTATGCTTGCATTACGTACAATCTATAAAATTACAATTATTATTAATTTCTAATATTGTATGTTCATGGAGAGCTTCATATAGGGGTCGCTTCCATATTCAAGCTGATTTCATAGCCAAGTTAGGTTCCATAAGGTATTGGCATGTGAAAAAGTTGTTCTTCAAGCCTCGAAGGTCGGTGATTGGCATATTTACGGAGCAATTGTTGTATTCTACAGCCGACCAAACCGCAAATCTATTATTATTTTTCAATTATTTATGATATAGTTGACAAACTTTTTAGCATGATTGTTTTTATCTTTATAGATCCTTATGTTGATATGATTATGACTGATTGAATTAATAGTGGCCTTTAGGTAACCAACTCCACTCCATGCATTTTGTTTCTCAAATTCTTCAGTATATGGCTAATACTTTCTATCTTTGTGACATGTATCCTTTCTCCTAATTAAGTTTTCAGGTAACAGGTCTTTTTTAAGAATATCGGTACTTGATTTGCATAAAGGTTTAAAGTTGACCGGTCAGCTTTGGTCAGCTTGGTCTAATGCAGACTATTAGTTGTTTGTTCTTTTTGCAAAATTTTCTTGGATTCCTATTTGTTGTTTTATGTTATTCTTTGTTATATGCTACTACATTTAAGAAATATGGTATGTTGTATATAAAAATAGGAAGCTAAAGCTCGGAAAGAAGCATCAAATGGTATGGTGGAAGATGAAGGCAATCAGATACCAAAAAAGGTTGTATATTTCCGAAAATTTTGTCATTACTTTTCTTTAATTCTTTGTCTATAAAATCAAAGATTAATATGAAATTAGGTGAAATGATGCAGGGTTTTGGGAGACATTGAGAAGATTGCAGATTACATGCTGATACTAGGTATTATTTTGGAAAAGTTCTACTTGCACTTAATGGAAAACTTACACAAATGGTCTTTTGTGCAAACACTGCTAATGTCTTTGTCTTTGATATTGCTTTCAGACTCAACAAGCCTGCTTCATATGCTTGCATAGCGAATTTTCAGTAATTGATGATTCCATTTCTATAAGCATTAAGAAAATTCTTGATTTCACTAGTGGGTTTACATGTATGATTAATTTATGACCATTTCTAATATTGATTTGGTGTTGATTTGTTGTTGTAACATAGATGGTGATTTTTGTATTGTGCTGCAGTAATCATATGATCAAAGTTGGTTCATCATATGTCCAAGTCTTTAACTGTTAATCACAGTTTTTTGTGTTTAAATATTTTTTTGGGGATCATTTGAAAGAGATGGAGGGAGGGAGGCTTGGTATAGTTCAATTTTATATCATTGTTTTATGTCTGATGAGAGAATATGTATCTTCTATTTGAATATTTTGGTTAAGTAAGACCATGATTTCATTTCGTACTTCCTTTGGGCCATTAAATCATCTTTATATGATTAAGAACTTTACAAAATCCTATTGTGGAAACGAAGAAAGAAAAAATTCTATAATCAATAAGATAACTTCTCATAAAAGTTGTTCATACTATATTATTCTCTATGGTTACTTGCACTAAACTGGCTTGCTCTCATATCAGGCAGTCAAAGTCGACAGTTGTTTGCTTTCATTGATGGCAAATTTGATGGGCACTCTATACATTCTCAGGTTTTGCACATTCTTTGACCTTGTGAGCATTGGCGAATTGGTACACCAAAGAAGATCAAAATGGGCTTGGTTAGATGATTCGTTGGTGGATGTTGTTTGTTTATTAGAGTTTTTGACTTATTTGCCCCTAGGAGCTTTGGCGGAATAACACAACTGAAGGGTGTGTGTTTTTCCCTCATAAATGTGGCTGTTGGAGTTATTATTATTATTATTATTATTATTTTAACATTTTTCCCCTCTATATTTTTTGAGAATTCACAAGCAGCAAAGATTCTACCCTCATTATAGGTGTTGTGGTTTTTGCTTATTTAGTTTTGTTTTGGTTTATTTCTATCTATTTCAAAACTCTATTTTTGGGCTCCAGCTTCCAGCTGATCCTGTTTCTCTTTTATTTAAGAGACACACTTTCCATTAAAAAAAAGTTGTCTTTGACTTATAAAAGGCAGTATTGATTACTTGAAGAAGTTTTCATTTTCTTTCACGTAGTTAAATCTAAAATAAAACAATTAATGTATTATATGAGTTAACTTTTTTAAAAAATTAATATAATGGTCAAAATATTTAAGAACTTTGAATTTATAAGAAAATAAGAAAAATAATGAACTATTATAATTGAAATGTTTTTTATCTTTTAAATTCAAACAAATAATATAAAAAAATAAATAAATAAATACAACTAATGAGCTTTAATTTGGGAACTAATTAAAAGGTAAGTTCATTAATGAAGTTGATATCTATTTATTACTACATTTATTGCAATTATTACATTAAAATGTTATGTGAAATTTAATAAAATAGAAAAACTCATAAAATTGACATGTGAAAAAAAAATTAATTCAAAATAATCTAAAAATGATATTTGACAAATTGAATGAGAGTGTGACATGTTGTAAAAAAACCTTAATTTATTAGAGTAGAGTTACCGTAAATTTTATAACATTTGAAAGAAAACTAAATACATATGCTTCAAGTTAAAAATAACATCGTTTTGATTTTTGAAAGTCAAACACCGACATTCTTTAGAGAGTGTTTTTCCCATAAAATTGAGATTGTGGTTTATGTTTGTACATGTTTGTGCTTAATATACGTTGTGATAAATATATATTTAATGGTAATTATTCTAAGGAGATAATAAATTAAATGGCGAAAAAAATTATTTCTAAGATTTATGAATCGCAAGTTCATTTCTTTTTTTTGCTCATGGGAAAAATGTTAATTTTGTTCAAATATAATTACTGTTGAGGAATGTATAAAGCAAATAATAAATGCCACAAATAATATATTTTGATGTCGACATATTTTATTTGTAAATAGTATATAATTTAAATTTACCTTTATATATTGGAAAATATATGAAAATATTTCTATGCTGAATTTTATTCCCTAAATATTATAAATATTTTACAAATGTTTTTAGATTTTAATTATTTAGTAAAAAATTATATCTAATCGGTGATTATATTTATACGTCTTGGAATTTAGTAAAATGTTGAATTTTTTTTAAGTAAATAACAATGAACTTTGCATGTACATTGCATTTAAATTTAGTTGTTTCTATTTCACATTCAATGTTATAACCTAATTATCTTATACATAATGTTGATTTACCTCTTTTGTTTGTTTTTTATATATATTATATAGAAATTGATCAAGAGTACTTCCTGTTTTTCATTCATAATGTTGAAAGGTATTTGTATTGAAGAAGTATATAAGATGTTAATAACTAAAAAAGTTTGATGTGGTTTACAGATGTATTTCTAGGATTTCTTGGATTTAATTTATTGTTGCAATGTTTTGCAAATCCCTCCTACCTGTTAAAGTTATATTTGTTGCAATTCTTTTACTTATACTAGCAATATAATAACATCTATTTACCTATAATGACAATCTACTTATGATTTTCATGCAGATAATAAAAAAGTTCATCTCCTATATTAGAATATTAGGTAAAGTAAGTTGTTATTGTTTGCAATTTGTGCAAAAAGGATGCAGTCATTTATTAAGTCGTTTGATAATGATTTTTCTATTATGAGTTTTATTTATTTTTACTTCAACCAGGTGTAAGGAAAAGCCCATTTGATGATATTCATGGACAATGTATGTATTTTTTAGTAAGAAAGACTTTTTTTTACATATCTAAATATTTTTAGTAAATATGTTTGAAACTACATTCATTAGGTAAAAAAATATAATTGATCTATTTTTATATAATTCATCATCCCGACCAACGAGCGGGTATAACACTAGTTGCAACGAAGAGTGGTGGCTGCAAATTCGAGAGAGAACCACAATCGTTTAATTTTGATTCTAATCGATGGTGATGTGTATTGTAGATTAAGATCTGTGTGATTTGCTTTTACAATTGATTTGATTCATTAAAAGTAAATTTTTTATAACTCATTTTTTACTATGGATTCAATCATAGCATAATAGTGTTTGATTCATAGTTTTAAAAACCGGTTTGAACCGCCCGGTTGGACTAGGAACCGGAGAAGGGAACGGTTCAATTAGCGGTGGTGGGTAGTGGCGGCGGTGGTGATGGTGGAAGTAGTGGTGGTGATGGTTGAATAGCTATAGTATTTAGTTTCGTAGTAATTTCTATATTAAAATAGCTATGTATTTTCAGCCCGTAAAAAATTCAGTGGCAGACTAACTACGGATTACGATTTCATCAAATTTTTCCGTAACTAGCCCTAAGTTTTCTATGATATTTTATTTCGTAGAAAAAACTGTAGCAAAAAAGCTACAAAAAGTCATTCGTAGCATATTCCATAGCAATATAGCTATGAAATTTCATTTCGTAGTTATTCATGATTTTTCTTGTAGTGATGATGGCGATAGAGATTGTGGTGGTGATGGTGGTTGCGAGTGTGGAGGCGGTGGTGGAAATTGTTGAGGTGGCGGTGGCAGTGGTGATGGAGGTGGAGGAGGTGGTGGTTATTATGATGGTGGTCGGACAGGTGGTTGTGGTACTCGCGAAGTTGGCGGTAGGGTTGTGCTTGTGGTAGTGTTCACGGAAGTGTAATTGATGGTGGTGGTGGCTGCAACAACAATGACGGTGACAAAGAGGGTTGTGGTTGTGGTGGTAGTAGCAATGGTGAAAGAGGAGGTGGTGTGTGGTAGTGTCGATTTGTGGTGGTGGTTGGGGATGAGGTGGTGGCAGGGGTTGCGGTGGTCGTAGTGGTCGCGACCCATTACCCACTACGACGGGGAATCCCCGATCCTTTTTGGTCGGGTCTATGCGGGTAGTGGGGAACCCATTATCCGCTAGGACGAGGTATCCTCAATCCATTTCGGTCCGGTCCTCGCTCGTAGTGGGGAATACTAGATTCATTTTCATCCCTAGTGCAAAGTTCCTAATAAGTTATCTACAAAAATAAAAATAAATAAAAAAATAACACAAGTCTATCACGGACAGAGTGTCGGTTCCTGATAAGTTTCCCACACGGACAAATTGGTGTTAGTCTATACGGGACTGATACTCAGTCCATGATATGTTCTATCAAATTAATATTCATGACCGATTCATCAACTTCTGATATATATATATATATATATATATATATATATATATATATATATATATATATATCGTCCGATTCGTCAAGGTATATTCTTAAGCTATTCACTCCACTTTTAAATTTCTTTTTTGGCTTTAGACCCAGTACATTGGGCATACATAAGGTACCCCGGGCATACTCGGAGGGTTGCATGGCACGAGGTTAGCCCCAGGTACGTTGGGCGTACGTCCGTCAGGGGCAAACCCTAATTTTTAGGGTTTGCACCCTATTTAAGCACCTTATGTCCCCCAAGCCTTCACCTTATCAGCCGTTGTTGGGTCATTGGATTGCGTCAATTGTAATTATTTTATATAGTCCACTTTATGTAACGGGTTGGGCCTGTCCACCGAGTGTCTTTAATGATTAGGGTTTAGCTATAAATAGTGCATGCATGCACCGTATCTCGGTTTATATAATCTTGTAACCCTACATTGCTTTTTACAGTAGCAATTCTTCATCGATCTATTCTAATTTAATCATTCAGCACAACTTTGATCATCGTGTTTGTAATGTCCCGACTCCCAGGTATAAATTTAAATCATTTTATATTCATTTTGACAAGGCAACTTGATGAGTTGGAGGCCCCAACTCGCTGAGTAGAGATTAAGCTAACCACGTGGATTTTAGAGTCAACTCGACGAGTTGGAGGACCCAACTCGACGAGTAGGAGTTGAGCGTGAAAACCCTAATTTTCAGGGTTTGCACCCTATTTAAAGAACCTTAAGTCCTTTACCTCGCCTCCCTCATCACCTTATCACCCTGAGAAACCCTAATCGAGCTATCTTCCATTGTAAGAGAGAGATAGATAGAGAGAGGCTAAGAGTGTGTGTTTTAGTGCATTCTTTGAAGGAGCTTGAGGTGTAAAAAGGGTTGGAACGAGAAGGAGTCTCTGGATCTGATATTCATTCAGTGTTATCAACCATTTGGAGGTAAAAAGTCATTACCTTGATCACTTGTTTGTTAGATCTTTCTATTTGAGAGTTTATGGCCATTTCTACCTTCTTTTTGGGTCATTTAGTTGGTTGAGCGTGCTTTGAAGGTGAGACCTCAGATCTGGACAATACTAGGTCCCTTAGGCCTAAATATTCAAGATTTATCAAGCTTTGGCCGACTTCCATGCATGCTTAAACCCTTTGTTGAGCTTTGTTTTAGCAAACTTAGTCCTATGTGTCATGCATGGACGTAAAGCTTGCAGCTTTATGGGGCTTTAGTCTCGCTTAAAAGCATCTGAATGAGTGATTGGGTTGAAGGAACTCGACGAGTTAGTTAGGGTTTCCCCTGTTATCCTGGATGATATGCAAACTCGGCGAGTTGGTGAGACAACTCGACGAGTTGAGTTGGACCTTCCCGATATTTCTAAGTGCATAAGGAACTCGACGAGTCCCATAGATGCACTCGACGAGTTGGGTCAACATAGACTATTGACTTGAGCATTGACTTCCGTTGACTTTTAAGGTGTCGTAATGTTGTGGACTTTGGAGGCCATGAAGGGGTAGAATGGTCTTTCACCCTTTCTGAGAGTTAGTAAAGGGGTTAGCTTAACATCTTTGGAGTTGTTATTATAAATTTTAATTAGGGATTATTTTGATATATGTAGGCGGAGTCTAGACCGACCGTTGAGTACGAGACATACTTGTTTTGCTTATGAGGTGAGTCTTCTCACTATACTTACCTGAGTGGTAATACTGTGTGACCGGAGGGTCTTTTCTGAGTTATTGACCGGAGGGTCTTATGTGCTTATACTGAGTTATATGATAAATTATGCATTCTGTCTTTGTGATTTATGTTGTATATTATTTTGTGCTTTATTGAGTTAGGACCAGAGAGTCCAAATCGAGCTGTGAGACCGGAGGATCCTCACTGAGATACAATACTAGAGGTCCAACCTGAGCTATGAGACCGGAGGGTCCTCACTGAGACACATGACCGGAGGATCCTTATTGAGATATAACCATGAGAGGCTAATTATTAGGTATGTGGTATTTTGGGGAACTCACTAAGCTTTGTGCTTACAGTGTTGTGTGAAATGTATTTCAGGTACATCTCAGGATCGCGGGAAGGCGCCGACATGATTGTACACACCAGCTAGAGTTTATGTTTTGAGGATTCTGGGATATTGTCAACCATTTTTATTGTCTTGTGTTTTGAACAACTTATAAACTTGGGTTTGAGAAATGAGAAATTGTGTTTTGTGTGGTTTTAAAATATAATTTTTTTTTGAAAATTTAGAGTGGTTCAAATTGGTATCAGAGACTTGGTTTGAGGGATTCGGATGTACCTTCGGGTATGTGTGGACTCAAACTGAGAATTTGAGAAAATTTTCTAAGAAGAAATGATTTCCTAGACGAGCAAAAGATTTTAAGAGGAAACGAGATGAAGCAGTGTGTACAATTAGCCAGAGCCGAACGGTGATTTCCCAAAATACCTTACTTGTTTATATTATGAGATATTTATGAGATATTAGAGTTTCATGCTAGGTGATAGGCTAGGTGTTTTAGGAATTTAGAGCTAGAGTTGCTTGATTCATGATGCCTTAGCCTAGGGGAATTGCCATTATCTACAATTTTCTATGTGTGTGTGTGTGTGTGCTGAGTAGGGGTACATAGGAAGGATCTTTTAGAACGAGTTCTGAGTCAATGAGTAATCTAGGAGAGATACATAGATGTGCATTTGAGGAATCTACTGAGAGAGTGGTTCGATATCTGTGAGGAATAGAGTACTTGTGAATTAGGATCTTAGGAGGAGGACTTGGGGCGACTATGGGTTGGTGTGGAAGGTTGTATTGGACCCATACTACTGAATGCACCGGATCGGTATGCAACCCAAGTAATAACCTTAGGATACTAAGGAGCATGTAGGGGTTGGTAATTGAGTGTGCCCTTTAGCTAGTCCCTGATGATCTATGTGTTTGTGTTTCAGAGAGACTATGGTGATTACCCGCAACAACCTCGGAGGTGGTGGTACTAGTGACGAGGAGATCTGCAGGATCATTGCTAAGGAGGTGGCCGCAGCTATCAGGGAGGCCATACCAGATATGTTCGGGTCTATTAAGACCACATTGATTGAGACTTTCAATGAGCGATATGCTGCTGTCACAGAGACTGCTGCCACCGCAGCCCTAGCAGTTGCGAGGCCACAGGGGGGAGACTCGTCGTTGTTTCGAGATTTCAGCAACGCGAAGCCACCCGAGTTTGACGGGACCCAGGACCTGATTTCTACTATGAGATGGATCTCCGACATCGACGGATGTTTCTATACATGTTCATGCTCAGAGCACTTGAGAGTTCAGTTTGCACTGAACCAGCTTCGCTTAGGAGCGAAGGACTGGTGAAAGTTCGTGACGACTGATTTTACTCCTGCAGATCATGTTGCAGTGACTTAGGAGAGGTTTACCCAGTTATTTAGAGACGAGTAGAGGGAAGGATTGGCCCAGGAGTTTCTGTCTCTCAAGCAGAAGACAAAAACAGTGACAGAGATTACGAGGATGTTTCATGAGAGGGCGTTGTTCTGCCCTGAGCATGTGTCTACTGACCAGGCACGTGTGAGCCGGTATTTGAGCATCTTGAGGAGAGATATTTGGGAGTTCGTGTCGAAATCGTCATATCGGACATTGGCTAAGTTACAGACCAATGCCAGGAGGAGAGAGATTGAGCTGGAGATTCATACCAGAGAGGAGGGAGAGTCTTAGGGAAGAAAAAGGAGACCAGTGCAGTCGCAGTCGGTGATGAAGTGGGCTAAGCCTGCTGATTCGAGAGCAGGAGGCCAGAAGGGCCGCACTTGTGGCAAGTGCGGCAAGAGTCACGAGGGATCTTGTCGAGCAGGGATTTTCTACAAATGTGGCAAGGAGGGGCATATGGCAAGGACTGCCCCAAGGGATTTTCGGTTTGCTTTCATTGCAACCAGACTGGCCACTGGAAGACCGAGTGTCCTTAGCTCACTCAGGGACCAGCCCAGGCTTCTGCTCCTGCCGTTTTGCGCGTTACTTGATGGCCAGGCGGGGAAGGCAAGGCTCCGAGAGCTCGTGGGAGAGCTTTCCAGCTGAGTGCGGAGGAGGTCCGCACAGCACCTGACGTTGTTGCTGGTATGTATCTCCTTATTCATGTTATTTTGAGATTTGTTATGCTTATATTGTGTTCATATAGGTACTTTTCTTGTGAATTTTGTGCTTGCCTTGGTGTTATTTGACTCCGGTGCGAGTCAATCTTTCGTGTCCTTATCCTTTAGTCGTCATATTAGTGTTAGACGTGAGACGTTGAGTTGACCGCTGATGGTTTCTATAGCCGATGAGCATGCGGTTTATGCCACCAATGTATTCCAGGGATGTGTTTTAGAGATTTTCGGTGTTGAGTTTCCGATAGATCTGGTGCCGATAGTGATGGGTGATGTCTGTGTCATAGTAGCCATGGATTGGTTCAGCCGGTTTGGAGTCGTGATTGACTATGTGCGTCAGATGGTGACCATACGAGACCCTAGTGGGGGAGTACTTACTATTCATGGGGAGGGAACTAAATCAGGATCAACTTTCTACTTTGCCTCCGGGGCAAGGCAGAGTCTACAGCAGGGATGTGTGGGCTTTTTAGCGTATGTGATGGATATGCGGGTTACCACTGAGAGGCCGATTTCTATTTCCGATGTTCCAGTAGTATGTGAGTTCCCGAATGTTTTCCCCAAGGAATTGTCGGGTGTGCCTCCTGAGAGACAGGTGGAGTTCCGGATCGATCTGATTCCGGGGGCGGCACCTATTGCCAAGGCACCTTATCGTCTTGCGTCACCCGAGATGTAGGAGTTATCCTTGCAACTCCAGGATCTGTTGGGGAAGGGTTTCATTAGACCGAGTTGCTCGCCGTGGGGAGCGTCGATCATTTTTGTCAAGGAAAAGGACGGTTCACACCAGATGTGCATCCACTACTGGGAGTTGAACAAGCTGACGGTGAAGAACCGTTATCCACTACCGAGAATCGATGATTTGTTTGATCAATTGCAAGGGCCGTCTTGGTTTTCCAAGATTGATTTGAGATATGGGTATCATTAGATGAGAGTTTGCGAGGAGGATATCCAGAAGACGGGCTTTTGGACTCATTATGGGCATTACGAGTTTGTGGTGATGCCTTTCGGGCTCACCAATGCACCGACAGTGTTGATGGACCTTATGAACCGGGTGTGCTGGACCATGTTGGATCAGTCGGTGATCGTGTTCATCCATGACATTTTAGTATACTCGAGGTCTGGAGAATAGCACGAGGAACATTTACAGGAGATTCTTGGAGTGTTGAGCATGGAAAAGCTTTATGCCAAGTTCTCCAAGTGTGATTTCTGGTTACGAGAGGTCCATTTCTTGGGACACCTCATTAACCAGAATGGGATTTTGGTCGACCCGGCCAAGATCGAGGAAGTTATGCAGTGGGAGGTGCAAAGGTCCCCATCCGAGATCAGGAGTTTTCTGGGTATGGCAGGCTACTATCGGAGGTTTATAAGAGATTTCTCCAAGATTGTTTTTCCTCTCACCAAATTGACCAGGAAGGGTGTTATTTTCGCTTGGGGGCCTGAGCAACAGGCATCATTCGAGACACTTCGCCAGAGATTGTGCGAAGCTCCAGTGTTAGCCCTTCCGGAGGGAGTAGAGAACTTCGTAGTCTACTGTGAAGCATCCATTTCGGGGTTGGGTGCTATGTTGATGCAGAGGGGAAACGTGATAGCATATGCATCGAGGCAGCTGAAGCCTCACGAGACGAGATATCCCACCCATGATTTGGAGCTGGGGGCGGTGGTATTCGCCCTCAAGATTGGGCGCCACTATCTTTATGGTGTCCGGTGTACCATATACACGGACCATAAGAGCCTGAAATACCTTATGGATCGGCCCAATCTGAATATGAGACAGAGGAGGTGGTTGGATGTAGTGAAAGACTATGACTGTGAGATTTTGTGTCTTCCTGGCAAGGCTAATGTGGTAGCTGATGCCCTGAGTCGTAGAGCAGCGAGTGCTCCGATCCAAGACGTGTGTATGAGGATGACAGTGATGACTCCAGTCTTAGATACCTTTCGAGAGGCCCAAGCGGTGGCTATGAGACATGAGAACCGCAAGAGAGAACGGTTGATTGGGCAGATATATGAGTTTGAGACGGATGGACGTGGGCTTATGACCTACCAGGTGCGGATATGGGAGCCATACATGGGTGGAGCTCGACAAACTTTGATGGAGGAGGCCTATAAGTCGAGGTTTTCCATTCACCATGGGGCCACTAAGATGTACTTGGATTTGAAACTTGAATACTGGTGGCTCGGCATTGGGTGCCAACATCGATAGTGTCAAATCGTGATGTGCATTTTACTTAAAGGTTCTGGAAGAAACTTCATGAGGAGTTGGGTACCCGGCTACATTTTAGCACCCCATACCACCCTCAGACAGACGGACAGAGCGAGCGGACGATTCAGACACTCGAGGACATGCTGCGTGCATGTGCTATGGACTTTGGTGAGAGTTGGGACTCCTACCAGCCCTTAGCTGAGTTTTCGTATAACAACAACCATCACTCCAGTATTGGGATGCCTCCCTTTGAGCTTTTATACGGGAGAAGGTGCCAGACTCCCATCTGTTGGGGGGAGGTCGGTCAGAGAGTAATGGGTAGTACTGAGATAGTGCTCAAGACGACAGAGCAGATCCAGCCAGTTAGACAGAGGATACTGACGACCCAAAGTCGTCAGAAGAGTTACGCAGATCGGAGGCGTTCCGAGTTAGAGTTCCAGGTCGGTGATTTTGTCCTCCTGAAGGTATTCCTATGGAAGGGGTGATCCGATTCAGGAAGTGGGGCAAGTTGGGCCCTAGATACATTGGTCCTTTCAGAGCGATTTCTCGAGTAGGTAAGGTAGCTTATCAGTTAGAGCTGCCTGCAAAGTTGAGCCAGATCCACAACACCTTCCATGTGTCCCAGCTGAGGAAGTGTGTAGTCGATGAGACGACAGTGGTCCCTTTAGAGGACATTCAAGTTGGTGATCGCCTGAACTACATTGAGAAGCCAGTGGCGATTTTGGATAAGAAGATGAAGACCTTGAGAAATAAAGAGGTGCCCTTGGTGAAGGTTCAGTGGCATCATCGGAGAGGATTCGAGTGGACTTTGGAGTCAGAGTTTGAGATGCGTGAGCAGTACCCGGAGCTGTTTCCAGAAAATAACTTCGAGGGCAAAGTCTTATTCTAATGGGGGTGAATTGTAATGTGCCGACTCCTATGTATAAATTTAAATCATTTTATATTCATTTTGACAAGGCAACTCGACGATTTGGAGGCTCCAACTTGCCGAGTAGAGATTGAGATAGCTGTGTGGATTTTAGAGTCAACTCGATGAGTTGGAGGACCCAACTCGACGAGTAGGAGCTGAGCGTAAAAACCCTAATTTTCACGGTTTGCACCCTATTTAAAGGACCTTAAGTCCTTTACCCTGCGTCCCTCATCACCCTATCACCCTGAGAGAAAAGCTAATCGAGCTATCTTCCACTGAGAGAGAGAGAGAGAGAGAGAAGATAAGAGTGTGTGTTTTGGTGCATTCTTTGAAGGAGCTTGAGGAGTAAAAAGTCTTGGAACGAGAAGGAGTCTCTGGATCTGGCATTCATTCAGTTTTATCGGCCATTTGGAGGTAAAAAGCCATTACCTTGATCATTTGTTTGTTAAATCTCTCCATTTGAGAGTTTGTCACACCGCAAACCGGAACGGCGGAAACGTTCGGGGGCAGAGGACGTCATGCTATGTATCACAACACATGCATCATAGTAATCAAATTAACAAAAACCATTGTATTAATAATATAAATTTTACATTATGTTCAAAACATTTCATGATTTACATTATAAAAAAAGATAAGACGTAACGCTCCGTCTTCGCAACACCTGAGAGAGTACCTGTCTACTAACGATCCTAAGAATACAAGTGGTTTGAAAAAGTGTCAACATTAAAGTTGGTGAGTTCATAAGTATTTTTTTTATAAAAAGTATACTCTTTGTTCTTTGGAAAAGTTTGTCTGTTCATCCAGAAAATCCTATATTTTCTAAATACGTAATATGACCGTAATTGTTCTTTCTATGATCATTTAGTGAATACTAATTATATATAATACAGATCGATTAGACAGTTGAATGTGTGAATCTGCCCTAAGCCCACAACCAATCAAAGAATAAGAAGTAAGGCGGAAGTCACACATTCCACTGTCTACCGGATATTTATTATATATAACCCTAGCGTATTCACCAAGTAATCACAGAATTAACATTAATGATTCTCTTAGATATGATGAATGTGTTTCCTTCAGAAAATCCTATATTATCTTGGTAAAATGCAACCAAAATAATTCCTTCTACAATCACTTAGTTTATACTAGCTATATATAACCTAATATCGAACAGACAGTTGAATGTGTAAATCTGCCCTAAGCCCACAACCAAATAAGTAACAGGAAGTAAGGCGGAAGTCACACATTCCACTGCTTATCGGATATTATTTATATATAACTCTGATGTATAAACTATGGAATTATAGAATTAACCATTAAACATCCTTTATGTTATACTAATTTGTAAATAAGTGTTAAACCTTTTGTAAATATACTCCTAGTTCCACATTCTCTTACTGTAAAACATTGTTTTCAGTAATAATTGTCATTGTTTTTAGAAAGTTAAATCGAAACTATTTTCCTTTAAAATGACGATGTTTATCATAGAAAATTCTATATTTTCTATAAAACCGATTTGTAGTCTTAATCGTTATAATACCGAAAAGCTCAAGTATAATTATTATACTTACTTTAATGATATCTAGTTTTGTTTATAAGTTAAACTAGCTGAGGATGTGTTTTCCTTGAAAACATGATGTGACGATACTACCCTCCTATGATCACTTAGTATATACGATCCAAGACGTGTGTATGAGGATGACAGTGATGACTCCAGTCTTAGATACCTTTCGAGAGGCCCAAGCGGTGGCTATGAGACATGAGAACCGCAAGAGAGAACGGTTGATTGGGCAGATATATGAGTTTGAGACGGATGGACGTGGGCTTATGACCTACCAGGTGCGGATATGGGTGCCATACATGGGTGGAGCTCGACAAACTTTGATGGAGGAGGCCTATAAGTCGAGGTTTTCCATTCACCATGGGGCCACTAAGATGTACTTGGATTTGAAACTTGAATACTGGTGGCTCGGCATTGGGTGCCAACATCGATAGTGTCAAATCGTGATGTGCATTTTACTTAAAGGTTCTGGAAGAAACTTCATGAGGAGTTGGGTACCCGGCTACATTTTAGCACCCCATACCACCCTCAGACAGACGGACAGAGCGAGCGGACGATTCAGACACTCGAGGACATGCTGCGTGCATGTGCTATGGACTTTGGTGAGAGTTGGGACTCCTACCAGCCCTTAGCTGAGTTTTCGTATAACAACAACCATCACTCCAGTATTGGGATGCCTCCCTTTGAGCTTTTATACGGGAGAAGGTGCCAGACTCCCATCTGTTGGGGGGAGGTCGGTCAGAGAGTAATGGGTAGTACTGAGATAGTGCTCAAGACGACAGAGCAGATCCAGCCAGTTAGACAGAGGATACTGACGACCCAAAGTCGTCAGAAGAGTTACGCAGATCGGAGGCGTTCCGAGTTAGAGTTCCAGGTCGGTGATTTTGTCCTCCTGAAGGTATTCCTATGGAAGGGGTGATCCGATTCAGGAAGTGGGGCAAGTTGGGCCCTAGATACATTGGTCCTTTCAGAGCGATTTCTCGAGTAGGTAAGGTAGCTTATCAGTTAGAGCTGCCTGCAAAGTTGAGCCAGATCCACAACACCTTCCATGTGTCCCAGCTGAGGAAGTGTGTAGTCGATGAGACGACAGTGGTCCCTTTAGAGGACATTCAAGTTGGTGATCGCCTGAACTACATTGAGAAGCCAGTGGCGATTTTGGATAAGAAGATGAAGACCTTGAGAAATAAAGAGGTGCCCTTGGTGAAGGTTCAGTGGCATCATCGGAGAGGATTTGAGTGGACTTAGGAGTCAGAGTTTGAGATGCGTGAGCAGTACCCGGAGCTGTTTCCAGAAAATAACTTCGAGGGCAAAGTCTTATTCTAATGGGGGTGAATTGTAATGTGCCGACTCCTATGTATAAATTTAAATCATTTTATATTCATTTTGACAAGGCAACTCGACGATTTGGAGGCTCCAACTTGCCGAGTAGAGATTGAGATAGCTGTGTGGATTTTAGAGTCAACTCGATGAGTTGGAGGACCCAACTCGACGAGTAGGAGCTGAGCGTAAAAACCCTAATTTTCACGGTTTGCACCCTATTTAAAGGACCTTAAGTCCTTTACCATGCGTCCCTCATCACCCTATCACCCTGAGAGAAAAGCTAATCGAGCTATCTTCCACTGAGAGAGAGAGAGAGAGAGAAGATAAGAGTGTGTGTTTTGGTGCATTCTTTGAAGGAGCTTGAGGAGTAAAAAGTCTTGGAACGAGAAGGAGTCTCTGGATCTGGCATTCATTCAGTTTTATCGGCCATTTGGAGGTAAAAAGCCATTACCTTGATCATTTGTTTGTTAAATCTCTCCATTTGAGAGTTTGTCACACCGCAAACCGGAACGGCGGAAACGTTCGGGGGCAGAGGACATCATGCTATGTATCACAACACATGCATCATAGTAATCAAATTAACAAAAACCATTGTATTAATAATATAAATTTTACATTATGTTCAAAACATTTCATGATTTACATTATAAAAAAAGATAAGACGTAACGCTCCGTCTTCGCAACACCTGAGAGAGTACCTGTCTACTAACGATCCTAAGAATACAAGTGGTTTGAAAAAGTGTCAACATTAAAGTTGGTGAGTTCATAAGTATTTTTTTTATTAAAAGTATACTCTTTGTTCTTTGGAAAAGTTTGTCTGTTCATCCAGAAAATCCTATATTTTCTAAATACGTAATATGACCGTAATTGTTCTTTCTATGATCATTTAGTGAATACTAATTATATATAATACAGATCGATTAGACAGTTGAATGTGTGAATCTGCCCTAAGCCCACAACCAATCAAGGAATAAGAAGTAAGGCGGAAGTCACACATTCCACTGTCTACCGGATATTTATTATATATAACCCTAGCGTATTCACCAAGTAATCACAGAATTAACATTAATGATTCTCTTAGATATGATGAATGTGTTTCCTTCAGAAAATCCTATATTATCTTGGTAAAATGCAACCAAAATAATTCCTTCTACAATCACTTAGTTTATACTAGCTATATATAACCTAATATCGAACGGACAGTTGAATGTGTAAATCTGCCCTAAGCCCACAACCAAATAAGTAACAGGAAGTAAGGCGGAAGTCACACATTCCACTGCCTATCGGATATTATTTATATATAACTCTGATGTATAAACTATGGAATTATAGAATTAACCATTAAACGTCCTTTATGTTATACTAATTTGTAAATAAGTGTTAAACCTTTTGTAAATATACTCCTAGTTCCACATTCTCTTACTGTAAAACATTGTTTTCAGTAATAATTGTCATTGTTTTTAGAAAGTTAAATCGAAACTATTTTCCTTTAAAATGACGATGTTTATCATAGAAAATTCTATATTTTCTATAAAACCGATTTGTAGTCTTAATCGTTATAATACCGAAAAGCTCAAGTATAATTATTATACTTACTTTAATGATATCTAGTTTTGTTTATAAGTTAAACTAGCTGAGGATGTGTTTTCCTTGAAAACATGATGTGACGATACTACCCTCCTATGATCACTTAGTATATACGAGTTGTATATAACCGAGATCGAACAGACAATTGAATGGGTGAATCTGCCCGAAGCCCACAACCAAACAAGGAACAGGAAGTAAGGAGGAAGTCACACATTCCACTGTCTACCAGACTTCAAGTTTATCTAACCCTATTGTATATACTGAGTAATCACATAGTTAATATTCCTTGAGATTGTTTAAGAAAAAGTATATTACTACGTAAATATATCGTTGTTTTCTCCTTGTGAGTTCTTATAACCATACTAATATGACGGATATCCTGATATGACATGAATCGTTTCTCAATATCAAAAATGACGTTTGTCTCCCAGAACGACTGTAGCTAATAGTCAGGGCGCGGGATTGTCAGTCCCGTATAGATCTATACACAAACTCACGCTCTCCCTCCAGGAGACTCTGGTTCATAAGGCTAGACTTCCACTGGTACTTATGTAAGTACACGAAGACGTGTCTCAAAAATAGCTTCAACGAATTTACAAGTAATAATGCGAAAACCTTTTTATAAATACAAGTAATTTGTAAAAAGATCCATTTGTTCCATAAATTATACTTATTATAGTTTATAAGTTTATTTCCATGTTTTAACCTGGACTTTGTAAAATACTTCATATGATTCATAAACTATACCTATTATAGTTTATAACTTTATTTCCGTGTTTTAACCTGGACTTTGTAAAATAGTTCATATGATTCATAAACTATACATATTATAGTTTATAAGTGTATTTCCGTGTTTTAAAAAGTTTCACGTTTAAATACAGATTGATGGTAAGAAAAATATAATAAGTAAATTATATTTTAAAACACAAAATTTATTGTGTTTTACTTGTATTCCATCCAAAAAAACATTGAAAAGGCATGGAAAAATATGGGGGTATGAACACACCTTTTGTGAATTTCTGGTTGATGATACGGTGCAGTAGAGTTAAATCCACAAGTTAGCACTTGTGACAAAAGTCGAATCCTAATTTATATAAATATCAAAATTAAGTATAAATTAGACGTTATAATAATGTTTAAAGTGTTAAACAACACTTAATTATCGTAAGAAGACTTACAATAATACTTAGAATATTGTTTGTGTGTTTTTCGTGTTCTTCGTGAAAACTAGTGTTTTTATTTGTTTCGGCCCAATATAAGGAGATTGGAAGGTGTTTATGAATGATAATAAGAACAAAAGATGATACCTTGCAAGATTCTAAGAAAATACAAGGGATTTTCGCATGTTCTTGAGAGGAGAGGGGTTTTTCAGTTGAAGTTCTTGAGAGGATTTGAGATAATTTCGATATAAAGATGTAAGAATGAGCTTGTTTTCGGGTCTTTTATATATATATATATATATATATATATATATATATATATATATATATATATATATATATATATATATATATATATATATATATATATATATATAGTCATGGGTTTTCGCCCGAAAACTCTAAGTCGGCTCACATGTTTTCTGCCGAGAACACTACCCGAGATGATATGGTTTGATCGAAGATAAGAGTTGACCAAAGGGGTTTGCGGTCCGATGTGTTTACGGCCGTGAACCATTTGCAACACTTCAGTTTGCGGTCCGAGGAAAGAAGGTTGTTCGAGGTTTGCGGTCTAGGCGAGAATTCTCGGATTTTGTGCAGTTCACTTCTAATTTTTTGAAACACTTTTAATAACGGGTTTATGCACACTAACATTATTAATTTAACTTAATTAAATTAACAAAACAACATTATTGACTTTTGTTGACCTTGGGTTGACTTTTGTTGAGATTGATTAACTGAAAATAACGGGTTGTTACAGAGTTTATGGCCATTTCTACCTTCTTTTTGAGTCATTTAGTTGCTTTAGCATGCTTTGAAGGTGAGACCTCAGATCTGGACAATACTAGGTCCCTTAGGCCTAAAGATTCAAGCTTTATCAAGCTTTGGCCAACTTCCATGCCTTAAACCCTTTGTTGAGCTTTGTTTTGGCAAACTTAGCCCTATGTATCATGCATGGACGTAAAGCTTGCAGCTTTACGTGGTATTTCAGCCTTAGAAGGCAAGATCTAGAGTTTGGGACTTTAGTCTCGCTTAAAAGCGTCTGAATGAGTGATTGGGTTGTAGGAACTCGACGAGTTGGTTAAGGTTTCCCCCGTTATCCTGGATGCTGTTTAAACTCGACGAGTTGGTGAGACAACTCGGCGAGTTGAGTTGGACCTTCTCGATATTTCTGAGAGCAGGAGGAACTCGACGAGTCGCATAGATACACTCGGCAAATTGGGTCAACATGGACTGTTGACTTGAGCATTGACTTCCGTTGACTTTTAGGGTTTGGTCAAGTTGTGTACTTTGGAGGCCATGGAGGGGTAGAATGGTCTTTCACCCTTTTCGAGAGTTAGTAAAGGGGTTAGCTTAACATCTTTGGAGTTGTTATTATAAATTTTTTAATTAGGCATGATTTTGATATATGTAGGCGGAGTCTAGACCGACCGTTGAGTACGAGACATACTTGCTTTGCATACGAGGTGAGTCTTCTCACTATACTTACCTGAGTGGTAATAATGTGTGACCGGAGGGTATTGTCTAAGTTATTGACCGGAGGGTCTTATGTGCTTATACTGGGTTATGTGATATATTATGCATTCTATCTTTGTTATTTATGTTGTATATTATTCTATGCTTTATTGAGTTAGGACAAGAGGGTCCAAACCGAGCTGTGAGACCGAAGGGTCCTCACTGAGATACAGGACTGGAGGGTCCAACCCGAGCTATGAGACCGGAGGGTTCTCACTGAGACACATGACCGGAGGGTCCTTATTGAGATATAGACATGAGAGGCTAATTATTGGGTATGTGGTATTTTGGGGAACTCAGTAAGCTTTGTGCTTACAGTGTTGTGTGAAATGTGTTTCAGGTACATCTCAGCATCGCGGGAATGCGCCGGCACGATTGTACACACCAGCTAGAGTTTATGTTTTGAGGATTCTGGGATATTGTCAAACATTTTTATTGTCTTGTGTTTTGAACAACTTATAAACTTGTGTTTGAGAAATGAGAAACTGTGTTTTGTGTGGTTTTAAAAATGAAAATTTTGTTTGAAAATTTAGAGTGCTACAGTGTTCCTTGTTTATGATTCAATTACCTGTTTGAAATCTGTCGATCTACTCATCTTTATTCTAACAACTAGGTGTGAGACCCGTGTACTACACGGGTTGATTAAAAATAAAGTTATATATGAAGATATAAATATCAAATATTTTTTAAAGTAAAATTTTATAATAGATATAAAAAAATAATGATTAAATAAGTAATTTCATTTATACTAATAAGAAAACTATTGACATTTTAGTAAGAAAATTACAAGTTAAAACTATAAGCATCAGATATGTAGTAGAACCGCTGAACAAGTTACAAGTTAAAACTAATAAGAAAACTATTGACATTTTAGTAAGAAAGGAAGATATGTAGCAGAACCGCTGAACAAGATCAACTCAAGCTACGAGAAAGGAAGTCTGAGTGGAACCAAGAATGTTCCAAATGATACATCATCTAAACATGATGAAACTCTTGTTAGAAAGTCGAAACCTAGGGCTAGTGTTCATAAGTCCTCTGAAAAATTTGCTGCTCAAAAACATCAAAGAAATGCGAGATATAATAAAAACCAAAAAGAAAGAAAGCAGTTCTGGAGATCCAAAAATCCTAACTTCGTTTATCAAGAAAAATCATCCAATCCAAATGCGAAAGTCTCTAAATATGTGAACCCTAGAAGTTTTTCAAAAACTCAGTCTCAGTCTCCACAGGTTTCAAAACAAAAAGTTTTTCAGAAACCCTCTTTTTCAAATCAAGCGAAACCTATGGAGAAGTCAAAGTGTCACTTGTCTCCTAACAAGAATGCTTCACACTCTGCCAAGACATCGAAAGATGTTAAGGGAAAATGAAAGATAGTTTCGGAGCCTAAAATTCCATTAAAGAGGTTCGATATTAACTCGAATAGAGTTTAGAAGAAATTGGTCAAGCAACACATCCAAAATAAACAAAGGAAAATATCCACAAAGGATAAAAGCTCAAAGGATAATAGTATCACTGTTTTTCAAATCACAAAGAAAGATTACTCCATCTTAATTAAAAGATCTTATTTAGTTGATGTTGCAATTACTTTTCCTGTGAAAGCCTCACGTGGACCCAAACAACTTTGGGTTCCTAAATCTCTTTGATTTTTGTAGGTGATTCGTGACGAGCAGTTTGAATCTGAATGGTACATTGACAATGGCTGCTCGCGTCACATGACAGGATGGAAGGAAGAGTTGAGGGAGTTTAGAGCACTGAAGGATGGAGGAAGAGTGAAATTCGACAATAATTCACTCGGAGAAATAAAAGGATATGGAATGATCACGAATGAGGAATTTTCCATTCGCAAGGTAGCATACGTGGAGGGCGTGCAACACAACCT
Source organism: Lactuca virosa (assembly GCF_052849685.1). NCBI lineage: Eukaryota > Viridiplantae > Streptophyta > Magnoliopsida > Asterales > Asteraceae > Lactuca > Lactuca virosa. Next base: position 210,923,278 of record NC_136432.1, read on the forward strand.
AATAAGTGTTTCTCAATTGGTTGTAGGTTCCGGATTGAAAGTCTCGTTCGATGATGAGGGATCTAAGATCATTGAAAAGAAGACCAAAAATGGTACTCCTAAAGTCTAAGCAAAAAGGCGAGATGTATCCACTAAATCTGAACCTCGTCAAAGGGAAACCTGTTATCTGCCTACTTACGAAAGCTTCTTTAGATGATAGCTGGTTGTGGCACCGTAGGCTCTCACACCTCAATTTCAAAGATATCAACAAACTTATTCTTGGTGATCATGTGCGAGGGCTTCCACTCTTGAAATTCAATAAGGAACATCTTTGTCCAACCTGTGAATTAGGGAAGCAGAGCATGAAGTGTCATCCAACATTTGTGAACACCAAAGTCATACAACCACTTGAACTTTTGCATATAGACCTTTGCGGTCCTTCTGCAATTGAAAGCATTGGTGGTAACAAATATATTCTTGTAATTGTTAAACATTTTTCCAGATTTAACTGGGTGCATTTTCTTAAACAAAAATCCGAAGCCACTCCCAAGCTCAAAGATTTTATAAAGCAGATAGAGATTCAACTGCGAAAGCTGGTTCGTAACATTCGTAGTGACAATGGTTTGGAATTCAAAAACTAGGTGTTTGAAGAATTTCTGACAGCAAAAGGAGTCACTCACAACTTTTCAGCTCCTTACACTCCTCAACAGCACGGGTTCGTTGAAAGACGAAACCGATCTTTTTGCGAAGCTGCGAGAACCATGCTATCATTTGCGAATCTGCCACTTTACTTTTGGGCGGATACTATTGGAAAAGTACGCTTCACACAAAATCGATCAATCATCAATAAGCGATTTTCTGTTACTCCCTGTGAGATATTGAATAATCGAAAACCTAATGTCAAGTTCTTTGACGTATTTGGTTCCAGGTGCTTCATTTTCAATTCTAAAGAGCAAAGGAGCAAATTTGATGTGAAGGTCGATGAAGGTATTTTCTTAGGGTACTCTCTGACTTCTAAGGCATATAGGTTTCTAAAAAAAGTCTAAAAAGATAGAAGAAACCTATTATGTCACGTTCGATGATAATTATTTAAAGAAGTATTAGAAGGATGGCAGTCAATCAAAGGAGATATTTCCCAAGCCGAATCCATCAATGATTCCACTCTCCAATCTCTACGATGAATTCATGAATTTATTTGATGAGCCAGAGAAAGCGATATTTTCAGAATCCAAAGCAGCAGATAACAAGGAGGAAGAATTGAAGAAAATTATCGATGAAGCTGCAAAGAATCTTGAAAGCGAGCCCCCGAAAATTATCCATTTTAGAGGTAGGGTTCTACATAAGCCTCCACACCTGGTACATCATTTCATGGGGAGCATTCAACTCCTCAAGTGACCCACGAAAGTCTACTCCAGGGGAAGAATCCAATTCTAGAAGAAGAGGAACATAAATCATTCGAGGGGGAGAATGAAAATACGAATGATGATTCGGATGTGCAGTCAGAATTTGAGGATGCAAATGTTGAACTGGACCCAAACTATGATCCTAATTACCCTCCTTTGACCAAATGGACCAGAGATCATCCCGAAACACAAGTAAATGGAGAATCATCTTCAGGAGTTTTTACGAGAGCACAACAAAAGGCAAAGCAGACTGCATTATTCTCTAAAGTGGAATATTGCATGTTTAATTTGTTTATCTCCAAAATTGAACATAAAAATGTTAAGGTTGCTCTTGATCATTCTGATTGGGTGCAAGCAATGCAGGAGGATCTTAATGAGTTCAACGGAAACAAAGTCTGGAGATTGATTCCCACTCCGAAGGATGTATCTGTTGTTGGTCAAAAATGGGTATTTCGTAACAAACTAGACAAAGAAGGAAATGTGATACAAAACAGGGTGCGACTAGTTGTTACGGGTTATTGCCAAGTAGAAGGTATTTATTACGAAGAAACCTTCGCACCAGTTGCAAGGCTGGAGTTTGTTTGCATCTTTCTGACATATGCAGCTCACAAGAACTTCGAAGTCTTCCAAATGGACGTTAAGTGTGCCTTTCTGAACGGGGAACTAGAAGAAACAGTATATGTGAAACAACCACCAGGGTTCATAAACGAGAAATATATGAACCACTGTTACATTTTGGATGAAGCAGTCTATGGTGTGAAGCAAGCTCCACGAGCCTGGTATAAAACTCTGACTAGATTCTTGAAACAAGCTAAATTTAAACAAGCTTCGGTTGACCCAACCGTCTTTCGCAAGAAATATGGAGACCATATGATGATTGTCCAAATTTATGTTGATGATATCATCTTTGGTTCTACAAATCCCAGTTTAACTGTTGAGTTCCGAAAGTTGATGGAAACTAAATTTGAGATGAGCTCTATGGGTCGGATTAACTTTTTCCTTGGTTTGAATATAAGACAGAGTCAGGAGGGAATTTTTATCAACCATGAGGCTTACACGAAGACTTTACTTGCTAAGTTTGGAATGGTGGGAGATTCGAAGGTGAAGGTTCCAATGGCATTCGGAACGAAACTAACACCGTCTTTGGACAAACCAGCTGCTGATATGACACTCTATCGTCAAATGATATGTTCTTTAATGTATCTAACCGCTAGTCGTCCAGACATCATGTTTTCTGATTGCTATTGTGCCAGGTTTCAAGCGAATCCTCGCGAACCCCACATGATTGCTGTCAAGAACATATTCAGGTATCTTAAACAAACTTCCTTGCTCGGAATATGGTACCCTTCAAGCTCAGGGTTTTTTGTGCAAGCGTTTTCGGATGCTGATCTCGGAGGTTGCAGTATAGATCAGAAAAGTACAACGGGAGGATGTCAATTTCTTGATGGCAAACTTGTTAGTTGGCAATCAAAGAAACAAACCTGCATATCCCTATCAACTGTTGAAACAGAATACATAGTCGCCGCCTCTTGTACTTCACAAGTTATCTGGATTCAAAGTCAGCTTCGTGACTATGGTATCAATATGAAGCGAATCCCCTTGTATTGCGATTCTGAGAGCGCCATTCGCATATGTCACAACCCAATGCAACACTTTAAAACCAAACACATTGCACTGAGGTATCACTTCATTAAGGATCATGTAGAGAATGGAAACTTGGAGATTCACTTTGTTACATCAGCTGATCAGCTGGCTGACATCTTTACAAAAGCCTTACCTTAACAAACCTTTAATCGCATTCTTCAAGGCTTAGTAATGATTGAAGCTGAATCAGTTCTAAAACTACCTTCGCTCTAAGAAAGTATTGATTGAACTGCGAATAGGTGTGAACGTTCGTAGTAATTCGTAGTCAATTGTTCATCCGTGAAAGTTCGTAGTGACTCGTAGTCCACTAATCATTCGGAGGTTCGAAACTTCTTGTATACTTTTGTATATTTCTTGTGTTATTTAATTTTTCTGTTTTTAATTTCTCTTTCATAAAATTCAAAATCCAAAAATATTTTATTTCTTTATGTTTTTATTTCTTTTTTAGAAAATTTAAAATCCAAAAATATTTTATTTCTTTCGGTTTTTATTTCTTTTTCAGAAAAATCAAAAACTCAAAAATATTTTCTATTTTTATTTTTATTTTTATTTTCTTTTTATATATAACAATCGAAACAATAGATAATTGAGTAGGATTAGCATATCATATCATGATACTCTCAATTACGAATGATGGGGCAGGTATTGGATTTCTAATCTTTACACTAGTTAAGTGTCCCTAGAAGCATGTTGCTGCATGTAGTCTGAAGCCTCTGAGACTATATGTTGAAGCCTTAATGAAACGATAATACCAATCATTTCTTCCCAATTAGGCTGTTCACTCACATAAGTCATGAGCTACCTTACTCTTCTCATATTGAGTTAAGAGTTAACTGCTTGGTCACTTTCGCATAGCAGATGTACACTTTTCTTTAGAACCTCCTACCACTACTTCTCCATCACTTTCGCATTCATAAATGTAACCCTTGAGGCTCTCAGAAATTACCACTGAGGTTTATGGTTGCACAATCATTGTGTTTATGATCTTAAATTCCCTATAACCACGAACTGAGTGAAACCCAAAATCCAACACATATTTAAGAATTGACGGTGAATAATATAAATGTTCTAGCTCTTTCACCAAGGAATTAACGAATGTCCACCTTCGTGGCTTGTACCCTGAAATCTCTTTTTATTTTTGTGCGATCTTAATGAAATGTTCTAATCCTAAGACGTTTCTTCCCAATAGATCCAATTTTTATTTTTTCTTGAGATTTCTATACTTATCCAAGTCACTTAAAATAATTCCAAAGCATACATGTTCTTATGACTACACTGGTCATACAAGTACTTCATCCGAACGTTCGGACTTATTTCAAGTTTTGGAGTTTGGTTGAAGATGAAGCCGCCCATTATCCTTTATTAAAAGAAGCCTTTCATTGTTTCTCATCCACTACAAGAAAAACGCGATTTTGCTACGAAAGGAATCCGTTGCGAAAAGCTGAAATTCCGTTGCAAAAGACGAATAGCGACAGAATTTGCAACGACCGATTTCCGTCCCTAAAAACGCCGTAGCGAGGATTTGCAACGGAAACGAGAATTCCGTCACAAATTTGACAACGGAATGAAATCCGTGGTAGGTGGTATTACGTCGTGTATTCCGTAGTAGGATTCCATCAAAAAATATGTGGTAGTTATTCCATCACAAAATCTGTGGTGGTGATTCCCTAGCAACTTCCATGGTGGTGATTCCCTAGCAAATTCTGTGGTGGTGATTGTTGGGTTATGAGCATTCTAACACTCCTAAGTGTACATGCAACCCTAAATACCTTGGATCTATGTTTTCTCTATTATACATACAATTATGAACATCCAAGGTATTATCCTAATCTAGCATACAAAATAATAAATATAACAAGATAGAATACATACCTCTTCGATGTAGAATGTCTTCATGAAACTTGAGTGCCTAGTGCCCCAAGTGTGACACCTCAAATGGTTCACACAACACCAAATACACTTGGAATAACTTGAGAGAAACTTGAACACTCCTTGAAATCGTCTAGCCCTCACACTCACATATTAGTGCACGATTTCTTGAGCCATGGGATTCTTTTATATGGTGGCTATTAGGGTTACACCATGTAACTCATAACTTTACCCATTCCTTATGCTCCATGGATTTTAACCTCTATGGAGTATCCATGGGTCACCCCATGGACTTAGTCCAACATAAGGAATCTTGGATCACAAGCCCACATATATAAGAATGAATGATTTACACAATCAACCCATATATTTAATTAGTCTCCTTTTGATCACTTAATTAATTCCAAATTAATTCTTGATCAATACTAATTAAATAACCTTATTAATATATTAGAACTTATAATATATTAACCAACCTTAAGTGTTATTTCTCTCATTATAGTCTATCCAAATGCATGATGCTATGCAACCCAAATGGACCATGTCGGGTCGGGTCAAGTCTTACCAATTATAGTTATGGACTTAGACATTAATCCAACAGTCTCCCACTTGGATAAGTCTAAAACTATTATTGCGTATGACTTCAGGAACCGATCAGCAATCATAGCTCTCAAAAGCTTCTGTCAAACTCTGACCTTGTCGATGAACTCTGACCTTTGTCAATGACTTGTCCATTAGATAAGGGATCATATATTCCTCCATTCTAGATATCATATGGACTGAGACATGGATTATCAATCATTCTCTCTGTCAATTTGTTGTTTCCCGATTTCCGATTCATGATGACTGACTGATTGAACAAATCAAATCAGTCCTGGCTTGGCCAAGCACTCACATGTATCATCTTTAAATCATCGAGGGGCCCATATATATCGCTTTTATCCCGAAGGTAAAAGGAATGGATAAACTTCGACTCATATGGCTTGTTCTACTACTTGTTAAATCATACACAAAGGCACGTTTTATAACATCGAGTTACCAATGCGTTTTTGTGCAATCAATGTATAACCAACTCATAGTAACAACTCATATCTCTAGGTTTGAAGAATATAAGATATTATCGTCTCATGATCACTCGTGATAAAATCCATGAAGTGATTCAAATGAGCGCGGGTTGAATCCAATACTCAGAACTTATGAGCACTCATGAGTGTTGTAGCACCACTTTGTCCACCAACTTGGACCTCTACAAACCAACCCATGACAGTCTTGATTCATATCTACTTCCAACATATGACCGACTGTGGATGGTTTGAATAACTTAATCATTCAGGAAGAGCGACTTAGTTATTCTGGAAGTCAAAACATGCAAAGTGAAACACAAGAATAAATGAATCAAATATGGTATCAAACCCTATGAATATAAATAAACACTTTTATTTATCACCATACTGATTACTCATTATTCATTGTTTCGGTTTTATCAACTTTATACTTGAATTTAAAACAATAGTTGTCCCATGCTCCAAGTATGTACACTATGTTTTCTAAACACTAGTCATGCCATACACCAAGTATGCATACTATGTTTGTCTATGATATTTACTTTGTAAAATAGATCAATTGAACATCACTCCAATGATCCTCTTTTCACAGTCCCAAATCCTTACTGTAAATGCAAGAATTCCAAATTCATGCCATTTACTGAAATCTGTTAGATTCTAAACTTATATGCATTGATCCTCTTAATGATTATGCACAAAGTCAGAAAGACTTGACAACAATCATTACAGAGCATTCCAAAGGAGATCAGCTCCTTGGAAACATCCTTCTTTCATTAAGTTTCCTAATCTTACACAGATTGAATAATTTCTAACTTTGAAACATTTCCATATTCCATTTTGACTATCACTTTTGAACAAGAGTTGCCTCCTTACAGATTATGTCAATATGGTCCTTCCAGAATTAACATTATACTTCCAACTGTCCTTGAGTAACCAATCTTTGGTAAACCTTAGATTGTCCTCGACAATTGCTTAATCATTTTAGTCATATCCAATTCTAGACCTTTTCCCTTCATAATGCCCCGGGCATTTGGAAAATTTTAGAAAGGATGAATATAGCACATGTAATCGATCCTATATCCGAAGCATATGGGACACGATTCATGATGTCTCACATAAAGACTAAACCAGTCTTTTGCTATAATATTTCCATTTCAATTTGCCAAGTTCTCAAAATTCAGATTATGAAAAGGGATGCCGTAATCATAATCGAATTTTAGAACGCAAATAATGGACCCATATATAGAATTTCCTTATGTTGAGCCATTCCAACATGAAATTCATATATATATATATATATATATATATATATATATATATATATATATATATATATATATATATATATATATATATATATATATATATATTCTTGATTAAATACGATTAAAATCTCAATCTAAGCTTTTAGAATTGAAATGAAGTATAATTTCCTCTCCCTTAATTATAGCAAAACAACTTTTTCAACCCCTGCAACCGCACGAATTGAAACTTTTGTTTTCTATAATTAACATTGCTAACTTGCAACCTTTGTCATAATTATCATGCTCCCACTAACATGATGATTATTAGCATAACACTTATGCTCCCACTAGCTTTGACATGTACTCAGAAATCAGTTGACTTTCTTACCAAAGTTCAGATTTCTGATACTAGATTGTTTTGATAAAACTTTATCAAAATCATACACCTCTCTTAGATAGCTCACATGTGTGTCTAAACAATTTTAGAACTATGAAAAGGGATGTCGTAATCATAGTCTCAATTGTTTAGACCTTTGCCACTTCTCATAAGTCCATGTTAGTGTGCCGGTAAACCACACACGCTCCACTAACGACTTTGAGAATGCAAATATCACAATTGCTATCTAGCTAAAATCTACTTAGTGAAAGTGTTTCCTCACCATCATTTTCATGAATCAGAGAGAAACCTTATTACACTTAGATTTAATGGTGTATGTGTTCTTATCCACGTGAATTGTCAAAACCATAGTCACAAGACAAGGATAATGACAAATTCAAACTCATATGGACTGAACTCAATCTTAATTTTTTGCCATCTGGTAGCTCAAGGGTCTGCCATTGCTTCCAAGTAGCTGTGCAACCAATTGAGAAGTCTCAGAACTCCTATGCAAAGCCAACTTGAATAGGCACAGACATGTCGACACGATAGGTTATAAACCTCAAGTCGTGTGCTAGTGAAGAACTTCAGGTTTTATTCTTGATTAGTTCTTGAGACTTTCAAGACCTTTAAGACTCCCACTGTCCTCTTGACATATAAGACTTTCTTATCAGATATTCAAGAGATAGTGTGGATTCTAATCAATACAAACATTTCACACAATTGGCCTTAGTTGGTCTTTGTTTTATCCAAAACATCACAACTTACCAATTTCAAATGTACAAGAGTAGAAAACTTTTACTCTTACCTTTGACAAGTGTTTTAAACCTTCTTTAAGACATGTCACTCAAGTTACAATCTTAGAGTATAACTCTAAGAATTGTTTTGGAACGAAGTATGACTCATCTTTTTGATTTAACCATTTCAACAATTCATGACTCCTCTTCTTAGTCATAAGAATGCACTAAGATGACTTTAGAGGACCAATTGTGATATGGTATCTTAATCATTAAGATGATCATAAACATGATACTAAAGTACTCTCCCATCTTTTTAGATTTGAGAAACTTTTATCTTTCTGCCATACTTTGATTCTTCTTATTCGTTCTGTCTCACATTGAAACTTGTCCAATGCTACAGACTTATACTTAAACTTATAAGTATAACCATATTTACTGAACTTAAGTAAATCATGACGAATAGTCTTCTTGATCTTTTGTGGTGGACTTGACCAGTGCACAAGAATGTGTACTCGATCCTTTAGTCCTTTCCTTATTCACATAAGGAATTAGTCTTAATTTTCCAAGCTGAAAGTTCTCATTCATCATACTATACAACTCGCATGATTCCAAGTTTCAGTCCAATTGAACCTTGAGTGATGAGAATCTTTCCTTATTTGGTAATATTAGACACTACCACAACCGAAAGAATCAAATCCATTTTTCCAATATTGCTATCAATGGAATCTTATAAGCAACAACTTTTCACAAATGCCATTGTAAGGATACTAAAAATAAATAAAATCAAAACCTTTTTCTTTTATTTTAAAACTTTGCGGAAAAACTTATCCTTACAATCCATATGAAAACCTTGTTGTTATCTATTCCTAAGCAATATAAATATCATAACTCTTAAGTAATAGCCCAAAATTCTGATCACCGAACCATGCGATTGAAATCCATCTTCGCGATCAGAATCAGCATGTACTTAATAGAGTTAGACAATGGACTTTACCTGAAGTAGAGCCAAACTTATTGACTTTAACATCCTTAGGTAAATTTGGCAGCTTCGTGACCAATGCCCCTTCCTTTGGCAATAGTTACCTATGGACCCTTGATAATGGGACTATCTCAGACTTCGCCTCTCTCTTTACCATTGGGTCAACCGAGTTGACTATGGCCGATCCCTTTCCATTGGGAAGAGAGAGCTTTACTGGATATCCAATGTCATCATTGTCAATGTCCATAGCGTTTTAGGAAGTTGATCTTAGCAAATAGATAAGATCATTAAGGGTCTTGTCTTAGTCTGTTTCATAGGATTCCCAAAAGAACTCACTATGTGACTTAGAAAGTAGTTGAGCCACCAACTTTCTCAAGACTTTGACACCCAACTCTCCCGGCTTGTCAATATGTGACTACATCTCCAAGATGTGATCACACCTAGACCTTGCCTTGACAATAGGGCTTGAGTGACCTTAAACTTTTTAGGAACTTGTGGGTTAGGGAGAATAATTGGAGGAGGTGAAAGAAGTATGATATCCATGGGACATCATCTTCATTTAGGAAAGCTTGTTTCAAGAGATTTGGGAAGATCATAAATGCCTAGACCAGACATCTTTTTGGGAGATATTCAAGATAGTTGATTTAAAGTCCTTAATATGACACCCAATATGAAATATTAAGGCTAGGACCCAACAAACTATTTTATAACTTAGAAGAGGGATGTCGTAATCCAAGCTATAAAATATTTGAAGGTAGGTGAATGACGATTCACCAATTTCCACCATGAAAAACGAAATAATTTATTTGGTTTTAATTGGATTTGAAAGTCCTAGATCTTTGAGATTCATTGAACTGTTCAAAGGCATGTTTCAATCTCGAGTGTGCCCTTCAGGTTTTGTGACTGGGATGCCGAGGATCACAAAACAAGGTGTGAATAACCATGCAAATATACTTGGTACCCTTAATATTTACCCCTTAATCAGTGTGCCGGTTAACCACACACGCTCCACTGATACTATAATAAATATTAAGTTACCCTTTGCCTACCTTGTTAAGTCCAGGTTAGTGTGCCGGTTAACCACACACGCTCCACTAACGACTTAAGCAAAGTGCAAAGTGTAATTTCATGGGTTAGCACCAAATTCACATTTTCCTAAGTAACTAAGATTGGGTATTAATAAGAGTTTAGTTACTTAGTATTTATCATTAATACTTTTAATGAAAGGAGAATTATAGTCCTTGTCCTACCCGTTCGGCTAACGACCCTCCACTAGTCAAGGAAGCGGTGGGTGAGAGTGGACACCCATTAAACTGCCATTTTATAGGCAGTAACCTTATACCCCCCTTATAGACCGGCTTCGTGAATGAGGCCTACTAACGGTAAGACTGACTTTACTCTTATACATATACATAAATATTATTAACTTATAATATTATAAAGTATATGGGTTGAATTTTAACTTTTAAAATTCTAAGGGCTAACTTGGAATTAAAGTATTCATAAGTGAACTTTTTCAAATTCCAAAACTTGAGGGCAAGTTTTGAAACAATTCAAAACTAATTAATTCCATAACTTATGAGTTTAAAGTAGTTTTAATTAAAAAAAAACTCTTCAAGTTCCATAACTTGAGGACAAGTTATGGAAGACTTTAAACTAATTAATAAAAAAAATAACTTTTGTTTATTGTAACTTATGGAACTAATTAAGGTTACACTTTTTTTTTAATTTAATGAAGATACTGTTGAACCTCCATAACTTGAGGACAAGTTATGGAGTCATAAAACCATTTAATTAGAACTAGACTCTTCATTTTGTAACCTTTGCCAACTTTTATGAGTTTTATGATTCTTAAATGTGACTTTTCATATAACTTGAGGACAAGTTACAAAACACACTTTGGAATCAAATCTTAGATTAAAATGGATTGAAAACAACTATTTCGCACAACTTTTCTATTAATCTAAGAACCTCATAAGAACAAGATAATTCAAATCATCAATCTTCAAGAAATTAGCATGAACATACAAACTAATACAAATCTTGAAATTATGACAATTATCTTAGAAATTGGATTAGCATGAACATTACCACATCAAAAACAAGTTTATAAGTCCAAAAACATCTTAGGGTAATGTTCCTAGTCCAATTCCAGCCAAAACAATCGAATATATGCATCCAACTCGATTTTTCAGCTACTTTTGCAAGTATAACAAGAAAACAAGCCTAGGCTCTGATACCACTGTTGGGTTATGAGCATTTTAACACTCCTAAGTGTACATGCAACCCTAAATACCTTGGATCTATGTTTTCTCTATTATACATACAATTATGAACATCCAAGGTATTATCCTAATCTAGCATACAAAATAATAAATATAACAAGATAGAATACATACCTCTTTGATGTAGAATGTCTTCATGAAACTTGAGTGCCTAGTGCCCCAAGTGTGACACCTCAAATGGTTCACACAACACCAAATACACTTGGAATAACTTGAGAGAAACTTGAACACTCCTTGAAATCGTCTAGCCCTCACACTCACATATTAGTGCACGATTTCTTGAGCCATGGGATTCTTTTATATGGTGACTATTAGGGTTACACCATGTAACTCATAACTTTACCCATTCCTTATGCTCCATGGATTTTAACCTCCATGGAGTATCCATGGGTCACCCCATGGACTTAGTCCAACATAAGGAATCTTGGATCACAAGCCCACATATATAAGAATGAATGATTTACACAATCAACCCATATATTTAATTAGTCTCCTTTTGATCACTTAATTAATTCCAAATTAATTCTTGATCAATACTAATTAAATAACCTTACTAATATATTAGAACTTATAATATATTAACCAACCTTAAGTGTTATTTCTCTCATTATAGTATATCCAAATGCATGATGCCATGCAACCCAAATGGACCATGTCGGGTCGGGTCAAGTCTTACCAATTATAGTTATGGACTTAGACATTAATCCAACAGTGATTCCCTAGCAAATTTCGTGGTGGTGATTCCCTAGTAACTTCTGTGGTGGTCATTCCCTAGCAAATTCCGTGGTGGTGATTCCGTAGCAAATTTCGTCGTGCTGAATCCCTAGCAAATTCCGTTTGATGACTTCCTAGCAAATTCTGTGGTCATGAATCCCTAGCAATTTTAGTGGTGTATATTATATAAAGATTCCATATGGACCGATGGATAATTGATTTATAAATTACATCCAAATTATTTTGTAGTATTATATGAAAAACAAAAATAACAAAAAAATCAAATAACATTATATCATAAAATAATATAATAATTATTTATTACATGGAAAAAAGAAAGTGGCTAATCTAAAATAAATACTTTGAAATAAACAAATTCACGCTTTATGATCTACTAGTTTTGTAGTTGTTGAAAAGCACTAAAAACAACCATTGTCGATTGTAGTTGGTTATTAAGCTGCTCGATTCTTATGTTGTGTTGTTCATATTTGGCCTTCATTATTTCCATCGGTTCTTCGTTTTGCTCTTTTTGTTTACTCAGAAGGTCCCTAAATTCTTCCGATTCATCATTTTTGTCCATCATTTTTGTCCGGAATATAACATAGTTTCGTGAGTTATTCACTGCGATAAAACCATATCACCCTCACATCTTTTTTTCCCGTAGTCTTCATACATGTCTTCCAAGTAACTAATGTGGTAAGCTCCTCCTTGACCTATATACATGAAAGAATATAAGTTTTAAAAGGAGGGGACAAAAGATGATGCTTTCACATCCTAATCAAAAAAGACACTCAGAAGCTAGATGTAAAAACATAATAAAAGATCCATCTTCATACATTTTCTACTCTCGGATGACTGGAACGGGGATACCGTGAGTTTCTGTGTGCTTGTGTATATATGTGTAAGTTTTCATGTGTTTTAAAGAATCTGCAATATTTTAGATTTGAAGATGAAGAAGCTGGAGAGATACCCATGGCATATGTGGTGAGAGCAGCTGGATGTCAACTCGGTGAAGACCAAGTTATTAAATTTGGATGCTTAGAATCCTTTGGTTTTGGTCTCATCACAAATACCTCATTGCTATATTTCCCATTATACCCCCCACAAGCAACCAGATAGTGTTCACCATCTATTAACACTGATGATACAGACAACCCCTGTTTTATTTTAAAAAAAATTATAATAAATAAGATTGTAAATAACAAAGAAAAATATTTGTATACAAAAATTAAAATGGCGACCTCGCTGGCGAGTGGATCTCTTCCCTTCACATTTGTCAATGTTCAGATAACAAGTTTTGACATATCCATCACCAATGTCTCCAAGGCACCTGCAACATAAGGTTATATTGAGGTTTTATAAATTATAAACAAGTCAAACCTTATTTTATTTAATATGTATATTCATACCACTTTTATTATCGCCACCACCAACAATATACCAATTTTCATCAATAGAGACGCCAGCATGGCCTGCCGTAGGAGACACCAAATCACCTTGAATTTGTGGTTGGGACCATTCTAACTACAATACAACATTTTTTTAACGTAAACTAAAAATTAAGATGATAGCAATATATATATATATATATATATATATATATATATATATATATATATATATATATATATATATATATATATATATATATATATATATATATATATATATATATATATAATCACTTACTGTTTCCAAATCCAGCACGTGTCGATTCATGATATGACCTAAAAGATGACCCAATTAACGAGAAATATGAAGGTGAACCTTTAAACTAGCACAACCCATTATTCCGGTGATTACTGTAACACAATCTGGGTGACGGGCAACCTGAATTGGAGTAGAAGAAGTTAGTAATCTGACGGATTTTTAAGTAGAAGAAGCTTGAAACGATGGAGGAAAGTGGTTATTGACCTCAATAACTGTTGGAATTGACCCTTTAGGATCTTGAGGATTCACAACAAAAAACACACAACTCACACTGTAACTTATAAATGGGAAGAGAGAATTTAGAACACAAACTGGTTCCGTATTTTTTTCATTGATAATAAACTGATTACAGGGAGATTAAATACGTCTAACTACTAACAATACTTTCGGGAAACTTGCATCAACTGATGCTTCAGCAGGTGTGGCCACATGCCACTTTATTCTCCTAAAGACATGGTCTTAGGAGGACCATATCAGCTTTATTCAACTAAGCCTCCAACGGCTATAAACAAGAATTAACCTAACACATTTCCCCCCTTAATTCTAAGTTTAAGTTGTAATGCTTTCAACTCCAATCAAGTTCCTCATCTCTGCAAATTTCACACATGGTAAAGCTTTTGTTAGAGGGTCTGCCCTCTGTTCTTCTCCACTTACATGCTTCAATTGTATCTCCTTTCTCTCAATACATCCCCGTATAAAATGGAACTTGGTGTCAATATGCTTACTCCTACCATGGAAAACGGGGTTATCCATTAAGGCTATGGCCGACTTGTTATCTACAAAGAGTTTGACTGCTTCTTCCTTCCACCCTGTCAAATCTTTTATTAAACTTCTCAACCACAGTGCTTGACATGCAGCTTCTGTTGCTGCCATGAACTCAACTTCGCATGAAGACAGTGCCACTGTTTGTTGCTTTTGTGAAGACCAGGTGACAGCTTCTCCAGACAAGAAAAAAATTGTTCCTGTTGTACCCTTCCTATCATCCAAATCCGTTCCATGGCTGCTATCACTAAAACCCACTATCTTCTTATCTCCACCTGTCTTGTATACAAGTCCAAAATCCTTTCTGCCTTTAACATACCTTAGTATTTTCTTTAAAGCATTAAGGTGACACAGTTTTGGAGCTTCCATGTATCTACTCATGACACCCACAGAGTAGCTAAGATCAGGTCTAGTGTGAGTTAAATACCTTAAACTTCCAATGAGTCTTCTATAGTCTGTGGCATTTACTGGTTCACCTTCTTCATCTTTCCTCAAACTCGACCTAGGTTCCATGGGATATTTGGTGGGATTACAATCCCCCATCCCTGCCATTTGTAACACCTTTTCAGCGTACCCAGCTTGACTAACAATGATACTTCCTTCCTTTTGTGTTACTTCTATTCCTAGATAGTAGTTCAACAAACCCAGGTCACTCATGTCAAACACTTTCTTCATCCGTTTCTTGAAGGTATCAATTAACCCGTTACTTGATCCTGTTACTATCAGGTCATCCACGTACACACCAACTAACAAATTTGTACTTGCCCTCTGAATCTTGTACACGCCATACTCCTGGGGGCAACGAGAAAAACCCATATCCTTCAGAGCTTTATCCAGTCGTTCATTCCATGCTCTAGAAGCTTGGCGAAGCCCGTAAAGAGCTTTCTTTAGTCTATACACCATGTGTTCCTTCCCTTTTATAACAAACCCATCTGGTTGAGTCATATACATCTCTTCATGCAGTACACCATTAAGGAAAGCGGACTTTACGTCTAAATGATGAACCTTCCAGCCTTCAGTTGCTGCCAATGCTAAGATTACCCTCACCGTTTCTAATCTAGCCACCGGTGCGAAAGCCTCTTCAAAGTGAACACCTTTCTTTTGCACATAACCTTTTTTAACTACCCTGGCTTTGTGTTTGACAAGCTTTCCTTCTGCATCTTTCTTTACTTTGTAAACCCATTTCAATCTGATGGGTTTGTGATCCTTAGGGAGACTAGTCAATTCCCATGTATCGTTTTTAATGATGGATTCGATCTCTTTCTTCATGGGTTCTCTCCAAACCGGATCGTTTACGGCTTCTAGGTAAGTAGTGGGTTCTTCTCCTACAAACATAAGTTCCTCATCTTCATCTTCTAACTGAGTACATCGATTAATTACATCACTCAGTTTCCGAAAACCCCTAACTGGTGTTGTTGGATATAGTGTCTAAGTCCATAACTATATTTGGTATGTACTTGACCCGACCCAGCATGGTCCACTTGGGTTGCACTTCACCCGAACAATTTATGGATGATCGTTTGAGAATAGTATAAGTTATGATTTATTAATGTATTATAAGTCCTAATATATTAATATAAAATCATATTATTTAATTAGTATTGATCTATAATTAATCTAGAATTAATTTAGAGATCAAAAGTATGACTAATTAAATATGGGCTCTTGTATTTATATAGTGTGGGCTAATGCTTATTTGGAATGGGCTAGGCTTGCATGGAAAGTCCATGGATACTCCATGGAGCTTTAACCCATGGATCTCATGGAAATGAAAAGACATGGATATTAGGGTTTACATGAATGTAACCCTAATCCACCACACTATATAAAGGAGGCTTTGGTTCTTGAAATCACACGAGTTGTGGTGAGTAAAGTAAGAGGGCCGATTTCAAGAAGGTGATTACTATTCTCTCAAAGTTCCAAGTTTGTGGTGATTTGTGATTTCCATTTGAGGCATCCACACTATTGGTGCTAGGCTCTAAAACTCCAAGCAATCAACTACAACTACAACGTAAGTACTTCTACTAGCTTTATTTGATTCAAGTTCCCCATGCCATGCTAGATAGGATAAAAACCTTGGAAAAATAATTATTTGCATGTATCTTAGTCAAACATAGATCCAAGGTTTCTAGAGTTGCATGTACACCATAGGAGTGTTAGAATGCTCAAAACCCATCAGTGGTATCAGAGCCTGGTTTGTTTATTTGATACTTGATGCAAAAAAATAAAAAATAAAAACTTGAAAAATCGAAGTTTTGTTCAAAAGCTCATATCACAATTTCAAGTTTTGTATATGTACTTACGATTCTTGAAATTTTTGATATGAACACTCATAAACATATGAGTTTAGAAGATCATAGAAATTATGTGCTAATAGTTGATTAGATTAATTCTTGATCTTTATGTGTTTTAATGGAGTCCATAACTAGTTCTTAAGTTATGGATAACCAAAAGTAACATTTATAAATAACCATTAAAAGAACACATAGGTTACAAAAAATGAAGAGTCTTCATTTTTAATAACCATTAACTCATAAGTTATGAGAAATGAAAAGTTTTGAAAGTTTACAAAACTTGCCCTCAAGTTTTGGAACATGTAAAGTCATATTAAAAACTTTAGTTCCAACCCCTAGAATTTTAAAAGTTAAAATTCAACCATTATACTTTATAATATTATAAGTTTAATAATATTTATATATGTATAAGATCAAGTCGTCTTACCGCTAGTACGCCTCATTCACGAAGCCGGTCTATAAGGGGGGTATAAGGTTGTTGCCTATAAAATGGCAACTTAATGGGTGTCCACTCTCACCCACCGCTTCCTTGATCGGTGGAGGGTCGTTAGCCGAACGGGTAGGACAAGGACTTATAAATTCTCATTAAAAGTATAATGATAATACTAAAGTAACTAATCTTTATTGAATTCCCAATCTTAGTTATTTTAGGAAAATGTGAATAAGGTGCTAATCCATGAAATTACACTTTACACTTTGTTTAAGTCGTTAGTGGAGTGTGTGTGGTTAACCGGCACACTAACTTGAACTTAACAAGGTAGGTAAAGGGTGACTTAATGTTTATCATAGTATCGACGGAGCGTGTGTGGTTAACCGGCACATCGATTCAGGGGTAATACATTAAGGGTACCAAGTAATTTGCATGGTTACTTCACACCTTGTTTTGTGATCCTCGGCATCCCAGTCACAAAACTTGAAGGGCACACTCGAGATTGAAACATGCCATTGAAGAAAGTTCAATGAATCTCAAAGAATCTAGGAGTTTCTAAACCAATTAAAACCTAATTAAGTATTTCGTTTTTCATGGTGGAAATTGGTGAATCGTCATTCACCTACCTTCAAATATCTTATAGCTTAGATTACGGCATCCCACTTCTAAGTTATAAAATATTGTGTTGGGTCCTAGCCTTAATATTACATTTGGGTGTTTTGTTAAGGACTATCTCTATATCTAATCTAATCTATTCCCTCTTCTTTTCAGATGTCTTCCAATAACAATGCTTCTGGCTCAAACCCTACTAGCTCATTCTCTCTCATGAATCTTTGTGGGAGAGTCATCTTTGATGGGTCCAACTTTACAGATTGGATCAGAAACATCAGGATGGTCACTCGGTATGAGAACAAAAAATATGTTCTCGACAAGGAGCTGAAGGTACCCGAGCCAACAGCTACTCCTGAAGAGCTTGCTGAATATGAGGTACATGAAAGAGATGCTACAAAAGTGGCATGCATCATGATGGCCACCATAACAGCCGAGCTCCAAAAGTCCTATGAGGACTATTATCCTTTTGAGATGCACCAGGACTTGATGGACCGCTACCATCAAAGTGCTCGTCAAGAGCGATATGAAATAATCTCCTCCATGATAACAACCCGAATGAAGGATGGTGAACCCATCACGGGCCACATGCAGAAAATGCAAAGGTATGTGGACCGTTTACTGAAGCTGAATGTGAACTTCCCTGAGGAGTTAGCAATAGACATCATTTTGCACTCCTTGCCATCGCGTTATGATCAATTCCGCATGACATATCACATGAACAAGGAAGAAGTCACCCTCAGCAAACTTCAAGGACTCTTGAAGACCGCCGAAAGTGGTCTAAAGGGTAAGTCGGTTGTTACTACTCCTACTCCTACTCCAACTGCGGCCAATGTCTTGGCAATCGGGCATGGCAAAGGGAAGAAGAGAAAGAACCCTTCTAAGGGTACCAAGGATAAGACCCTTGAAGGCTACTCTTCAAGCAAAACCAAGAAAGGTTTTGTCACTCCTTCTGCTAACCCTAATGAGGCTGAATGCTTCTATTGCCATGAAAAGTCGCACTGGAAGCGAAACTGCCCAAAGTACCAGCAAGATTTGAAGGATGGGAAAGTAAAACCCAACCATGCAGGTATATACACTATATTGTCTAATAACTCACCTCATTCTAAGTCTTGGGTCCTTGATATAGGTTGTGGTATTCACATATGTTGTGATTTGCAGGGACTAAAAAGAAGTGAGAATGTGGAGCAGGGAAAGATAAAATTGATCATGGGAAACAGGAAAGCTTCACCTGTCACCAAGATAGGAGTTTATTCCTTAGTGCTAAATAGTGGGTTTACATTAGATTTGAATAAATGTTATTATTCGCCAGAAATGACAAGAAATGTTATTTCCTTTCATGCATTGTATAAACAAGGTTTTACCTTTTATTTTGATAATAATAATGGTAGTGTTGATGCTTTCTTTAATAATGTTCTTTATTTTAAAGCATTACCTTGTGATGGCGTGTATGAAACTGTATATGTTGTAGATAATCTAGGAAATAATGTATTGTGTATTAACTCTTCCACTAGCTTAGATAAAGCATCCTTATGGCATTGTCGTCTTGGACATGTAAGCAAGAAACGCATAGGCCAACTCCAAAAGGATGGAGTCTTGGAGTCATTTGACCTAAAGTCAGATGATAGTTGTGAATCTTGTTTTCTTGGTAAAATGACAAAGTCACCTTTTACTGGCACTTATGCTAGGGGTGAAGGTTTGTTGGACCTCATACACACGGATGTGTGTGGACCCTTCAGAACCGCCACAAGAGATGCTAATCGGTTCTATGTGACTTTTACTGATGATTTTAGTAGATATGGATATGTCTACCTAATCAAGCATAAGTCAGAAACCTTTGAGAAATTCAAAGAGTTTAAGCAAGAAGTGGAGAATCAGTTGGGCAGGAACATTCAGATGCTTCGATCTGATCGTGGTGGTGAGTATCTTAGTACTGAGTTCCTTGACTATCTTAAGGAATGTGGGATTGTCTCACAATTGACACCTCCTAGGACACCACAGTTGAATGGTGTAGCTGAGAGGCGCAATCGGACCTTGTTGGACATGGTTCATTCCATGATGAGTCGAGCTTCGCTACCAATCTCATTTTGGGGGTATGCCTTAGAGATTGTCGCCCATATCCTTAATCTAGTCCCTACAAAGAAGGTTGCCAAAACACCTCACGAGGTGTGGACTGGAAAAGTTCCCAATCTAGACCACATCGAGATTTGGGGTTGCGAGGCTTTCGTGAGACACGAGACTCACGATAAGCTCGAACCCAAAGCGAAAGGTGTAATTTCATCGGCTACCCACAGAAATCCTTTGGTTACATCTTCTACAGACCCAGTGATAATGTGGTCTTTGTAGCAAGAAGAGGATTCTTTCGAGAGAGAGAATTCATGAGCCAAGGAGACAGTGGGAGGCAAATTGACCTTGAGGAAATTCAAGAGTCAAGTGGTGAAGGAACCTCAAACCCTAGCCCTCAACCTGAGGAGGAAACTCCTGTTGAGCCGACTGAAGAATCTATACCTCTGAGGCGTTCCACTAGAGTTAGGAATGCACCTGAGCACTATAATGGTTTTCATATTACTGCAGAAGGTGAGACACTTATCAGTGATAACACACTGGTAAATCTGGATGAGCCTAACAGCTACACGGAAGCCATGGCAGGCCCTGCGGCTGCTAAATGGAAAGAGGCTATGGATAGCGAGATACAGTCCATGTATGACAATCAAGTTTGGAACTTGGTTGACAATGTACCTGATCGTAAGATAGTTGGGTGCAAATGGATCTTCAAGAAGAAGACCGACATGGATGGTAATGTACACACTTATAAGGCACGATTGGTTGCAAAGGGTTATTCTCAAACTCCGGGAGTTGATTATGATGAGACCTTTTCACCAGTGGCCAAGATTAAGTCTATTAGGGTTCTGTTAGCCATTGCTGCATTTCATGATTATGAAATATGGCAAATGGATGTCAAAACCGCTTTCCTTAATGGAAACTTGGCTGAAGATGTTTACATGGTTCAGCCAGAGGGTTTTGTCAGTACAGAGTACCCTAATAGAGAGTGTAAGCTCGAGAAATCCATTTATGGATTAAAACAGGCACCTCGCAGATAGAATCTTTGCTTTGATGAGAAAATCAAAGAATTTGGCTTTTCAAGGAGTGAAGATGAATCTTGTGTCTATATCAAGGCTAGTGGGAGTATAGTCAGCTTTTTGGTACTGTAAGTGGATGACATACTACTCATAGGAAATGACATCCCAACCCTGCAGGAAGTAAAGTCCTGGCTTGGGAAGTGTTTCGCTATGAAGGACCTTGGAGAAGCTGCCTATATCCTAGGGATAAGGATTTTGAGAAACATGAGTAAAAGACTAATTGGACTTAGTCAAAGCACCTATGTGGACAAAGTGTTGAAAAAGTTCAACATGCATAACTCCAAGAAAGGAGAGTTACCCCTCCAGAGTAACGCCAGATTGAATAAGACACAAAGCCCTAGTACTGAGGCTGAGATAGCATAAATGAGTCGAATACCTTATGCTGCAGCTGTAGGATCGATCATGTATGCTATGACGTGTACTCGACCTGATGTAGCCTTTGCTTTGAGCATGGTTAGCAGGTATCAGGGGAACCCTGGCAAGGCACACTGGACTACGGTAAAGAATATCCTCAAGTACCTACGGAGGACTAAGGACTGAGTCCTTACCCTCGGTGGCAGTGAGGACTTGAGAGTTGTAGGGTACAGTGATGCTAGCTTTCAGAATGACAGGGATAATTTCCGCTCTCAGTCGGGCTGGGTCTTTACTCTAAACGGAGGGGCAATTACTTGGAAAAGTTCCAAGCAGGAGACAGTGGCTGATTCCACTTGTGAATCAGAGTATATAGCAGCAAGAGAGGCAGCAAAGGAGGCTATATGGCTAAAGAACTTCATCGAAGACCTTGGAGTTGTACCAGCTATAAAGGAGCCAATGGATATTTTCTGTGACAGCAATGGTGCGGTTGCCTTAGCCAAGGAACCAAGAGATTATGGGAGATCCAGACACATTGACAGAAAATATCACTTCATTAGACATCGAATAGAAGAAGGAATCGTCGTGGCAAAGAGGGTATCATCGGATGAGAACCCAGCAAATCCCCTCACGAAGGGACTGACTCGGGCTAAGCATCTCCAGCATTCTCGGAGCATAGGGCTGAATGATGATATTAGTTTTAGTAGTTAGATAATCTTGAAATTTGTAAAATGTAATTGACATTTGATGATGAATAAAAGCTGTTATTTATGAGTAAAGTGTTGCTATCTCTTGTCAATCATTTACTATTATTTCTTTTTGCATGTTTTGACTTCCAGAATCATTATGTTATGGTTTATATCATATTATTCAAACTCTCCACAGTCGGTCATATGTTGGAAGTAGATATGAATCAAGACTGTCATGGGTTGGCTTGTAGAGGTCTAAGATGTTAGACAAAGCGGGGCTACAGCACTCATGAGTGCTCATAAGTTCTGAGTATTGGATTCAACCCACGCTCACTTGTATCACTTCATGGAATTTATCTCGAGTGATCGTGAGACTGTAATATCATATAAGTCTTCAAACCTAGAGATATGATTTGTTGCCTATGAGTTGGTTATGCATTGATTGCACGAAAACGCATTGGTAACTCGATGTTATAAACCGTTCTTTTGTGTGTAATTCAACAAGTAGTAGAGCAAACATATGAGTCAAAGTTTATCTGTTCCTTCTAGAATTAGAAGCGATATCTGGGCCCCTCGATGATTTTGTTTTGACCTATGTACAGGGCCTGGTCAGAACTAAATTGATGTGTTCAGTTAAGTTCTATGTCAAACAAATCGGAAATCGGGAAACAAATGCTGGACAATAAGCAAGACCATGTTCCATGTATTTGTCCGGCTGATATCTAGAACAGAGGATTATATGATCACTTATCTAAAATGGCGCTTCATACTTCAACAGAGTTTTAAGAGCTACGATTGCTGACCGGTTCCTAAAGTCATACTTTCAACTATAGTTATTAGACTTATCCAAGTGGGAG
This sequence comes from Lactuca virosa, assembly GCF_052849685.1. NCBI lineage: Eukaryota > Viridiplantae > Streptophyta > Magnoliopsida > Asterales > Asteraceae > Lactuca > Lactuca virosa. The sequence goes on from NC_136432.1 coordinate 210,946,417, forward strand.
ACTGTTGGAGATAGTGTCTAAGTCCATAACTATATTTGGTATGTACTTGACCCAACCCGGCATGGTCCATTTGGGTTGCACTTCACCCGTACAATTTACGGATAATCTTTTGAGAATAGTACAAGTTATGATTTATTAATATATTATAAGTTCTAATATATTAATATAAAATCATATTATTTAATTAGTGTTGATCTATAATTAATTTAGAATTAATTTAGAGATCAAAAGTATGACTAATTAAATATGGGCTCTTGTATTTATATAGTGTGGGATAATGCTTATTTGGAATGGGCTAGGCTTGCATGGAAAGTCCATGGATACTCCATGGAGCTTTAACCCATGGATCTCATGGAAATGAAAAGACATGGGTATTAGGGTTTACATGGATGTAACCCTAATCCACCACACTATATAAAGGAGGCTTTGGTTCTTGAAATAACACTAGTTGATGTGTGTAAACTAAGAGGGCCGATTTCAAGAAGTTTGTGACTATTCTCTCAAGTTTCCAAGTTTGTGGTGATTTGTGACTTCCATTTGAGGCATCCACATTATTGGTGCTAGGCTCTCAAACTCCAAGAAATCAGCTACTACTACAAGGTAAGTAATTCTACTAGTTTTATTTGATTCAAGTACCCCATGCCATGCTAGTTAGGATAAGAACCTTGGAAAAATAATTATTTGCATGTATCTTAGTCAAACATAGATCCAAGGTTTCTAGGGTTGCATGTACACCATAGGAGTGTTAGAATGCAGAAAACCCATCACTTTCGTTGGAACCTGGTTCAAAATCTGAACAGAATGGTGCACTGCCTCTCCCCAAAACATCTGCGGTACCTCCATTTCCTTTAACAGCGACCTTGTGGCTCTAAGAGTGGTTCGATTACGCGGCTCCACTACTTCGTTTTGCTGAGGGGAGTATGGAGCGGTCAATTTTCGCCTTATACCTTTCTTGTTGCAATATTCTGTGAATTATTTTAACATGAATTCACCTCCACGATCTGTACGTAGACCCTTCAACTTGTACCGGGTTTCGTTTTCCACTTGAGCTTTGAAATTCTTGAAGGCTTCAAATGCTTCATCCTTTTGTCTTAACAGAAATACCCACATATGCCTGCTGTAATCATCTACTATAAGTAAAAAGTATTTGTTACCTGCTATCGTCTCTTGTGATATTGGGCCACAGAGATCAGCATGCACAAGCTCTAATGGAGTGCTTGCTTGCCATTGAGACTCTTGTGGGAATGACTGTCGGGTTTGCTTGCCTACAAGGCACCCTTCACAGACTTGTGCTGGGTGCTTTATTTTTGGGACTCCACGTACCATCTCTTTTTCTACCATGGATTCTAGTAGACGAAAATTGACATGCGCTAGGCGTGCATGCCATAGCCAAGCCTTATCATCTAGTTTCGCATGGAGGCAAACGGTTTGGGTTGTGTGCAACACGATCTTGTACAGGAAATTATATGAACGTTGTACCTTCATCATGAGTCTCTCATATTTGTCATGAACCTTCAGAAAATTTTCTTTCATTTGGATGACGTATCCTTCTTCCGTCATCTGGCCCAAACTAAGAATGTTACTACGGAGAGCTGGAATGTAGTAAACATCTGCAATGATCAATTGTTCTTTGTTCTTGCAATTAAGTAACATCGTCCCTTTTCCTTTTATCTGGATTTAGATCCATCTCCGAACCGCACTTGACCCGTGATGTTTTCGTCTAGCTCCGCAAAATAGCTCAGCTCCCCTGTCATATGGTTGCTGGCACCATTGTCTAGGTACCATGTATCCCTCTCGTTTCCGTTGTTGCCCGGAAACACTTTATCTTCGTTTAAAAGTACCACTTCTTCTTCTCTTTCTCCATACACTGTCAGTAACAGGGTTGTCTCATCTTCTTGTGCTTGAGTGAGATGAACATCGCCTTCGCTACGTTTTGGATTGGGGCATTCGGATGCATAATGTCCAAAAACATCACTGTTGAAACACTTGATGTGTTTCTTGTCTCGACTCTTCCCACGGTCTTGGTTGCTATCTCGTGACGAGTTGCCACCCCGGCCACCTCTGCCTCGCCAACTGCCTCTTCCTCGACCTCCATTTCTACCCCCTCGATCATTTTGCGATGAGCCTCGACCTCTTCCTCCTAAGTTCTTTCCAGGAGTTTTCTGACCATTTTGTCCCTCTGATCGGGTCAGCATCAGACTTGCTTATGTGGCTGCATTATCGGATCGTAGCTTCAAGCGGGATTCATAAGCTTTGAGTCGTCCAATGGCCTCTTCGAACGGCATGTCGTCTACATCGGCATATTGCTCAATGGAGGCAACAAGTTGCAGGTATTTGTCTGGTACAGAATCAAGTAGTTTTCTAACCAACACTCCATTGGCTAGGCTCTCACCAAGGCTTACATAACTGGAGCTTATCCCACTTAATTTTCCTGCAAATTCATCGATCATTTCTCCTTCCTTTATTCTTAAAGAATCAAACTCACTCTTGAGTGCATGCTTTCTTGCCTTCTGAACCCGATCGGCACCCAAGTAACGAGTCTTCAACGAATCCCATACTTCTTTTGCCATTTTCTTCTGCGCAACTTGAAGAATCACGTCATCGGGTAACGCCTGGAATATGAATGCTCGAGCCTTCTTGCTTTTCTTTTCATCAACAGCCACGCCAACTCGGTGGTCGATGGATTCCCATACTCCCTGGGCATCCATTATCGCCTCTATCTTTATTGCCCATGTTGTGTAGTTCGTGGGTGACAGCATCGAGTAGTGGAGTGGTACACCTCCATTCTCGTTCTCTTTTGATTGTATGAGTGCCATTAGTAAAGCTCACACCAAGCTCTGATTGTGAACCCATAAGCTCTGATACCAACGGTTGGAATTGACCCTTTAGGATCTTGAGGATTCACAACAAAAAACACACAACTCACAATGTAACTTATAAATGGGAAGAGAGAATTTAGAACACAAACTGGTTCTGTATTTTTTTCATTGATAATAAACTGATTACAGGGAGATTAAATACTTCTAACTACTAACAATACTTCCGGGAAACTTGCATCAACTGATGCTTCAGCAGGTGTGGCCACATGCCACTTTATTCTCCTAAAGACATGGTCTTAGGAGGACCATATCAGCTTTATTCAACTGAGCCTCCAACGGCTATAAACAAGAGTTAACCTAACAATAACACCTTCGTCACCGGGAATAATTTCAGGCATGTAATCAGCACCAGCCAAAGCTTCATTGAGTTCACTAACCAACGACTCGTTCTTCATAGCAATTAACTGTGGTTTGAAAGCTTTGATATGCGAAAAAGGTGTAGAATGTCAAAAGAGAGACCTTTCGAACACCAAGTTAATCTTCGATTTAGTCCCCGGCTGAACAGCAGCCGTTGCCGGCCATGGAATCAGAAAAGGGAGAAGAATCAGAAATCAGAAAATCGATTTCTGAAAAGGGAGCAACAACCGGCACGAGAAAGAACACATACCTGTCGATTTCATGAGCAGGATGTCGACGACGAAGTGGATGAGAAGATACGGCGATTGAAGGTGAAGTTGTGTTGGTGACGTGCGAAGATCTCCAAGCCAAGGCCGATGGAGAAGGAGGCTGATTCGATGGGGGGGGGGGGGGGGAAGAAGAGACGAGCGGCATTTTTTTTTGGAATGAAAGCTCCTTTTTTTTAGGTTTTAGGTTTAGAAGTGGTTAAAGACTTTTTTTAAAAAAAAAACTAACAGCCTCTAGGTTATTTGATATTTGGGTGGGTAGAAAATTCAAAATATTTTAAAAATATAAGAGGGAGGACCAAAATATTATAAATTATAGGAGGGAATATCAAAATCTATAAAAATTTATCTATCTTAAATTTAGAAAAATAAATATTTAATTTTTTACTAAATAATTTTGTTTATTATATTATTTTATTTTATAATATTTTATATTATTATTTTTATCTTAAAATTAATAACTTATTAATGTAATCATAAATTTAAAAGCTAAATATCTATTAATATTTATAAATTTTGAATGAAAACATAATTATTTTTATTTTGCTACTCATGGGTTGAGTTGTGAAAAATAAACATCTAGTAATAAACCCTAAGCAATAAGCCATAAGCAGTAAACTATAAGCTATAAGCAAAAATCCAAAAGCAATAAGCAATAAGCCGTAAGCCCTAAACCCTAAGCCATAAACCCTAAGCAATAAGCCATCAGCCCTAAACCCTAAGCATTACTCTTTAAGCCATAAACCCTAAGCAATAAGCCATAAGCCCTAAACCCTAAGCCATAAACCCTAAGCAATAAACCCTAAGCAATAAGCCATAAGCCCTAAACCATAAGCCTTACTCTTTAAGCCATAAACCCTAAGCAATAAGCCATACGCCCTAAACCCTAAGCATTACTCTTTAAGCCATAAACCCTAAGCAATAAGCCATAAGCCCTAAACCCTAAGCCATAAACCCTAAGCAATAAACCCTAAGCAATAAGCCATAAGCCCTAAACCATAAGCCTTACTCTTTAAGCCATAAACCCTAAGCAATAAGCCATACGCCCTAAACCCTAAGCCATAAACCCTAAGCAATAAACCCTAAGCAATAAGCCATAAGCCCTAAACCATAAGCCTTACTTTTTAAGCCATAAACCCTAAGCAATAAGCCATAAGCCCTAAACCCTAAGCAATAAGCCATAAGCCCTAAACCATAAGCCTTACTCTTTAAGCTATAAACCCTAAGCAATAAGCCATAAGCCCTAAACCCTAAGCCATAAACCCTAGGCAATAAACCCTAAGCAATAAGCCATAAGCCCTAAACCCTAAGCCCTAAACCATAAGCCTTACTTTTTAAGCCATAAACCCTAAGCAATAAGTCGTAAGCCCTAAACCCTAAGCAATAAGCCATAAGCAATAAACCCTAAGCAATAAGCCATAAGCCCTAAACCCTAAGCCCTAAACCATAAGCCTTACTTTTTAAGCCGTAAACCCTAAGCAATAATCCATAAGCCCTAAACCCTAAGCCATAAACCCTAAGCAATAAATCGTAAGCAATAAGCCATAAGCCCTAAACCCTAAGCCATAAACCCTAAGCAATAAACCCTAAGCAATAAGCCATAAGCCCTAAACCCTAAGCCTTACTCTTTAAGCCCTAAACCCTAAGCAATAAGCCATAAGCCCTAAGCCATACACCTTAAGTCATAATCCATAAGCACTAAGCCATGCACTATAAATTCTAAACCCTAAGCATTATCCCTAACTCATGGACCATAATCTCTAAGTTTGAGCCCTAAGCCATGAGTCATAAGCCATAATCCGTAAACCATATGTCCTAAGTCATAAGAATAAGCCTAACCCCTAACCCCTAAGTCATAAGCCACAAGACATAAGCCATAAGGCATAAGCCCTAAACCATTAACCATAAGTCAAAAGTTATAAACCATAAACATTAAGCAGTAAACCCTAATTTGTAAGACAAAAGTCATAAGTCATATTCCCTAAACCCGTATACACAAGCCACAATAATTAGCCCATAACCCGTAAGTCATAAAGCAAAATCCTTAAGCTATAAGCCTTATGCTCTAAACCCCAATCCCGAAGAAATATGTCATGAGAGGTAAGCTACATTAATCAATACACCATAAAACCTAAACCATATGCCATAAGCCTTATGACCTAAGTCATAAGCCATACACTTTAAGCCTTAAGTTATAAGGCCTAATCCTTAAGTCATACTTCTAATCCATAAGCCATAAGGCCTACACCTAAACCCTATAACAAATATCTTAAACCTACACAGGTCATCCGACCATAAAATTTGTTACAAAATTAAAATCCATAGCTAACTCATTGATTTTTACTTTAAAGTTACTACGGTTAAATACATGTAGTTCATTAGTGACGAAATCTTAAAATTTAGAGCAATTTTAGATAAAAACAAATACAAATACAACCAAATCATAATATTAGTAACATATTATGAACAATTTTAGACTTTTATTTTTTATTACATAAAAAACTATAAATTTAATAAAAACAATAAATTAACATATTCATAAAAAACTATAATAATAATAATAATAATAATAATAATAATAATAATAATAATAATAATAATAATAATAATAATAATCAACATCATCTTTATGAAACTCCTAGGGATCTGACCGACCCAAATTTTGAACGGGTATTTACCCTTTTCCTCTAGAATCGTGGTGAAAAATTCTAATTTCCCACTCCCTCTACCTAGGTTTCCCTCTTCTCCAAGCCCCACACATCTCAGTTCTTTCTTCCTCACCACAACCACCCGAGCACCACCTTCATGGCGGTTTTGCTTTTCAATGGTGGTTTCGACTGGTGGTTCTTTGATGTTGGTTGTGGTGGGTTGTACTCAACGTATAACAGGGGATATGGAAGGTGGCACGATGATGGTGGTTGTCGGCTGTTAATACGGGGCTGAAGTGCGAGATGTTCGAGGTGGAAAGAGTTCTCGACAATAGCAGTTTCTCTGATGGATGTTCACGGTGTTTTAGAGGCTTGAAGTTGTTTGTAATTCGCCTTTTGCTAGACTAGATAAGAATCTGCTGGCAGATGGTATCAGGTGGTGATGTTGAACTGGTGGAGGTGGAGGTTGTAGATTGATGAGCTCCAACAAAATCATATATCTTCTTTGCTTCACCGTTCTTCCCCAATTTTCTGTCTTTGATCAATTGCTACTTTTAGGTCATATGTGTGTTTCTTTTGCGTGCCACAACAGATCACCAACACCCAATTAATGAACAGAAGTGTTCAAAGTAATTGAATTTATCAATCTTTATCATTTATCTGTTATCTTTTATTGTGTCAGGATAGTTTTTTCCTATTCAATTTAAAGACCTTTTTGTTATAGTTGAGGAAAGATCGATAACATCTGCTTGGAAAAAAATGTGGCAAGTTTACTAAAAGCATGCCATGAGGCTTATGGAGGTAAAAACATCTTAATTTTTTGCTGCAACCATTGTGTTGATGGACAACATCTTGGACCATTTCCAATGTATAATCTGTATAATCCTTGTACCCAATTACAGGTGCATACCAGCTGTTTAATATTTTGCCTCAATGAAATTTAATTCACATTTGTTGGAGGCTGCAGCGTTCAAGATTGTGTTTTCTATATTTGACATGTGGAAAAGGGCATTTCTTTGTTTGAAAGCAGTAGCATTAACATTCAACCAGACAGGTTCATCATGAGTGCAGGTGCAGATGTGCATTTCTACAAGTCAGCAGGCTTGCTAGTAAAGGTTGAAGCTGTTTTGAGTAGCATCAATAGTTTGGGCATCTCTTTTCTCAACACTCTTCAAATTGGATCCAAGATAAACCATGCAGATTGATTGATTCATTGATTTTCGAAAAATGTTTGTTTTGAAATTGTAATTGTAAAATATTAATTGTAATGTGGTTTCTTCATGAATAATATACCTACCTTTTTTGCAGTTAGAAATATAAGTGTAAGATTTAGTTAACACGTTTGCACCAAGTCTTTAGATGTGATGTATTAAGAAGGATCAAAGGGGTTTTTTGTAATCATATTTTCATGTTATAATGTTATATTTATTAAATTTCTAATAATTTTTTCAATTTATAATGCTCTATTCTTAGGATTAATGTTATGTTTATTAATTTTTTAATAATTTTTTTAATAATTAATGGTCCCCGATTAATCCTCGCCTAGACGATTAATCCCTTAAACTCAGTCCACCGTCGAGCGTTTTCTACAACCTTGATTTTTTCACTTGGATTTCGCATGCAATCTTCCCACGTTGGTTACCCTACATAAACAACCATTTAACAGAACCACATGCTTCTCTGTTGCTGATTCACTTCATCTCTTTGTGGATAATTATTCTGTATAAAGTCGCTTCATAGTATTTGAATTTGGTTCTTGGTGTTTAAAGTTGGATTATGTCACCAAAATGTATTTGATTTTTTATATGTTTCATTTTTTGCTATTGTTCATGCGATTTCTTCATGATTGCTATTATTGCATGAATTTCCTTATGTCTTGGTAAACTTATGGTAAGAAACATAATTTATCTAGTGATTTCTCTAAATCGATCATCTTGTTAGGTTGAACATTTGTTTTTAGCTTTACACAGTTAATCTTTCTTTAAGATTGTGATGATAAAATTGATGCCCACGAGTTCTTTGTTTAAATGCCTTTACCATATTAACTTTGTTAATGTTTGAGTCTGAATGAAACATCATTGAGATGCATGTATGTATGAATCTTCCTAATATGATTTTTAAAACTTCATCTAGTGAGCATAAGTTTAAGTTCACTCTAATATTTCATAGGCAAGATAGCATTGGTATGATATTTTCTTTACTATGTTGATAGTTGGTAAATTTGCAATATGAATTGAATCTCATTTGTTCGTTACTTGAAGCCTAATGAAGTGGTTGAGCCGCTACTAATAATTGTGGGCATAAAAGCTCTATATTTGAAGGAAAGGTTCAATTAAAATATTCAAAACAATACATGTGACTTCATGTCTCCAGCCATTGTGAGAAGAAGGTCGTGGTCTTGGATCATTCATAAGAGAAGAAAGAAAAAAAGAAAGAAAGAAACATACGGATATACATATGTTATTTGTTAAACTTTGTGTATTTGTTTTTAAATTTATGTATTTGTTAAACTTTTTGTTTTCAGATTTTATATATAAATTTGAAAACTTGCATATCACATTACGTTTATAAGGCTAGCACAAATAATATATCTTTTGAGTTATGAGATAGCTTTATTATAAAATAAAATGTTGTTTGAAAAGTAATAAACATGGTAAAAAAAACTTCTTTCCATTTCATTGTTTAATACAACCAAAAAAGAGAAATGATTATTAGGAACGTTTTTTAGGTGCATTCTTTATTGATTTTGGTAACATAATTTCATTCCTTAACAATATTCATAACAAAACATCAAAGATTAATTTACTCCAAAGCAAAACAAATACGAAATTGATTTTGGTAGCAAATTTCGTGACAACATAACTATGAATTATAATTACTTAGCATAAATGCTATCAAATTTAATTCCGTAACAAAAATCATTACAAAATAGCAATGGACATTTACTCCAAAGCAAATCATCTATGAAACTGGTTTTTGTAGCTAATATCTGTTGCTGAATAGCTACAAAATATTAACTCCTAAAAAATTTGTAACAAAAGTTGCAACAGATATTAGCTCCACAGTCAAAATTCCACAAGTTTTATTATCATTGCAAATTTTCATAGCTAAATAGCTATGAATTTGAGCTCCTTAGAAAATTTGCTATGTAATTAAATTTCGTAACAAAATTCCTAATAACTTAGCTAGGAATTTTTTTTCCATAGCAAAACAAGCAACATAAATAAAATTCCGCAACATAATTCCGTAGGTAAATATCTACGAATAGTACTTCCATAGCAAAGCAACTATGGAATTGTTTTCCGTTGAACAATTCTGTTGCATCTTAACCATGATAATTAATTCCATTGCAATAGTAGAACGGAAAGTGTTTTCGTAAAAAATGTCGTTGGAAAATTGCTAGGAATGTTTTTTCCATAGAAATATTGGTATCATAATACCAACGGATATGGAGTCTGTAGCAATTTCCCTAGCAAGTCCCATGCTCGCTACCAAAAATAAATTCCGTAGACAATGTGGTAGCAATCTTGCTATGGAACGACATTCCATAGCACAATCCATTGCAGATTAACAACGAAAATACGTTCCACAGCGCCATTCCCTAGCAAAATCGCGTTTTTCTTGTAGTGATCAAACAGATGATCGTAATTCAACGGGACTACACACAGACACGTCCGAGTCTCTCTTGACTCCGAAGGAAGAGATCGTTGCTCGGGATCCAACTGCTTTGTGTCTTTATTGACATCACTAGAATCTCTTAGATAATTTGTTTTATTTATGTACCCTTGACACGCTCTTGCACGAAGATCCTTGCAATTTTCCAAAGTCTGGTTCGCCGTTCTCATGGTTACTTTCAGATTCGCAGAACAGTTGATGGTGATTGATTGCGAAAGAGCATAACTGAAACGAAAGAAATGATGGGATAAGATTGGATTTAGCGCATGAAAAATTCAAACTGCCCTGACATCACGCTGTCAGTTACACCGCCTTACGTCACAGCTGTCAGTCACGCCTTTTTAGGAGCCTTTTCAGTAATTTGGGATTATCAACCGTCGAATTTATCTAACCTATCATATCGTATATAAGGATTTCGACGATTCATTATTCATTACCACTTTCAAATCAATCGAAATTCTTTTGGCGATTTCTCTCTCTACTGTTTATCATCTTCTTCACCAAGTAACAATGGCAGCCTCTTCTGAAACACCTTCTGTCGCTGAACAAATGGCATAATAAACTCTACTCAACATCAAGGCTAACCAAAATCTCATCCTGGACCTTGAACCAAATAAGTACGATGCCTTTCTCTAACCTCGAATCGATTTTTTGCGCTATTCTCCCTTGGTTATCGCTTTGATGAAAACTGAGAATGTGCCCTTGGTTCATATATCCAAGGCATACTCGACTTCCAGATACCAACAATTGGAAGAGATTATCACTTTTGAAGTCGACAACAAGAAAACCCACATCACCATGTCCAGGTTCTATAGCCTGCTAAGGACTTCCTCAAGTTCATGACCTAGTCGATCCGGAATCCATCTCCAACTCTCCTATCTTGGAGATGTTTTATCAAATGGGCTACAGGGAGTATCTGGACACTGTCTCCAAATTCAAGAAACCTAACTTACCGCTAATGTGGAATGGGTTGTTTACCCTTATTTTCAAAAGTTTTTCTGAAAGGGTAACCGGATCTGACTGTGCCAGCAAGCTGTTCATGACAATCATGTATAGTGTCTACTCCAGTGTTAAACTCGACTATGGGACAGTGCTTTGGGATCCACTTGTCCAAAGTACTCTTTCTACAACACAACACAACGAAATATCTTATGCTCGTTTTTGGTCTCTTGTTGTTCAGAGGGCTATCAATCGGCTCAACATTCCGGTGATAGAGGGATCAATTATGGCTAACATTCAGGTTTTCCACACCACAAACATCATTCTCTCAGACACTTCCAGATTCACCTTCATTGGATCAATTCCGGAATCGATACTTCACAACCTCCTAGCTTCGAGTGAAGTTATTCAAGCCTATTACAGTTTACCGGCTTTTGGTCCACGACCAATGACTGATGCAATACGAAAGGTTCTTGACGAGGCTGATAAGCTAAAGAAGGGAGGTAAATGAAAGGGGAAGGTTGGTTCGTCCGAACCTACCCCGACTCCAAAGAATAAAGTAAAGTGAGTCGCTCGCAAGCCAAGAACTCCCACCCTAAGTGACGAGGAGTATTCGCAATCCAACACTATCTCTGAGATTCGCATCCAAGAGCAAGTCCAGCACGAATAAGATGACACCGCTGCGACTTCACATCCCCAAGTTTTGGAGCCAATACCTATGAAACCTGAGGTTACTTTTCACATGCATACATTTGTTCCAATTACAAATGATTTCTTTCTGGGTTTCACACCTCATCACTCTCCAATTACTACTACCACTCCCATCACTATTGCACCATGTCCGACTATGGGTGTTTCGCAACCTCAAGCTACTCTCGCACAGTCCACTCCATTATTCACTGAATCTACAGCAACAACAACCACATCCACTAGTGCACCTCCACTTTCTGTCAACGTATCTAATACGGGGGAAGGTGCTTCAGGTTTCACTCTTGGTCAAGATACTACTCCTATCTCGCCTCTCCGACAAGATGATCCGGATACTATTTTCGGGGGTGATGAAAATTTTGAAGCTTTTACATATAGTCCTTTCACCGTTCGAGAAGATAGTGATGACGATGCTACAGTTACCAAAGGGAAACTCAAGCCCATCAATGAGAAGTTGGATACCTTGCTTTAGACTACCAAAGCTACCTCTCGCAGTGACTATTATGAGGAAACTGTCAAGGCATTCCTTGAAACCCTTACCAAAGAGCACATTGCAAACCTTAACAAAACAAACAAGGTTGTTGCTGAATCTGTGACTGTTTGCAAGGATACGGCCAAAAAAGTCAATAAACTAATTACTGATGCTCAATCTTTCATGACTAATTTCCAGAATTCCTTTGAAACGAACACTGCAAAGGCGAATACAGTAATAACAAGTCTTGGAACTACCCTTCAGACTGAGAAGGATGCTCGTGAGAAAGTTCGCACTAGCATTCAATTTTACAATACAAAGTTTCACACCTCCATCTCTTCCACAATAGACAAGGTTCATGAAGATTTGGCTCTTGAGAACAAAATAATGGATGAGCTCGCTGTCAAAACAGAAAAGGTGAAGGTTATATCTGTCAAGCTGGCACATGTTAATAAGCAGATTAATGCGCTCTTGTCCGAAAAAGCTGTGATGAAGAGTTGCGTTGCCGATGTGAACGCCTTACTCTCCGATCTCATTGAGACTCATGATTCTCTAATCACGATCACTATCAGGAAGCATTTGGCTAATAAACTTAGGCCTGTGTTCGCGATGCTTAACAGGCTTGAGGGTGTTTCAGATTCTGGCACACTTCCAAAACAAGGGGGAGACACTGAGAAGAAATCTACGAAAGAACCCCAGAAAGCTACTGAAACTTATGGTGAAGCTGAAAAGGCAAAGGGATCTGATCCGAAGGATAATGTAGCTTCGTGATCAAAGGGAAAGGAAAATATAATTGATGATGATGATGAATACGAAGAAGACGAGAGTGCTAATCTCAAACGAAAATCTCGTGATGAAGTTCTCGATGAAAACTTGCGAATCGCAAGAGAGGCTGAGGCACGTAAAAAAGAGCTTCGTGATGATCAGACTGTTCTAGAAGCTAAAAAGTTGTTATTTCCTCCTTAGTGTATGGAGAGAATAATGACCGAAGCAGTTGACAACCCGAGGGACTTGTTTAACTTGAATTCATAGAAAGAAGTTGATTTCTCTATTCATGCTCATTTGAAATTTACTTGTCATGAGCCTTGCAAAGTCATTCACCATACCCTGATCTGTTGATCCAAAAATGATATCATACACATATATTTGAACGAGCATCAAGTGATTTCCATTTTCTCATCTGAATAATGTGGGATCAATCACACCTGTTTTGTATCCCAACGTGTTAAGAAACTCAGAGAGAGTCTCATACCACGCCCTTGGTGCCTGCTTCAGACTGTATATTGCTTTCTCCAGCTTGTAGCAGTGGTTTGGAAATTCTAGACTCTCAAAGCCTAGAGGTTGCTGAAGGTAAACTTCCTCTTTTAGTTCTCCATTCAGAAAGCCACGTTTTACATCCATTTGATGCACTTTGATGTTTTTATGTGCCGCATACACTAAGAACATGCGTATTGCTTCCATTCTGGCTACGGGGGCATATGTTTCATCGTAGTCAACGCCTTCAAGTTGATTGTACCCCTTAGCAACTAACCGGGATTCGTTTCTCACCACCGTACCAGATTCATCTAGCTTGTTTTTATATACCCATCTTGTGTCGAAGATTGTGTGACCTTTCGGCTTCGGTGCCAATTTCCACACTTTATTTCTTTCAAACTCAGCAAGTTCCTCTTGCATAGAAACAATCCAATCGGGCTCCAGGAGTGCTTCTTTTGTAGTTCTGGGTTCGACCGAAGACATTAATGTTGCATAGTGACAATAGTTAGTTAAATCACTAGATGATCTAGTTTGAATACCTGAGGATGGGTAGCCGATGATTTGATCCGGTGGGTGATCCTTCGTCCAAATGTGAAGATGAGTTTTTTGGTGATCTGCAGTTGTGGTTGAGGGAATATGTTGAACGTCATAGGACTCTACGGTTGGAGAAGGTAGTTCCCCTTCGACTTAGGAGTAGTCCGCACATGTATCTTGGATTGTAGGAATTTGAACTGCAGCTGTTGAAGGAGGTTCCCCCTGAATTGAGGATGGGAGTTCCCCCTGAACCGAAGATCATTCTTCTTGAACCAATGACATCGGTTCCCCCTGGATTGATGAGTGAGTGATAACCCTTGAATCTGATCTTGTGTCAATGTTCTCAACTTCTTCATCCTCAGAGTCTTCAGAAGCATTTGATTGGATAGTGACTCTACGGGTAGAAACCGGAGCTGCATCTTCTAGTACTGGAACCTCGATGGTTGTCACTTCCAACGGAGTTGAACTTTCCCCTCAACCGGCAAGGTGGAAGTATTGAGTAAAAAATTTTCAGACAAGGTTGGACCAAATACTTCAGCATGTTGTTGTTGGGCTACCGAAGACACCCGAATTTCAGAGAGATGAGTTGTATCTGCGGGATCAAAAAGATCATCATAGTTGATTTCAATTATATTCAACAGACCCGAAGAGGCTGGGATATCACTTTCCAGGATAGATTTCATTTCAATTGAAGGAGCAGTGTTGCAGACGTAATAGTCATGAAATTTGACAACGAAGCTTTCGAATATTAGTCTTGTACGTCTTATGAGAACCCTTTAGGCCACTTTTTTGGTTGAGTAGCCAAGAAAAATGACTTCATCTAATTTCGGTGCAAATTTATTAAGGTGATCCTTGTTATTGATCACAAAACATATGCATCCAAAAATATGGAAGAATCGGACATCGGGTTTGCGGTTGTTGAGACCCTCATACAGAGTCTTTTTAAGACGTTTGCAAATGATGTTGCAGTTTTGAACAAAGCATGCAGTTTCCACTGCTTCTGCCCAGAAGTAAAGAGGAAGATTGACAAAGTTTAACATCGATCTAGCTGTTTCGACCAATGTAATGTTTCTTCGCTATACTACTTCGTTTTATTGTGGTGTGTAGGGTGCTGAAAAGTTGTGACTGATGCCCTTGGAAACTAAAAACCTATTCAAGAGTTGATTAGTGAATTCAGTTTTGTTGTCACTTCTTATCCTTCTGACTGGTCGCTTGATTTGGAGCTCCATTTCTTTTATGAAGTTGATCATGATCTGCGGTGTGTCAGATTTGAGTCTGAAGAAGAAGACCCAAGTAAAGCGAGTAAAGTCATCAACTATAACCAAAATATATTTCTTGTGATGAAAACTGGCTACAGTAGATGGACCGCATAGATCAATGTGAAGTAGGTCTAAAGGTTCAACGATTGAAGAATCGATAATCAGAGGATGACTTCCCTTTGTTTGTTTTCCACACTCACAAGTCGGGCACAACATGTCGTTACTGTACTTCAATATTGGGAGACCGCGGACTAGTTCTTTGGTGACCAGGTTGTTGATGTATCTGAAGTTGAGATGAGCCAATTTGCGGTGCCATAACCAACTTACTTTCGATACTGATTTGGACAGAAAACACAACTGTAGTTTGCCAATGATCAATGAGACATCGAAAGGATACATTGTCCCTTCGGCTTTGAACTTGATCAAGTAGGTGTTTCTATCATTTGTGATTATGTAGCAATATTCACTATCAAATTCAACCCAATGAGCAACTTTACATAGTTGGCCTATACTGATCAAGTTATGCTTAAGACCCTCTACGTAAGCAACTCTTTTAGTGGAGAAACTTCTCGTAGTCAACACACCGGAACCCCTGATGATTCCATTTGTATTGTTTCCAGAAGTGACACGTCCACCATTATAGATTGGCCTGAAGTCGCGAAGGTATTCTAACCTTCCGGTAATGTGCAAGGAGAATGCACTATCGATTAACCACTCATCTTCTTGTTCCTCCTTGCATATTGCCTGCAAATTAAAGGGTTAGTTTAGGCACCCAAACAGGTTTGGACCCCAGGGTCACGTGAGAAATTTTCTTAATGGATGTATGCACGTGGGACTTTAGTTTTTGAACCTAGTCCAGGGTATTTCACAACTTTTGGGGTATTTCGAGATTGAGTTGGATGTGACGTTTTTAGTGGATAAAATACAAAGGATATATTTTTCTCGTTTATCTAGACACCGTACTTTGTCAACGGTCCGAAGGATGTGGTTGGGGTCTTGTGACCGGTCCTTGGGTGACATCTGGTTGAAGTGCTCTTGGGACTTGAAAAAGTTTTGGCACGTCAACTAGTCTTAGGTTTTGACCTGATGACAGACTTATGCGATTTTGAAGGTTCATGAGTTGGTAAAATACCCTTCCACTTTGGATCGTTTAAGGAATATTGTTGAAATGATGTGACTTTCTTTTGAGATTTTGCAGGACTGTCTGAAAAATATTTTGTCACATTACATTCCTTTTTGCTTGATCCATTGACTGTAGTATTTTTTGAAAGATTTTCGGCAGTGATAGGTTTTTTGAAATTATTTTGATTTGAAACCTTGACTTGTTTGAAAATTTTATTTTTGAAATCAGTTTCCCCCTTTTTACATCGGGACCTGATTTCCTCTTTTAAAGCCACTTTTGCTTGAGTCTTTGGAGAACCACAATCAGAGATATTTAACTGCGGTTTCTTGAAAATCTTTAAGTGAGTTGAAAAACAGGGACTTGAGTCTTCAGAACTAGAAAGTTCAGGACTCTAAGAACATTGTCCAAATTCAAAATTTTCAATTGGCAATTCATGAAGAATCGGCTGAATAGTCGTTGTGCTTTTGACTGGGATTTATGGTCTAGATGACTGTACTACCGCAGAGTATGTCAGGGATGGTTTTTTTTGGGACGCTTTATGGAAGGAAACGATGGACAATTTACAACTAATTCTGGTCCTTCCACAATGATTTCTTCATCTACATCTGAAGAGGACTGAGAATCGGGAAAAATTGTGCCAATGATGGGTAAGTGGTCATTTGGATTACCCGAGGATTCAGGAAGAATTTCCTCAATGACACAATTGTTACTCAGTTCATGAAGTTTACCGAAGTGGCATCTTATGTCTTCGGGGAACTTTTTATCATTGACTGGGAAATGAAACTCATGATCTTGTGGGACATAGGGACGAACATCATTGAACCGGGGAGTAGAGTTCTCATCGGTTGAGTACCCATTGGACCATCCCCAATTATAAGTGTTGTCTACGGTCCCATTGTTAACTAAGTTTTCAATTGCTTCAGATTCATTAAAGAGCTTTTCTATTAATTTATTTAAACGTACAATCTCTCTCCGGGCAAGATCCTGTTGATTTAAAGCAATATCTAACTGAGTTTCATTTAACATCCTAGCATCTTTTTCTAACACAAATCCTTTTCTAACATGGCAACCTTAAGTCTTATCCTCAAGTCTTCCTCTCACATGATATAGCTCTTGGGACGCTATATTCTTTTCATCTAGCGGTTTGTTGTAGTCTAAAAGGATGGCAGCACACGTGTCATTAAGTCTTTCTAAGTATGGTTCACAATCATGCATGATGTAATTATTAGAATGGATCATGATTTTTACCTATTCGACGATGCTGAGAGTGCCATCTTTGGCCATGTAGCAGTAATTCCTCTGCAAATTTGTCGATTCGTCCTCTTCAGTAGTTGTCAAACTCTTCATCTTCATCTTCGGATGACCACACTTGATGATCCCTCTTCACTTGTGCAACATATGCTATTGCCTTTTCTTTTTCCTCCATCTCTTGTGCCTATCTAAGGTAGAATGCCTTGTCCTTAACCACATTTCCTTTGCAGTTTTTGGAAAAGTGATTCTCTTTATGACACTAATGGCAGATAATGACTTCATTTTTATCTTCAGTCGAGGTGTCGGAGTCTGATGGTTTGTTGGACTGTGGTGCCTCTTTGGAATGATGTGCATTATGTAGTTGGGCTGGATGGTGAGGGTTTCTGGGATATCTTGAGTGGTTATTTTGTGGATTCGAGTTACGGTTAAAAGGTGGTTTGGTAAACTACTGATTCTTACGAAATGATGGTGGTGGTATCCAGTTGAATTGTTGGCTGACCAAGGCGATGGCATTTTGAAATTCTTCTTCGTCATCGATTTTAGCATTAGCTTCATATGACTGCGGTGGGTTGTCATATGAAAGTGGATAGGATTACTCCGTGGGATATGAATACTGTGGAGTTTTGACTTATGGAGTCTGAGCCATTAAGGCAAGTGGTCCACCCATCTTCGCAGTAGACAAAGGATAACATATGAATCTTTTAGCACAATTGATTCTTGTGCTTGAAGTTCTCCATATAACTTGAACAAGGATAACATATGACTCTTTCTATCCCCTTGCACAATCATCTTCGTAGTAGACAAATGTCTTCCTAAACCGTTCAGAAATTACAGGTTTGTTTCATGATTGCTTCGAACTGTACCAACATTTGAAAACTTTGTGATGATGAGATTGAATCGTTTGAACGAATCGTCAAGACTTTCACCGGGAAACGCTTTAAATTTTTTAAACTCATTGAGAGTTGTGGTGAGTTTCTTATCTTGAGCTTGTTTTGACCCCAGGTAAAGATTCTTGAGCACATCCCAGATCTCCTTGGCAGACTTGCAGTTGATGATGATGTCAAAATTATCTGGAGCAACACCACAAGAGATTTCATAAAAGGCTATGGCATCATTCTCAATTTTGTCAAGATCATCTTTGGTTGGTCGATTCATTGCTGCCTGACCTCCACCTAGTCGTGCACGAGTACCATTTGCTTAAACGGGAGTGAGAACAGGGACATGAGGTCCTTCTTCCACAGACCTCCATACATTTCTACCGAGCCTCTTGAGATACCTTTCCATTCTCTGACAATGGTGGTATTCATTTGCAACCAGTATTGGAGCTCTGTTCGAGCCTGCAACACTGTTGGAAACGTTCAATGATAAAGCTTGTGCCATATTTCCTTTGTTTTAATTTTTTTCTTTCATTTTCAGGAATGAGCTTTAGTGGTATAGAAGGCTTTTCAAAATCAGAGTTTTGTTTAAAAAACAACCACTTTGACTCTGATACCAATTGTTGAGAGAAAAACTATTGAGAAACACTTGAACAAACGTTAGTACAAGATAATAAGTTGCAAAATAAGTTAATCTCAAGGATCAAGTTAGCTCAACAATAATAAGTTAGAAGTGTTAGCTTGTTAATTGCGGAAATGTAAAGGAGATATAAATGACAACAAGTTATATCAAGTAGACACCAATTTGATTCATAACAAGGTTTGCAGTCAAACACAAGTTAGTAAATGCGAACAACTTAAGGTGAAGAGGAACTCGGTTTATTAGAAGATAATAGATAGAGATGAAAGATCTTTGTATTGCAATGATAGTTCAGAAAGATCGTGAAGGTGTGTTTGTTACAAGAGATGGGATTATCTATTTATAGAGAGCCAAAAAGTTACATTTGAAATAAACAAATAATATCCTACTGACTTCAGTGACCATGCAAGGTTCACTGGACAAAGCTAAGTAAACACGTTAAGTCAGTAACGTAACTTGAAAATCTTCATCATTCATCTCTACGGTAGTAGTTGCAGTTGCGGTTCATTGCTATTGCGGTTCAACAAATCTTCTCCAATTATGGTAGACAGCTTTTACTACGGTATCAACTCCAACTCTGGTATCGACTACAATCCAGACTGCGGTTCCTTAGCTAAAGAGGGTCCCTTTTTGTATCAACACTACTTAAAGATTATGTCTTAAGGTGCATGGCTCAAGGCTCAAGACTTATTGGTTAGGGCTAATGCTTAAGGATTGGGATTTATGGGCTTAAGGATTAATATTAGGGCTAATGCTTATGCTTAAGGCTTAAGGCACAATGCCTAAGACTTATGGCTTAAGGTGTATGGCTCATAGTTTAAGGCTTATTCTTATGGATTAAGGCTACAAGACTTATGTGTTAGGGTCGATTAGGGCTTAATGAATTATGGCTTAATATTTATGGGTT
This sequence comes from Lactuca virosa, assembly GCF_052849685.1. Lineage (NCBI taxonomy): Eukaryota > Viridiplantae > Streptophyta > Magnoliopsida > Asterales > Asteraceae > Lactuca > Lactuca virosa. Next base: position 210,966,204 of record NC_136432.1, read on the forward strand.
TAGGGATTAAGATTAAGGCTTAATGCTTATGCTTAAGGTTTAAGGCATAGTGCATAGGCCGTACGCTCATTGCTTAAGGCTTGCTCTTAACTCTTAAGACTTAAGACTTATGTGTTAGGGTCGATTAAGCATAGGCTTAAGGATGCAGACTTGTGGCTTATGTTTCATTAATTTTTATTTTTTTATTTTTGAGTCGAATACAAAATAAATAATGTATTTTGGTAATGATTTTATCATAAAATTATTTTTATAAATTTAAAAGTAAGATAAAATAAACTATATATTAATCTTAAACTTATATTAATAATAATAATAATAAACTTAGAAAATAGAATGCATATAATATTTTCAATAAAGTTTAAAATAAAAGAATCCTAAATTTTTTATTTATCATTAGTTACTGGCGCTTAAATTTTCTAAATTTTTTAAAAAATTAAGTATTTCCTTTCATGCTAAATAACTTTAACTTCACCAAATTTTTATAGAAATTCAATGTTCCCACTTCCCACCTTAGATCCCCCAAAACGTAACTCTCCCAAATCTCGCACTCGACTCATAATTTCGCGTGTATTGAGCGTTATCATGTCTGCTTTGCTGTGTCTTCTGAGAATCGTCGTTCTCGCCTCTATTCCGCCCTAATCCGCTGATAACCATGGTGCCCCCTCCAAGTCTCTCGTATATATATCCATCTCTCCCATCATCGTATACCGTATGTCGTCGGTCCGGTAACCAACTCCCACAGTCTAAATGTAAGCTTCCCTCTATCCCACATTTTCCTCCTTGATTTCTTGTAACCTCACATCTCCAATTTTTAGTTTCTTTCTATGATTGGGTATCATTCCTTGATTATGATGTATTTGGTATTATTTCAGGTGTACATGTAAAAGGGGCAATACGGTGGTGATTGAATTGGGAACGAATGATTAAGCGTTTTAGGTGCGGGTGGAGTCAGCGAAGTTGTATTCTAGTAGTAGGGTATGAAGATACGTGTTTTCTATGTTTATATATTTTTTCATGCGATTCGTTGATGATATGTAAGAAGATTGTGATAATTTATCCCGCATAAATATTAGATTGTAAAAACTTGAAAAACGACATTTAGCTTGCATATCTTGTTAGTCATTGATCCATCTAATGAGCATTACTTCTGTATTTCAATTCTTCATCCCATAGTACGTAGTGGTTCTAAATTCTAATGGCTACAAACTTACAAGTGAGTTCAGGACACCAGTCCACATGGTATGTCATTCGTTATTCTTCCTTGAGCATGCATGCGTTGTGTGTGTCCTTGTCTATAATGCTTTCATTTATTTGTTTATTGTAGCTTCCCACACCCATGTCTTTCTATTACATCATTTCACTTCATATTTTTCTTATTAAGACATTTAAAATAATATAAATTGCAACGAAATTTGTTACTGCAAAAAAATAATATAAATTGCAAAAAAAGTTTATGGCAAGTTCATAACCTCCAAGGTTTACTTTAAGGACTCTTAAATTTATTATATAGTGAGACCCATATATTACATGAGTTTATTTAAAAAAAAAAACTAAATTCAAAATCGTAAACATTTGAGAAGTTTGTATTCATAAGAAAAGTGAGAAATTATTGAATTATAAAAATTAAAATGTTTATTTTCCACATGTCATTTATTATTACATTTAAATAGTATTTAGAATTTAATAAAATGAAAAAAAAAACCATAAAATGACATGTGGAATAAAAATGAATTTAAAAAAACCATAAAATTACATTTGGCAAAATAAATAAGAATGTGACATGTGACAAAAAAAATTTATTTATTAGGGAGGATTCAACCAAAAAGACTGAAGATATAAATGGTTTGAGTTTGTAATAAAACTTGTTCATTTTTATAGTTGCAAAATATATTTGAACCAAATATAAACTACAAAAAGGCCCACGTTAAGAATACTATTTCTTGGTTGGCCCCATGTTGTTGGGCAGTGAACATTTCTTTTTGTATTCAATTAATTTGACTATTAGTTAAAGGAGCATTATTAATTCATTTTGATGGTTGAAGGATTTTAAAATCATTTAATTTATTATTGGCATCTTATTTCAAGCTGTTGAAGGCTTCTAATAATTCGACATATTTATCATCTTTTGTTTCAGGGATATAATGACATTGTAAATGTGATCAAGTTTATCAGGGTTTATATCCATGGTGCCTAGTATAACAACCAGACTGATAACTCCTTTCATACTTGATGGTTCCAACAAGAAGGTGCTCAAAGTCTACTCAATAGACCTCATTTTCCTTGAGTATTCGACATTTTTGGAAACTATAGTTTAGTTATAGTATTGAATAATATTTTTAGCTTATGTATGCAACATGAGTATGACTTTTTTATAAAATGAATTGTATGTCTCAAAGTTTGATTGATATTTGATATTTCTATTTATGTGTTATTGTCTAGACATAAATATGCTTTTACCAAAACATCCCCCTTTTTACCTACATATAACAAAATGAATACCATACACATTTACCAATTTTACCTACACATAATACTACTTTTACCCACAAATATTTTATGAAATGTGTCATCAACATTTTGTAGTGGTATGCCATGTAACTTGATAGTTTGCTCTTTAGTTACACATAACTAGTGTGTGGGTAATGATCTATATCTACATGCTACATGCATGAGCTAACCCATAATAAGCTAACGCATAATGATATTTAATTGATGTGTGGATAAAGATAACTACCAACACATTAGCGATTTCTACCCACACATAACTTGTGTGGGTAAATACCAAAATTTCTTTCAGTGCACCTATATTTTACAGTGTAGGGCTTAAGGCTCGATACATAGGCAATCTAATATTTAAGGGTTATAATCAATACGTCGTAAGCTATGACTATGAATTTGGACTCTTTAGCAAATTTGCTATGAAATTTAATTTCGTAATGAAATTCCTAACAACGTAGCTAGGATTTTGTTTTCCATAGCAAACAAGCAACGGAAAAAAATTTCTGTAGCACAATTCCGTAGGTAAATAGTTATGGATTCTACTTTCATAGGAAAACAACTATCAAATTTTATTCCGTTGAAAAATCCCGTTGCAAATTAATCACGATATTTAATTCCATAGCAGAATTACAACCGAAAGTATTTTCGTAAAAAAATTCGTTGTAACTTTGCAATGAATGGTTTTTCCATAGAAATATCGGTAGCAATATAGCAACAGATTTCGAGTCGGTAATAGTTTCCGTAGCAATTCCCATGTTCGCTACCGAAAATTAATTCCTTAAATGTTGTAGCCAATTAGCTATAGAACGTCATTCCATAGCACGATCTGTTGTAGAATAAAAACAAAAATACGTTCCATAGCAACCTTTCCTTGCAATATCGGTTTTTTCTTGATGTGTTGGGTGCCTCATACTTGTTTGGGTGGATGCATATAAATGAGCTCTACCTTGGGTCTCTCTTGCCTTATTCTACAACTTCCAAGCCTCTCCTTGAGGAATCAAAGTCTACAAAGGTTGTAATTTTTTTCATCCTATGGCTGTATTAATCTTTCTATATTTGCAAAATGATCATTGGTGGGTATAAAATGTTTTTATAATTATTCAAGTATTAAAGCTTTCATTGCTGTTTTTAGTAAACAACTTTTTGAATAAATTCCAACAACTATTCAACTGATTTAACATATGCTTGAGATTCTATTTATATTAGTTATCATCATAGTGAACTAATTTTGGAGTATAGGATGCAAACGAAGAAAACAAATAAACCCTAGAAATCCGGTGGAGGTCATTTTGATGTTACTTCCATTGAGAGACATGCGAAAAAAGGAAAGGTGGGTCTCAAATTCCTTGATATTTTTGGAAATCAAGTTTGAAGGAGGGGTATAAGATATAATTTAGACACCTACAACTCACTTGAGGGGTACGTGTCGATAGTCTTGAGGTGTTTCTAGTTGTCATTAGTCGTGAGAAGGGGGTGGGTAAGAGCCTTTAACCACCATCACCCCGCCATCATCAGCGCCGAACACCAACATCATATTTTCCCTACTCGTTGGATCCCTTCATTTCTTGTCACCACCGATGAGGATGAAGGGAAAAAGCGGAGATAAAAGTCATAGTGGGGGGGGGGGGTGGTTAGGTTTAATAGGGGTTATTATTTTCTTTTCCCCTTTTTATGTTAAATTTCATAAAATAAAATATAAAATGAAATAAGAAAGTGTATAAAAGTCTATTTATGTGGGACAGAGACTAACTACGATAAAATTGAAACCACGGGGGACCTTCCATGAGACTAAAAAAGATACATATTAAATTTGATGCTCTAGAAAACCACAAGGACCATTTATGAAGATTTGTATTATTATTAGGAATCAGAAATAAATAAGATATATTCATTTGAAACCCTTTGATTTTAGATGAGGCTTAACAGTTGAAGCGGTAGGTTGCCCCCCTCCCCCCCCCCCCTTCCCTTTATAACATTGGTCCTTGTTCGATCTAGACAAATTTAATCAGGTTCCGGTTAACCCGAATAACATATTTCATCCTTCAAAATATTAGATTGCTTTACATAGATCATGTTGTAAATACACAAGTTGTGTCTTACGTGAGCCAAAAAGAGTTAATTAGGTTTTGGCTTAGAGCTACACATTGGCGTTCTCGGATGGCTTAGAGCTACATATTGGCGTTCTTGGACCGGTCTCAGGTCGGTCTCGAAATGGTCCAGTCCTTTTGGAGATGGTCTCAGAATAGTCTGGTTTTTTGCAGTCCGGTTTTTTGGGACCGGTCTTTGTGACATCCTGGAATTTAGGTCAAAGACGGTGAACGGTTAATTCACAGTAAATCTCTTTGTAATTTGACTCATTCAGTTTTAGTGCATCCAATGTAAAATAAATGAGTTTATTTCAAATATTATAAGATACCAGATGATATCTTACTTCCGAATGTGTAAATTGGCAAGCAAATCAAACAACTCAAACTGCAACCCTAGTTAATGCATCTGAAAAACTGAAAATTCGTATGAAGCAAACATTTTTAACTCATCATACATGTTCCCATGTTCCCGAAAATAGAAAGAACGTCCAAAACGGAGTTCATAGGCAAATGATACGACAATTATAAGAAAACAACCGGTAAAACACTCACTTTCTTTAAACAGCTAAAACAGAATGGATCCGTTAAGGTGCGTGCACACCTCCGATGGAAATTCCAAGATGGAGTTCGTATGCAAATTATGGAACCTCACTATGAAAGATTCAAATGTGACTTCTTACACACCCCAATTTAACTACCCCACCCAACTTTTCCCGAATATAGTAAACTCGGAATACAAAAAGATTGAAAGGTACACTTGGGGGCTAACTACCCCAGTTAAGGTCTGGTTGCTGCATCCAGACCCATTACCTTTGATTAGGGATGTCAACTAGGGCAAACGGGACGGGGAGTGCATCTACCGCCCCCGCCCTCGAAATTTCTACGTTTCCCCGTCCCCTCCCCGCCCCCGAATCTCCCTTATTACCCCCGCCCCCCTCCCCGAATTGATTTTGGGCTGCCGTTTTTTGGGCTAAATTTTTTTTCGTTTGGGTTAAAAAAAGCTATTTTTAAGTAACAAATAATAATTTATAACAGAAATTTACATGTTAAAAATAAAAAAAGTTATGACATCTTAACAACATTATACTAACAACTTAAAAATATGTTTTTTGTTGAATTTTGGAAGCTCAAACTCATGTTATTGTTTGTTATATTTATATAATTAATATATGTAAATATATGTATAATTTATTAACGGGGTCCCCATGGGGGTTTCGGGACGGGATTGCCCGCCCTGCCCCCTCCCCACCCCCGAAATTAAAATGAGGGTTAACCTTGCCCCCGCCCCCGTCCCCGCCCCCGATATTTTTTCAATAAATACCCCAAACGGGACGGGGCTCCCACGAGAACGGGGTCCCACGGGACGTTTTGACATCCCTACCTTTGATAGTGCTAAACAAAAGGCCTATCATTTCACTGAATAATATCTTCGTTAGGGCACCACAACCCAACAAATGAAATAGAACTGGATGGAGAGTACGAAACGGAAGTACCACGAGGATTCCAAAGGGAACTTCAAACTCCTCAAGCCCAAATCAGAACCTATGACTGTCTACGACGCAAACATAAACACTCCCACTCTGTCCAAGTCCTACTCTAGGACTTTACCCTATTATACCAACTGTAATTTTCACCATGTCGGAAATTACATGGTCTGCAACAACTGTAGCTTAAGAGGCTACACCTCTAAGTTTTGTAGAAAGACCCCAACTACTACAACCTCAACCACTACTGCAGGAAAAATGTGTAACTGCTTTAAATGCAACCAATCGGGACACTTCAAGAAGGATTGCCCTAAGCTGAAGAATCAAGGTGGCAGAGGAGTAACATAGTGATTAATGTAGGAGATGCTCGCCAGGACCCAGTGGTGGTTACTGGTATGTTTCATAACAACAATATTTATGCTTTTATATGATTTGATACTGATACCAATATAAGCTTTATTGACCATAATTTTAGAAACGCGATAAAACATAAATTTTGCAAACATAAAAAAGCTTACACAATAGAAATGGAAATCAGCCAAATAGAAAACACTTTAGAAATACTCACCAATTGCCTTCTCACCTTGGATCATCACGTCTTTCATGTCGACCTAATGTCTATGACCATCGGATGTTCGATGTGATCATCAAAATGGATTGGTCATAACCTCATTGAACGGAGTTTCAATGATATGAAAAATCCATTCGACTACCTCTATCCAACAACGAAGCCCTCATGATATACGAATATAAATCAAGAAAGAATCTAAGAATCATGTCTTGCACGAAGGCGAGAAAGTGTTTGCAGAAAAGATGCTTCACTTTCTTGGCCCACGTGGTGGATATGCAAGGCAATAATAAGGAAATCAAAGACATTCCACGAGTGTACGACTACCCGAACGTATCTGTAGAGGATCCGCCTGGAGTACCTCCAGTCAGACATGTTGAATTCAGAATCGACCTAATCTCGGTTGCAACACCAGTGGCACGATCTCCTTATCGTTTGGCTCCATCGGAAATTCAAGAACGCTCTAGTCAGCTTCAAGAACTTCATGAAAAAGCCTTTATCCGACTAAGCTTCTCTCCATGCGGAACCTCAATATTATTTGTCAACAAGAAGGATGAATCATTCAGGATGTGCATCGACTATCGAGAGTTGAACAAGCTCACCATCAAAAACCGGTACCCACTCTCGAGGATCAATGACCTGTTTGACCAACTGCAAAGATCCTGCTACTACTCGAAGATCAATCTAAGATCCGGCTACCATCAACTTAGAGTTCAAGAAGCAGATATTCCAAAGACGGCATTCCGAACTTGATGTGGTCACTATGAGTTTCTGGTTATGCCATTTGGACTGACCAACGCACCAGCTATATTCATGGACCTTATGAATCGGGTGTGTAAACCCTACTTGGATAAATTCGTGATCGTATTCATCGACAACATATTGATATATTCACAAACAAAGGAAGAACATGGCCAACACTTCCGTTTAATTCTGGAACTGTTAAGAAAAGAGAAACTTTATGTAAAGTTTTATAAATGTGAGTTCTTGATTAAAGAAGTGCGTTTCCTCGGCCATGTGGTCAGCAATCAATAGATTAATGTCGATCCTGAAAAGATCAAAGTGGTTAAGGATTGGAAAGCACTAACGACGCCAATCGAACTACGCCAATTATTAAGGCTTGCAGACTATTATCGGAGATTCATCGAGAACTTCTCCAAAATAGCCAAGCCTATCACCCCACTAACCGAGAAAGACAAAAAAATTTATTGCAGAGAGAGCCAAGAGTCTTCCTTCCAAAAATTGAAACAATTGTTGTGAAGTACAACAATTTTGTCTCTTCTAGAGGGAACATAACACTTTATAGTATTATTCCACACCTCTCACCAAGGGTTAGGATGCATATTGATGCAACAAAAGAAAGTCATTGCATATGCATTCAGAAAACCTAATCCAAATAGGACAAATTACACCAGCGTAAGAACTAAACCAGACATGAGTACTTTATATCACCCTCAAACGGATGAACAAAGTGAGAGGACGATACAAACCCTAGAAAACATGCTCCGCGCCTATGTGATACACTTTGGTAATGCATGGGATACTCACGTGCAATTATTCTAATTTTTATATAACAATAACTATCACACTAGCATAAAAGCCGCTCTATTTGAGGGCTTATACGAGTGCAGATGTCGTTCTATGATATGCTAGGCGGAAGTTGGAGATACTCAACTGGATAAAAATCATGTCGGAGATACTTTACTCACTGGTCCCGAGATCATACATGAAACGACGGAGAAGATTGTTCAAATGAAAGAATGATTAAAGGCCGCACGTAGTCGATAAAAAAGCTATGCTGACATAAGACGCAAACCATTGGAACTCAAAGTAGGAGACCGTGTCCTACTAAAGGTTGCTCCATGGAAGGGTGTCATCATATTTGGAAAACGGGGTAAACTAAACCGCCGTTACATCGGACCTTTCAAAATCCTAGCAAGGGTTGGTCTGGTGGCTTATAAGGTCAATTTACCTCAAGAACTCAGCAAAGTCCACGATAACTTCCACGTAGGTAATCTTAAAAAGTGCCTCTCTAATGAGAACCTCGTCATTCCACTCGATGAGATCCAGGTCAACACTAAACTTCACTCGTGGAGGAACCAGTGGAGATCATGGATCGAGAAATCGAAAGCCTCAAGAAAAGCCGCATACCGATAGTAATGGTCCGATGGAACTGAATGCGAGGATCAAATGAAACAAAAGTATAGGAAACTGTTCAGCAGTACTCTGTCCACTAGTGGAACGAAATAATAGTAGAAAAATGTAGCCTAGAACTTAATAATTTCGGGACGAAATTCCCTTAACGGGGAGTTAATGTGGCATCCTGGGATTTAGGTCAAAGACGGTGAACGGTTAATTCACAGTAATCTCTTTGTAATTTAAATCATTGAGTTTTAGTGCATTTAATGTAAAATAAATGAATTCATTTCAACTATTATAAGATACCAGATGATATCTTACTTCCAAATGTGTAAACTGGCAAATGAATCAAACAGCTCAAACTGCAACCATAGTTAATGCATCTGAAAAACTGAAAATTCGTATTAAGTAGTCATGAGAGAAACAAACATTTTTATCTCATAATACATGTTCCCTATTTCCGAAAATATAAAGAACATCCAAAACGGAGTTCATATGTAAAAGATACGATAGTTATAAGAAAACAACCACTAAAACACTCACTTTCTTTAAAATGCTAAAACCGAACCGATCCGTTGAGGCACTTGCACACCTCTGATGGAAATTCCGAGAGCGTTTTTGGACTAAGGCTATGGTCTAATATTTAATTTCACACTCGACATATTTTTAGCGAAAATATTGCAAAAGTCGGATAATCGAGCGTTCGGGCCATTTAGACATGAAACTTTAAACACAATTTTCCAGAGTTCTGTAACTTGATAAATTAATCTGTTTGGGTTTGAGGAATCCTTGAATTCGGATCTATCTAACGAAACTTTCAAAAAAAATTCCGATGTTGGGATCTCGATACACCAAATTATGATGGTTTTGGGTGATTAGAGGGATTAGGACATCAGTGTGGGGCCCATAAATACATGTTAGACTCAAAAATCTGATTTGGATCACTCCCTTCTTGCCTCAACCATGTTTTCTTCTTCTTCTACCCATCCGTCTAAGTGTACACACTTCAACTAAAAAGTACAAGCATGGGTTGGAAGCATGACACTTCAAGGCTTATGTGTCTCTTCTTCAACTATAAAAAGAGCCATCCTCTTCTCCAATCCTCACTCAAAACTCAGCATTCATATCTCTCTCTAAATCTCTAACACACACATACATACACACACACACACACACTCTCTCTCTCTCTCCAACATCACTCTTAATCCACCATCAAAACCACCTTATAAGCCCTTCTTTTGATTGGAAAACCACCCAATACCACCTCCATTACAGTCCACTCCCTTCCTTCCACCCTCTCCCTTCGTTTTCATCAAGAAAGAAGCAGAAAAATGGCATCAAGATGCTGTCAGACCTCTCCTGTCACCACCAAACACCCCACTGTCACCCTTCACAGCCGGATGCTACCACCTTGTGTTGCTATGCTGCTGTTTCATCAGCTTCCTATCCACCCTCCCCTCTCACCCTTCCGTCAAACAGCTGCCAAGCGAAGCTAGGAAACAGCAATAGGATGCAGCCGGAAGTCCAGTGTCATTTGTCGCCACCCACAGCCAGAGATCCTTCCACCCATCGACCACCACCTGTGTTGCTGCTTTTTGCTCGTAAGTCCACCATCCCATATAATCTTCGAATGTTGCATTCGTTCGTAAATCACTGGTGATAGAATCGATCAAATTTTTTTTGTATGTATGTGTATCATTGTTGCATCAGAACGAACATAGGAGGAGTAACCCCTTCCACTGTCCAAACTTCGTTTAGAAATTAGTTCTAACCCCCACCCCCCTAATCCGAAAATTCTTTACAAAACAAGCCCCATCTCCCCAAACTCCATTTTAAAATGTCTAAAACCTACCATCCCTAAAAAATTGTGTTCAAAACAAATCCAAAACACTCAAACTTCCAGCCCATTTAATTATTTTACCCCCTCCTTAGAAATCTGTTTCAAAACACGTCCCAAGCATATAAACTTTTATTCCAAATATTTAAAACAACCCCTCACATGGAAATAGTTAACAAACTTTGTCCCACTCTATTTATTTAATTTAGTAAATGGGTCCTATAATTTAGTTAAATTACAAAACAACCCCTAGTTATTAACTTATATCAAAATTTCCTAGGAAACTAAATTAATCCCAACGGTTCGTTTTAAAAGTGACACGTCTCTGTTTCTCGCGTCAATTCTCAAAACAAATCAACAACCACACATTAAGTTGAGTGTTACGGTCCCTCTTTTATATATTTTCGGGGAGAGAATACATGTACTACTTGTTCTAGATAATGCAAAAATACACATAAAATATTATTATTTAATGTAGAAACTATAACTAGTTTATAAAATATTGGTATAACTTTTATATGTTACGAACACATGAACTAGTTTTAAACCCTAATATCTATGTATGTTATGTTGTTAAAATGATACAACTAATAAAAATAACATATGCCATTTTGATACCAAACCTATGATTTTATGTGACATTGTGCGTCATAAAATGCATGTCATAAAACTTTGTAGTATTATTAAGGATTTAAAATATACATGTATATGTATAAAGTTTATAAAAGAAACATACTTAGTTTATAAAAGCTAGTGCCTTATACTATACATGCATACCAGTTATGCTCGACTTTTATAAACTCTATACAAATTCATTATTCCTAGTAACTTATCCACTTATAAGCTGGGCTAAGAGCTATTCACATACCTTAAAGGCTTTTTAGTAAGACTATATTTATTATCTAAGTTTAAATGCTTAACATACGCACACTACTATAACCGTTAATCTTCGGAGCGAGATGTATATGTATTGATCTATACGGGGTTGACATCTCCACCTACGGTTGCTAGCACTACAAGAAAAATGACTTACAGTCACACCAAAAAAGTGTGACTATATGCGTATAGTGACATTTTATATTTTCACTGAAAGGGTGACGGAAGGTGACACCATCGTATGGGTCTTATGGTCACTTTAAAATGTAGTGTCTGTATGCTATGAAAACATGTGGCCGTAGTATAAAAGTGTGGCAAATGTGTACGAAATTTTGTTCCTTAAATATCCAATATTGTAGCGTTAAACAGTTAGTAGTCACACATATTTAGTTAACGTGGTGACTGTATATCACCAACATGCGACATTCATGTTGTTTTAGTGTAGTTGTTTTGTTACATATAGTCACACAGTTTAAATTTTATTAAGACTATTGTTTATCTTTTATAAACTTGTAATTATGGTGAGTGTGATCATGTTTGCTAAATGGCGACAAGTACTTTACTTTCATATGTGACGAATTGCTAATTATTAGTCACAAAAAACAATCAACGTTTGTGACTATAACCTAACGTATAGAGACAAACAATTAAGTGAATTAAAATCATAAGTATTATAAAGTCACACATTTTGTTAAAATTAAGGATAATTCGGTATCGTATTAAGACTATTGGGTATATTTTGGACACATATAATTTATGGTGAACATGTCCGTGTTCAGTAAATGGACACATATAATCAATGATATATGTGACGATTTACTAGTATTTAGTCTCAACAACAATCAATTATGGTATTTATTTGCCACATAAATTGTTTTTCATGTTGTTATTGTTTAACTTAGTGACAAAAAAATATTAATAAACATCATTTTAAATCAATTGTAGTCTCATAATTCTTGTATATTATGACTATTGTTAACCATTTAGCCACACGTTACAAATTGATGTAAAGTAACCATTGTATATTTTTAGAGACATTAAATACGTATAAAACATGGCAAAAATCATACTACAGCCACTATAACTTACTATTTATTGTTACTTTTTATACATTTTAGACACATCAAAATAATTTAAATTAAAGTAACGAAACACAACAAAATGAAACACAAACAAAATTCATAATTTAATATTAATAATAATTGAAATCGAAATCCATATATATATACATTACATTCCTAATTAAAATATCAAAGAAAGGAAAATTGTCCTACTTTAAAGAATTTAAATAATGGTTAAAAAATCAAACACGTCATAAACCAAAACCTAAACATAACTAGCTAGACATTCATTTTGTTTGTATTGCTCCTTGTCTTCTTGAGAAGGGAATCAGATGATATGTAAGTTGGTTTCCTTTTCGTTGAGTTTTGATGTGATATAATTTCTGGTACCTATAATAACAACATTGAAACCAAAAAAATTAGTTCATCATAAACTTAGTATAGTACTTTATGAAGAAAATAAAGTTTAATGCACAAAGTAGTGAACATATTGAAACAAACCTTTGACTCGGTTTGCACAAGGTATTTTGGCCATGGAACAAAACTTTTATATGTATCCTCAACTAATGTGAATTCTCCAGTTTTATGGGGTAGAAATGCATTTTTTACAACCACTTCGTCAATGGAAACTTTATAGCAATCATCTTGTAGAGGAACTCCATGAATGAATTGTCTTTCTGATGATAAGTGAATGGTACCACGAGCAACGATGTTCCTTTTATACGGATATGATAGACTACACTTGATTGGCTACAATGACAAGTAATATTATAATCTGAAAAAAAAGACAGAAATGTATATTGATCATGTAAAAAAACACTGACCTGGTGAATGGGTTTATTTGGTGAAACTGTTGGTATGTCATGATTGATAGTGGCAGTCTTAGACTCAACAGCTTTTCTGATGGTTTTTGTATTAGCCTAATATAAAGATTTAAGACATATATAAAATTATATTTTAATATAAAAGATTAAATAAAAGTATTGAAAACTGTAAGGTTAGTATATACTACTGTTGCAGATTTCATGGAAATCAATTCTGCATCGGGAGTTGCAGTTGCAGATTTCGTTTGAACACGTTTTTTGGTGGGTTTTGGAATAACCTACATAATTTAAAGTCCAACATGAAAAATCAGAAATTAGTACCAAATATATATATATATATATATATATATATATATATATATATATATATATATATATATATATATCAACGATGATCTAATAAGATGATAACATACTGGTGTTATAGGTTCTGAAGGTTCATTGGTTTTGAGACTAATAGGAGACGTTTCATTACTTTGTACAATCTTCTCACTTGAAATACCCTAGAAAATATAAAGAAACAGGGAAAATGTGTAAAAGAAATGCAATTTACAGCTAACATTGACAACATATATTTTCAATAAGATTACTTACAATTGTATGAGACAGATTTGGAAAGTCGGCTCCTTTTGCATTAAGATGAGCCAAAACTAGCTTTAGTGTTTGATCTTGTTCATTAACCTTTCTAGACAAAGCCTTGAGTTCAACATCTTTTTTCTCAAGCTCAAGTTTTCCATTATGCAGTGCAACTTTAAGATCCTTAATTTCTTCCTTAGATGACCCTTTGCTGCGAGGAACATTGAAATATCTATTGTAAGTGACTCTTGTGCCGACACCCTTTAAAAATCCGCCCTTTTCCTTGCCAAAAACTAAGGTCATGGCATCCGTTCCTGGTTCAACATTTACTTCTCCTTCTTTTATCTGCTTCTCATGTTCCATCTACCAAACAAAAAATTAATAATTATTGTCTTAATAACAATGATTAAAATATTTAAAGTAAAAGAAAAAGAAAAGTGTAGTGAAGTTACTAGTCTATCAGCCATGATTTTAACATCTTCATCCTTAAATTCTCCTTTACTTTCACGCCCTTTACACCACATAACTGACCTTGGGGGCATTTCCTCCTTTGAAATCACATTCTCTTCAATCTTGATAAAAAAAATTAAATTTTAAAGAATATGAAACAAAAGCATGTTAAATAAAATGCTATGAAGTTAATATAGCTAAAGACCAAGCTTACCAACTTCCTCCTAAGAGTAGTATACCCCCCTCGTCCCATCCGATGAGCATACTTTGACATCTTTCTCGCTTTGATAGTCCTTTGTCACACATTCTGTGAAATAAAAGTAAAATATTTGTCACGCACTTTTATAACCCAGTTTATGATAAATAAATGAATAAGTTTTGAAAAAAGATTTTAGCATTAAACTCTTGAGATTGCGTATAAGTCACAAATTTGTTCCAATCAACTTGTTCAGTGATTAGTGCACGATAACGAACGGGGATTTTTTCAAGCTTTTTGGGATTGCCTAGATGTGGCTTGATGTAATCTGCATACAACTTTCTTCTGAAGTTCCGTAGAAGAATGCCAAGTCTATTCATCACAAATTGTTTTCCACTTTCATGAACCTCAAAATAGCGCTAAAACAAAACAAACAATGAAAATGTTAGTATTTAATACTTGATTTTTACATATAATATGTTATACAGATTAAAAAATTGAAGAAAATATTTATTGTAATCTCGTCCCATAGTTTGTCCTTCATTTTCGGTTTAACTTTTTTCAAGCAAAGAGCACTTAATCCCACCTTCTCGAGGACAAGATCACCTGAATAGCTAACAAATACTGCATTATTCTTCCCTGTAAACTTACCGAATTCATCAAACCTGACACAATTTTTTTACCACCAGAATTGACATATTCAGTCTTCAGTTTTGGCAATCGAGTCATGCCCCTCTTCCTATTTGACCTTGTAGGAACTGTTTTATGGATTTCTTCTTCCGAATCTGATTGGCTATTGTAGTGAATGTCTTTATTTTCACCATCCTCTGTCTCCGAATCATATTCTTGCTTTCCATCATCTAGCTCATCTTCTATATTATAGTCAGGAATATCCTCATGTTGTTCCTTGTCAACCTCCATGATTCTTCTGTTGACAAAACAGATTGAAAATAACTTTGATTGTTTATAAGTTTAATGATAATGTATGAATAATAATATTACAGACAATTGCTCACATAAACATTTCATCGAACAGTTGGTGTGCAACAAGCACACCAATATGAAGAATCAAAATTGTTTGTGTTATGCATGATCCGTAATCAATACAATCAATAACATTGAAATAATACGTACACAAACAATATACTTACACTAGAAAACTTGATGAATGATGAACTGAATTATGATCCTTTTGGGATATAACCTAACGCTAAACAAAACAATGGTGGAATAAATGACGGTCTATTAAATATTAAAATGATTTAACAGGTCCTAAATTGATGGATGTTACCAAAAAATTACCAGAATTTCCTTGATCCGATGGATTAATCTTCATAGTTTTGGCGGTGCAAAAGATGAAGATTTCCCGCTTTGATTTGGAGCCCAAAAATCATACGAAAAAATGTTTGCCTCCCATTAGTTTTGTTTAAATTCGTTTGACGAATTCAAATGTGTTCCAAATTTTGAGCTGATAGTAATCCCACACGATTTGAAGCAAAAATCGTGGTTTGGAAACATGTTCTGCCTTCTCAAACATTATTATGATTTATTTGGTAATAATATAAATATTACATATTTGGTCCTTCTAAGTTAACAATTTATTCTTTGGAAAAACATTTATGACTATTTGAAATAAAAAATATTTAAAGTTAAAAAAATAAATATACAACGGAAAAATATTTTTATACAACAAAAATAATACTAAGGTCTAGTAGGCTTAATAATTTTTTATAATAATTTATATGCCATAACTCCATAAACCAATGACTATCCTATGCTATTACACACCTAACACCCGTACATGACCTAATGAGGTCCAAACCCACAACCAACACCCGTACATGACCTAATGAGGTCCAAACCCACAACCAACACCCATACATGACCTAATGAGGTCCAAACCCACAACCAACACCTGTAGATGACCTAATGAGCTCCAAACCCACAACCAACACCTGTAGATGACCTAATGAGGTCCAAACCCACAACCAACACCCATACATGACCTAATGAGGTCCAAACCCACAACCAACACCCACACATGACCTAATGAGGTCCAAACCCACAACCAACACCCATACATGACCTAATGAGGTCCAAACCCACAACCAACACCCGTAGATGACCTAATGAGGTCCAAACCCACAACCAACACCCATACATGACCTAATGAGGTCCAAACCCACAACCAACACCCGTAGATGACCTAATGAGGTCCAAACCCACAACCAACACCCGTAGATGACCTAATGAGGTCCAAACCCACAACCAACACCCGTACATGACCTAATGACGTCCAAACCCACAACCAGCACCCAGACATGACCTAATGAGGTCCAAACCCACAACCAACACCCATACATGACCTAATGAGGTCCAAACCCACAACCAACACCCATACATGACCTAATGAGGTCCAAACCCACAACCAACACCCGTAGATGACCTAATGAGGTCCAAACCCACAACCAACACCCGTACATAACCTAATGAGGTCCAAACCCACAACCAACACCCGTACATGACCTAATGAGGTCCAAACCCACAACCAACACCCATACATGACCTAATGAGGTCCAAACCCACAACCAACACCTGTAGATGACCTAATGATGTCCAAACCCACAACCAACACCCATACATGACCTAATGAGGTCCAAACCCACAACCAACACCCATACATGACCTAATGAGGTCCAAACCCACAACCAACACCCATAGATGACCTAATGAGGTCCAAACCCACAACCAACACCCATACATGACCTAATGAGGTCCAAACCCACAACCAACACCCATAGATGACCTAATGAGGTCCAAACCCACAACCAACACCCGTACATGACCTAATGAGGTCCAAACCCACAACCAACACCTGTAGATGACCTAATGAGGTCCAAACCCACAACCAACACCCGTAGATGACCTAATGACGTCCAAACCCACAACCAACACCCGTACATCTCCTAATGAGATCCAAACCCACAACCAACACCCATACATGACCTAATGAGGTCCAAACCCACAACCAACACCCATAGATGAGCTAATGATGGTCAACCCTAACCCATTTGAATTAAAAAATTCATTTTATATATTTATTATAAATATATATATAAATTTATTTTTTTGTTTGATAATAAAAAAAACAATGCTAGTATGGATATTACATTTAATTAATATTACAGATATTTTTTACATTAATATTATAGATATTAATGTAAATACTAGATATATTAAGGTATAATACAAAAATGTGTAATCATTATCGTAGCCGACTAGCCGTCGTTCAAAATCCACCTCCTCTGTAGACTGCAATTAATCGGAGAAGTGATGGCCTCAGTCGACATCCCTTCACCCCCGACTGATGATCCTTTTAAACCATTCGCTTATGTCAATTTCGTCAT
Source organism: Lactuca virosa (assembly GCF_052849685.1). NCBI lineage: Eukaryota > Viridiplantae > Streptophyta > Magnoliopsida > Asterales > Asteraceae > Lactuca > Lactuca virosa. The sequence goes on from NC_136432.1 coordinate 210,984,208, forward strand.
TCTCACATATTCATTACGTTACGATAACTTCGATTTCTCCCTCTTCCTCTTTGAAAAAAACTACGACGATCAATTGAACAGAAGATGAATGCTGATCCGTGGGCACGTCCGAAGTTCCAACTATGGAGTGTAAGCGCCGAACCACCAAGAAACACACCGGTGGTTAAATACGGGAAGGCAAACGAGAAAAGATTCACCATTCGCGTTGTTCATGGTGGGTTCTTTACAGACTACCCAGGTAAGGCGTATCAACAGACAAAGGTTCACTTTATTTCTCATGTGAACATCGATTTGATAAACATGGAGATGCTTGGCCGTTTTTCTAGAAGCCTTGGGTATACAAGTTTGGGGAACTGGTATCATATGCCCACCGAAGAACACAGTGGGTTGTCAATGATTCCAATTCTGAATGATGAATGTTTGGGACCCTTCAAGACATTAGTTAGGGCACACAAATTCAGAGAGATTGAACATCTCTATGTTGAACACAGGTCTGTGTTTATTCCAAACAATTTCCCACATTTTTTGATGAACTCACCAGCCAAACGTGTTGAGAAGCTTATTCACATGTTTGTAACAGAACATCCAATGACATCGGTTGATGATGGAATAGCATGCATCAATCATATGCTAAACATGAGAATTCCAAGAGAAAAAATAGAGGATGCTATGGACATGGCGAAAGAAAATGTCATAGCATGGAAAGACATAGCCTAGGTGAACTATGTTGTAATCTTTTTTGTGATTAATACAGAGTACATATGATACTTTATTTTTTGTAATTAATATGAAACTCTTTTATTTAATGAATTGTTATATATTATGTCTATATGTGATGTTGTTTGGATTATATAGTATGCCTATATTTGATGTTATATATTATGTCCCTGTTTTGATATATTGTGTTGTTAAAAAGGCAATGTAGTTTGCTAACACAGGGGTATAACAGTCAATTATATGTTATATGCCCATATTTGATGGTGTTTTTAATAGAAATGTCTTAGGGGCAAAATCTGAATTAGTTATCATATTAATTTTATATGTTAATTAAGTCCATGTTTTGCATACTTGTAACTGAGTCAGATTTGTCCCAGTTTTAGTTAATTGTTTTTTAAGATAGCAATGTACTTTGCAACTTAGTTGCACTCTGTATTTATGATAAAACAGGAGTATAACAGTCAATTATATGTTATATGTCCAGATTTGATGTTGTTTTAAATAGAATTGTCTAAGGGGCAAAATGGGAATTAGTTATCATATTAATTTTATATATTAATTATGTCCATGTTTTGCATACTTATAACTCAGTAATCTTTGTCCCTGTTTTGCTTAATTGTTTTTTAAGATAGCAATGTACTTTGCAACTTAGTTCCACTCTGTATTTATGATAACACAGGGGTATAACAGTCAATTATATGTTATATGTCCATATTTGATGTTGTTTTAAATAGAATTGTCTTAGGGGCAAAATGGGAAATAGTTATCATATTAATTTTATATGTTAATTTAGATTGTTTTGACTACTTATAACTGAGTCAGGTTTGTCCCTGTTTTATTGAATTGTTTTCTAAAATAGCAATGTACCTTGCAACTTAGTTCCACTATGTAGTTATGTTATAGCAAGGGTATATCCGTCCATTAATTGTTATTATGATAAAACAAAGAAAATTATATAATTTCCTACTTAATCTGTGTGTGAGATATAAGGGTATAATGGTCATTCATTTATTGTATCAAATTAGGAAAGAATGATTTGTTTTTTGTTTTTATTTTCAATTGTGAAGGCTAATTAAAAACAATGTGCAACAACAATTACATTTATTGTATCAAATGAGGAAAAAATGCTTGATGCTAACTGTGCTTGTCTTAGATCAGTTTTAGTGGATTCTTTTCTCTTTTGGTTAATTTTTTTGTTTTTTTCGTAAACCAATAAATTACAATCAACCAGATACCCCAGATGGTAAGTATGAATGTAGTTAATGGTATATTTTGGAATGTCATGGGTTCGAACCCAACTAGCAACAATTTTTTTTTCTTTTTTTTTAGTTCTCGATATGTCCCTGATCATCCACTTTTTTATCACTTCTCCACATGTCCCTGATAATCCAGACTCAATGCGTAAATATCCCCTTTTAGACAATATGAATTCCTATCGATTCATTCTCTGATAACTACAAAGGCATTGCAACTACGTTTATTCTTCAACCAGAAATTGATACGTCAACATCAAATTCATACAGGTACAAATACTACATTTAATTAATACAGGGAATTAAAAAACAATTACCCTCATAATATGAATCTTTGTTATTTCGTTTGGTCATGATGTGTATCATTATATTTTTTTTTTTAGTTAACAAGTTTTTTTGTTTCAAGATATCAGATTTATTTGTAATGTGATCTATTTCGTTTATGAAAACCAATTGTTTGTTAAAATGAGTCAATCAACAGGAAACATATATTGCTTGTTGATGCTGTTGTAAGCTGAATATGGATAAGTCTTGGATGGGAGATTACAGAACATCAGAAACCTATGTAAAAGGTGTTGCAGAGTTTATCAAATATGCAGTACACAATTACAAGATTTCTAAACATATGGATCCTATAGATACCAAAAAAAAGATAAGAATTCCATGTCCATGTGTTAAGTGTGTAAACCACATATCTCATTCGGTGGATGTGGTAGATGATCATCTATTCAGGAATGGAATTGATCAAACATACACAAATTGGAATAAGCATGGAGAAACAGAAGAACCACCAAGAATTTATATATATGAACATAATTTTGACATGGATACGTCAAATGTTGTAGATTCCACGAACATGAACACAGAAATGCCAACAGATGCTGCAGAAACAGTAGAGATGGTTGAAGCTGTAGAAGAAATTTTTATTGGGAACCCTGATAAGTTTAGAGAACTAATAGAAGATGCCGAGAAGCCCCTATACACAGGGTGTCATAATTTCACAAAATTATCTGCAATCATTCAACTACTCAACTTGAAGAGTAAGTATGGAGTATCAGATAAGTGCTTTACAAAATTATTAGTTTTGATCAAAAATATGTTACCAGAAGGAAACGAAATGTACAGTAGTACATACGAGGCGAAAAAAGCATTCAAGGCAATGGGTTCAGGGTATACTAAGATACATGCATGTGTCAACAATTGTATACTTTACAGAAACGAATACACAGACTTGGCAGCATGTCCTACTTGTGGTAAATCAAGATGGAAGGTTGATGAACAAAAAAATAAAATTTACAACAATATTCCTGCAAAAGTTTTATGGTACTTTCCAATTATTCCGCGCTTAAAGCGTCTTTTTTAGTCTAAGACTACTGCAAAAGATTTAACATGGCACGCAACAGAAAGAAAGGTGGATATTGGCGTTTTAAGTCACCCAGCTGATTCACCGGCATGGACTGCCATTGATGACAAATATCCTGATTTTGCTAGCGAACCAAGAAATTTGCGGCTAGGCATTTCGGCTGACGAGGTCGATGTGAACAGAGGAAATAGGAATCATAGTGTTTGGCCTATTTTAACTGTCATTTACAACCTTCCACCATGGTTGTGTATGAAGAGAACGTTCATCATGTTTTCGTTATTGATTTCGGGAACACCAGGAAACGATATTGATGTGTTCCTAGCACCTTTTATTGATGATCTGCAATTATTATTTGATATTGGAGTTGAAACATACGATGCATATGCACAAGAGCACTTTAAACTACGTGCAGTTGTGTTATGGACTATTAATGATTATCCTGCTCTAGGTACATTAAGTGGTTGCCCATACAGCGATTTTCAAGGATGTGTTGTGTGTGGCGAAGAGACACACTGCATTAGACTCCCTGAATCGAATAAGCAGAGTTATGCTGGTCATAGAAGATTTCTACCGTATGATCACCGTTCAGAAGACAAAAGAAGGCATTCAGTGGACAACAAGAGTTCTCACCCTCTCCAAAACCTATGAATGGGGAGGAAATATATAACAGGGTGAAATTTATAATTAATAAATTGGGAAAGGTTAATAAGGGCAAGGAGGCAGAAATCCAACAATCTACAAGTGGAAAAGGTGGGAAGATTAATAAAAAAAAGATAAAATCACACCAAGTGGGAACTTCAGATGTGGGCCAGCAAAATAATACATACTGGAAGAAATTCAATATATGGTATAGACAACTAAGGTATTGGCCCGACAATTTGGTTCCACATTGTATAGATTTTATGCATGTGGAAAAGAACGTGAGCGAGAGTTTAACAGGAACTGTGTTGAACGTTCTCGGGAAGACGAAAGATGGTTATAAAGCTCGATTGGATTTGGTTCATTATGGTTTAAAACCAGAGTTGCATCCTCAGATAGAAGGGAACAACACAACACTTCCCGCAACAGGTTGTACATTGATAAAAGAGGAAAAAGAAAAATTCTATGAGACTTTATACAACTTAAGGGTTCCTCAAGGGTATTGTTCTAATTTTTCTAGTTTGGTGAGTCTAAAGGATAGGAAGTTGATCGGACTAAAATCACATGACTATCACATTCTCATGCAACAATTTTTGCCCATAGCAATTCGATCTATTATGCATCCACCCACCAGAGTTGCTATTACAAGGTTTTGTTTCTTTTTCAAATCAATATGTAGCAAAGAAATCATAGTGGATGACCTCGATAAGTTGCAAGAGGAGTTATGTGTAACCTTATGTCTTCTTGAGAAACACTTTCCATCATCATTTTTTGATGTGATGATTCATTTAACCGTTCATCTAACTAGGGAAGTAAAATTATGCGGTCCAATATTCTTTAGATGGATGTACCCGTATTAAGGGGCACGTGCGAAACAAAAATAGACCAGAAGGATGCATTGCAGAAGAGAATGTTGTAGAAGAGACAATTGAGTTTTTTAGTCAATTCCTTAAAAAGATGGATACTGTTGGTATTCCACCTGACAATCATAACAAATGTGGAATTCATAAAGGTGTAGATAGTAGCTCTATTACGGACGGTACTCCTCTATCAGCTGCTAAATCGGTAGATGTTTCTGCTGAACTATTCAGCAAAGCACATTTCTTTGTATTGCAAAATACATCTGAAGTACTCCAGTATATCAAGTAAGGTTTTTTACATGTATGTTTTTTTTGTTATAATATTAACATTAACGTATTAACAGACGACATATGGAATTTTTGGAACATCTACACCCTACTAAACGAAAGGCACATCTAGAATAAGAGCATAGTAAAACATTTGGTCATTGGTTACGAAAGGAGGTATATTCTTTTCAAATATGTTGTGTTCTTTGTTATTTTTGTCTTGATTTCTTAAATTCATAATCTAATTACAATTCAGGTAGAGAGAGAGTTAGGGGCCTGTAGAGAAAGTATAACAGAGACAATGAGATGGATTTCACATGGACCCAATAAGAACATTATTAAATACGATGTATATGCTATTAATGGATATACTTTTCGTACAAAAGCTTGTGAAGGTAAAGTTTACCAAAACAGTGGGGTTAGTGTTGTTGCAACTGACACACACATCAGTAAAGAAGTTGTAACATATGCCAAAAACACTTGTTATGGTGTTTTAGAAGAGATATGGGTACTAGATTATCATTTTAAAAGAATTCCAATTTTCATGTGTGACTGGGTTGACAATAGAAATGGGGTAAAAAGGGATAAATTGGGGTACACACTAGTTGAACTAAAAAGATTAGGCCATAAAGGTGATCCCTTCATATTGGCCTCACAAGCACAACAAGTATTTTATGTGACAGACCCACTCGATCAAAAAATGTCTATTGTGTTCAAGACACCTCCCAAAAATTACAGAGATACATATGAAGATGTAGATGAAGAATTTAGTACTATTGTTCCTCATAATGATAACATATTGCCACGTGTAGACACACTTGACTTGCAGAAGGAAAATGATTATTTTCGTATTGATTGTCACGGTATTCTTATACGTACGGTACGTGTTTCTTAATGTCATGAATTACATTTGTAGCGATAATATTTTTCCTTCTTTTAATACTTAATGATCTTTATTTTTTGTTTGTAGAAGGGAAAGGCCAAAACTTGAGCATATCGTTATGTGGAGAATAAGAAAATGACAAAAAATAACGATGTACTTTACTTAATATCTTTTTACCATATTATACCATCAAACTATTCTGGTGTAATATTGTTATAACTCAAAGATATTTTTTTTTTCGGTTTTTTACTGTTATATTGTTACACATGTTATAACATAAACTGCATGTAATAGCAATGTACTTTCGTTATGCAATGTTAAACAAGTTATGTTGTATTCATTTCATTTATTTATCATAATATTCTGTTAAAATAAGTTGTATTCTTTTCATTTTTAATGGTGTATTATCTGGTGCAATTAAAAGAATAGATGACAAAAAGGGCAATTTGGTCCTTTCTTATAACTCTTATTCAATACGACATTATTTTTCTTTTATGACTATATTTACATATAGACACATATAATAGCTGTAAACGTAACTAAATGCTACCTACACACACTATTTGTTTCTTTTTAAAGCCAATTCATAATATTTTGACACACAAAATAAAAGGTACATGACCATAAGTAACATATTCAATGAACGACCCCTAATTATAACGATAAGACATTATTTTTCTTTTATGACTATATTTACATATAGACACATATAATAGCTGTAAACGTAACTAAATGCTACCTACACACACAATATTTGTTTATTCTTAAAGCCAATTCATAATATTTTGACACACATAATAAAAGGTACATGACCATAAGTAACCAATACTAACTTCTTTTAATTTCTTGCATAAACTAAATACAACTAGTACAGAACTGCCCTATGGACAGACAAATAATTAGTGTGACCATATGTATCACCTTTTAGCTACTTTGTCTGTTATGTGGCTAAAAAGGCACCAGGTTATAGACACACAGAGAACTAACTCATGTGACGATACTTTTATCTACTGTCTCTCATAAAAAAGTATGACAATCTTAATCGATACATGTGGCTGATTGTGACCTATGATCTCAGTGTTCGAGTGTGACTAATATTTGTCACATTTGGTATAATTAAGTGTGGTAAAAGTGTTGATTGTCTATATAATGGCCACACAATCTAATTTAAATGTATCCAAAAACAGTCTCTAAATTTTTTTAGTGACCTTTGGCCACACTTTTAATAAAAAGTGTCACAGGCCGTTTTTCGGAAAGTGTGACCGTAGGTCATTTTTGTACTAGTGTAGCTACAACCTCGACCAATCAATCGAAGCAGGTGATAAGTGTCTACTATAGTTACTACGACGTCCAATGAAGCATTGTAGCAGGGTACATTCAGTCACGTAGCTCGACTATAGAACTCACTATAAACATTAACTTGATTCTGTTTCTCTCTCTCTCTATCTCTGTGTGTGTGTGTGTGTCTCTCTCTCCCCCTCTTTCTCTCTCTTACAACAACTCATAAACATGATTCTTTCAAAACCGTTTTAAGCATGGATTTACTTACACGAAAACACCTTTTGGTTTTTCAAAGTTTATTTAAATATGGTTTACTTATAACGAAAATACTTTTTGAACGCTTTTAAAAGTATCATTACTGTTGTCGGAAGAAAACCAGTAACTCTCACCAACCTTGTGTTGACCCTCAAAACTACATGTATTCTCAGAGAATCAGTAATCAAGCAAATTCATACGATGGATAACACCATAATGATAGCTTAAGATTTATTAAATATGATACATTTATGTTTAAGAAAAAAAAAGGAAAGAAGTTAGACAATGTGTGATTAAAATGGTGTAATTAACACAAAATGATATGTTTATAAACTTCAGCTACCAGTCTATTTTGAGACTATTCTTGGTTCAGTCTTCGACCTGTCTTGTGTCGGTCTCGCAACGAGCCCTCTTTTTTGGAATGGTCTTAGTCTTTTTTCGAGTCCAGTCCGAGACCGCTCTTACGTGAGTTCCATGTAGATGACCTTCTTCATGTTTATAGTTTTTAGAGTAAATTACATGAATTCTCCTTCGTGCAGGTGCCAAAAGACATGTTTAGTTGCTATTTTCAAAAATTAACTAGGATCGTCCTTTATATCGTAAAAGATGCACAATTCGTCCCTTACAGACATAAAATAACTATATTGCCATTTTCTATTAATTTCTATTTCATTTTTTTTATTTGATTATTTCTTTATTGATTTTTATTATCTTGAAATTAAAAAACCTAGGTACACGATATTAGACTCTCCTCTATCTTCCGATTCAGTATTTTCCCATCCACCATCACCAATAACCTTAAAATCCATAGCTTTTCGTGTTGGCAAGGATTTTGGTGGTCAGAGAGAGAGAGAGAGAGAGAGAGAGAGAGAGATAGAGATAGATAGATAGATAGATAGATAGATAGATAGATAGATAGAGAGAGAGAAATAAGAGAAGGGAGCAGTCAATGAAATCCAAGTTGATATGATGCCAACAAGGGAAATAGATTTGGAGAAAGGGGGGACTGATGACGAGTTACAAATTGACGACTTCCGGTAGAGATGGAGAAAATGGGAGATCGATGATGAGTGCAAGTTCTAACTAATTGTCTCGCGGTTATCCAAAGGTGATTTTTGGATTTCATGAATTTGATGTTGGGGAAGAAGAAGATACACCATGAATCTTGTTCCGATCGACGCGTCTAGAGAGCCACCACCGTCGTCGCCACCATCGTTGTCGCCGGAGCTACCAACGTAGAGAAATAGAAGACCATCTGCCCACCACCATCTTCAATGCCTCTTATCCCCTTCCTCTCTCTCACTCTCTCTACACACACATTTGTTGAAGATCGTAACCATCACCAAAAATTTGTAACTATCAATAGAAATACGAAGCATGATCCCTATCAGAACTCTTTGCCTTTCTCTATATAGGTGGGGAGTTCGACGAAGACCACCGCCTCTTATGTCTCCCTTTCTCTTCACTCTTTGTTGATGGTGGTCTTGTGGTTCTGCCTTCTAGGGTTTTATCTATACAACCATGGTGATTAGTGTTGTGTTTTTAATTTATAGAGATTTACAATTTTTTGAGATTTTTTTGTTTTATTTTTGGGAATTTTTTTTTTTGGGGGGGGGGGGGGGTTTGTATTTATAGAGATTCACTATATGTAGTAGCCGGACACAAAAACATGTGTGTGTTTTGTATTTCTCTGCTCTATGTCTGTATCACATCAGCACATACTAAAAATGTGTGTGGTTTGTATTTCTCTGCTCCGCCTAGTGCTTCTACAAGACCTAGTGGTCGATAGTGGTGGCTTAAGGACATGTGGGAAGAAGAACGAGGGAAGAAGGGTCGTTAACGGTGTTTCTAAGAGAAAAAGTGGTTGTGGTCGACAGTGGTGTGTAGTGGTCCGACGGTGTTGCGATGTGGTCCCACAGTAGAAGATGAATTGAAGAAGATAAACTAATGAAGGATTGAAGGGTATGGATGGGGTTGGGGATAGGGCAGAGGATAAGTTTTTGTGGTGGTGAGCCTATTTTTCATTTATCTTTATTTTTTTGTTCTTTTTCTAACAAACAAATAAAAAATGTGTCAAAAAAGAAATAGAAAGGGTAAAATAGTCATTTTATGTTCGTCAAGGACAGTCCGAGTGAGAAAAAACATTATATGGATGGTCCGAATTAATTTTTTACAATAGGGACTAAACACATAATTTGACACTTAGACGATGGAGGAATCATGTAATTTACTCTAGTGTTTATATAGGGCTATATTTTATTCGATATGTGAATTATCTTATTGCTCGATATATTCCTCGACGGACATAGGGGAGTTCAATTTGTTATTTTGAAATAATAAGTAGCATAATAAAAATAACTATAAGATAAAATTTAACTCGAAACACGATTAACTAAACCTTAATAAGGTCGGGTTTGTGGACAATTTTTTTTTCTAGAAAAAATCCTATAAACCCAACACGATTAATTAACCCGAAATGCGATTGGTTGACCTGAATACACCCTTACATGTCGTGGTTAAAGGTAATTGGTGCAACTTTTTAAGTATTAGGCTAGAGGGAGTGGTAACACTCTTAGCACGTTGTCACGTAAGATTTTTAGTATTTTTTTATGCCACGTAATCTTAGAGTGTCTAGCACAAAAACGTAAGGAGTGATAGTATGTCAATTTAATAGGTTTGATTTTAAGAGAAAAAAAAATAAGAAAAATAAATAAACAGCTATCAACCAATCAAAACACTCCTTTTCACTTTCTCTCTCATCTCTCCTTTCGCTATCGTCTTAGCACCTTATTCTTGGCAACTTGCTTAACACCTCTTAGGGGGTGGTGTGTAACACTGATAACACCTCTTAGCATCTTTCTTAGCGAGCTTCACTCTCTATAGCCTTAGGAGCAACATTCACCGCCCTGCCCTATTGCCCTTAAATATTGTAGTTCATGTGACCCAATAATATGTTGACATAAAGATGTCATAATTAACAAAATGTTGAAGCAACCATAGCCGGTTTAAGAGGAAAGGTATAGATATTAGAGTGAATAGTCGTTGCATGATTTAAACATTCTAAAAGAAGTCTTTGTAATCCCCAGTAAACCCTTCAATTTAATACTCGCTCATATTATTGTAGTTATGGCATGTAGGGTACCCAAACAAATAATGTGTTTCTCGTGAATCATCTTTAAAATTTTCAATTAAAAAAGAAAATGAAAAGAAAAAAAAGTAACCACTTTTTGCAAAAAGGAGTAACTTAGCACTCTATATATGGAAAGTATTAGAAACAAGAATTACAATTTCAAGACAATACAAGAACAAAAACATATATAGCTAATGGACCTAAAGTCTGGCCTATCCGCTTTAGTTACTGGGTGTGCCTCCGGAATCGGTATATATTTCTTAGCGTACATATTTTTAAGCCAAAATGGAGACAATATTAATATTGTTTATTCTAATATATGTAGTTCAAGTAAATCTTTTCTAATGGATGATGACTGGTTTGGATAATATATATTGTGTGTTCTTCGTGATTCTCCATTGTGATATATATATGCATGCAGGTAGGGCTCTTTGCCTAGCTCTTGCCAGAAAGGGTATATTTGTCACTGTTGTTGATTCTTCTGCTGAGAAAGGAGAGGAGTTTCCATCACCTTCACGAAAAGAAAATCACAAGTTTCATTCAGGATCATTAAAGTTTCCATCTGCTATATTTGTAAAATGCGATGTCAATAACCAACTTGGTTACAAAGATAGCACGTTTAAGGATCCCGGATGAAACTTGCGATTTACTTTTCGTGAACGTGATGCAACCTCCTCTCCTTTCTCAACAGAAGAATCAACTACAGTGACGAATATACCCTTTTTTACAAGAGCTACGCAAAGAGACCTACCTGCATGCTTATATATCACAATGGTGAATCACGAAGAACACACAATGTATATTATCCAAAACTGTGATCATCCATTTGAAAAGATTTACTTGAACTATATATTAGCATAAACAATATTGTTTCCATTTTGTTTTAAAAAGTATGTACACTAAGAAATATATACGGATTTCGGAGGCACACCCGGTAACCAAAGCGGATAGGCCTGACGTTAGGTCCATTAGCTATAAATGTTTTTGTTCTTGTATTGTCTTGAAATTGTAATTCTTGTTTCTAATCCTTTCCATATATAGAGTGCTAAGTTACTCCTTTTTGCAAAAAGCAGTTACATTATTTTTTTAATTGAAAATTTTAAAGATGATTCACAAGAAACACATTATTTGTTTGGGTAGCCTAGCTACTAGCCATAACTACAATAATATGGGCGAGTATTAAGGGTTTAATTACTCGGGATTTTAAAGATTTCTTTTAGTATGGTTAAATCAAGCAACGACTATTAACTCTACTATCTATACCTTTCCTCTTAAACCGGCTATGGTTGCTTCCAATGTTTTAAAAACCGGTTTGAACCGGCCGGTCAAACCGGTTGGACCGGGAACCGGGAGAGGGAGCGGTTCAACTATCACCGGTTTTACATTGATTTCTGAACCGGATTGAACCGGCCGGTTTTTAGAAAAAACCGGTTGAACCGATCAAAATAAACCGGTTGAACCAGTTAAACCGAATAAAAACACATGAAAAAGAACCAATTACATAATAAACTTTGGTGATTTTTTTCAAATCTATTTAGTTTTCTATAAATAAAAACATATGATAAATGTTATAAATTCATTTGATGTGTTTGTATTCATCAAAAACTATATTTCGTTACGGTATTCTACTTTATTTTCTTTTTGACCTATATGGATTGATGTAAAACACTAAAACTTATGGTTATGTGTTATTTTAATATATTTGGATTCATCTACAACTTATTTTTATGTGTACTTTTAATGTTTGAACTTGTAAACATCAAATTCATAATTTCTATATGTATGTATGTGTAGGAAAATAGAAAAAAAACATGAAAAATATAGAAACCGGTTCACCCGGCGGTCGAACCGGTTAAACCGGTTGAACCGGGAACCGGTCACCATACCGGTTCAACTAAAAAACCGGTTTTTAAAACATTGGTTGCTTCAACATTTGGTTGATTATGAGACCTTTATGTCAAATTATGATATTATTGGGTCATATGAACTACAAGATTTAAGGGCAATAGGGGCAGTGAGTGTTGCTCCTAATACTTAAAAAAGTTGCACCAAATCCTTTTAACGGCGACATGTAAGTGTAAGGGTGTATTCGGGTCAACTCGATCAGATTTTGGGTTAATTAATGGTGCCGGGTTAATAATTTTTTTGTAGTCTGTGACTTATTAATTTTTTTCCTACTCATACTAATTGTGAAGTTCATTGACATTTATTCAATAAACAGGAGAAGTGGCTGCTGCATTTGAAAAGCACGTGGAAGTATACGGGGGTTTGGATATTTGTATTAATTGTGCTGATATCGAAACTTCTGTGCCATTTTATGAAGACGAAACAGATGGATCAAAATCATGGAGACATACATTCGATGTGAATCTTTTAGCAGTTATTGATTGCACCCACAAAGCGGTATATATGCTTGACGTTGACTTGCTTTTACCATGCATGCTGAATAGTATAAATTAACAGATGAACATGAAACCATATGTATATAGTATATACTTGTTAATTGCCGTCTGAACAGGGAATTCTATTATTTACACTCATTTAAATGTCTCATTTGGAGGACCTGCATAGACAGAATCCCTACAGCTGCAGCCCTTGCTATCCGTGGGGTCCGCTTGAAGGATGTTGCTTGTACCTGGTGTGAAGAGGGTATTGAAGACGCGAAGCATATTTTTGTTGGTTGTGGTTTTGCTCTTGAGGTTTTGTCCCAGATTTTAAGGTGGTGTCATGCCTTGGTTCAAATATTTGAGTCTATTAGTGAGGTTATTGCTTTTGGTGCGAAGTGGGGCAATTGTCCAAAAACAAAAGATTTTTACTCCCATCATATACGGGTACATCTGGTGCGTGGAAGGCGCGAAATGACAAATTGTTTAAGAAGATTGGTTCTTATCCGGATAAGGGGGTGAATGAGGTGATTGGTTTAGCTTTTAATTGGGTTAAATATAGAGGGCATTTTCGTAATTGTAGTTGGTGTGAGTGGTTATGTTCCCCGTTTAACGTTTTGTAAGCACTTTGTAGTTTCTTGCCCAGCTTAGTTCCTGTCTATGCTGTGGTCTTAATAAAATTTTGCTGTTTCTAGAAAAAGAATATGTTATTATCATTTATTTAAAACATAATTGATTTTATATAGTTTATTAATAATAAATCAGCTATTTCAAAGACCAAAAAAAAAAAATAAATAAATAAATAAAGACTTGGTGTGGTGATATATTTGGGTTGGGCATCAGGACTCTATCCAATGATCTCTGACCCTATCTATTCTTCCAGCAACGGTATAATTACATTACACTAAATATCAGCAACATATAGCATGCATGCGATCTTGATTCACTATAGATTCTCTTTATTTATTATTTTTTTTATGTTTTTATATTTTTATTTATTTATTATTTTTTTATTGAACGCCGCAAAAATATATAAATTAAAACAAACTAAGAAGATGATAGAAAATTTACATTGTACAAATAACAATAGGGGAGATACACCAATCAAACTAATTTAACTGAGTAAAGCAAGCTCTATTTTTTATCCAGTTGAAAGAAAAAAATCGAATATTGTTCGTCGTTCTCATCGGATTAGATCTCCGACTTTTGAAGATGAGATCATTCCTAGCTGTCCATATCGACCACAACGCCACATACGCCAAAGAGAGAAACAACTTGTATCATCTATTGTCATCCCATAAGGACTTATAAGGAGCGAGATCAAGGAACAAAAGATAACAAGGGATGCACTCAATAATCCACAGTGTAATCACATTTTAAAAAAGCATGAACAACAGTCTCTTCCTCTTTTAAACACTGAGGGCATAACAGAGAATTCACCAAAACACCCCTATGAGAAAGATTGCAAGCCACGAGGATCCTATTTAGCATAAGCCGCCAAGCGAAGCAATTGACTTTCAAGGGTACCCAATTAACCCAAGTAAACACCGCAACTTCACCACCCAAGTCAGGCTCAGCCATGCACAGTCTTAAAGAATGCACCGAGAAGTCCCCGTTAGGACTAACCTTCCAGCTCCATGAATCCAAAACCGAGGTTAGAGTTGTAAACTATCAAGACATAAAATGGCTAGGGTTTTATATTATTATCAAATGAGAAGTACAAGATACAATGAAAGGAAAAGCCAGATGATATAGACTAACTAATTATGGTTTTATAGCTAATGGGTCAACATAAGACCTAATACAAAATAAAGCCCAAAATCTTATTAGGCTAACATCCCCCCTTAAACTCACAATGCAACAACAATAAGCATTGAGAGTTGTTCAGACAGAAAATGAAATTGAGAGTAGTCAATGGCTTCTTAAGAATATCAGCAATCTGCAAAGTGGAAGGAACATAAGGAAAGGAGATAGTGCCCTTCTGAAGATGATGTCGTATGAAACGACAATCAATGTCAATGTTCTTTGTGCGCTCATGAAACACTAAATTCTTAGCAATAATTATCGCACTCTCGTTGTTACAATACAAAGGGGTAGGACGAGAGATGTGAACGCCCATATCTGCAAGAAGCCATCTCAACCAAACAATCTGGCAAGTGGCGATAGCCATGGCTCGGTACTCAGATTATGTAGAAGATCGAAAGACAACATATTGTTTCTTGCTCTTCCATGATATCAATGAATCTCCAAAAAAACACAATACCCAGTAGTGGACATACGATCATAAATATCATTATCCTAATTTTTATCACTATATGCACGCAGCTCAAGAGATGATGTAGATGGAAACAAAAGGGCGCAGAACTGAGTACCATGAAGATATCTCAAAATATGAAAAACTCCCCAATGAACAGTAGTAGGGCCAGTGACAAACTGGCTAACCACATGAACTGCATAAGCAATATCCGGTCTAGTGACAGTCAGGTAAATCAAGAAATAACGTAGCAAACCTAAGTCTTTCATAGCAAAACGGTGAGCCAAATCATGCTTTAAAGACTCTATACCATCATGATCATCACTAGTAGTAATCATGTAATCGACATATACGGAAAGAATAATCTGACCTGCACTCGTACATCGAACAAATAGAGTCGAGTCATGTTCACTTGGTTGAAAATGATGCCAAGTAATCACCGTAAAATTTTTCTCAAACCAAGCACCAGAGGCTTGCTTGAGGCCATATAGTGCCTTCCGAAGTCGACAAACTTCACCTGGTTGGTAAGCAATACCAGGGGGAGGAGACATGTATACTTCCTCGTGAAGATCACCATTCAAGAACACATTCTTGACATCCATCTGATAAACCTTCCATTGGAAAATGGAAGAAACTGCAATCAAGGTGCAAACATTCGTCATTTTTGCAACAGGAGCAAAAGTCTCCGCATAAGCCATACCATACTTTTGCGCGTACCCTTTTGCAACAAGTATGGATTTATAACGCTCAATGGATCCATCAGACTTTGTTTTGATTTTTATATACCCAACGACAACCTATCGTGTTCTTTCCGGGCATAAGTGGAACCAGATCCCATGCATGAGTATGATAAAGAGTTGCAAGTTCCTCAGCTATAGCGGTATGCCAAATAGGATCAGAAACAACTTCTTTGTAGGATGTTGGCTCATAGAGACGAAGTACATTAGAAATAAAGGAGGCAAACACTAGTGAGTAAGAGGAATAGACAATATGATAAAGCTTTGTGGACTTCTTGTTATGAAACGGCCTCGATGGTGGGGGGATCCTGTTGATCTGCAGACAGAGGATCAGAAAGAGGTGGTGGATCAGCAGCAGGTGGTGGATCAGTGGCAGGTGGTGGATCATCAATTTGAATGCCAAATGGATCAATAGTACGAAGCTTCTCTCGGTTTGCATCATGTAATTGAACAGGAATGCTATAGAATGGAATGTGCTCTAAAAAGGTGTGATTGTGAGATACATATAGTTTCTAATCTGATGGATCATAACACCGATAAACTTTCTGACTAATACAGTATCCCAAAAATACATAAAGAGCAGATCTTGAAGACAACTTATCTCTCTCTACATGAAGCTTCAAGACAAAACAGGTACACCCAAACACTCGTAATGAAGAATAATCTTGAAGTTGCCCAAATAACATTTCATAAGGAGACTTCCCCGAATTATACGTAGTAGGAATGCGATTAATAATGTAAGTGGAGGTATGGATAGCTTCTCCCCAAAACATATTGGGAACTTGAGCAGAAAATAACACGGATCTTGCAGTTTCTAGGAGATATCGATGTTTTCTTTCTGCAACACCGTTCTGCTGAGGGGTGTATGTACAAGATGGCTGATGCACAGTGCCATCAGATGCATATAACTGTTTAAAATCATTGGAGGTAAATTCCCCTCCCAAATCACACCGAAATTTTTTTATGACAACAGAGTGTTGAGTCTTGACAAGAGCTCTGAAGTCACTATATATGGTGAAAAAATCAGATATGCGCTTCCTAAAATAAACCCACATATAACGAGTGTAATCATCAATGAAAGAAACATAATAGTTAGCTCTATATTTAGAGGTGATCGGAGATGGATCCCACACATCAGAATGAACGATATCAAACGGAGCAACAGAACGAGTGACACTTTTATTAAACGGTAAGGCAGAAAATTTTCCCACTTTAAAACCACAAATATCATCAGTTTTAAAAGAACCTAACACACCAGTGGAAACCAAAAACTATAAACGAGACACTGACACATGTCCCAAATGAGAATGCCAAAGAAAAAAAATAGACGATGAATGGTTTAAACGAAAAGACGACAAATCGACACTAGATGCAACAATATCAGCAACGTGTAGCTTCTCCAAAACATAAAGCTCCCCAAGTCTACGAGCTATACCATTCACCTTCCGAGACTGAATATCCTGTACACAACAGAATGAATCATAAAAGAAGACCCAACAACCAGACTTACACAACTGACTGACCAATGCAAGATTCAAAGCAAGTGTGGGAATGTAATACACATCTGTTAAAGATATATAAGGAGTGATAATAGAACTAACACCCTCTACTGACATAGGTGTAGCACTATCAGAAAACAAAGAAATGTGTACGACATGAAAATGAAGCAAAAGATGACAAATGGGGTGACATGTGAGGAGATGCACCAGAATCAAATATCCACAAGGATGAAAGAATACCTGAAGTGTTGGATGAAGATAGGCCTGAATGCGACATGGAAGCTGACATGGCAGTTGGATTGGCAACAATGAACTGTCTGAACTGCTCAACAATCTGGGGATCCAAGGCTGATGGTGGTGTAAAATCTATTTCATTCTCAACTAAAGGTGCAGCAGTAGCATACTCTGGTGGCCTAAAAGATGGAAATGAGGGACGTCATTGAGACTGTCCAGAAGACCTGTTTTGCTGTGAAGGTTGAGACTGTGCAGGTGATCTCATTTTCTCTTGCTGTTGATTTCCCTTGCTTGTCAGTAAAGGACAATTTTCCTTCTAATGGTTCTTCTTCTTACAGAAATTACACTCATCAAATGAAACTTCGGGATGATTATGGTTTGAAGACTGAGGTCGTTGTGGAACAACAAAGACAGCATGAGTGACTGATATGTGCTTAATTAGACATAAAAATCATGCATTATCTTGATATTTTATGTTGATTTTATCCCTTATTATGGACAAAATGTGCTTAATTAGCTTAATATTTCAATTTCAGCACTAAAGACATGCTCGGGCGAAAAAGGAAGCGGAACTAGCAATTGGGAGCTTGGAAATTGGAGTTTGAAGAAAGAAGGCTAAAAAGAAGGAAGAACTCGACGAGTTGATCAGAAGGTTCCCGATTCAACAATGCCTTGCCGTACACGCGTATTAAGTGGTAAACTCGTCGAGTTTGTTTTAAAAACTCCACGAGTTGGTGCTGAGTTTTGGAAATCTATATATTTATCGTTTATTACCGAAACCTTAACACATTCTAGATGCTTTTGGCGACTACTGAAGATCATAAGGGTTCTTGGAGCTTTTGTTTTTGAGAATTCAACCTAGAAGTCAATTTTAAAGAGATCAAAGGCAAACAACCATTACTTTTATCTTAATCTTTTGTGTGAACCATGTTTCAATCATTAGATTTTGATTTTAGATTGTTATTTACTGTAGTTAGAAGCTAAAAGCTTCATACTTCTGTTTAGACTAGATGACCTTATGAATATGGTTGATTGAGTGGTTTGGATTAATTTGATTTGATTATTTATCTTGTTAAGCTTGTTAAAAGATCCTTGCATGTTAATGATAATTTTTTTCTGTTAATAATCAAGTTTATTGAGTTGTATGAGTATCTTCTTAATTGCTTGAATCATATATTTTTGTGAAAACAATATTGTATGCCTTGTATTAGTGAACATGAACCTAGGGTTAACTAGAAAATAAATAAATCAATGTGTGAGCATGTGTGATGAACAACCACATATGAAGTTGATTGAATTGACAAATTTAGTTGACTAATATTACAAGTCTTACTTGATTCGAAATGAACAATAGGAAACTTGTTAGTTTAATCAATTGGCCACTGTTTGAGTTGACTTGTTTGCTAAAGGATTAGTAATATTGAACACGAATCTAATCACATTAGAAATCGGTAATCATTGATATATTAATCCATTGCACTTTCCACAAAATGAACAATAGGAATAAGTGAATCGAAATCTAAATAGAAGTCTCTTTATCTTATTGAATCTAGTTGCATTTTATTCCCTTTAGTTGTTAATTGTCTTTTGTTTGAGTGTTATTTTAATGCTTAAGTTTCTAGTCTTGCAAAACTAGAGAACCCCCCCCCCCCCCCCTTTTATTACTTGTTTTTATTTAGATAATTCTAGTATTTAATTTCATTGTTACCTTTCCCTATCTTCGATACCCTACTTTCTTGAACTATATTGCTAATCGATAGGTACAATGCCTTTCGTGTGTTTATATTTGTGTCTAAGTTAGTAGGATTAAAACTAGTACTATTTCACACGTATCAGTGACTGTCTTGGGATCTTTGTCTGTAAAATCCCAAAAATTCATAGTAAAAATTTTCATTTTCAAAACAATAAATCATACAAACGATTTGTTCCAAAACCGATCAAAGTGAATATATTATTTAAACATCAGAGTAATATCATTAATTTCCAATGCAAAAAACTCTCGCGGATGCTGTGTAGTCACGTCGGGCCCTTCCCTTTAGAACCGGAAGTACCTGAAACCATAAATATAACATCGTAAGCACAAAGCTTAGTGATTTCCCCAAGATACCACATACCATACCTACAATATAGAATGCTATGTGCCAACCATAGTCTTTCCATTATGCCACGAACTGTATCATGGTCTTTCCTTGCCAGGACGGGGGCCAAAACCCTGGTTCTCATAGATAAGTGCCAAGATCCACCTCCTAATATTCCATGAAAGTATAATAAAGACAACTAGCATACTACATATAACTACCAAGGTCCAGACCCTGGTCTTGCATATAATTTCCAGGAGCCGTATCCAGGTCTTTCATGTATTTGCCAGGTGCCACTACCTAGTCTTTCTACATAACATATCCTAGTGGGTCGGCATTGGTGCCTTCGACCCACAGGTATAATGAGGAAACTCACTTAAATCACAAAGCTAACTAACACTCCGTTCAATATCGTGCTGACCGCAACCAACTGCTCTATTGCTAAATGATGGGTTCTTAACACCTCCTATCAATCCACAAAAGGTAAACCCTAAATCTACATTCTAAAAATAAAATTTAACCAAAAGTCAACGCAGGTCAAAAGTCAAAAGTCAAAGTCAACAACCCAAAATTTCAACTATCCAGCCTTACGTCGTGACTAGACCTTGGTCACGTCGTGAGGGTCCATGCAGTTCGATTCCAACTCGTCTTTACCCACCCTAGCCAACTCGGTTAAGGAAAGTCACCTGAGATGACCTCACGACGTGAGCAGTCTGAAGTCAAAAATCCAACAATTTAAGTCCTTAATCCATTAAGCTTTGAATCCTAAAAGTCGATGCTTTATGGGCATGTATGTCCAATACATGTCTAGATCTCATTTGGAGCCAAAATTGAAGAAAAAGACATCCAACTTTGGTACAAAGTTCCAAAACCCAACCATTTACTAGATCTGAACTTCATGACACTCTAAAGACCCTTATAACCCATAAATTTTCCAACTTTACGGTTTCCTTTCATTCAAACATGTTTAACCAAGGAGAAAAGTGGGAAAAAAACTTAGATCTGTTAGGGTCGAAATGTTGTAATAGTCGAAGTTTGTATTTAGGGTCTTCGAACATTTTTTGTAATGTATTTTACTAGGGCATAATATTCGAAGCTTCATGTTTAGTCCTTAATATATTTTTTGTACGCTTTTCTCTTCTATAAATAGGAGTGGTTACTAGTGTCTTAGTAACGAAGTCTTTACAGAATATTCATTGTACTCTGTAAAATTTGCAAAAGCGTAATAGAGCCAAACAGATCATATTTACATCGGTGTTCAAATCTTTCAATTCTACTTTGAATTTACAATCTAATTCGTTCAATACTTGATTCATTGTCTCATCAATTGGTATCAGAGCAAGAATCATATCTCTGATCTGATTTTCACTTTGTTCAAAAGGTTTTTGAGTCAACTTTTTGATTCAAAAGTTTCCGCACTTTTTCAAAGTGAAAAATTGTTTAGATCTAAGTCTGTGATTCGATTCTGCACTTAATTCATTGAATCGAGTGTTCTAAGAGTGATTATGATTTGAATCATACAGTTTGTTGTCAAATTCTCAAAGTTTCTTCAAAAATTCTCAAGGATCTATTCCGTATAACAATGGCGTCATTCAATCTGAATTCCATGACTTCATTTTCTCATCTTCTAGGATCATCCACCAAAATTCCTATGCTCATCCCTGAGTATTACGATCAGTGGGCTGATCGTATGCAAGATTATCTTAATGGATTGGATGAAGAACTGTGGAATTGCATTTCTGGCAATCTCAATCCACCATCGAATGTTCAACCAATTGGTTCTTCCTCTGGAAACTCTGAAGTTGAAAATCAATCTGAACGTCTGAAAAAGCTGGAGAAAAGGTGTGTAAGAGAGCTAAGAGGAGCTTTGCCTCCAGTTGTTTACAACTACGTGAGGAGTTGTACAACTGCAAAGGAAATCTGGAACAATCTCAAGGAAAAATTTCAGGGAAGTGAGAAGACGAAACTTAATTCTGTGAAGCAATGTTTAGTGGAGC
Source organism: Lactuca virosa (assembly GCF_052849685.1). NCBI lineage: Eukaryota > Viridiplantae > Streptophyta > Magnoliopsida > Asterales > Asteraceae > Lactuca > Lactuca virosa. The sequence continues at coordinate 211,006,039 of NC_136432.1, forward strand.
TGAAGGACTTCAGACAGAAAGATGGTGAAACAATTGAAGTTTATTACGATCGTCTTAATGAATTGATATATCGATGCAATCGATATGGTATCACCAGATAAGCCATGGAATTCAATTTGATATTTGTTATGGGACTTCGAAAGGAATGGCATAGTGTGAGCATGATGGTGAAGAATCAACAGAGCTTTGATACGTCAACATTGAATGACTTGTACAACCAACTTAAGACTCATGAAAGCGAAGTGAACGAAATAGCTGAAGAATCGAAGGCTATGTTGGGAGGTCCACTAGCTTTGGTTTCGAAGATCTCTGAAAAAGATGCTGAGAAAGATGCTTCGGATGAAGATGAAGGGTTCATCATGAACTCAGATGATGAGGCAGTTGCCTTTTATTCAAAACAATCGTGTGAAAAAGTTCTTCAAAAAGCCTTTCAATCCGAAGGCAAAGTCGTCTGAGACAAAAGGGAACTTTCTGAGTAAAAGTGCTGGGGAAGAGAAAAAGAAAGATGAGATGAAAGATTCGAAGCCTGTTGAGGGAAAGTCTGAGAAGAAGCTAAAGGGAGATGCTGGGATTGATTGTCATTATTGCAATGGTGCTAATCACCTTGCTAATGACTGTATGCTTCGAAAGAAGGATGAGAGAAAGAATAAGGTCAAGGATGATGCGTACTATGCTGAAAAGTTGGAGGAGGTTCGTGCGAAAGCCAAGAATTTGTCTCTGGTTGGAAAGGGTGCGAATGAGGATGAAGATGGTACTTATCAAATCTGGTCATCTGGATCAGATGATGAGGAAATGCGAAATCCAACCCATGGAGCTATGTTTGCAAAAATGGAGGAAGAATCAGAGGAGGAAACATACGAAGTGCATGGAAGTTGCTTCGTATCAAAAGCTGCTGACAAATCACCAATGACCACAAAGGTACGAAACATTCTTGAATCTTTTAATATTCCAGTACATGCTAATAATTCTGAATTAGTATCTTTTGATGAAACTGTTACTTATTTTGATTCGATTGTGGTATCTGCTAGCAATGAGGCTAAGAACCTGTCAATGCAATTGCTAGAGACACAGAAGAAATTAGATTCGAAAATCACTAAGATAGATTGTCTAGAACTTCAAATAACGAATATCATGGTTGATAGGGACAATTTATCTAGTGATAATAAACTGTTGTTAGCACAAAGAAACATTTACTGTAATGCTGCTAAAAGATTATATGGGAAAATAACTGAACTTCATGATTCATGCGAAATCAGTAAAGAACAACATAGAAAATTGCTGCCATTTTTAGCTTATGAAAGAGCTAAGGTAGATAACATTTCGTATGACTGTGAAAGAGAAATAGCTGATTTTGACAAAGTTCCGAATGACAAGTATAGATATGGAATTGTCAAACTTGATGAATGTCTTGATTCGAATGATTTAGTTAACATTGTAAATGATACTTTGACTAAATCTGAACAAATTCACATTTTGAAAAAGACTGAGAATTCATCATCTGATTCTCAATCTAATTTTGCTGATATTGAAGATAATTCTGACAATATTAGTGAAATTAGTGAGCTTGAAAATGTTGATTGTTCTCAGTTGTCTATTGTTAATGTTGCTTCGAATTCTAAAGGGAAAGAAAAAGTTAAGGATTTGATAGTTGAGAAAGAAACTGATATTCCCTCAACTTCGAAAGTTAGTGAAATGAACTTCGTGGATCTCAAATATTACCAAACTGATGATAGTGATGATGAAGATGTAGAGAAAGTTTCGAAAGAAAAGAAATCTTCAAAGAAAGAAGTAATTCCATGAATAGTTGTTGACCAAGTGTATGGTGATACACAAAAGTTCGAAAAAGTGATGAATGAAAAAGGTGAACATTATCTTGAAACAAACACGGTGGTTTTTCCAAATTTCAAATGCACAGATGATGTCATTTTTCCAAATCAAGTTTTCGTAATTACCGGAAATGTTGAGAATATCAAACCAGAGTTCAAGAAGATGGTTGAGGAGGATAATTCAAAAACAACTGAGGAAGGTTTTTTCGCAAATCAAAACACAGTTGAAAACAACTTAACAAAGAATTCATATATTTTTCAACGACAAAAACCACAAAAACAATGGGTTGAAAAATCAAAAGTTGAAAAAGAGAAAGTAATTCATGTTGAAAAGGAAAATGAAAAAGTTGTCAAATTAAACTCTAAGGAATTTAAAGATCAAATTGACAAATTTTCAAAGGAAAACAACATTTCAAAAAGACAAGCACGAAAGAAAATATTTTGGCAAAATATTGAGTCTCAAAAGATGTCTGAATCACAATCCATCAAAAAGGTTTTCAACGTTAAAAATGATTCTTTTTCAAAAACTCAACAATCATCTCAATCAAATCAAACAAGGTCTGAAGTACATAAGCAAACAAAGTTTTCGAAAGTTTCTGAAACTAACAAAACAAGAGATTTTTCAGAAAGATCCAATTCAAATCAAAAAGTTTTTCAACGTCAACAGTTTAAATCAAAAATTGATACATCCTATGCTTACTCTTATGTTACCAAACCCAAAGTTGATTTTGTACCTCAAAAGCCAAATTTTCCTAATTACACAAAGAAAGAAACTATGAGGACGTCACGGGAAAAAGGAATGACTTCAAGGAAGAACATTGATAATTGGCTTGACGGACGAGGAAAAATGTATCAGTCAAATAAATATTCAAAAGAGCAAATTCATGAAGCATACGAAAAGTATGTCAATACTTCTTCGAATGGCAGCTCATCATCTAAGGATTCGAATATCTCAGTCAAAACATGGAGACCTGTCACAAAAGCGAAGACTGTTCAATCACAAACTCAAGATGCGAAGGGAAAAGTCAGTGAACATTCGAAACTATCAAACACTTATGTTTCAGTTCCTTTAGATGATGAAGTGAACTTAATTGATAGTCTCAAAACCAAAGTTTGTGATTGGGTTAAAAGTTCTTCATTTCATTCGAAATTGAAATCTAATTTCCAAGGACCCAAAAAGCCTTGGGTACCTAAAATTTTTCATTGATTGCAGGTATTGTGTGACGAGCAATATGATAACAAATGGTACATTGATAGTGGTTGCTCTCGTCACATAACTGGAAAGAAGGAGAATTTAAGAGATTTTCGAAGTCTCAAAAATGCTAGAGTAGTAAAGTTTGGGAACAATCAAAAGTGTCAAGTCATGGGATATGGAAAAATCACAAATGGACAATTCACAGTGAATCGTGTTGCATATGTTGAAGGTCTTCAACATAACTTGATTAGTGTTTCTCAACTTGTTGTGGGCACTGGCAATCAAGTTCTTTTCAACGAAGAAGGAAGTGTTATTTCGAATGTTAACACAAACGAAATATTACTGAAATCTAAAAGGAAAGGTGACATGTTCACTTTGGACATCAATCCAATTGTAGGCAAACCAGCAGTATGTCTTCTTTCGAAAGCTACATCTGATTTAAGCTGGTTATGGCATCGAAGACTTTCACATCTCAACTTTCGAAACATAAATAAACTTGTGGTACAAGATCTGGTAAGACATTTACCTGTACTTAAATTTGACAATGATTCTTTATGTGCAGCTTGTGAAGTTGGCAAGAAACATAAACAAGGTCATCCAATCACAATTGATTCGAAAATTGTTGCACCTCTTGAGTTGATACATATTGATTTGTGTGGTCCTTCGACTGTTTCAACTCTCAACAATAAACGGTACATTTTAGTTATTGTTGATGATTTTTCCAGATTTACGTGGGTTTATTTTCTCAGGCTCAAATCCGAAGTTGCACAAATTATGATTGACTTTATCAAAAAGATGGAAACCACGTTGAAGAAGACTGTTAGAAAAATCAAGAGTGATCATGGAACTGAATTTAAGAACAAAGTTCTTGATTCATTTTTAGTGGACAAAGGAATTTCGCATAATTTTTCATCTCCATATACACCAAAACAAAATGGTGTTGTAGAACGAAGGAATCGCTCATTATGCGAAGCAGCAAGAACCATGTTGGCATATGCCAATTTATCTCAATATCTATGGGCTGAAGCTATTTCAACTGCATGTTTTACTCAAAACAGATCGTTCATTCATCGTCGATTTAATATTACACCATACGAAATTCAGAATAATCGTAAACCTAATGTGAAGTTTTTTCATGTTTTCGGATGTAGGTGTTTTATTATGAATCTCTAGGATCATCTTTCGAAGTTTCAAGCAAAAGCTGATGAAGGAATTTTTCTTGGATATTCGCACAATTCAGTGGCATATCGAGTGTTAAATAAGCGAACACGAAAAGTGGAAGAAACGTTCAATCTCACATTCGATGATTATTATGTTAAATCAAATGAGCATAGATTTACGAATCATCCAATTTTACAAGAAACACAAGTTGAAACTGAATCTATACAAATGGATGATACTGATTATGCTTTGATTTTTGGAATTTCAGATCATGCAGTTGATGCTGAAGTTCATGCTCCTGATAATCACATACCAGAATTTTCAAAACTTACTAATGATTCACCATCGACTCCTCAAGAAGGCGAAACTATGAGTGATAGTCCACTGGAGGGGGAGCAATTGGATTCGAATACTTTAGATGATGAAGAGCATTCTTTCGAGGGGGAGAAAGAACAATTGAATGCTGAAATTAAGGGGGAGCATGTTGTTGAGGGGGAGCATAATGTTGATGATGCTTGTTCGAATGCAGGCTCAGAAAATGATGAAATATACGAAGATGCCCCTTTGGAATTTGATCCAGCATATCCACCCATGGAAAAATGAACAAGAGACCATCCGAAGGATCAAGTTATTGGGAATCCACAAGAGGGAGTTCTGACAAGAGCTCAAATTCGTGCAAAGAATGAGGTATTGAATACTCATCAAGAATTTTGCATGTTTAATGTTTTCATCTCTAAAATTGAACAAAAAACAATTAAGAATGCAATGGAACACTCAGATTGGGTTGTTGCAATGCAATCGGAGTTGTCTGAATTCGAACGAAACAAGGTTTGGAGATTAATTCCTAAACCTGAAAATGTTTAGATTGTCGGGTTAAAATGGATTTTTAAAAATAAAACGACAAAGATGGAAACATTATTCGAAATAAAGCCAGACTTGTTGTAAAAGGATATTCACAACAAGAAGGAATCGACTATGAAGAAACTTTTGCCCCTGTCGCAAGACTCGAGGCAGTTCGAATATTTTTGGCTTATGCAGCTCACAAAGATTTTGATGTTTATCAAATGGACGTGAAATGTGCATTTCTCAATGGAGAGCTTGAAGAAACAGTTTATGTGGAACAACCCCCAGGTTTTATTAACGAAGAATATCCTAATCATGTTTATATTTTAGATAAGGCAGTTTATGGTCTGAAACAAGCACCAAGAGCATGGCATGCAACACTTACATCATTTTTGAAACAATCTAAATTTAAACAAGGATCAGTTGATCCCACGTTATTTCGAAAGAAAGTGGGGAATCATCTAATGCTTGTTCAAATTTATGTTGATGATATTATTTTTGGCTCGACTGACCCTGCTTTGTCTAGAGAATTCGAAGAATTGATGAAAAGCAAATTTGAAATGAGCATGATGGGAAAAATCAATAATTTCCTTGGATTGAATATTCGTCAAAACAGAGAAGGGATTTTCATTAATCAGGAAAAATATACGAAAAATCTGTTAGAAAAGTTTGGATTGATGAATAGCACAAAGCTTCGTGTACCAATGGCAACATGCATAAAGCTAACACCATCGTTGGACAAACCTGCTGTTGATATAACGTTGTATAGGAGCATGATTGGTTCATTACTTTATCTAACAGCAAGTAGACCTGATATCATGTTTTCTGTGTGTAATTGTGCTAGGTATCAGTCTAATCCACGCGAACCACATCTTACTGCAGTGAAGAATATTTTTCGTTACCTTAAAGGCACAATTTCGTTAGGATTGTGGTATCCTTCGAAAACTGGATTCTTCGTTCAAGCATACTCAGATGCAGACTTGGGTGGTTGTAATCTTGATCGAAAAAGCACAAGTGGAGGATGTCAATTTCTTGATGGCAAATTAGTCATCTGGCAGTCGAAAAAGCAAACGTGTGTGTCAATTTCCACAGCTGAAGCAAAATATGTGGCTGCTGCTGTTTGCACTTCGCAAATAATACGGATCCAAAGTCAATTGCGTGATTATGCAATTAATATGAAAAAGATTCCATTATATTGTGATTCTCAAAGTGCAATAAGAATTTGTCATAATCCTGTGCAGCATTCGAAGACTAAACACATAGCTCTTCGTTATCATTTCATTAAAGATCAAATGGAGGATGGAAACATTGAAGTACATTTCGTGAAAACAACTGATCAGTTAGCTGATATATTCACGAAAGCTTTGGATGAAAAATCTCTAATGCGAATAATAGAAGGTCTTGGAATGATCGATGGCAATTCTGTTCCATGCGAAAAAAAAGAATGATAGGCGAAAAAGAATGAATCAGAGGCGCTGAATAAAAGATAACACAAAGTCATTCAGCATTCAGAGGTTACTGTTCATGGTCAACGCTTCGACCGCTTCGAATTCGCATGATTGTCACTTATTTTCAGTGTTGAGTTAGTGGTTACTGTTCATAGTCAACGCTTCGACCGCTTCGAATTCGCATGATTGTCACTTATTTTCAGCGTTGAGTTAATGGTTATTGTTCATAGTCAACGCTTCGAACGCTTCGAATTCGTACATTTGTCACTCTTCAAGGAATGCCAAATATTCGTCTGTTTGCAACAAATTCAAAAAGATTTTCTTTTGTTTTGTCTTTAAATTTTCGAAAAATCAAAAATTCAAAAAGATTTTCTTTTGTTTTGTCCTTAAATTTTCGAAAAATAAAAAATCCAAAAAGATTTTCGTTTGTTCGGTCTTTATTTAAAAAAAATAAAAAAAATAAATAAATAAAAAAAAATTCAAAACAACAAAAATATTTTTATTTTTAGACATTTGTTGCAGATTATGATGATGATTCAGAGGGGACAATGCAGACAGTTTTAGGGTCAGGTAAAATTTTTCGTATGAATTGATATGTTTCTCATTATTCGAATTAGTTAGGTTGTCACTAGAAGCATGCTGCTGCATGTCGTCCAAAGCCTCCATGACTCAATGTGTGTGTACGAAAGCCTTAATGAAATGTTTCGTACGAAAATTTCTTCCCAATCAGGCTTATATTCACATTAGTCTCTGAGCTACCTTACTCTTCTCACAATGAGTTAAGAGTTTCCTGTTTGGTCCAAAACATAACAGAGGTACTTTTCGTGTCTTACACCAATCTTTTTCATCCAAAACATTCTTACACGATCACACACAAAGACGTATATCCGAGAGGTCTCTGATCAAACCCATCGAGACTTAGATATATAAAAACTTTGTGTTTATGATCTGACATCATGAGTCCGTGATGGAAGTGAAACCCGAAAATCTTACAAATTAAGGAATTGACGGAGAACATTGTTCCAGATATATACGAAACTTTTGTTTCTGTACCAATGTTCGAAACTCCAAATCATATTCATTTCGAATGAGTGGTCTTGATCAAGCATTCGAAACCCACGATGTTTGTTACCCAACAAGATCCAGTATACAAATTTTTTATGAATATGATTTCCGTGTGAGTTTCATTCGATTGTCCTAGTCATGTTAAAATTTTTCAAAGCCGACTTGTCACTGACTACACTGGTCATACAAGTAATTTCTGTTACACTTTATCACCTTATGTTTAGGTTGACATGTAACGAAAATTTGAACCTACCCACGAAGCATTCTTAAAAGAAGCCCTTTGATACTTATCAAAAAGTATTCGATTGTAATTCACGGGAACATACACAAGCTGTTGATCATCTCTCTTGATGATTAACGAAGCAACCTTTGCCCGGGGTTTAACTGCCTTCGTGTCAAATTAAATTTTTGACATCACAAAATTAAAAAAAAAAAAAAAATTTGTTGTTTCTTGTCTAAACTTTCTTTGGCACACTACACACACGAAATCCTTGAGGTTCTGAGTAATACCAACTCAGGCTGATGATTTCGAACATCTGGCAAATGACTTCGCTTTTTATCCCAAAAGTGAAAGAGCCTTGCCTCCATTCGAAGGGTTCTAACGGTTACAATTCTATTAAGGGGATAATGACAGGCTGTGTATACGTGACGTATGGTATTCTGCCCGGTTTTCTAGGTGATGTGATAGACACTTTTTGACGCATGGCTACCTTTCTGCTGTACAGGTCCGATTTTCAAGGTGCCATGTCGGATCTCAATAAATGCATCCCGCTTCAAATTCAAATCATTTAGGGTTACATATAAAAGGGGGTTCAAGAGTACTTTATACGTTTAGGCGATCAAAACTCAAAACTTCCCAAATTCTCTGTTCTTCATCTTTTTCAAACCCTAATAATGGCGACTACTGCTCATGTCGATCCTTCTACTGAAGATACTTCTTCTGCACCAGTTATGAAGATTCAATCTACCAATTATTATGTGGATGGTGAACTTTCTTAATGTCCAGAAGAATTCAAGATGCTTATTGTTTCTTTAAAACACTCTGTTTTATCCAAAGCAATGTTCAATTCCTTTTCTGTTCCGGTATCCTGGCTTTCTCAAGCAGGATCTACTGCCACATACAACAAAGCCTCTGATTCGATTACTTTTCACCTCATCAATGACAAAAAGGTTATGCTTTCCAAGAAACCGTTTTGTCAAATTCTTGACATTCCAAATACACCTCCTTTTGTTGAATTTCAATTCTCCAAAATAATTCATATGTTTAATGAAATGGGATATTAGCCCCCATTGTCAAAGATAAGTGACTTTAAGAAGTCTGGTCTTCCAAAAGTATGGAATTTTTTGTTTGGGATATTTTTGCGTTGTTTAACCGGAAGAACAGTTGGATTAGATAAAGGAAGGATGGAGGTTTATGCCATGGTGGCTGGTTTATACTATGATCTTCCAGCAGACTACTCTACACAGCTATGGAAGGAATTCCAAAAAGGAGTAGAACATACGAATGTTGTTCATGGCATTTCGTGTGCTAGGTACTAGAGTCTAATTCTGCAACATTTTTACAACAAGGAAGGCATCTTGGTTTCAAATGAAGAAGAGAAGGTTACTTTTCAATCTTATCACTTTCCGAAGGAAGTTGTTGACAATGATGATGAATTTCCAAACGTTGCTCGGATTCCAGACGCGATGCTTAAAAGGGTGGATCCTACGAATCCTGTTTTGATTGCATATCTGAAAACATTCGATTCTTCTATTCCTACGGGAATTTTGTTGCCACGTGATGAAAAGAAGACCAAAAAGTCGAAGAAAGCTGATCCTGCTTCACCTGAAAAGAAAACGAAGGGTTCAACATCCTCTCAATCTCCAAAGAAGAAGACAGAAAATGTTGCAGTGACAGTTGAAGCAACACAAGTGATTGAGCCAATAGTGGAAGAGACTCAAGAGAACGTGATTATTCCTTCGAAAACAGGGATGTTTCGAAGAATCAAGATGAAATCCACTCACAAACGAAAGTCACCATCACAGAAGTTGATTCGCAAGCCTCAAATTACTCACCAAGGAGTTTTAATTCGTGAGGTACCTGTTCCTGTTTCTCCCGGATCCAAGAAAAGAGCAGCAGAAGATATGGCAAAACACTTGTCACAACCGAAAAAGAAGAAGACGAAGAAGACTCGAAAGATTGTTTTATCTACTGAGTCTACAGAAGAGGATGAACGAATACCAGAAACTCCAGAGTTAACTTCTATCATTACAAGTTCCATTCCTGAGAAGACTGTTATCATACCACCCGAAATTTCGATTGCCAAGTCAAGTTTTGAGGAGGTTCTAACTTCAGGCATCCCTGCACACGTATCTGATACGGATGCAAATGTCAACATGGGTGAAGGTGGTTCGAAAGATGCAGATCAAGGTCCAATTATCTCTACTCCTTTCAAATCATTGGTTTCTGTTACACCAACATCTACTATTCCTCTCACATCAACCACTGTTTCACCAACCTTTGAACATATCATCAATCAACCAATTACTTCCATTTTTTCCTCTCAATCCACTGATACACCCAAACCATCTTCACCCACTGAAACTGATAATGAAGGGTTTGGTGGAACATTCGAAGACCTAGAGTTTAATGATGCAGAAGAAGAATTTCCTGATCATATGTTAATGACAATGAAGCAATACAAAATTCTTAATCAAAAGTTGAACTCCATCATTCAATCCCAAGCTGATCTTGGCGGAGGTTCATCTATTTCAAGTTTGGAGGTTGATTCTATGCTCAAGATGTTTGAATCAAGAGTAATCAACAAAGTTTCTGGAATGATGAAAGCCTCAGAGTCTGTTATTTTAGAAAAGGTTGATTACACAGATCAGAATTCTGAGCTTCGTGTTAAAACTCTCAGATCTGATTTTATGGGAGAAGTTAAGGATCTGCGAAGCATAACAAAAGAACGACATGTTCTTTTTGTTCAGGAAGTCAAGAAAGTGAGGGAGGATGTTAACTCCCAAATTCACGAACTTCGTGAAGACATGAAAAAGGAAATTCTATATGTTCAACATGATTATGCGTCCTTGAATCAGAAGGTCGATATCATTTGTGATGCTGTCACTCGATTTGTCAAGCTATACGAAGGTTTGAGTCCTCAAATAACTCAAATCTCCAAGTCTGAAAGTGAAAATTTTGAAGGTGTGATCAAGTTGTTAAAGGAGTTGAAGGAGATCTCAACGAAACCGGTTTTGTCACCGTTGATTACTCCAAAAATTTTATCCCAGAAGTTTATGCAGTTCGAAGCCATACTTAACAAGCAACTTGCTCCACTATTTCGCATATCCAGTCTTCTTCCCACAACTACTGCCCCTCCTGTTTTCATAGGGATGCAAGGGGGAGAAAGGAAGTCAACAGAAGAAGAAGCGAAAGTGGTGGGCAAGGTATTTTCATCTAGCATCCGTTCAACAAAACCAGTAATTGTGTCTGCTCAACCAGTGACCTCAACAATCGTAACAACATTACCAATTACAAGAACAATTTCGAAAGGAATTGTAATTGGTAAACCTTTGGAATCTGGTGGAAGTGGTTCGAAGCTAAAAGACGTAACTGAAAAATCTGCTTCGAAAGACAAAGGAAAATCAATTCTGGTTGAAAAATCTAAAGAAGAAAAGAAGGCTGAAGCTGAAGCTGAACTCGAGAAAATGAGGCTTATTCAAAGCATCATGACTCAGAGGGCTGGTGATCCGAAGGGCATGAATAAAGGTGATCCAGCAAAACATTACAACTATGAAACAATCGAAGCCTTGGTTGCCTTTAATCACATGTACTCATTTGATAAGAAGCCAAAACAGAGTTATGTGGTTACAAACACTGATGCATGCCAGTTGGATTTCCCTATAAATGAGATGATGTTCATCATGCCTCAGTTCAAAGCTGAAGGGAATTTCAAAGAAAAAGATGAAGGGACCCATATGAAAATTCGTTTTCATGCAGTACTTGGCAAAGCCCCTGAGGATGTTTGGTCACTGATCAAGATCAAGAAGGTGATAAGCATGAAAAAGGATGTGGTGTTTGAAAACATTGTTCAAAATGTTAAATATGTTGTCGCCAGGGCAAATGGAAAAACATGCGAATTCACTATTGCAGATTTTCCTCTGATGAACTTGTATGACCTTATACAAGTGGCATTGCTTCTGAAAGACAAATCCTTTTCTTTTCTGCAAAACACAGATCCAGAGGAATTCAAACTTGGAGTTGCTCACATCAAAATCTTCATTGTGAATTATTATGAGTGCCTAGCACTGACTGATGTGGAGTTGGCTACTGTAAAGGGAATGGAAGTAAAAGTTCCAATGGCTCCTTCGTTGACTCAGACTGAGTTAAAGAAATATGCTGATGGAGAAATATGTTTAAAGCCATTTGGAATAGTTTTTGCTGGAAAGGATAAAGCTGGAAAAGCGAAGCGGTTTTTGTTCCATGCTAGCGAAGTGGAGAGATATTCTACATCTCAATATACGAACTTGATTGTTCGTATGAACCACTGCAAAAAGAACAATGAAGGAGACAAGAAGGAATTGAAGAAAATTATTTCTTGGTATACTGAGGTTCGAAGAGTTTTGCTGTACTCCATTACTCTACTTACAAACTGAAGACTTCGACTTTGATTACAAAGGGGGAGATTGTTAGGGTCGAAATGTTGTAATAGTCGAAGTTTGTATTTAGGGTCTTCGAACATTTTTTGTAATGTATTTTACTAGGGCATAATATTCGAAGCTTCATGTTTAGTCCTTAGTATATTTTTTGTATGCTTTTCTCTTCTATAAATAGGAGTGGTTACTAGTGTCTTAGTAACGAAGTCTTTACAGAATATTCATTGTACTCTGTGAAATTTGCAAAAGCGTAATAGAGCCAAACAGATCATATTTACATCGGTGTTCAAATCTTTCAATTCTACTTTGAATTTACACTATAATTCGTTCAATACTTGATTCATTGTCTCATCAAGATCTAGCCACAATTAACTATAAAGGTGGGAGCTATGACACTTAAAAGAGTCCAAAAATAATGAAAGGTGATGATGATGACGATTCCTTGAATGCCTCTTCAAAAGATCACATTATTCTTCTTTTTTTCTTCTTCAAAACAAGAAATGCTCCAAAATGGCCAAGAATCAAGCAAGGGATGAAGGCTAGGGTTTTCTGAGGTTAAAGGGGGTCTGGAGGCTGATAATGAACCATAAAATGGGTTTAGAGGTGCTTCAATACGAAGGAAACCCTAAAAGATCATGGGCTTCGGCTGCATCAGTTCTCACGTTGTGAGCCTCTATGTCTCACGTCGTGAACCAGTACCTAAAAAAAGTTTTCAAATAAACCCATCTCACGTCGTAGCCTCTCTATCTCATGTCGTGAGGCTCATTTTCTTCCAAAATCCAACCTTTTGACTCCTTGAAATCCTAATTTGATTCATCCAGGAAAACAAGTGTTACAACTCTCCCCCACTTAAATTAGATTTCATCCTCGAAATCACTCCCTAATACGTTCCAAAAACATCAGACAACCTAGAGGATTCTCCCACAACCCCGATACGGACTGAGAAGTCGACTCATACTTACAAAGGCCTTCCAAAACTATAATCGAACCCCGCCTTAGCAGGGCTCTCATACCCCAACGACAAACGGATCCTTGCCCCACTAGCTTTAACCACTAAAGAATAACCATAACTACTCTACCCGAAGTTCGAAACCCAACACCTTGTCTGACTCCCCGACAGACAGACTATTCATTACACATAGACAATATGGCTCCACTTCGCAATCTAATCCGAACGAAATCCTTACGACCCTTAACTATCCTGCAGATACCGGATAAAAGAACCTTGAGCATTTTTCGACGTCTAAAACCTTGCATCCACTGCAAAGGAGACTCATAACACGATTTTCATTCATTGGTGCCCGACGAATGCACCATCACATCCTGCTAACCAAACATTCGTATTTTCGATTTATCCAAGATCTTTTGAGCTCCGAGCTGGTCTACCAATTATCTGAAGCGCTGGATTCCCGACCGGTCGCTAAAATTGACATCGTCTCAAATGACTGTACCATGAGACTATGTCCAAGAGTCTGTTTGGAAAAGATACTCTAACATGCTTGTATATAAGGCTCTGGCAGCCCTCCAGTTCCAACCAGGGATAACATAACCATGCATTACACCGATGAAGCATAACCTTACTTTACTCTAAATGGATGCTACATGCTCAGCTGTAATCTTATTTCACAACCGGCCGCAAATGGCCCACAGCCTTACTCAATTCCATAAATGTTGTGGCCTTCCCACAGTCTCACGATCCATCAAGCCACCCTCTAACTCTACCTAGATAAAATTACGAGCCAAGTCATATATTTATAACACCCTCACAACTACTCATTGACGAGGTGAATGTGACGGGCCACCCCGCAGTCTTATAGAACCCTTACTACTATATCCCAATCTAGTGAATGCTACAGCCACTTCGCAGTCTTATAACAATCCTACCACTACTAGCCAACCTTGTGAATGCTACAGCCACTCCGCAGTCTTATAACACTCCTACCACTATCTTCCAACCTAGTGAATGATACGGCTACCCCGTAGTATTACAACATGTCTACCACTACCTGCTAATCTAGTGAATGCTACGGCTACCCCGCAGTCTTGCAACACTTCTACCGCTACTTGCCAACCAAGTGAATGCTATGGCCACCCCGCAGTCTTATGACACTTCCATGACAGCCATGGACCCAGCCCATGGCCTTACCACCATCTACCATATGATACCATAATCAATCTTGAGTTAAGTCCTTATCCGACCATACTTTAGTCAGGCGTGTGGGTTATGCTTCGAACACCAGAGCCTTAATCAGAAAAGAACAGGAAGAGAGGCTCTAATACACCCTGGACCTGAACCTAATCACATATTCGCCATACGCCACCACTGATGCTCAAGGTAACCAGAATTCCCATTCCTTATGAAATTCCTTAGTCTAAATGGGTCTCCTCCACTTGGATTCAACTACGCTCTTCCAACCACAAAATTGATTGATTTCTAATCTATCTCGTAACCTTACTACTCAAAGTTGTAGACAAACCTGAGGTTATAAGAACTAGCATTCCATTACTAGCCCATCCTAGCGGACACACACTCCACAGTCAGATGAATACTCCGCATCATCTCACGAGCTTAACATTCCCAAGCACTTTCCATTGAATCCACGACCAAGTCCTCAACGACTTTATCGGATGATGAAGAACAAAATATCAACTATCGAAACAGGTACTCAACCAATTCAATGACCTACCTGCACTAGAGCAATTCCCATGCAAACCTACAACCGAGCACACTTTAAAGGTATGAACTTCATAACTACCGATCTCACACCCACGATCAAAACAATTCCTCATTGCCTCGTAACCACGAAAGACTCCTACAAGTCCTGCATTCAGACCCAACATGCCCACCTTGCAGATTCCTTGAATTCCTTGCTAATACCATCAAAGATCGAATCGGATGCTGATCTTCTCTCACTTAAAGCTTGTTCTAACAATGGTCGATGCCTTCCACATCGAAATCCAAAACTGCCTCAACCGAATATCCTATAAGCACGACAATTGGTATGCAAAATGGCATTTGGAGATTCTCAAAATAAATTGTCTAGACCATCATGAGGAGAATTCTAATTTGTAGGTGGAGACTTAGATAAACCACAAACAACATCTCACACACAACATCCAATCACAAACTCAAATAATAAGAACATGAAGGAAAGAATACATCGCATAATTACGACGTCAACTGATGGAACATGGATCTCCTCGACATGTGATTGCAATGCTCGTCTCCTCACCATATGAACAGTCACTCTAACCTCGCGACCATCAGTAATCCTCAGTGTGGCTAGAGCAGGTTCCCTCATTACTCCCTTCATCAACTCCGGACTGTTGGCCTTCTTGTGGCCCACTTGGTTGCAGTGGAAACATAACAGACTCGTGACCTGGGGACAATCCCTGCTGACATGACCAATCCTACCACACTTGTAGCAACCTATACCCCTAGATTGAGAAACCCCATCGTGCTGATTCCCACACGTGCTGCACTGACCTCGGCCTTGTTGGCCTCTCACTCACTGATCAAAAACCTTGGGTCTCTTTACAGGACACCTAACTATCTGCAACTATTATGGCTTCCTCTTCCCGAGGTCCTCCAAATCAATCACCCGCTCTCAGGCTCTAGCTATCATGTCCTCCAAAGTCCGACAAGCTGAAAATCTAACAAAATCCCTGATATTGTCACGCAACATATCATGATACCGAGTCTTCTTCATCTCCTAGTCTGTGGCATACTGTCGAACCAAAAGAGCCATCTACCTAAATTTGGTGGTGATCTCCGTTATAGTCTCAGTCGTCTGGTGAAGGTCCTGAAACTCCCTCGCCAACAGCTACACCTCGATATATGGTGCAAACTACACCCTAAACCAGGTCACAAACACATCCCAAGTCATCGTCTCAATGGCCTCGCCTCCCAAAGCGAAGTCTACCTCCTCCCACCAATCACGCGCTCTGTCTTTCAGAAGACAAGAAGCAAATCTGACCTTCGACCACTCGGGGCAGAAGTTCGCTCGGAAAGCATTCATCATGTCCGCTAACCACCTCCTACTAGAAATGGGATTATTCTCCCCAAAGAACCCTGGAACTCCATAAGCAGAGAAGTCACATAAGGAAAGAGTGCAAGCTCCCATAATACCCATAATGTCAGTGCGAAACGTGCCCAGATACTCATCTAAAGTCTCCATAATCCCCTCCTTGATCGAACTAAAAATCACAGGTGTGTGTTCTAAAATTTCGCTGGTGATTTCTGAGGAGATGAACTCTCGCATATGCTCATCAATCGGCTTAGTACCAGCACATGAGCCCGAACCAGAACTTGAACCTCCTCCACGCGTGATCATCACCATTCTAAAAAGCAACCATACAAAAATGATATCATACCCATAAAATTCCTCATCCTACAGGCTTCCTAGAATCTCCGTTACCCTCCTTGATTCGAGTATTGATCCTGTGCGTTCAATAGTATGGGCCCAATACTACCTTCCACACCTATTCATACTTTCCTCAAGAATTATCATGAATCTTCTAAGTCACCTTCTCATACTGGTATTCCAAATACCCGCTAAACAACACATCCACACCCACTAAACCACTTCCTAGGCTCTCCTAGTTTCCCGACCTCACCCTACCATCAGCTGCTAAAAGACTCTTACTTATGTCAGTTAACTACTTCATAAATGCAATCACATGCAACAAAGCTTAGATAATCCTTCGAGTAAAAGACTCAACCCCACAACGGTTAGACTCAAATGAGAGTTGCGAAATAGGACCAAATCCATCACTCTGAGATTATTTAACCTTTACAACATGTGACTTAATGTATTCACTTAATGGTTAAATCACATCAATAAGGGTCCCACAAAGCACAGAGCAAGCAACATTCATGCAGTAACACTCCAAGCCACAAATCAAACAAAGGACATCCCATCTCACTTATTAATACCATGCTAGGAACTTCTACTCTCACTGCCGGTTGCCTTATGCATGAAAATTATACATAATACATGATCAAATAGACTGTTGAATAAAAGACTCTACCCTAAGACCACAACCAGAAGAGGAACAATACATAAGGCTAAATCAGTCATTCTAGGGCTATATGATCCTAACCGCATATAATTTTTAAAGCATACACTTTGGAATTACTTCTACCAATACAGATTCCAAATCTAACATAGCATCCAATTCCTCCTAGGCTACAAGGCATCATATATCAGACCAATATATCATGCAATTCTTATAAGTATCCTTAGCCTCATCCTAGCATGCAAGCATTCATATCATATAACATATCAACATGTATGAGTATCATGCGAATCACTTACTTGAAGTCGGCTGATTGCACACATCATACCCCTTCTTTATAAAAATTCTTTTTAAAAAATTTATCTTCTTTCAAAAATATTAGCAATTCCTCAGTTTGAGTTCATACACACCAGAGAGTTTTCCCGAATCCCTCAAACCAAGGCTCTGATACTAACTTGTAACGTCCCAAAAATTCATAGTAAAAATATTCATTTTCAAAACAATAAATCATACAAAAGAGTTGTTCCAAAACTGATCAAAGTGAATATATTATTTAAACATCAGAGTAATATCATTAACTGCCAATGCAGAAAAACTATGGGGGATGCTGTGCAGTCATGCTGGGCTCTTCCCTTTCGAACCGAAAGTACCTGAACCATAAATATGAAACTGTAAGCACAAAGCTTAGTCGAGTTCCCCAAGATACCAAATACAATACATACAATATAGATTGCTATGTGCCAACCAAAGTCTTGCCATTATGCCACGAGCCGTATCATTGCCTTTCCTTGCCAGGCCAGGGGCCAAAACCTTGGGTCATATAGACAAGTGCCAAGAACTACCTCATAGTCTTCCGTGAAAGTATCACAAAGACAACTAGCATACTACAGATAACTGCCAAGGTCCAGACCCTGGTCTTGCATTTAATTGCCAGTAGCCGTATCCAGGTCTTTCATGTAATTGGCAGGTGTCCCCACCTGGTCTTCCTACATAACATATCCTAGTGGGTCAGCATTGGCGCCTTCGACCCACGGGTACAATGAGGAAACTCTCCTGAATCACAAGTCCGACTACACCTAACTACTCTATTGGTAAACGATGGGTGCTTAACACCTCCTATCAATACACACAATGTAAACCCTAAGTCTACCTTCTAAAAATAAAATTTGACCAAAAGTCAACCCATGTCAAAAGTCAACACTCAAATTCAAAGTTAACAACCTATAATGTCAACTATCCAGCCGACGTTGTCACGTCGTGAGGGCCCACTCGGTCTGATTCCAACTCGTCTCGACCCAACCTAGCCAACTCGGTTAAGGAAAGTCACCTAAGCTGACCTCACGATGTGAGCAACTTTCTCTCACGTTGTGAGCCTCAAAATCTCGACATAAACGGGATCATTCAACCCTCACATCGTGAGACCCTATGTCTCAAGTCGTGAGCACAGTCTAAAGTAAAAAATCCAATAATTTAAGTCCTTAATCCATTAAGCTTTGAACCCTATCTTTCCAGAAGGTCTTATTACTCCCTAATACACTTAAAAGTAGATGCTTTATGGGCATGTATGTCCAATACATGTCTCGATCTCATTTGGGGCCAAAATTGAAGAAAAAGACATCCAACTTTCATGAAAGGCTAGAAAGCCCAACCATTTAATAGATCTGAACTTCATGACACTCTAAAGACCCTATTAACCCATAAATTTGCTGTTACATTCCAAAAATCGTAAAAATTTAAAATTTCAAAAACAACCCATTTCATCCAAAAAGTGTTTACAAAACCATAGTTTCAAAAGTGTAATCAAAATCAGAGTTTTTCCCAAGATCCAATATCATGAAAGCAGGAAGATGTGAACGATCACACCTTTGCTTTTCCACGATCATCTGAAGTACCTGAAACCATAAACTAAAACTATAAGCCAAAACTTGGTGAGTCCCCCCAAAGTACCAACACACACAACATATAATAGCATATATTGGGTCCACAACTAATAGACTAGATTACCTCTGAGCCCACAATATGAGTCAGTCTTGCCTTTCAGGACCACAACTCATATCTGGATTGCTCCCAAGCCCACAACATAAGTTTGGCTTGCCCTTCAGGCCAACATCTTATGTTTGGCTTGCTCCCGAGTTTGTTGGCTACCACACAAAGCAGTTGTTAGGTCATAATTTATGGTTTATACTTTTCTTTTCTAGGCATTTGTGGTTTTCGATATAGGGCTGAAATCCCCATGAGTTCGTTTGTAATTGGACCGAAATCACCATGTGATTTCGGTTAGGCCTTATGTTTTTTGGACCGAAATCACATGTGATTTCGGTTAGGATATTTGGTCTTGGGCTTTGTATTTGCGTCCATGTATATATAGAGTCATTAAGGGCGTGATATAAGGTGAGTAGTGAGGGGGGGGGGACGTTTTGGGGCTGCCATATTGCAAGAGACGTGATTTAGGAGAGAAAACAAGAGAGAACGTGTGTTATCAACATCTCATGTACCAGACTATATTGAATATAGTGTGCATTGAAGACAAATCATCTTGTGTTCTTCTTATTCTTCTATTTTCTGTCTTGCATCATTCACTTGATTGGGATTCCGCACCATCAAGTGAAATTGATTGATACATCAAAGCATTTTATGGACTTTCAAGTGGTATTAGAGCTTGGATTAGTAATCAATCGATTTGGCAAGATAATAAACGTTTTTTTGGACTTTTTCTTGGAGTTTTTGGCGTTTTTGAATTCTTTTTGGACGAAATATTGGCTGTTTGTTCTTCGTCTTCTTCATATTTTTGAGTTTTTGATCGAGTTTTGCTTTAAAAGTTGAAAATTTCTTGATTTTGGACGATTTTTGCGAGACCCCGACGGCGGTTTTCAGTCTTGGATTAGGGTTTCAACAACGTTTGCGGTCAGCAGCGATTTCGGTGGAGCGTCTCCGAGTTTTCGGTGCGAGGGTTTTCGGCTTCGGAAGTTTTCGGTTCGCAAGTTTTCAGCTTCGTAGGTTCTCAGTTCGAAGGTTCTCGGTCTCGCAGGTTCTCGGTCCGGAGGTTTTCGGTCAGCAGTTCTCGGTCCAAGATTTTGGCCTCGCGATTTCGGTTGAAAATTCAGATTTTCAAGATTTTGGCTTATTTTAAGCCCTAAAGCAACATTTTCGATCCAATAGCCTTGTTTTCAATATTAAAGCTTTGTATTTGGTCAAAAAGCCACATATTCCATCAAATACCCTCGTTTTTGGTCAAATACTCTCGTTTTTGGTCAAATACTCTCGTTTTTGGTCTTGAAATTTTCGTTTTCGGCCTAAAGTTTTGACTTTCGACTTTTGACTTCCAAATTTGACTTTTCACTTTCAAATTTGACCTTTGACTTTGAAGTTTTCACGTTTGACCTTCATATTTGACTTTCAATTTTGACTTTTCAAGTTTGACTTTCAAGTTTGACTTTCGAGGTTTCAATTCAAAGGGCATTTTTTCTTGGTTTCATAATCAGTTCTATTCTTGGTAAATTACTCTTTTTGGTGAATAATGAGTTCATCAATCACAAAAGAGGTCAATGAAACTTCCTGTTCTCAAGCATGTAGTGACCTCATTAAATTTCTTCGTGATCAAATTGATATAGTACGTAGAGACGATGAGGACCTTAAATATGAAGGATACACACTCAGAAAGGTCCAAAAACCCTTAAAAGAACAACTAGAGGCCAAGACAAGAGACTTCAGAAAGCTTCAAGAAGACTATTGTAACAAATGTGAGAACTATAACTATGTTAAGAGACAGATTGCCTGCTTAACTGCCGAACTTGATGAAGTAAAAGCTAAATATAAAGATGCTGAATTTAACTTTAAGAAATTTTACGTATCAAATGAGGTAGTTGTGACCATGATTGAGAAACAATTAAATATTAAATATAATTAGAATAAGGGTCTAACGTATCACAGTGTTCCACCTCCCTTCAATGACAATTATACCTCACCCCTTGAAACCAATGAGGTAGAGATACCTGCTCAGTTTGGCCCGCCCCCTATACCAGCTTTAGTTAAGACTGAACAATCCGGTCCAACTGAGAGTATTAAGGTGAGTGATACTAATGCCTCTACTTCATGTGCATGTGAAGTACTAGAAGATGAGAACATAAATAATTCTAGTTCTGTTAATTCTGCTGATTGTCAAACCAATGTCTCTTTGAACTCTGAATTTGTTGCTTCTAATTCAGTTACTTCTAATAAACAAGTTGTTGGTAAATACATGCCACCAAAACAAGCGAAACAAACTGCTTGTTGTAAGTGTGCTTGTGGGAATAATCAGAGACAAGGCATGGGCATGTTAACCGGGACAGGCATAAACAACTTCTACGTGAAGAAACAAACATGTTTCCAGTGTGGAACACCTGGACACATTGCCAAAAAAATTTCCAAATCGTGCATATGTCCCCTTCTATGCACAAGGTTGGCAGAATATGCCAAGAGGGAGATCTTCCAAAAGAAATCCTTCGAGGTCACAATCGCGCAATGGTGACTGGAACGCTAAGAAGGGCAAGAATCAATCTCACAAGGACAAGAATGGAATGTCGGACAAGAAGCAAAAATCAAGAGATGGTTCAGTTAAACAAATATCAGTTAGTTCGAAGTCATCTCTGCATTCAGTTTCAAGTTCTAAATCAAGTGCTAAGGCATCCATCCAATCAAACAAGAAATGGGTTAAACCTGACTATAGGTGGGTACCAAAGGTTCATACTCCCAAATCATATAATAATTCTAACATTTCTTCATCTTCTGTGTGTGATAAACATGATATTTCATGGGAGAGAGTACCTTGTGTAGATGATAAAGGTCAACCCAACCTCAAAATGGACTGGGTTCCAAAAGGCAACTAATTCCGCACTCCGTGTCGGAGTAGCTATGGAGGAATATCATCTGACTTCGATTTGTTGATAGTGGCTGTTCCAGGCACATGATAGGAGACATCTCTCATCTGTACGACATTCAAAATCTTCATTGAGAGTATGTGTCTTTTGCGGGAAAGGAAGAAAGAAGAGGATCACAAATGGGGATTGTACTTAACGATGTGAAGAATTTCTGAATCTATTCCGGAATTGAAACACAACTAAGATTGAATGTGTTGCTGCATCTGTGTGTTGTTCTCGGATCATCTGGATGCAACTTCAATTGTTGTATTATAGTTTGAGTTTTCTTCTTGATACTTCTAAGTTTTTCTTAAAATGATTCGTCTTGAATACAATTTTTTTTAAATTTCCGCATTTATTTTGTTTTCTTTCTTCCCCATTCACAAATTAAGGGGGAGAAATCAAAAGACAAAAAAAATTATAAAATCAAAAGTACAAAAATATGTTTTCTTTCGTAAGTATTTTTGGGAAGTGATATGAAGTTTAGTGCTAAAGGGCAATATGAGATGCGTGTAATGCACTGAAGCCAAATTGTTTAGACTCTGTGTTCAATGTGCTGGTAGGCACGAAGGATTCAAAAGGAATAGACATAGCTGACAATGAAAGGACTTGACAGTGTTAACTTATATTGACTTAAATAGTTCCATTTGGACTGACCATACGACGCTCGGATAGATTGAGCAGTGAGATAAACAAGGGAACCTGCGAGATACATTAAATTCATAATTATCTAGAACTGTGGCTCAACACTTCTTCGATGTACATACTTATGTCCTTAATTCTGGTGCTGATAGGGCGACTGGGTGGTTCTGATAAAATAGGTCTGTAGGAAATTATTTTCTTGCTTTCTATCTGTCAAGCATATGTTGCTTCCTCTGCGTGATTGGAAGAGATCCGACCTGGAATGCAACATATGAAACTCTATCTCTATGCATCTCCTTCTCTATGCAATTCTTTTTATCTGTTATCCATATGATGTCTCCTCTGCGAGATTGGAAGAGATCAAACATGGGGCACAACATATGCATTTCTATATCTATCTTTTCTCTTAATGATTGACTACTCATCTAAAGTAACGAGTTCTTTGGAAGTTCTTGATTGCCGGGGTATGTAGGGAAGTGGGGAACACGTTCTAGTGCACCTAAAATTGAACCATTTAAAAGGTTGTCTGTAGATCTCGCTGCTGAATTTAAGTGGAAAACAATATCGTTGGTCGTCGTCAGCAAAATCGTATATTTTGGAATATTATTTAGGAATATAATCACAATGTCTTGTCACTTATAATATGTCCAACTTGTCACTATTCTTTGTGTTTAAGTGGATCACAATATTGGTGATTGACCAGAGCTAAACATGCAGGTGTGTAATGATAAATGATATTAAATTGCTTGACAACTTTCATCCCAAAATGTTTTAAATTTAGTTATTATTTTTTTTTTTGTTAAATTTGTTCATATTTTTCCTCTATGCACAAATTCAGGGGAAGAATTAAAAAAAAATCATAAAATTTAAAAATCCAAAAATATGTTTATTTATGTTTTATTTCCTTTCAAAAAATTAAAAAATCCAAAAATATTTTATTTTGAGTGTATCTTTCATTTTGTTTTTATTTCTTAGTTATTTCTATTGTGTGCTAAGTTTTTTTTACTTTTATTTTTTATCTCAAAGTTTTGTTTGTCTTAAAAAGCGAATTCAATAGGAAGAAGAGACTCAAGGAGACTGTATCGAAACTTTCTAAGCCAAGGTTACATCCTTGAACAACTGTGGCGTAACGGTGATCATTGAAGAACGTTCATTTGAAGGAACAAGAAGTGAAGATTATTTTTCAACATACAATCTTTCAACCCTAGAAGCAAGGTGAAGTTGTACTTGAAGTTATGTGACAAATTGCATTGAATCTTCCTCAATCAATTTGTTGCTATCTATGAACCTTCTGAAGTGATCCAGAAGAATCGGTCTCTTTGTTATTTTCTCTAAATATTCTCAAAGCTGAAAGTGCTGATTTTCAAGAATCCTTACAAGAAGCCTCCACACCCAATGTGCGTTCAAAGTCAAATTTTTTAAGAAAAGTCCAACTGTTCAAGATGATGTCATTCATGCAGACATTCATATGTCCATCTTGAAGTTGTGAAGAAATCGAAGATAAAGGCAGAAGCCAAGCACAAAGTGAATATTGAAAATAAAAGATAGCTACAAACCCAGGGGAGACTGTTAGGACATAAGAAAAGAAAGCTATAAACCAAGGGGGGAGATTGTTAGGTCCTAATTTATGGTTTATACTTTGCTTTTCTAGGCATTTGTGGTTTTCGATCTAGGGCCGAAATCCCCATGAGTTTGTTTGTAATTGGACCGAAATCACCATGTGATTTCGGTTAGGCCTTATGTTGTTTGGACCGAAATCACATGTGATTTCGGTTAAGATATTGGGTCTTGGGCTTTGTATTTGGGTCCAGGTATATATAGAGCCATTAAGGGCGTGATATAGGGTGAGTAGTGAGGAGGGGACGTTTTGGGGCTACCATATTGCAAGAGACGTGATTTAGGAGAGAAAACAAGAGAGAACGTGTGTTATCAACATCTTATGTACCAGACAATATATTGAATATAGTGTGCATTTGAAGATTAATCATCTTGTTTTTATTATTCTTCTATTTTCTATCTTGCATCATTCACTTGATTAGGATTCCACACCATCAAGTGAAATTGATTGATACATCAAATCATTTTGGGGACTTACAAGTGATATCAGAGGTTAGTTTAGTAATCAATCGATTTGGCAAGATACCAAAAGTTTTTGTTTTGTATATTTTGTTTCTTATTTTTGTTTTTGTTAAATTAGTTCATAGTTTTCCTCTATGCACAAATTTAGGGGGAGAATTAAAATATTAAAAATCAAACAAAAATCATACAATTAAAAAAAATCCAAACACACAAATTTAAGGGGAGAATAAAAAAATGAAAATTTGCGTGTTTTTGGACGATTTTTGCGAGACCGAGACTGCTATTCTCGGTCTTGGATTAGGGTTTCAGTAGTGTTTTCGGCCAGCAACGAGTTTGCGATAGCAGTTATCGGTCATAGCATTGTGAAAACTCCATTGTACTAGACGATTTCGTGAATATAATCGTGTGCATTGGATTGATTTCGCTTCTTCTTCTTGATTTGCTTTACATTGTTTCCGGCTTTGTTTAGCCTATTCGTTTGATCACTAGTTGGTTCATAGTTTGGGACTTACAATAGTACTACCTGAAACCAACCATACCATGTCATTATATTCATAACATATAACATATATCTAGTAAAAAGATAAACATATAACTAGTCGTCAGATATACACACAGATCTACAGATCACTACCACATAGCAACATCCTAAATTAGGATTCATAATCTGCGGGGCCGACATTGGTTCCTTCGACCCCCAAGTATAGCCAGGAAGGCTCACCTCTCAGTCTGAAATAATCTCTAAATAGGACACAACTCTAATATTAGCTCTGCCAGTCACCTATTCTACAAAAAGTGACCAATTCTTACTTTCAACTCAAAATACCCAAAACACCCCTATACAAAACTTGGTCAAATTTAGAGTCAACTATAGTAGGTCCCCACGTCGTGGCTATCCTTGACCATATAATGGCCACCAGATGACAAAGCAATTGAGTCCCAGTCCAGCCTCCACGCTGTGGAGACCTTGGCCACGTTGTGGGCATTGGGCTCCCCAACAACTGAATGGATTAAGCCGATTTCCTTGATGCTAAGGGCTC
Source organism: Lactuca virosa (assembly GCF_052849685.1). NCBI lineage: Eukaryota > Viridiplantae > Streptophyta > Magnoliopsida > Asterales > Asteraceae > Lactuca > Lactuca virosa. The sequence continues at coordinate 211,031,887 of NC_136432.1, forward strand.
CAAATCCCAGATCTGGTTCACCCTAAGGTCCAAGTGGATAAAGTTTCCAACTTTATCCCTATAGAATCTTTAAGCGACAGGGATCTCATTTCTAGACCTAAAAAGGGCAAGAACATAACTTGGCTTAGCCCATTAAGCACTTTCTCTTGAAGACTATAAGATCCCTACATCCAGATCGTTTCTCGCATCAAATAACAACATAAAAATCCTTACTTTCTATACATGCATCTCCAATGCATGTCTTGGACTCTTTTAGGTCAAAATGAGGGGTTTTGGCCAAATCTTCCATGCATGTTGCTAAAACTCAATGCTAATCCAGGTCCAAAATAACTTGGACATTCATACAGTTTGCAATTTTATGGGGTCTCACTACCCCATAATCAAGGACATGAAGTTTAAGGCATAAAAACCTAGATCTACGCACAATGAACAAAAAAGCTTGGAACTTGGGGACTTAAAAGAGTCAATAAGATGCACAATAAAATGGTACGAAGGGTTGCTTGCAGAATCCAAGCCTAGAAGTCACCTCCTTTTTCTTCAATCCATAAAAAGTTAACACAAAAAGCTTAGAGAGAAAAGATGGAGGCTAGGGTTTTCTTGGAGGCTGAGAGAGTGTGATGGAGGTTAAGGGTGAGCAACCATATCCATTATATTCCCTTAAATACGACGCAAACCCCGGATATTAGGTTTAATCATTAAACAACTGCTACATGTCGTGGCCGAATACTGACACGCCATGGCGGCCATTTAAAATCCACAATAGAATAACCATAGCCACATTGTGGGATGCCTTCGCCACGATGTGGTACTGACCAAAATTCACAATATGACAACTTAAAGTATCTCCAAGAATTTTGGATGTTATAATTCTCCCCCACTTGAATCAGACTTTTTCCTTGAATTCTGCTTATGCAAACAACTCTGGGTAATGCTCCATCATCTCTGCATCGGGTTCCCAGGTCCACTCGGAGCCCTTCCGATGCTTCCATTGTACCTTAACCAAAGACACCACCTTGTTGTGCGAGGCCTTCGTCTTCTGATCCAAGATCACCACTGTTCTCTCCACATAATTCAGTCGATCATCAACCTGAACATCCTCCAAAGGAACAACCGCTAAATTGTTAGCCATACACTTATGAAGCTGAAAAAATGGAAGGTGTTGTAGATCTAGCTGAGCTCCTCAGGAAAATCCAATCTGTATGCTACCTTGCCAAACCTGGCAATCACACGAAATAGCCCAACATACTGGGGCCCCAACTTTCCCCTCTTCCTGAAGCGTATTACACCCATCCTAGGTAATACCTTGAACAAAACCATATCGCCAACCTAGAACTCCAACTCGGATTGACGCTTGTCAGCGTAGCTCTTCTGCCGACTCTGAGTTGTCTGAAGTCTCTGCCTAATCAGCTGAATAAGATTTGTTGTCTGAAGGACTAACTATGTCCTTCCTAGGACTCTATGACCAACCTCTACCCAATAATCCATGGTGATTTATTCCCATTTCCACATGGAAACCTCCAAAGGCTGAAGCTTTCCATGTGGACTCTGGTGCTCGGCTTTGACCATCCGACAGGTCAAACACCGCTCAATATACCAGGATATCTCCCACTTCATACACGACCAATAATAACTATGTCGCAAATTCTAATACATCTTGGTGGCTCCAGGGTGTATCAAAAATCTGGACTTTTGCACCTCCTCCAACATAGCCTGCCTGACCCCACCAAAATCTGGTACCTATACCCGAGCATACCAGGTCAATAATCCTCGGCTATCAGTAGAAAACCTGTCGATCTCGCCTCTAAGTCGCTCCTGCTTCTAGATCTCTTTTTTGATTCCCTCCGCTTGAGCCTCTTTGATCATACCCAACAATGGTGAATCAATAGAAATCCTCATGCAAATGTTCCCAACCACAGAACTAGCCATCTTGAGGCTCAAGGCATCAACGACCACATTTGATTTCCTCGGGCGGCACTAAATCTCATAGTCATAATCCTTGACCATGTCAAGCCACCTGTATTTCCTCATATTCAGATTCGGCTGATCCATGAGATATCTCAAAATCTTGTGATTCATGTAAATGGTAGAACGGACCCTATGAAAATAATGTTTCCAAAATATTGAGGGCAAACACTACCGCCCCCAACTCCAAATCATGTATTGGATATCGACTCTCATATGGATTCAGCTGCCTAGAAGCATAAGTAATGACTCTCCCACACTGCATAAGCACCGCTCCTAAAATTGTGATGGACGCATCATAATGCATGACAAAATCCTCAACACCCTCAGGGAGGGTCAACACTGGGGCCTCACAAAACTTATGCCTTAGTGTCTCGAAAGCAGCCTGCTGCTCAGGCCCCCATCTGGAATCCATGCCCTTCCTCGTCAGACGAGTGAGGGGTACTGTAATCTTGGAGAAGTCCTGACTAAATTTCCGATAATACCCTGCTAAACCCAAGAAACTCTTGATCTCCGAGGGAGACTTCTAAATCTCCGACTGCATCACGGCCTCAATCTTGGGTGGATCGACCCAATTCCCGTTCTGGTTGATGAGATGCCCCAAGAACTGGACCTCTCGTAACTAAAACTTGCACTTTGAGAACTTGGCATACAACCGTTCTCGCCTAAAAATTCCCAAAAGCTCTCGAAGGTGATTGTTATGCTGCTCCCTGGTCTTGGTATACACCAAGATATCATAAATGAAAACGATGACTGATCGATCGAGCCTTGACCTGCATACCTGATTCATGAAATCCATAAATTCTACAGGCACATTGGTGAGCCCGAATGACATCATCACGAACTTGTAATGACCATAACGAGTCTGAAACATGATCTTCTCCACGTCCTCTTCTCTAACCCTCATCTGATGATACCCCGATCTCAAATCGATATTAGAGAACTAGGATGCGCCCTGCAACTGATCAAAGAGATCATCAATCTGCGGAAGTGGGTAACGGTTCTTCACCATCAACTTGTTCAACTCCCGGTAATGAACGCACATTTGTTGTAAACCATCCTTCTTCTTGACGAATAAAATCGGTGCTCCCCTTGGAGAACTGCTCGGTCTTATAAACTGCTTTCCCAACAGCTCTTGAAGCTGAGAGGACAACTCCTGCGTCTCAGGCGGTGCCAATCAGTACAGCGCCTTGGCAATCGGAGCTGCACCTGGAACCAAATCATTGCTAAAATTAACTTGCCTCTCGGGAGGCACGTCTTGTAACTCGTCTGGGAACACATCGGTAAACTGTCTAACGATAGGCACATCAGAAACTGAAGCCTTCTTCCCTGCTCGAGTATCCACCACATATGCAAGATAGCTTATATAACCATGTTAAATATACTATCAAACCCTGGAAGCAGAAAAAAAGCCTGGCCCAATCCTGGTACCCTCTCCATAAATAACCATTTCTCCCCCGCTTGGGTTGGAACTACCACCCACTGACCCTCGCAGTCGATCATAGCCCCAAACCTGGTCAACCAATCCATACCTACTATCATGCATACATCCCCCGTAGGGATGGGAATCAGATTAATCTAATAAGGCACTCCAAAGATCTCTAAGACACAATCCTGATAAACACTCGATGCAGAAACCCGATGTTCGTTGGTGATAGAGATTCTCAACGGACACTCCAACTCACCAAGAGTCATATCAAAATCCCTTCTGAAAGGCTGAGACACAAAAGATCGACTCGCACTCGAGTAAAAAAGCACAACAGCAGACAAGGAATTCACTAAGAATGTACCTAACAGAACCATAAACATACGAACACCATAAAACAACATGATAGAGAAATGATAAATGAAAATATACCAGTAACGACGTCTGGTGCTGCCTTGGCCTCCTCTGTCGTAAGCTGGAAAGCACGACCTCGAGTCCTCAGGAGCTTCGCCCTACCTTGGCGTCCTTTCGTGATCCTCAGAGTAGTCGGCACTGGGGCCTACATTGGCCTCACAACAAGGAAGGGACAGTTGGACTTCACATGACTAACCTGCTCACAATGGTAACAAATCTGGGTATTTTGTACTCAGACTTTCTGGCGGAAATCCTTAGCATAATTCCCCTCATTCCCACACTTGTGAGATCTATATGAACATAAACAAATACCATCATGAACCTTGCTGCCCTTTCCACAAGTGTGGTCCCCCGGTCCCCTAGATCTCGAATCAGCGGGTTTGAACCGCTTCGCTACATGTTGAGACTGAACGTGAGCCTTCCTCAACTCTGTATACTGGAGCTCTATCTCAATCTCCCACCTCCTGGCGACCTTTTGTAGCTCAGCAAGAGTACCATAACGCTGGGTGGATACAAACTGACTGATATCTGTCTTGAGTATGCTCAAGTATCGGGTCATCTGAGCATGCTCAGAAGCAACAAACTCAGGAAAGAATAGAGCCTTCTCAATAAACATCTTGTGTCAGTCACTGTCTCATTCCCCTGCCTGAGATCCAGATACTCATGATCCAGCCTCTCCCTCTCCACCAAAGGGACATACCTCATGCGAAACTATTGGATTAGGTGTCTAATCCCATAACTATAATTGGTATATACTTGAATTGATAGTAGCACAGTCCTTTTGGGTTGCCCTCAAAACTGGTAATTAGAAAGGATGACTTTTAGAGAGAGAGAGAGAGAGAGATTAATTTATTATGTGATAAATAAATTAATATAAAAGGTTTTTTTAATATATTATGAGGATAATATCTTAATTAGAAACAATAATATTTACTTTAGAACTAAAAAAAATAATCAAAATTAATTTTGGGATTAATTGGATTAATTAAAAGTGCATGGACTAAAGTGCAGTTGTTCAACAGTTGAACAAACGGTTCCAAAATCTTCCACCAAATATGCGGTGGACGATTTCATGGATATGTTCTAGGGTTTCTAGAATATCCCATGTGGATAAATAAGAAATGAGATAAATACCAGATTTTTAATATTAATTTAATATTCAAATCAGCGTTATCTAGGGTTTCCTTGTGCCACTATATAAAGACCCTAAGGCCTCCTAATTTTGGCCACTCCATCCCTTAGAGAGATCCGAAATTCTTACTTACTCTTTCCACTCTCTATATACCTCCTTCTTGCTAGCTTTGGTGTGAACTACTAAAGGCACGGTAAATGTGGTGCTTGCTTCCAAGAGATCTACAAGTGAAGGATTTACTATAATAACAACAAGGTATGTAATCCTAAACCCTATATGATTTTCGAAATATACCTAGGGTTCCTAGCGTTTCTTATTTAATGTTCATAATATAGGTTCAATAGTGAAAACATAGATCCTAAGGTTGCATGTGAACTTAAGGGTTTTAAGTTTATTTGTTCTACCTAAACCCTATCAGTGGTATCAGAGCGTTTGGTTTGGTTTCAATTGAATTGCTATAAAAGTTGAATTTGTTCAATTAGGGTTTATAGAAGTTAAACCCTAAAAAGGCCAAGAATTTCTACTAGGGCTATGGTTTTTCGAAACCCTAGCCCCTTGCCCTTCCCCTTATTTCGAAAATGGTATGGTTGTTAGGGTTTCCTATTTTAGATAATCGTTAGTTTAATTTGATTAAAATGGATAATTATAAAATTGGATAACTCCTACACCCTAATTTTGGATAAATAAAGAAGAAGATTAGGATTAAATTATTTGATTAATTTAATTAGTTAACCCTTATTTGATTTTAATTAACTGTTAATCAATAGATAAATAGAAAATCATTTGGTTTATTTTTAAATTTAAATTAATTGTTTATTAATTTTCGAAAATTAAACTATAAACCTATATTATTATTAATTGTTAATGTATTGTATGTATAAGATTAAGTCAGTAAAGTCGCTAGTATGCCTCTTTAACAAAGCCGGTCTATAAGGGAGGTATAAGGAAACTGCCTATAAAATGGTAGTTGAATGAGTGTCCACTCTCACCCACCGCTTCCTTGATTGGTGGATGGTCGTTAGCAGAACGGACTTGATAGGATACTAATTCTCATTAAAAGTATAATCATATTAAAAAGTACTAGAACCTTCTTTTATTAAAATTGAAAATCTAGTTACTTTAGGAAAAATGTGAATTAGTATGCTAACCCATGATGTAACACCCATAAAATTCAAGCCAAATTAAAACTTTTCAAAACATTTAAAACCAACAGTTATTACAGATTTGTTTTCAAAATAGTATATATCAGAGTTTTCCCAGAAACATAAACAAAACATGAGGAGCTGTACGATCATGCCTTCGCCTTGCCGTGATCCACTGATGTACCTGAAACAACGAACTAAAACTGTAAGCCCGAAAGCTTAGTAAGTTCCCCAAAAATACCAATTGCATATAACCATAATCATATCACACCTACAGATACAAATCAACATGTATAATGGGCCTTCAGCCTGACTGGACCGCCTCGCAGGGCCTACAGCCTATCTGGACCGCTCCCGAGCCTTCGACATGACTGGACCATCTCGCAGGGCCTACAGTCTATCCGGACCGCTCACCGGGTATGTTGGCCTTCAGCACAAAGCAGGACCGCCTCAACCTAACCCCCAATCAAACAAATATATGCACATAAATATCATACACTACCTCATATCATATAACAGTCAAACCGATCTAACAGATCACTAATCATAGCAACATCCCAATAACCGGGATACAGACCTAACCGGTAACTAACATAGCATCATCCTATAACCAGGACACTGACCTAACCAGGTCACTACACATACGGATATCACCATCCTAACTACCAGGATGTAATAAATAAACATATCATGCCACAACCGAATACAATCCATAAAGGGTCGGCCTTGGCGCCTTAGTCCCTATTGAAGTACTTCAAATCTCTGACTGCTGTCTCCCCGGAAATCCCACACTATCACACCATAAATAATAAGTTAATTCCCATCATGACCTTCTTGACTAAGTGTCCCTAACATGCTCATATTTTCCCAAAACACCCCAGAAGTCCAATAGCCAAACCTTGGTCAAAGTCAAAGTCAACTATCAAGGTCAACATTTCATGTTGACCTCAGCTCGTCGAGTACCCTCAGCTACTCGCCGAGTTCCTGGCATAACTCGCCAACTCGCCGAGTCACTTGTGTGACTCGTCGAGTTCCTAGTGTCAGTAGCCGTAACTCCCTGGCCAACTCGCCGAGTTTTCCCTTTACAACTCGCCGCGTTCATACGTGTCCGAAGGTTGGGAAAACCCTAGCCGACTCGCAGAGTCACTCATCTGACTCGCCGAGCCCACGACAATCTTCATCGGACACGACGAGTCATCTATGAGACTCGCCGGGTCCCTTCAGTCCTTCATCCATACAGAGGCTTTTTTAGCCATGCTAACACTTCAAATTGTAGATCCAGGTTCCCAAGGCATGTTTATCACGTAAAGTTGTAAACTTTACGTGCACGCAAAGCTCTAAAGTCTTAAAATGACAACACCAAGCTTGTAAAGAAGTCTCACACTTGAGGGAAGGATCATACTTGTCAAAGTTTATAACTTTATGGATCTAGAGGCCAAAGGGAGTCCAGATCTGAAGTTACAACTTTAGATCTTGGCTTAAACACAAGAAACATTTCCTAAAACCCACCCAAAAGAGAATAAAGATGAAATGATCCAAGGAAACAACCTAATACCTTCAAGACAGTGTTAACTGAAGTAGACCTTTGCTTCCCCACGAGTTCCTTGCTTTAATTTACTTGTTTTCCCAAGAGTTTCCTCACCAAGATCCCTCTTTCAAGCTTTAACACAGCAAAGAAACACACACACGATTTAGGGTTTAGGGTGTCAAGAAGCTGTAAAGGGGAGGCTGGGGGAGGCCAATGATTCTTTAAATAGGGTGCAAAACCCCAGAATTTAGGGTTTCATCTGCCAGCTCCTACTCGTCAAGTCCCTTCTTGGACTCGGCGAGTAGGTCACTAAAACACGTGGACCAACACGCTGCAACTCGAAGAGTAGGGCAACCAACTCGTCGAGTAGACCTTGAAATCAAGAAAATCTTATAAAAATCAATACCTGAGAAACGGGGTGTTAAATTCTCCCCCACTTGAAGTAGACTTCGTCCTCGAAGTCGGCCGCGGGGAACAGCTTCGGATAGTGCTCCCGCATCTCTGCCTCCGGCTCCCACGTCCACTCGGACCCCCTACGATGCTCCCACTGTAACTTCACCAAAGGTATCTCCTTATTCCGCAGAACTTTCATCTTCCTCTCCAGTATGGCCACAGGCCTCTCCACGTAATTCAGGCGCTCATCGACCTAAATATCATCCAACACCACTCCCTCCTGATCCATAATGCACTTTCGTAACTGCGAGACGTGGAAAGTGCTGTGGATCCGACTAAGTTCCTCCGCTAGCTCTAACCTATAAGCCACCTTGCCAACCCTGGCAATGATCCTGAACGACCCAATGTATCGGGGACCCAATTTCCCCCTCTTCCTAAAACGGATCACACCCTTCCAGGGTGAGACCTTCAGGAGAACCATATGACCCACCTGGAACTCTAACTCAGATCGGCGTCTGTAGGCGGAACTCTTCTGCCGACTCTGAGCGGTCTGCAATCGCTGCCTAATCTACTGAATCTTCTCGGTAGTCTGCAAGACTACCTTCATCCTCCCCATCACCCTGTGTCCGACCTCACCGCAACAAGCCGTGGTGCGACACCTCGGCCCATACAACAGTTCGAAAGGTGGGGCGCCAATACTGGAATGATAGTTGTTGTAGGCGAACTCTTCAAGGGGTAGGTGGGAATCCCAGCTCCCACTGAAGTCAATGACACACGCCCTCAACATATCTTCGAGGGTCTGAATGGTCTGCTCGCTCTGACCATCGGTCTACGGATGGAATGTTGTGCTAAAGTGCAACCGCGTGCCCAGTTCCTCGTGGAACTTCTGCCAGAAACGGGAGGTAAATCTAACATCCCGGTCGGAGACAATGGAGACCGGAACCCCATGGCGAGCCACGATCTCGCGGACGTACACGTCGGCCAACTTCTCGGCCGATGAAGTCTCCCGGATGGCCAAGAAATGGGCACTCTTGGTCAATCGATCCACGATGACCCATATAGCATCAAATCTCTTCGCCGTCCTCGACAACTTGGTAATAAAGTCCATCGTGATCTGTTCCCATTTCCACATGGAAATCTCTAGGGGCTGCAGTTTGCCATGCGGCCTCTGATGCTCGGCCTTGACCATCCTACAGGTCAAACACCTCTCGACGTACCAAGCGATTTCTCGCTTCATGCACGGCCACCAGTAGCTCAAAATCAAATCCCGGTACGTCTTGGTGGCCCCCGAGTGAATAGAGAAGTGAGACTTATGAGCCTCCTCCATCATTGTCTGTCTGACCCCTCCAGACATTGGAACCCATACCCGACCGCATCGGGTCAATAATCCTCGGCTATCCCACACAAACCGGGTGTTCTCACCCCTAATCCTTTCCATTTTCCAGTTCTCTGGTCGCATGCCCTCCACTTGAGTATCCCTGATCAAACTCACAAGCGGAGAATCCACCGCTATCCTCATACATACCGCTGGGGTGGAAGACTCAGCGGACTTGCGGCTCAGAGCGTCCGCCACCACATTCGCTTTACTGGGGTGGTAAAGGATCTCGCAGTCGTAGTCCTTGACTACATCCAGCCACCTACGCTGCCTCATGTTCAAGTTCTGCTGATCCATGATGTGTCTCAAACTCTTGTGATCCGCGTATATGCTACATTGGACCCCATAAAGGTAATGCCTCCATATCTTGAGAGCGAACACCACCGCTCCCAACTCTAAATCATGAGTAGGATATCTCGTCTCATGCGGCTTCAGCTGCCGCGACACGTAGGCTATCACCCGTCCTCTCTGCATGAGGACCGCCCCAAAACCTGTGATGGATATATCACAGAACACCACAAAATCCTCTACTCCCTCCGGGAGTGTCAAGACTGGAGCCTCGCACAAACGCTGATGGAGGGTCTCAAATGCCCTTTGCTGTTCAGGACCCCACCAGAAATCCACCCCCTTCCTCGTCAGACGAGTGAAGGGTATCGCAATCTTAGAAAAATCTCGAATAAACCTCCGGTAGTACCCTGCTAAACCCAGAAAGCTCCTGATGTCCGAGGGAGACCTCGCCACCGCCCACTGCATGACTACTGCGATCTTGGCCGGGTCGACCAAAATCCCCTCCTGGTTAACAAGATGTCCTAGGAACTGGACCTCTCGCAACCAAAATACACACTACGAGAACTTGACATACAACCGTTCTCGTCTCAGAACTCCCAACAACTCCCTAATGTGCTCATCGTGCTGTTCTCGGGTCTTGGAATACACCAAGATGTCATCTATGAACACGATGACCGAGCGGTCAAGCATCGGTCTGAAGACCCGATTCATCAGGTCCATGAATACTGCTGGCGCGTTGGAGAGCCCAAATGGCGATACCACGAACTCGTAATGACCATATGCACCCTGCAACTGACCGAAAAGATCATCTAACCTCGGGAGTGGATAACGGTTCTTTACCGTCAACTTGTTCAACTCCCTATAATCAATGCATATCCGGTGCGAACCGTCCTTCTTATTGATGAAAAGGTTCAACGCTCCCCATGAAGAACTGCTAGGTCGAATGAACTGCTTGCCCAGCAGTTCCTGCAGCTGTGAAGATAGCTCCTGCATCTCGGGTGGCACCAACCGGTATGGCGCCTTAGCGGTAGGAGCCGCACCCGGCACCAGGTCGATCCAGAACTCGACCTGCCTTTCCGGAGGTATCCTTGGCAACTCCTCAGGGAACACGTCGGCAAACTCCCTAACCACTAGAACCTCTGAACTAAAGTTTGATCTCTCACCCGCGTATCTACCACATACGCTAGATAACCCGCACACCCGTGTTGAATGTACTGCCGAGCCCTGACAGCTGAACAAAACCCTGATCCCACTCTGGTGCCCTCGCAATATACAACCAGTTCTCCCTCACTTGGGGTTCGAACTACCACTCGCTGGCCCTCGCAATCTATCATGGCACCAAAACGGCTAAGCCAATCCATCCCTACGATCACGCACACCTCCCCCATGGGAATCGGTATCAAATCTATCGGAAAGGACACTCCGAAGATATCCAACTCGCATCCTCGGTAGACCGAAGAAGCAGAAACTCCATGTTCGTTGGCGATAGAGACTCGCATCAGACACTCTAGCTCGCCCACTGGCACACCAAACTCCCTACTAAATGTCTGAGATACGAAAGACTGACTCGCCCCCGAGTAAAATAAAACCAAAGTAGGCAAGGAGTTCACTAAAAACGTACCTAATCAGAGGTACAACGGATAAGCATAAAATGGATATAATAAATGAGATAAAGGAAAGAAACATACCAGCAACCACATCTGGTGCTGCCCTGGCCTCCTCCACTATAAGCTAGAAGGCACGCCCCTGAGCCTTCGGAGGCTCTGCCTTAGCTGGCCTCCCATATGCAATCCTCAATGTAGCCGGCGCTGGAACCTGCGTCGGCCTGGCTGCGAGCTACGGACAGTTGGTCTTCACGTGACCAACCTGATGACAATGATAGCATATCCTCATATCCGATGCAGGGGAGGACTGGCGACAGTCCCTAGCATAGTGCCCCTCCTTGCCACACTTGTGGCACCCACTACTCGCTCGATAAGCTCCAGAATGACCCTTGCTGCACTTTCCACAAGTGTGGCTCTGCTGACCCCCGGTCCTAGAATCAGCGGTCTTAGACCGCTTTGGCGCCGGCTGAGACTGTGCCGGGGCCTGACGCTACTCCCTCATCTGCAGCCCAATCTCCAACTCACGCCTCCTAGCGGTCTCCTGTAGATCCAGTAGAGTATCACATCGTTGGGTAGACATAAAACTGACGGATGTCCGTCTTGAGCATGCTCAGATAACGAGTCATCTGAGCCTGCTCAGAAGCAAACTCCAGGCAAAACATCGCCCTCTCAGTGAACATGCGGGTGATATCCGTCACCGACTCCCCATCCTGCCTCAAACTCAAAAACTCCTGAGCCAACCGCTCCCGCTCGACCCGTGGAATGTATCGGGCGCATAACATATCCCTGAACTGCTCCTAAGTAATTGCAGCTCTCTGCTCATCAGTGTACGACCCTGGCATCAACCTCCACTAGTCTTTGGCCCCGAGCATCAGCATGTTCAGGGCACACCTGACCTTCTGGTTAGTAGGACATGAACACGTGAAGAAAAAACCCTCCACGTCAGATAACCACCTCATGGCTCTAATCGGATCCTGGGTACCATCGAATGTCGGGGGCTTTGTGTTATCGAAGTCCCGATACTGGAATCCCCGACTGGATCCATCTCCTCCTGCCGCTGTTACAGCCGATGCAGCTGCAGCGGTATCCATCTCTGCAAGGGCTGTGTAATGCTCGTCGAAGTACTCAACCATTGCAGCCTTAATAGACCCAAACATCTCTGGTAGTTGCGCCCAGAACATAGCAGCAACCTCATCATGCAGGATTTCTCGAATCCTGGCATCCAACTCCTCTGTACCCATCTGCACCACAGGCTCAGGTGTTGTTGGCCCCTCCTGGCCTCCGTCTCCTGATCCTGATCCGAACCGGATCCAGTCACAAAGCGTCTGGTCATCACCATTCTGAAACATACCACAAGATATCAGATAATCCACATAAAGAACTGGGAACCAACTCCCGACTAAACAGTAGGGGTTGTGACTTCCTTGATACGCGTATGGGTCCTATGCTTTCAGTAGTACAGGCCCATACTACCTTCCACACCTACCCATATTCGTCTCAAGTATCACCACAACACCATAACAATATACATAAGCATAGCGAGCGCTCAATCCTCACTCCTAAAGGAAGGCTAACTGTCTCACAACTGACCTACCGGTCCCACACAACTCACCCATCCATGAAACTTCCACCAACCCTGTAGCACTAGTGTATGCTAGCCATACATAACGCTGGACTCTATACACTTTCGAATATCCAATCGTACCCTAAGCCCCAATCGATAAGAACAGAACACAAGGACAAATCAAACATTCTTGGGTTATAAGATCTTAATTATGTACAGTCGTGATGCATACACAAGTAACTACAGTATTGATGTCAATCTCATATAAAGAAACCCTAGGCTAGTAGGCATCACGTAATCAGGCAATTCTATCATGCAATTCCTGAGGATCCCTAGCCTAGTACTAGCATGTTGTTCTAACATATCACAATATCAAATAACTGTATGGTATTTTAGGGTCTACTTACTGGCTCCAGCTGATCGTACACTTCGCATCCTCCTTTCTTATTTTGAAAACCATTTAAAATTATTTCAAAAATCTTTTTCCTTAGTTTGAGACTGGATTCACACAAATGTTCCTCCAATTCACTCAAACCAAGGCTCTGATACCAACTTGTAACACCCATAAAATTCAAGCCAAATTAAAACTTTTCAAAACCTTTAAAGCCAACAGTTATTAAAGATTTGTTTTCAAAATAGTATATATCAGAGTTTTCCCAGAAACATAAACAAAACATGAGGAGTTGTACGATCATGCCTTCACCTTTCCGCGATCCCCTGGTGCACCTAAAACAACGAACTAAAACAGTAAGCCTGAAAGCTTAGTGAGTTCCCCCAAAATACCAATTGCATATAACCATAATCATATCACACCCATAGATACAAATCAACATGCATAATGAGCCTTCAGCCTGACTGGACCGCCTCGCAGGGCCTACAACCTATCTGGACCGGTCCCGAGCCTTCGGCATGACTGGACCGTCTTGCACGGCCTATAGCCTATCCAGACCGCTCACCCGGTATGTTGGCCTTCAGCTCAAAGTAGGACCGCCTCAACCTAACTCCTAATCAAACAAATATATGCACATAAATATCATACGCTAGCTCATATCATATAACAGTCAGACCGATCTAACAGATCACTAATCATAGCAACATCCCAATAACCGGGATACAGACCTAACCGATCACTAACATAGCATCATCCTATAACCAGGACACTGACCTAACCAGGTCACTACACATACGCATATCACCATCCTAACTACGAGGATGTAATCAATAAACATATCATGCCATAACCGAATAAAATCCATAAAGGGCCGGCCTTGGTGCCTTAGACCCTATTGATAGAGTGATGATAACTCACCTCGCAAGTAGTGTTGAAGTACTGCAAATCTCTGACTATTGTCTCCCCGGAAATCCCACACTACCACACCATAAATAATAAGTTAATTCCCATCATGACCTTCTTGACTAAATGTCCCTAACATGCTCATATTTTCCCAAACACCCCAGAAGTCCAATAGTCAACCCTTAGTCAAAGTCAAAGTCAACTATCAAGGTCAACAGTCCATGTTGACCTCAACTCGTCGAGTACCCTCAGCTGCTCGCCAAAGTTCTTGGCATAACTCGCCAACTCGCCGAGTCACTTGAGTGTGTAACACCTGGCCTCAGGTACGTATTTAAATTCAAGGCAGATTTCATATTTTTATTCTTGGACTCAGCGAGTTGGAAGTTCAACTCGTCGAGTAGGATCGATTCCGGGTCGCGGGATTAAGTGACCTACTCGACGAGTCGGAGTACCGACTCGGCGAGTAGGAGCTGTTGAGTGAAACCCTAATATTTAGGGTTTGCACCCTATTTATGCAATAATATGGGCCTCTATTCCAGCCTCCATCGCCTCCAGAGCATAAATCCCGAAACCCTAATCCTTCATAAGTGAATTTGAGCTTTATTGGTTATTTTGAGTGTTTTTTGGTGTGTCTTGAAGCTAGTGGAAGAAGTGGAAGATAGAAGACTCAAGGAAAAAGGAGTAGATCCAGGAACTACACCCCATTTCCCATCTTTTCTGGTAATAAAGCTTCCAACTTGATCTTCATTCTCTTAGATCTATTTTCTCCCATATTAAGAAGTTTTTGGTTCAAAAACCTTGGTCGTTGGTGTTGGGACGTCCCAAGTGGTTCATATCTCAGATCTAGGTCCTAGGAAGAGTTTCATGGCATAAAGGTGCAACATTATGACCATTAGAACCCCCATGCATCTTGTAGATCTCATTTTTGAGTCTTTTGAGCCTAAGGACCCATGCATGAACGTAAAGTTCATGACTTTATGTGTTATAGCGACATTAGGAGCCCAGATCTACTTTTTCTATGAGTTTTGCACAACAGAAATCGAGTTATGGGTTTGGATATAAGTCGAATCGACGAGTCTCTCAAGGGACTCGGCGAGTCAGGGGTTTGGGTTCCCCAACCTTTTCTGATTCGAAGGGACCTAGATGAGTCCTGTACGGGGGACTCAATAAAATAGATGTAGTTATGGACCTGGGAACCATGGGACTCGGCGAGTGTATGAACACACTCGGCGAGTCCAAGGCAATCTCCCAACCTTTGAAGACGGACTCGACGAGTTGTTCATACAACTCGGCGAGTCACAGACTTGTCACACTCATATCATGAAGATGGACTCGACGAGTTCAAGGATGAACAGATGAAAGAGTAGGGACTCGACGAGTTGGTGAACCAACTCGGAGAGTCAGGTCAACTGGTGTTGACTTTAACCAGAATGTTGACTTTAGCCAGAGGTAAAATGGTCATTTTACCCTAAGAGTAATTATCAGTTTTGACTAAGTACTTTATTGAAATTTATAGCCGGAGAGTCGCCGGAGCAGCAGACAATGATTTCTCACCTAGACTTGTAACAGTCAGTCGCACGAGGTGAGTTTCCTTCCAGTAGGAATGGGTCTACGACCACAATGCCGACCCGTTTAGATGATAGTAGTTCCGGACTTCGGTCCGATGTCGGGGTGGTCCCGAGAAGTAGTTATGTATGCTTGATGTCTTCGTGATTCATGCATGTTTATGTTATGTGTATATGTTCCGGACTCCGGTCCGATGCCGGGCAAGCCCGACGTAGTATATGTGATTATGTTATATGTTTATGCTTATTTTATGTTCAGTTTATTCTGGACTTCGGTCTGATGCCGGGCGGGGCCCGATGCAGTGGGCGGGGCCCAAGTTATTCCGGACTTCTTTCCGATGTCGGGCGGGGCCCGATGGTGTGGGCGGGGCCAAATTTATGACGGACTTCGGTCCGATCTTGGGCGGGGCCCGATGTAGTGAGCAAGGCCCAGTATTTGTTATATGTGTTATTGTATGGTATGTGGTAGTTTGGGGGAGCTCACTAAGCTTCGTGCTTACAGTTTTAGTTTTGGTTTCAGGTACTTCAGCTGGCAAGGGAAAGGGCTCGGGATGATGGCATGGCACACACCACAGTTTTCTTTGCCTGGGAGTTTACTCTGATATTTTATATGAGATTGCGTTATGATGACAAATTTTATGAGATTTTGAGATACATGTTTTATGATCTAATGCTATGGCGATGATATTTATGTTTGTTAAATGATTGTGAAAATGAAATTTTTGGCTACTATTTTTGGGATGTTTCAAGTTGGTATCAGAGCCTTGGTTTGAGGGATTCGGGCACACTTTCGGGTGTGTCTGAACTCAAACTAAGGAAGGGGTATGAAAATTTTCAAAAGAAAATCATTTTTACAAAAGGATTTTGAAAATAGAAAAGAACTTTTAAAAGAGAAAAAAAAGGGTGTGGTGCATGCAATCAGCCGAGCTCAAGTAAGTACTCCCAAATTACCCATACAAGTTTATGTTATGTTATCAGCTTTATTAGAACAACATGCTAGATTAGGACTAAGGATCTAGGAAGGATGCCTTATGTGCCTATTATATGTGTTCAACTTTATGAGAACTGCATGCTAGTACAGATTAGTCAATATGATAGCCAGAGTAGTAGATGCTTGATTATGTGTACTCAATGCCCGAATGTTGCTTGCTCTCTGCTTTTAGGAGTTCTATTTGTCTTTCACTAACTAGTAAACGAATACGTTAAGTTACATATTGCAAGGACTAAATATTTTCAGAAGGTTAGGTCTAGCTCTATTTCGCAGCTCTTGTTTGAGTCCAACTGTTGTAGGGTAGGATCTCTCATTCGAAGAATTATCTAGTATGAGTAATATGTAATAGTATTAGCGAGCTAGTTAGGGGAAGAAATCAGGGACTTCTTATGCAGCTGATAGCGGAGAATGGGTTGGTGATTACCCTAGGGCAAGCCTAGGATGAGAGTAGCAGAGAGCAGTAGTTGTAGAAGGGACTTGGAGCAGTAGTTGTAGAAGGGACTTGGTGGAGTCAAGGCAGTTCTTGAGGAAAGTACGGATAGATGTGGAAGGTAGTATGGGCCCGTACTACTGAAAGCAGAGGATCCGTACTCAAGTCAAGAAAGGCTAAGACAAGACAAGGGAACTTGTAGTATGTGTGATCCCTCCAGTTATATTAGTATTTTGACTCTTGTTATGATGTGTTTTCAGAATGGTGGTTTTATGCCCTAGACCAGCAGTTGGTAGTTCAGGTGCAGGAGAGGGATCAGGCTCAGGCTTTGGAGCCGGATAGTTAGACGAGCAGACCAGGGAGTTCATCTCCTCGGAGGGCACACGCAGCATATTAGACCAGACTCCTATGATTTTTGGATCGGTCAAGGAGGGTATCTTAGAGCTTCTGGATGTGAAGTTAGGCACGTTCCGTACTGAGATAGCAGCCATGATGGGATCGCGCACATTGACTTTCAGGGAGTTCAGAGCTTGTGGAGCTCCTGACTATCATGGGGCTCGGGACCCCACGGCGGATGTCTCCAACGCATTCCGCACCAGCAGATGTCCCGAGGGGGACAAGGTCAGACTAGCATCCTGTCTTCTGAAGGACAGGGCACGAGATTGGTGGGAGGAGGTCGGGAGAGCCATTAGAGATGACACTGTGTTGGATGCGATGACCTGGAGTGATTTCACGACCCGGTTCAGGGCCGAGTTTGCACCTGTCCTTGAGGTGCATCAGCTTGCTAGGGAGTTTCAGGACCTCCAGCAGACGACAGAGACTGTGGCAGAGATTACCGCCAAATTTAGGGAGAGGGCCCTTCTCGTTCCGCAGTATGTGGCCGACGAGGAGATGAAGAAGGCCCGATATCATGAGATGTTGCGGAGTGATATCCGCCTGTTTGTGAGCTGCTCCAGCTGCAAGACGTTGGAGGACATGATTACGAGGGCTCGTGAGAGGGAAATTGATCTAGAGATGGAGAGGAAGAGGAAGCCAGAGGTGACGTCTGGCGCAGCGGGCTCGGGCAAGAAGCCCAAGGTGTCTGATCACAGGTCCAGGGGACAGCAGAGCCACAGTCGGTGTGGCAAGTGTGG
This sequence comes from Lactuca virosa, assembly GCF_052849685.1. Lineage (NCBI taxonomy): Eukaryota > Viridiplantae > Streptophyta > Magnoliopsida > Asterales > Asteraceae > Lactuca > Lactuca virosa. The sequence continues at coordinate 211,050,128 of NC_136432.1, forward strand.
CAGGTTGCACGATGGGGTATGTAAGGCGGGGAGTTTCGGCTGCTTCAAGTGCACTCGGACTGGGCATATGAGTAGAGATTATACAACTACTACCACTACCACCACAACAACATCTCATCTGATTTGCTTCCATTGTAATCAGAGGGGACACAAGAAGTCCCAATATCCGAGTTTAGCATCAGCAGGACAGGTGGTGGTACCTGCTCCTACCACACTGAGGCGCCGGTGGCAAAGAGTAGAGCTTTCCAGTTGACAGCAGAGGAGGCACGAGCGAATCCTTATGTGGTTGCTGGTATGTATTTTCTCCATCTTCTCTTTATTACTTTTGACTATTACTCATGTTTATATGTTGTTTATAGGATCGTTCCTAGTGAATGAAATTTCAGCTATGGTATTGTTTGATTCGGGGGCTAGTCGATCGTTTGTGTCGCTTCCACTTAGCAAGTGATTTAGCAGAGCTCCGGGGGAGCTAGATTGCCCACTTGACGTTGAGATAGCAGATAATAGGACCGTCAGGGTCGCGAGAGTTCATAGAGGATGTACACTTCGGTTATTTGATGAGCAGTTTTCGGTGGACTTAGTTCCTATTCCCCTGCGAGGGAATAAGGTTATAGTGGGTATGGATTGGTTGAGCCCCAACAGGGAGATGATTAATTGTGAGCTGCAGCTAGTGAGGGTTCGCACTTCTATTGGGGGAGACTTAGTGATTCAGGGTGAGAGACCATAGCGCGGAACGATTCTCTGTTCAGCAGCGAGAGCGAGACGTTACTTTCAGCAGGGTTGCACGAGATATGTTGCTTACGTCATGGATACCCGGGATAAGGTTAAGGCGACGGTCGATGATGTACCAGTAGTGGGAGAGTACTCGGACGTATTCCCGGAGGATTTGCCTGGGATACCTCCAGAGAGACAGGTTGAGTTCCGGATTGACCTGGTCCCTAGTGCGGCTCCGATAGCCAAGACACCATATCGGTTGGCTCCTCCCGAGATGCAGGAGTTGTCTACGCAGCTGCAGGAGCTGCTAGACAAGGGTTTTATCAGGCCGAGCAGCTCGCCATGGGGAGCCCCGATCCTGTTTGTGAAGAAGAAGGACGGGTCGCACCGTATGTACATTGATTACCGGGAGCTGAATAAGGTAACGGTAAAGAACCGTTACCCACTCCCAAGGATAGATGATTTGTTCGACCAGCTTCAGGTAGCATCTTGGTTTTCCAAGATTGATCTACGGTCCAGATATCACCAGATGCGAGTCAGAGATGATGATGTGCAGATGACCGCTTTTAGGACCCACTATGGTCATTATGAGTTTGTGGTGATGCTGTTTAGGCTCACCAATGCTCCAGCCGCGTTCATGGATCTCATGAACCGCGTGTGCAGACCGATGCTGGATAGTCTGTAATAGTATTCATTGATGATATCTTGGTTTATTCCAAGACTGAGGAGCAGCACGAGGAACACCTGAGGGAGATGCTTGAGACCTTGAGGAGGGAGAGACTTTTCGCAAAGTTCTCCAAGTGCGAGTTCTGGTTGCGCGAGGTGCAGTTTCTAGGGCACCTTGTCAACCAGAAGGGTATATTAGTAGATCCGGCCAAGATCGAGGCCGTGATGCAGTGGGAGGTCTCGAGGTCTCCATCCGAGATTCGGAGCTTCCGGGGTTTGGCAGGGTACTACAGGAGATTCATCCAGGATTTCTCCAAGATAGCAGTTCCGCTGACCCGACTGACCATGAAGTTGGTGGTGTTTCGTTGGGGTCCTGAGCAGTAGACAACCTTTGTGACGCTCAGGCAGCGACTGTGCGAGGCGCTGATTCTTACCCTGCCAGAGGGATTAGATGACTTTGTAGTCTACTGTGACGCTTCGATCACAGGTATGGGAGCAGTGTTGATGCAGTGGGGGCATGTGATAGCTTATGCCTCGAGACAGTTGAAGCCTCACGAGGCTAACTACCCGACGCATGATTTGGGGGCGGTGGTGTTCTCCCTTAAGATTTGGCGGCATTACCTCTATGGGGTCCGATGTACTATCTACACGGACCACAAGAGTTTGAGGTACCTCATGGACCAGCCGAATCTGAACATGAGGCAGCGTCGGTGGTTAGACGTGGTAAAGGATTACGACTGTGAGATCCTTTATCACCCGGGCAAGGCCAACGTAGTGGCCGACGCCTTAAGACGTAAGGCGGTAGCGGCTCCGATTCGAGATATCTGTCTGAGGATGACAGTGATTACTCTAATGTTGGAGCATATTAAGGAGGCGCAAGTTGAGGGCCTAAAGGAGGAGCGCCAGAAGTGCGAGAGGATAGTGGGCCCAGTAGCTTCGTTTGATTACGATAGTCGAGGATTGTTGACCCTGCATGGGATGGTCTGGGTGCCGTACTGGGGCGTAGTACGGCATTTGTTGATGTCGAGGCCCACAAGTCTCGATTCTCCATCCACCCAGGGGCGACGAAGATGTACAAAGATCTTCGACACGATTACTGGTGGCCCTGCATGAAGCGGGACGTAGCCTGGTATGTGGAGAGATGCCTGACGTGCAGGAAGGTCAAGGCAGAGCACTAGAGACGTCATGGCAAGATACATCCGTTAGACATTCCTGTGTCGAAATGGGAGGATAACATGATGGACTTCATTACTAAGCTTCCTAGGACCGCACGTGGGGTTGATTCAATATGGGTCATCGTGGATCGGTTGACCAAGAGCGCCTATTTTATACCGATCCAGGAGAGCATCTCGGTTGAGAAGTTGGCTGAGATTTATGTACGAGAGGTAGTGGCACGTCATGGAGTGCCTGTCTCAGTGGTCTCAGACCGAGATGTCCTGTTTACTTCCAGGTTTTGGAAGCGGTTTCATGACGAGATGGGTACTCGTCTCCATTTCAGCATCGATTTCCAACCCCAGACGGACGGGCAGAGCAAGAGGACGATTTAGAATCTCGAGGACATGCTTCGGGCATGTGTGCTAGATTTCGGTGGCAGTTGGGATACGTATCTTCCGTTAGCGGAATTTTTGTATAACCACATCTATCACTCCAGTATAGAGCAACCTCTCTTCGAGATGCTCTACCGGAGGAAGTGTAGGACCCCAATCTGTTTGGGTGAGGTTGGTCAGAGAGTCATGGGGAGTACAAAGGTAGTACTCAAGACCATGGAGCAGATTTAGCAAGTCCGAAGCAGGCTCCAAACTGCTCAGAGTCGGCAGAAGAGTTACGTTGACAAGCGGCGTTCGGACTTGGAGTTACAGGTGGGCGATATGGTCCTCCTGAAAGTGTCACCCTGGAAGGGTGTTATCAGATTTCGGAAGCGGGGTAAGCTTGGTCCCCGATTTATTGGTCCATTTAGGGTTTTGGCCCGGGTGGGTCGGGTTGCCTATCGGTTAGATCTTCCAGCAGAGCTCGCCAGATCCATAGCACGTTCCATGTTTCTCAGTTGCGGAAGTGCTTAGTGGATGATTCAGAAGTGGTATCCCTGGAGGACATTCAGGTTGACGATAGCCTGAACTACATCGAGAGACCCGTGGCGATTTTAGATCACAAGACGAAGGAGCTGAGAAACAAGAGGGTAGAATTAGTGAAGGTGCAGTGGCAGCACCGCTAGGGTTCGGAGTGGATGTGGCAGCCCGAGGAGGAAATGAGGGAGCATTACCCAGAGTTGTTTTCAGAGGCAACGGACTTCGAGGACGAAGTCTAAGACAAGTGGGAGAGAATTGTAACACCCGGCCTCAGGTACATATTTAAATTCAAATCAAATTTCATATTTTTACTCTTGGATTCAGTGAGTTGGAAGTTCAACTCGTCGAGTAGGATCGACTCCGGGTCGCGAGATTAAGTGACCTACTCGACGAGTCGGAGTACCGACTTGGCGAGTAGGAGCTGTTGAGTGAAACCCTAATATTTAGGGTTTGCACCCTAATTAAGCAACATTATGGGCGTCTATTCCAGCCTCCATCACATCCAGAGCATAAATCCCAAAACCCTAATCCTTCATAAGTGAATTTGATCTTTCTTGGTTATTTTGAGTGTTTTTTGGTGTGTTTTGAAGCTAGTGGAAGAAGTGGAAGATAGAAGACTCAAGGGAAAAGGAGTAGATCCAGAAACTACACCCCATTTGCCATCATTTTTGGTAATAAAGCTTCCAACTTGATCTTCTTTCTCTTAGATCTATTTGCTCGCATATTAAGAAGGTTTTGGCACAAAAATCTTGGTCCTTGGTGTTGGGATGTCCCAAGTGGTTCATATCTCAGATCTAGGTCCTAGGAAGAGTTTCATGGCATAAAGATGCAACATTATGACCATTAGAACCCCCATGCATCTTGTAGATCTCATTTTTGAGTCTTCTGAGCCTAAGGACCCAGGCATGAACGAAAATTTCATGACTTTACGTGTTATATCGGCATTAGGAGCCCAGATTTACCTTTTGGATGAGTTTTGCACAACAGAAATCGAGTTATGGGTTTGGACATAAGTCGAATTGACGAGTCTCTCAAGGGACTCGGCAAGTCAGGGGTTTGGGTTCCCCAACCTTTTCTGATTTGAAGGGACCTAGATGAATCCTGGAGGGGCGACTCAACAAAATAGATGTAGCTATGGACCTGGGAACCATGGGAGTCGGCAAGTGTATGAACACACTCGGCGAGTCCAAGGAAATCTCCCAACCTTTGAAGACGGACTCGACGAGTTGTTCATACAACTCGGCGAGTCACAGACTTATCACACTCATATCATGAAGATGGACTCAACGAGTTCAAGGACGAACTCGGCGAGCCATATGAAGATAGCCCCAATGTTATGATAGAAGGAGAACTCGTCGAGTTCTTGCTAGACTCGATGAGTAGAGTCGGGGTTGGGAACATATGAAAGAGTAGGGGCTCGACGAGTTGGTGAACCAACTCGGGGAGTCAGGTCAATTGGGTGTCGACTTTGACCAGGATGTTGACTTTATCCAGGGGTAAAATGGTCATTTTACCCTAAGAGTAATTATCAGTTTTGACTACGTACTTTATTGAAATTTATAGACGGAGAGTCGCCGGAGCAGCAGACAGAGATTTCTCACCCAGAGTTGCAGCAGTCAGTCGCACGAGGTGAGTTTCCTTCCAGTAGGAACGGGTCTACGGCCACAATGCCGACCCGTTTAGATGATAGGGTGGTCCTGAGAAGTAGTTATGTATGCTTGATGTCTTCGTGATTCATGCATGTTTATGTTATGTGTATATGTTCCGGACTCCGGTCCGATGCCGGATAAGCCCGATGTAGTATATGTGATTATGTTATATGTTCATGCTTATGTTATGTTAAGTTTATTCCGGACTTCAGTCCGATGCCAGGCGGGGCCCAATGCAGTGGGCGGGGCCCAAGTTATTCCGGACTTCGGTCCGATGCCGGGCGGGGCCCAATGCAGTGGGCGGGGCCCAATTTATGCCGGACTTCGGTCCGATGCCGGGTGGGGCCCGATGCAGTGGGAAAGGCCCTGTATTTGTTATATGTGTTATTTTATGGTATGTGGTAGTTTAGGGGAGCTCACTAAGCTTCATGCTTACAGTTTTAGTTTTCGTTTCAGGTACTTCAGCTAGCAAGGGAAAGGGCTCGGGCCCCAAGCTATTCTGGACTTCGGTCCGATGCCGGACGGGGCCCGATGCAGTGGGCGGGGCCCAATTTATGCCGGACTTCGGTCCGATGCCGGGCGGGGCCCGATGCAGTGGGAAAGGCCCAGTATTTGTTATATGTGTTATTGTATGGTATGTGGTAGTTTGGGGGAGTTCACTAAGCTTCGTGCTTACAGTTTCAGTTTTGGTTTCAGGTACTTCAGCTAGCAAGGGAAAGGGCTCGGGATGATGGCATGGCACACACCACAGTTTTCTTAGCCTGGGAGTTTACTCTGATATTTTATATGAGATTGTGTTATGATGACAGATTTTATAAGATTTTAAGATACATGTTTTATGATCTTATGCTATGGCGATGATATTTATGTTTGTTAAATGATTTTGAAAACGAAATTTTTGGCTAGTATTTTTGGGATGTTTCACAGTGACTCGTCGAGTTCCTAGTGCTAGTGGCCGTAACTTCGTGGCCAACTCGCCTAGTTTTCCCCTTAACACTCGTCGCGTTCATACGTGTCTAAAGGTTGGGAAAACCCTAGCCGAGTCGACGAGTCACTCATCTAACTCGCTGAGCCCACGGTCCTCTTCATTGGACTCGCCGAGTCGTCCATGCGACTCACTGAGTCCCTTCATTCCTTCATCCATACAGAGGCTTTTTTAGCCAAGCTAAGGCTTCAAATTGTAGATCCAGCTTCCTAAGTCATGTTTATCACGTAAAGTTGTAAAATTTACGTGCATGCAAAGCTCTAAAGTCTTAAAATGACAACACGAAGCTTGTAAAGAAGTCTCACACTTGAAGGGAAGGCGCATACTTGTTAAAACTGATAACTTTATGGATCTAGATGCCAAAGGGAGTCCAGATCTAAAGTTACAACTTCAGATCTTGGCTTAAACACAAGAAACTTTTCCTAAAACCCACCCAAAAGAGATTAAAGATGAAATGAGCCAAGGAAACAGCCTAATACCTTCAAGAGAGTGTTAACTGAAGTGGACCTTTGCTTCCCCACGAGTTCCTTGCTTCAATTTACTTGTTTTCCCAAGAGTTTCCTCCCCAAGATCCCTTTTCCAAGCTTTAACACACCAAAGAAACACGCACACACGATTTAGGGTTTAAGGGTGTCAAGAAGATGTAAAGGGGAGGCTGGGGGAGGCCAATGATCCTTTAAATAGGGTGCAAAACCTCGGAATTTAGGGTTTCATCTTCCAGCTCCTACTCGTCGAGTCCCTTCTTGGACTCGACGAGTAGGTCACTAAAACACGTGGACCAACCCGCCGCTACTCGACGAGTAGGGCAACCAACTCGTCGAGTAGACCTTGAAATCAAGAAAATCTTATAAAAATCAATACCTGAGAATCGGGGCGTTACACATGAAATTACACATTACACTTTATATGTCGTTAGTGGAGTATGTGTGGTTAACCAACACACTAATATGGACTAATAAAGAGTTTTAATGGGTATCTCATAAATTATCATTATTGAAGGAGCATGTGTGGTTTACCAACACATCAATTGGATTGATAAATATGTTGTATTAGGTGTCTAAGCCCATAACTATAATTGGTATAAACTTGAATTGATAGTAGCACAATCCTTTTGGGTTGCCCTCAAACCTAGCAATTGTACAAAATGATTTTATAGAGAGAGAGAGAGAGAAAGATTAATTTATTATGTTAATAATAAATTAAATAAATGGTTAATCAATGTGTTATGAAAATAATATATTAATTAGAAATCATATTATTTAATTAATAATTAATCAGAAATTAATTGAAATTATCTTTGGGATTAATTGGATTAATTAAAAGTACATGGATTGTTTTGTTAATTACTAATAGTTGAGAAAAGAAGCCTCTAGAACCACTTGGAGGAGGTGGATGAAAATCTCTAGGGCATCCCTAGGAGATTTCGTCCATGGCCCCTTGGACAATGGGTTATGGGCTGCTTGGTCACCAAGCAAAGGATATAAGGGATTTCCCTTTTTACCCTAACTTTGGCACCATGTTTCCTCAACTATATAAGGAGCCTCTTACTCCTTATTTCGTTCCATGCCATCTTCTCCATAGCCTTGGACAAAATTCTCTTCCCTCTCCTAATTCATTCTCTTACTAGCTTGGGTGTGATTCCATTCGAGGCACGACAATTGTGGTGCTTGCTTCCAAGAGATCTTCAAGAGGAATTGTAGTTGTTTACTAAAACAACTAAAAGGTATGTAATCCTAAAACCCTTTATACAAATTTTCAAAAATTTCCTAAGGTTTGCAGGTTTCTTTTGATGTTTTTAGTTATAGATTCAATTGAGAAAACATATATCCATATTAGGGTTGCATTCACACATAAGAGTTTAAGTTTGTTTGATTTTGCATAAAATCCATCAGTGGTATCATAGCTTGAGTTGTTTTAATTGAATATGCTATAATGGTTGAATCGATCAAGTTAGGGTTTATGGAAATTAAAGCCTCTATGCCAAGAATTTCGAAATTAGGGTTTATTGGACCCTAATTTCGAAATTTTGGTAAGAGATGAAACCCTTACCTTGCCTACCAAGTAATCGATTTTGGGCAAGGGTTTCTTGCCTCAAATTTGGACAAAGGGCTAGGGTTTTAAGAATCCTAGCCTCTACCCACTTGTTTTTGAAAATAAGGGCTAGGGTTTGGAAACCTTAGCCTTCCTCCCCATCATCTTGAAATTGGCAAGGGTTTTGAGAGTTTCCTTATTTGATAATAGTAGTTTATTTGATTAAAAGGAATAATTACAAATTTTGAATGCTTATTTGATTTAAATTATATAATTATTAATAATTAAATCATTTATTGTAAATTTAATTAATTGAATATTAATTTCGAAATTTAAAATATAAATCCTAGTATTTTGATTTTTTTTTTAAATACACCTTATACTATATGTAAAATTAAAAGTTTAGTTATTAATATATGTATAAGACTAAGTCAGTCGAACCTCTAGTACGCCTTATTCACGAAGCTAGTCTACAAAGGGGGTATAAGAAAACTGCCTATAAAATGGTAGTTGATTGGGTGTCCACTCTCACCCACCGTTTCCTTGATTAGTGGAGGGTCGTTCGCCGAACGGTTTTGATAAGAAAATTAATTCTTATTAATAAGTATAATGCGATTAAAAAGTAACTAAACTATTTTATTTAAATCCCAATCTTAGTTACTTTAGGAAAAATGTGAATTTGTATGCTAACCCATGAAATTGCACATTATACTTTATAGTAGTTAGTGGAGCGTGTGTGGTTAACCGGCACACTAATATTGACAATAAAGAGTAATAATGGGGATCTAAAAAGTTATCGTTAATTAATGGAGCGCGTGTGGTTAACTGACACATTAAAATGAGACGATAAATGACATCGAGACTGCGAAGCTAATTTGCATCGTTATTTACATGTTGTTTGTGATCCTCGGTATCTCAATAACAAATGGAAGAGGATAATCTGATATTACACATGCCATTGAATAGTTTCAATGAATCTCAAAAGATCAGTGAATTTCACTTAACTTAATTTCTTTCAAATTTCGTTATTCGATGGTGAAATTGGTAAATCGTCATTTACCTTGCAACGTCCCAAAAATATGACCCAAAATTTTCATTTCTAAATTAAGTAAAACTATAATCCAAACATTATCAAAAAACCCAGTGAGGAAACTCATCTCAGACTACTGAATATCACATAGAAGTCTATGGCTGTTGGTCCGCTAAAATCCCTACGCTATAATTATAAAATAAGATCCAATTAATAATTGGATGCGACTCACACTAAGAGTCCAAATTAGGGTAAAAGACCTTTCTACCCTTTCCCTAACTTGACCCAAGGCCAAGGCCCAAACCAACTATCCAAAGGCCCAAAATCCAATATAATCACCCAAAGCCCAAATATGGCCCAATTTTCCAAATTGGGCACGAATCCATTCTTGGGCCTTCAACCAAAGAGTCCATCAAAGTAACATCAATCCTAAACTAGAATTCTGATGGCCCAATAAGGCCCAAGACTACTAAGGTCCAACATGGGCCCAATACTGAAAAGGCCCAAAGTTCCGAACCCTACTAATGAGTACGTGGGGCGTACTCACCTCGTACGCTTTGCGTACTCGCTTTGGGGCTAGTACGCGCAACATACCTGGTTGTACGCCCAACGTACCCCCAGTTTGACCAACTTTCTTCATTAAGCTCCTCATTTATTAAGACTTCAACCCAAAACCCATATCTGACTTCTTTAAGGTGATTTATCATGTAAAGTTGGCAACTTTACGTGCATGCATGGCTTAATGGAGTTCTATAGCTCAAAAGAACTTAATAAAGGGTCTTAACACATGCATGAGTCCATAAACACCCCAAAGCTTGCCTTTTTATGGACAAAGGGACAAAAAGAACCCTAGATCTACCATCAATCACTTTTTGGCGTGAATCAAGAGGCTCAAGAATCGATCCATGAACTCACAAAGCACAAAATGGTACCAAAACTAGATCCAACATCATAGATTAGAAATATGGGAGCTTTTTACCTCAAAAGGGTGGCAAATGATGAAAAAATCTCAGATCCTCAAGATCCAAGCACCACTCCAAATGCTTCACTTCTTCTTCTCCTTCACAAAGCACCAACAATCACACTTTATGGCTCAAATCTCTCAAGAACTCACTAGGGTATCGATTTCTGGACAATATGGGATGGAGGCTATCTAAACATGACCTAATGGGGGCTAACATAAAGATTAAATAGGGTGTAATACCGTAAAAATTAGGGTTTAATTAACCACACGCATGCCCAACATACAAACGTACGCCCAAAGTACGTGGACCAAGGACGCGATCACTCCGGGCTAGTACGCCAAGCGTACCTCCTAGTACGCCCCACGTACTTGCTCAGGGACTAATTTTCCAAGCTTTTTAATTAACAAGGGTGAAATATTAAACTTACAAAGTTCCAAGTGTTACAATTCTCCCCTACTTGAATAAGATTTCGTCCTCGAAGTCCGCTGCACCGAATAACTCCGGATAGTGCTCCCTCATCTCATTTTCTGGCTCCCAAGTCCACTCTGAACCTTTGTGGTGCTGCCATTGCACCTTCACCAACTCAAAAACCTTGTTCCTCAAGGTTTCATCTTCCGGACGAGAATCACCACCGGTCTCTCAATGTAATTCAGGCAGTCATCCACCTAAATATGCTCCAATGGAACCACTGCAGAATCATCTACTAAAATTTACCCAACTAAGAGACATTAAACGTGCTGTGGATCTGAATGAGCTCATCTGGAAGATCCAAGAGGTAAGCAACCCGGCCCACCCGTGCCAAAAACATGAAAGGACCAATGTACCTGGGGCCCAACTTTCCCCTCTTCCTAAATCGGATGACAACTTTCCAAGGTGACACCTTCATGAGAAGCATATCCCCCATATGGAACTCTAAGTTTGATCGGCGCCTATCGGAATAACTTTTATGTCGACTCTGAGCTGTATGAAGCATACTCCGTACTTGTTGGATCAACTCGGTGGTCTTGAGTACCACCTCGGTACTCCCTATAACCCGTTGAATGACCTCGCCCCAACAAATCGGGGTCCTGTATTTCCTCCCATAGAGCATCTCAAAAGGAGGTCGATCAATGCTGGCGTGATAATTGTTGTTATACGAAAATTCCACTAACGGAAGATACGTCTCCCAACTCCCACCAAAGTCCAAAACACACGCCCGCAACATATCCTCTGATGTCTAAATCGTCCGCTCGCTCTCACCATCGGTGTACAGTTGGAATGCATTGCTAAAATGGAGACGAGTACCCAAATCGTCATGAAACTTCTTCCAGAACCTGGAAGTAAACCAGACATCTCTGTCTGAAACCGGCACCCCATGACGTACCACAATCTCCCTGATATAAACCTTAGCTAATATCTATGCAGAAATACTCTCCTGAATTCGAAATAAAATGTGCGCTCTTGGTCAAACGATCCAATATCACCCAAATCGAATCCACTCCGCGTGCAGTCCGGGGTAACTTCGTGATGAAATCCATGGTAATATCCTCCCATTTCCATACAGGAATCTCCAATGGTTGCATTTTCCCATGAGGTCGCTGAGGCTCGCCCTTGACATTCTTGCAAGTCAAGCACCGCTCCACATACAAAGCCACATCCCTCTTCATGCAGGGCCACCAATAGTCAGGGCGAAGATCCCTATACATCTTCGTCGCCCCGGGATGAATGAAGAAGTTAGAATTGTGCGCCTCCTCCATCAGAATCTGACACACACCGCCCCAATACGAAACCCAAACCTGCTGATGAAGAGTCAATAACCAACAACTATCATAGTCAAAGGAAGGCACCTGACCCACAATACGCTCACTCTTCCGATTCTCACCTTCATAGCCTCGAACTGAGCCTTATGAATCTGCTCCAAAAGCGGAGTAATCACGGTCATCCTCAAACAAATATCCCTGATCGGAGCCGCGACTGCCTTGCGGCTGAGAGCATCGACCACCACATTGGCTTTCCCGGGTGATAAAGGATCTCATAGTCATAATCCTTTACCACGTCCAACCATCGGCGCCGTCTCATATTCAGATTTGGCTGGTCCATCAAGTACCTTAGGCTCTTACGGTCCTTTGAAATAGTACAACGGACCCCATAGAGGTAATACCGCCTAATCTTTATGGCGAAAACCACAGCCCTCATCTCCAAATCATGTGTCGGATATTTCGCCTCATGAGGCTTCAGCTGCCTTCAAGCGTAAGCGATCAACCGACCCCTCTGCATCAACACTTCCCCCAAACCCATGATCGACACATCACAATAAACCACAAAATCCTCGACACCCTGCGACAGGGTCAAAATAGGAGCCTCACACAACCGTTATGTTAAGCTCTCAAAAGTTGTCTGCTGCTCATGCCCTAGCGAAAACTAACCGTCTTCTTTGTCAACCTAGTCAAACGAATAGCAATCATGGAGAAATCCTGGATAAATGTCCTCTAGTAACCTGCTAGCCCAAGGAAACTCCGACTCTCAGATGGAGACCTCGAAATCTCCCACTACATGACGGCCTCGACCTTGGCCAGATCGACCAGAATACCATTCTGGTTGACAAAGTGCCCCAAAAACTGCACCTCGCGCAACCAAAACTCACATTTGGAGAACTTTGCAAAAAGTCGCTCCATCATCAAAGTTTCCAGCACCACCCTCAGAGGCTCATTGTGCTGCTCCTAGGTCTTGGAGTAGACCAAAATATCATCAATGAACAAAATCACAGACCAATCCAAAATTACGCTGCACACGCGGTTCATGAGATCTATGAACGCGAATGGAGCATTGGTGGGCCCGAAAGGCATCACCACAAACTCGTAATGACCATAACGAGTCCAGAAAGTTGTCTTCTGCACATTCTCATCTCTGACCCTCATCTGATCGTAACCCGATCGCAAATCAATCTTGGAGAACCAAGATGCACCCGATAGCTGGTCAAACAGATCATCAATCCTGGGGAGTGGATAACAGTTCTTCACCGTTACCTTATTCAGCTCCCTGTAGTCAATGCACATATGATGGGACCCATCCTTCTTCTTCAGAAACAAGATTGGCGCTCCACATGGCGAACTGCTCGGTCGGATAAATCCCTACTCTAACAGCTCCTGTAGCTATGTAGACAACTCCTGCATCTCGGGATGAGCCAACCGATACGGTGTTTTGGCTATCGGAGCTGCACCTGGAACCAGATCAAGCCTGAAGTTAACCTACCTCTTCGGAGGCACCCCAACAAAATCCTCTGGAAACACATCGGGATAATCCGGTACAATCGACACATTATCCATGGTCGCCTTCCGGGCTAGTACGCCTCGCGTACCTCTTAAGGGTATGATTTTCTTATAACCCTTTCTTAATTTCGAAAATATGTACTTTTAGGGTTCTTGATATTCAATAGTTGTTTGCAAATCATAGTGAGGACATAGATCCTTTAGGGTGAATGTGAACTTAGGGTTTATGTTTTTCCGCCAAAATAAGATTTTTGTAACATATACAAACCAACATATATATATATATATATATATATATATATATATATATATATATATATATATATATATATATATATATATATATATTTATTTATATTGTGATACAAAATATAATTATCAATATAAAGTAAAAGAATTATATTGTGATAATTATAGGAATTACTAAGTAAAAGAGTTAAAGAAAAGATAAAATACCTAAGGTTAATGTGTTAGTGAGCTTTATTATTCATCTTTAGCCTGATTAAATTCAGCAACTCCGAACCTATAATCATAAATCTTGCAAGAGCTAGAAAGATATATATAGACCTATACAGGGGTTAACACGGATGGGCATTGAGCATAACAAACAATCCAATGTGTGCATGCAACCGTAATTTGATCTACATTCTCTCTAAATGAACATACAATATGAACAATAATGTAGAAACCCTAGAACACTAGTATATAATAAAAAAAATACACAAATATGGTTATAGAACATACCTTTAATTTCTACATTGTAATAACAATCAAATCCTTAGTGTTGTAGAGGTTTTGAAAACAAGTGTCACAATTGTTATGCCTCTATTGACTCACACCCAACACTAGCAATGAAGAATGATCAAGGAGGAGGAGAGAGGTTGCAAATTTTCGGCTAGGTCTCCTAAAGAACAAGTGGCCAAAAATGCTAGGGTTATGTCCATATTTATAGTGCACATAGGAAACCCTAGATAAGCCCAAGTCCAAGATAATCTTAAACCGGGTAATTATCCACTTTCCTCATTATCCAATAAAGACTATTCGAGAATCCCTTAACCCTTAAGAAATCGTCCAAGGCTCTGTGGAGAGTTCTAGATTGCCTCTTGTTCAACTATTGAACAGTTACAATTCAGTCCCTGAACTTTTAGTTAATTCTTTTAATCCTAAAATTAGTTCTAATTAATTTCTGATTAAATATCACTCTTTGTAATTAATATATTTTTCTCATAATATATTAACAAATTACTAATTTATTAATCAAATTGATAAATCAACTTCCTTCTCCAAAATCATCCTTCCCTGTTGCTAGTCTTGAGGTCAACCCAAAAGGACTGTGCTAAAATCAATTCAAGTATATACCAATTATAGTTATGAGCTTAGACACCTAATCTAACAGTATCACACTTGGATAAGTCTGATAACTATAGTTGCCAGTATATCCTTCAAAAATTGATTAGAAAATTGTAGCTCTCAAAACTGATGTCGTACTCTGACCTATTCAGTTACGTTTCCTAAGATAAATGATCATATAATCCTCCGTTATGCAAGATATCATATGGACAAATGAAATGGAACATAATCAATCTCATTTTCCAATACTTGTTTCCCGATTTATTATTTGTAATGACAAAGAACTACTAACCAAACACATCAATTTAGTCATGGCCAGGGCCGACACTATAAGTTAACATCAAATCATAGAGGGGCCCAAGATATCGCTTTTTCCCCTTAAAGGAAAAAATGACCTGATAAACTTTGACTTATATGCTTTCACTATTTACTCATCAAATCAGGCACCACGATACGTTTTATAACATCAAGTTACTGATGCGTTTACGTATTATCAATGCACAAACAACTCGTAAACAACAACTCATATGATAAATTTCATGAAGTAATTATCTGAGTGTGGGTTAATCCAATACTTAAATCTCCATTTTAAAGAACTCATGAATATCACATCAAACCATTGCTATGTCTAAACCCTTAGACAATCTACAACCCAATTCATGATTGTCTTGATTCAAAACTTACTTCCAAAAGTATGATCGGTTGTGGATGTTTAAATAGTCCAGTTATTCGGGAAGTAAAACATGCAAAATGAAACACAATAATAAAAACTTGACAAAAGATAGCAAACTATACTCATAAATAAATCTCCATTACTTAATCATCAAATGTCAATTACATTTACTTTGTTACAAGTTTCTAGATATCTATCTAACTACTAAAACTAATATCATCCTTCAAACCAATGCTCCTTGCATGATGAATGTGGGTAATCGTGCTTACACCCTTTGTGAGGGGATCTGCTGGATTCTCTTCAGACGATACCCTCTTCATGACGAGGTGACCTTCTTTTACTCTACGTCTAATGAAATGGTATTTTTTTGTGGATATGCCTTGATCTGCCATGATCTCTTGGTTCCTTAGTTAAGGCAACCGCTCCTTCATTATCACATAAAATCTCCATTGGCTCCTTTATGGCTGGAACAACTCCAAGGTCTCTGATGAATTTCTTCAACCAGATAGCCTCATTTGATGCTTCGCTCACTGTTATGTATTCCGATTCATAGGTAGAATCAGCCATAGTTTCCTGTTTGGAACTTTCCTAGGTTACCGTTCCTCCATTAAGGGTAAACACCCAGCCAGATTGAGAATGAAAGTTGTCTCTATCTGTCTGAAAGATGGCGTCACTATACCCGGTTACTCTTAAGTTGTCACTGCCACCAAGCACAAGGACCTAGTCCTTAGTTCTTCGCAAATATTTAAGAATATTCTTGACTGCTATCCAATGCGATCTACTGGATTCCCCTGATAATGACTAACCATACTCAAAGAAAAAGCCACATCAGGGCGAGTACATGTCATAGCATACATGATAGATCCAACGGCGGAAGCATATGGAACTCTACTCATTTCTGCTATGTCTGCTTTGGTACTCAAACTCTGAGTCTTACTCGGTTTAGTATTACTGTGACATCCAAAATCCAATTATTTCAGTTTAAGCGCTTGATGAATTTTAATTTCGCGATTGAGGACCCTCTGTGCGTTGGGCGTACATGTGAGTACGCTTAGCATACTCATGCACATGCATCGAGTGACTGAGGCACGTACGCGAGGCGTACAAGCATGTATGTAGGGCGTATGTGGCCGAACACCAAAACGCTAATTATCGGTCTTGAGCCCTATGTAATCTCATTTATAACCTTGGAATCCCTTGCTTACCAGCCTTCATTGCTTTCAAACGTCCCTAAAACCCTAATTCCTTTGTGAGTGATTCTTGAGCTTGAAATTGCCTAAAACAACCCCTTTTTAGTGTGTTAGCAAGTAGAAGGAAGTGGTGAGCAAGCCTTAAACATGGGAAAGCTTTTGGGTCCTGCATCTAGATCATCTTCAAGAGCTTTTGGAGGTAAAAAGCTCATATCTTGATCATTCTTTTGCTAGTTTAAATTAGGGTTTAGTAATGAGTCCATTTTTGGTCCATGGGTCCTCTCATGTGAGGTTGAGCAACTCCAGCGGTTAGAAATGTTAGATCTGAGTTCCTTTCCCATGGTAAAAGCATAAAAATGCTAGCTTGATGGTTGTTTTGGAACCATGCAAGAGTTTATGGTCTTAAAGGAAGTCGTAATGGCTTAAATGTGGTGTTGGGTTCCCATATGGCATGCAAAGGCATAAAGTTGCCAACTTTATGCCTTGGGACATTAGAAATAACCCAGATCTGGATTTAGACAAAGTGTCTTAGCGTATTAAGCACTTAATGGCTTTTGGTGCAAAATCAGCTTGAATGTTGGGTTTACTAGATTGTACGTTGCGCGTACTGGCCAGGTGATTAGTATGCTAAGCGTACTGATGAGGTACGCATGGCGTAAGCTTCCAGTGGTCTTCAGGCTTCCGTTGGGCCTTAGAGATATTTGGGACCTAATTGGCATTCGGCCTGGACCTATTAGAATAATTGGGCCTTGTAATTTATTATTGGACCATAGGTAGCATGGTTGGGCCTTTTGGGCCTTATGGCCCATAATTGTTTGGACCTTGGATGTTAGGCCCATTAATGTAGAAAGTCGTTTGGGCCTTATTGAAGAGTTTTTGGCCTAGGGTTTGAGCCCATGCCTTGAGTTGTGATCTAAATTCTAATTAGGTTAATTTGTTTATATTTAGTGTGAGACTTTCCGAACCAGTTGTCGAGCAGTATTTATATTAGCAAACTCAGGTGAGTCTTCTCACTATAACCATGGGTCGAAGGAAGTAATGCCGACCCGTTATCTGATATGTGGATTGTTAGTGGTTATGCATTGACTTGCGTGAAGACCATGGGGGTAGCCCATGGCACTTGGATATCAGACCATGGGGGTAGCCCATGGCATTCCAGGTAAAGACCATGGGTGTAGCCCATGGCACATGGATATCAGACCATGAGGGTAGCCCATGGCATTCTAGATAAAGACCATGGGGGTAGCCCATGGAAACTTTATGTGTGTTTATGGTATTCTATGGTTGCATGTTATGTGATATGTTGGGAAAGCACTAAGCACTAGCTTACAGTTTATTTGGGTGTTTTCAGGTACTTCTGTTACTAAGGGGAAGGGCCCAACTTGATGGCACATCATTCACTCTCCAGCTTTTCCGCAATTATCTATTTTTGATACTCTGATATTTGATACGATATGATGTAATGGATTTTGAGAACAAATTATGATTGAATTCCTATTTTCAAAAATGAAAATTTTGGTTCGGGCTTTTGGGTTGTTACAAGTTGGTATCATAGCCTTGGTTTGAGGGATTTGGGCATACCCTCGGGTGTATCTGAACTCAAACTGAGGAAATGTTAAACCTTTTCAAAAGAAAAAAAATTCAAGTTTTTCTGAAAACGGTTTTCTAGGTAAAAGGAGAGTGCAATACATGGAATCGGCTGAGCTCAAGTAAGTGTTTTCCTAATGAATAAACCATGCAAGAAATACATTTCTTGGAATTGATGTTGATTTTGTGATTTGCTAAGTGAATGCTTTCAAAGTTGTATATGTTTAGCATTGCATAGCCTTAGAATGATGGATTCTGCCTTATTTCTTGTTCTTTGTTTGGTTGTGGTCTTAAGGTAGAAGCTTTATTTGACAATCTGTGTGATTTTGTGTAACATCCATAAAAATCATGCCAATTTAAAACTTTTTAAAACATTTAAAAACCAATAATTATTACAAATTGTTTCCAAAATGGTTTCATGTCAGAGTATCCCATAAATCAAATCATAAAAACATAAGGAGGTGCACGATCACACCTTCACCTTCCCGTGATCATCTGAAGTACCTAAAACAAAATCAACAACTGTAAGCCCGAAGCTTAGTGAGTTCCCCCAAAATACCAACGCCATACATACCATAACAATATCATATAAACAACATGCATAATGAGCCATCAGCCTAACTGAACCGCCTCTCAGGGTCTGCAACCTATCTAGACCGATCTCCGAGCCATCGACATGTCTGGACCGCCTCACAAGGCCTACAACCTATCCAGACCGCTCGTCGGACCTTCGACCTGACTAGTACGCCCTTACCAGGTCTGCAATCTATCCAGGCCCCCTGGGTATGTTGGCACAAAGCACAATGCAGGACCGCCTCAAACCAACCCCTAATCAAAGAATCATGTGCACATAAATATCATACGCTAGCTAGCATGTACAGATAGTCATACATATATAACAGATCACTATTCATAGCATCATCCTATATACCAGGATACCGATCTAATAGATCACTAACATAGCATCATCGTATAACCAAGATACAGATCTAACAGATCAATAACATAGCATAATCTGATAACCAGGATACAGATCTAACAAATCAATAACACAACATAATCCTATTAGCAGGATACAAATCCTAAAGGTCCATCCTTGGTGCCTTAGACCCCGAAACACGGCTCCAAACACCGACACCTACATCCACCAATGATCCACTTCCATAAATTCCCAAATTACTAAAATACCTCCAGCAGTCAAACTGGTCAACCCTTGGTCTAAGCCAAAGTCAACAATCAAGGTCAACAGTCCATGTTGACCCAACTCATCGAGTGTAGCTTACTAACTCGTCGAGTTCCTTCAGAACTCAATAAATCGTGAAAACCCCAGTTGACTCACCGAGTTACCAGACAACTCGTCAAGTCCATGCATTGTCCAGAATGTCGGGAAAATCCTAACCAACTCGTCGAGTTACCTCTCTAACTCTCCAATTTCATGCATAATCTAGAAAGCGGGAAATCCTCATCCAACTCTTCGAGTTGACTATGCAACTTGTCGAGTTCCTTCTGTCCATTTCTCATTCATACGCTTTTTAGCGAAACCAAAGCTCCAAACTATAGATCTAGGCTCCTAGGGTGTAGTTATCATGTAAAGTAGCTAACTTTACGTGCATGCAAGGCTCCAAGAAGCTAAAACACTCAAAACTAGCCTTAGGAAAAGGTTTTGGACATGAAGGAGGGCTAAAGCTTCATAAAGCTTGAGGCTTTATGTCCAAAAGGGCCTAGAGGAGTCTAGATCTGAAACCATGTCCTTCTGACAAGCTCAAATCCGAAAGTGACTCTATTTTGCACCAAAATGCCCATATACAACATAAGAAGAGATCTAAGAAATGGAAGGCCAAGGTAAAGACTTTTCACCTTCAACTGGATGCCAACACGATGTAGATACTGGATCTACAAGCTTCTTCTCTTTCCAATCCTCTAAATCTTCAAGCCTTTTCAAGGAATGCACCATATACACACTTTAGTCTCACACGCACTCAAAAATAGGGTTAGATCTATTAGGGTTTGCTTCTGGACGTCAAGAGAGGCAAGGGTGACTGGGGGAAAGGACTTAAGTTCCTTTAAATAGGGTGCAAACCCTTAAAATTAGGGTTTCCATGCACAGTCTCTACTCGTCGAGTTGGGGTCCTCCAACTCGTCGAGTAGATTCTAAAATCCACGCGGGCTAACTAGGTTCTACACGACGATTTGGGGCCTCCAACTCGTCAAGTTCCCACAATAAAATGAATATAAAGCTTTAAAATTTATACCTGGGAGTCGGGATGTTACAATTCTCCTCCACTAGGACTAGACTTCATCCTCGAAGTCTGTCGCAGTGAATAACTCCGGATAATGCTCCCGCATCCCTGCCTCCGGCTTCCAAGTCCACTCGGATCCCCTCCGATGCTCCCATTGTACCTTTACCATAGGTACTTGCTTGTTCCATAGAACCTTCACTTTCCTCTCCAGAACGGCCACTGGCCTCTCCATGTAATTCAAATGCTCATCTACCTATATATCATCCAATGAAACCACTGCCTCCTCAGCTAATATGCACTTCTGCAATTGTGAAACATGGAAAGTGTTGTGGATCTGACTAAGCTCCTCCGGAAGATCTAATCGATATGCCACCTTGCCAACCCTGGCAATGATCCTAATGGCCCAATGTATCGGCGACCCAACTTCCCCCTCTTCCTGAAGCTAATCACACCCTTCCAGGGTGAGACCTTCAGGAGTACCATGTCACCAACCTGAAAATTGAAGTCCGATCGGTGCCGGTCGGCGTAGCTCTGTTGGATTAGTGTCTAAGTCCATAACTATAATTGGTAGATAGTTGACGCGACCCGGCATGGTCCATTTGGGTTGCATGGCATAGGGACATTTGGATAGAGCTTTTGTGAGAAGAGGATATTTGTGACATATTAATATATTATAAGTTCTAATATATTAATATGAAGTCATATTATTTAATTAGTATTGATCAAGAATTAATTTGGAATTAATTTAGTAATCAAAATAGACTAATTAAATATATGGGGATTGATTGTGTAAATCATTCATTCTTATATATGTGGGCTTATGATCCATGATTCCTTAGGTTGGGTTTAACCCATGTGATGACCCATGAATACTCCATGGAGGTTAAAACCCATGGAGCATAAGGAATGGGTAAAGTCATGGGTTACATGGTGTAACCCTAATATGCACACTATATAAAGACCCCATTGGTTGGTGAAATCGGCACTAGGGCATACACAAGCAGGGCAAGTCGATTTCATAGAGTAACGAGACTAGTATCTTCTTCTCCTGTTTATTCCAAGATGTTGCTGATGTTGTGTGAACCATTTGAGGTGTCACACTTGAGGCACTAGGCTCTTAAGCTCCATGGAATCAAGCTACAACAAAGAGGTATGTATTCTATCTAGTTTTTGTTATCCTATTACATATGATTGAATGCTAGTTAGGGTAATACCTTGGATAATTGATATTTGCATGTATAATAGAGAAAATATAGATCCAAGGAATTTAGGGTTGCATGTACTCCTTAGGAGTGTTAGAATGCTCAAAACCCAACAGTGGTATCAGAGCCTTGGCTTGTTTTCAATTATACTTGATGCAAATTGCTGAAAAAGCTAAAAAACATCGATTTTCTGGCTGTCTGGGCACTGGACTCGCCGACTCCACTGATGGAATCGCCGAGTCCATGAAGAAATTCATCCTACTCGTCGAGTTGGTTCATACACTCGACGAGTAGAAGCCCCTGACAGCATATTTTCGACTTTTAAGGCTGGAATTGGTCTAGAATCATTACCTTAAACTGTTTTGGTCTTATAAAACCTATTTTTGATGTGGTAATGATTATGGTAAACTAATTTCAAAGTCATTATCAAAGTTTCAAGTTTTATATATGTTATATGATTCTTGAAAATTGTTGATATGGATTGTTCATGCTTATGAGTTTTGGTAGATCATAGGAATTATGTGCAAATTGTTAGTGTAATTCTTGATCTTAATGACATTGTATGGACTCCATAACTTGTCCTCAAGTTATGGATTACCAAAAGTTCTTGTGTGTTACCTTGTTTTATGAGTTAATTTAGATTAATAGAAAAGTTATGAGATAATGTGTTTTCAATCCATATTGATCTAAGAGTCATTCATAAAATGTGTTTTTCTAACTTGTCCTCAAGTTATATGAAAAGTCACATTTATGATTATTAAAACTCATAAGATTTCCATGAGTTATGAAAAATGGAGAGTCTCAATTTTTTAAATGTTTTAAAGTCTTCCATAACTTGTTCTCAAGTTATGGAAGTTGAAGAGTTTTTCATTAAAACTACTTTAAACACATAAGTTATGAAAATCCAAGAGTTTTGAATAGTTTCAATACTTGCCCTCAAGTTTTGAAATTTGTAAAGTTTACCCCTTATGTATACTTTAATTCCAAATCAAACCCTAGAATTTTAAAAGTTTAAAATTCAACCCTTATACTATTATTATAATTTTAATTATATAGATATGTATAAGATAAAGTCAATCTTACCGTTCGTAGGCCTCATTCACGAAGCCGGTCTATAAGGGGGGTATAAGGTTACTGCCTATAAAATGACAGTTTAATGGGTGTCCACTCTCATCCACCGCTTCCTTGACTGGTGGAGGGTCGTTAGCCGAACGGGTAGGATAAGGACTAGAATTCTCCCTTCATTAAAAGTATAATGATAAATACTAAGTAACTAAACACTTATAAATTCCCAATCTTAGTTACTTAGGAAAAATGTGAAATGGTGCTAACCCATGAAATTGCACTTTACACCTTTGTTAAGTCGTTAGTGGAGCGTGTGTGGTTAACCAGCACACTAACATGGGACTGAGAATGTGTGGCGAAGGGTAACTTAAGTTTATCATAGATTGGTGGAGCGTGTGTGGTTAACCGGCACATCAATTAGGTGATAAAGTTGAGGGTACCAAGTCAATTTGCATGGTTATTCACACCTTGTTTGTGATCCTCGGCATCCCAGTCACAAACTTGAGAGGGCACAATCGAGATTCAAACATGCCATTGAATGTTCAATGTATCTCAAAAGATCTAAGAGTTTCAAATCCAATTAAAACTTAATTATATTTCGTTTTCATGGTGGAAATTGATAAATCGTCATTTAGCTACCTTCAACTATTTTATAGCTTGGATTACGGCATCCCTCTTACAGTTATAAATACGTTGCTGGATCCTAGCATTAATATTTCATATTGGGTGTTATATTAAGGACTTTAAATCAACTAAACTTGAATTTTTCCCATTATAGATGTCTAGTTAAGACAACTATGCTCCTCCCAAATCTTTAGGAACAAGCTTTCCTATTGAAGATGATATCCCACATGGCAATCAAGGTGAAAGATTAATCCCTTTGTTGTGCATTAATGAGACTGGAAATGATGCTTCACTTCCTCCACCTCCTCCAATAATTCTCCTTATCCCACAAGTTTCAGGACTTGAAAAGTTCTAAGTCACTCAATCCCTATTGGCAAGCAAAGACTATATGTTCTTACATCTTGGAGGTTAAGTCACATATTGGCAAGCCGAGAGAGTCGGGTGTCGAAGTCTCGAGGTAGCTGGCTGTTGACTTGGTTCTTTAGTCATTCCCTGATGACAGATCATGACATGACCCTTAGTGATCTTACCTATTTGCTTGATGCTGCTAAATAAGCAATGATTTGGAGCATTGGTAAAGCAAATTAGATTGGAATATCTACTTCCCAAACCTATTTGGACATTGACAATGGTGACATTGGAAGTCCAGAAATGCTTTCTCTTCCCAATAGAAAGGGATTGGCCATGGTCAAGTCATTTGACCAATGGTAAAGAGAAAGGATAAGTCTGAGACAATCAAGTGTACGATTTCCAAAGAGTCCATGTTTCTTTTGCCAAAAGAAGGGGCATTGGTTGCGAAGCTGCCGAATTTACCTGAAAGTTCATAAGGATGGTAAAAGTCAAAAAGGTTTGACTTTGCTTCAAGTTAAAGTCCATTATCTAACTCTATGAAGTCTCTTTTGGAGATTCTTAATACATGATGTAATGTAATTACATTTTGATGTTTTGGAAGAATCAAAGGAAGCATAAAGAAAGAGTGTGCCGATTCTGATCGCGAAGACGGATTTCGATCGCATGGTTCGATGATCAAAATTTTTGAGCTGCTGCTTAAGAGTTGTGATAGATTGCTTAGGAAAAAGATAACACCATAGTTTTCATATCCATTTGCATTATAAGGATAAGTTTTCCGCAAGTTTTAAAAACAAAAGAAATTTTTTGATTTTATTTATTTTAAGTATCCTTACAATGGCATTTGTGGAAAATTGTTGTTTATATGTTTCCATTGCTAGCAATATTGGAAAATGGATTTGATTCTTTCATTTGTGGTAGTATCATAATTTACCAAATAAGGAAAGCTTCTCATCACCCAAGTTTCAGTTGGATAGAAACTTGGAATCATGCAAGTTGTATTGTGTGATGAATGAGAATTTTCATCTTTGGAAAATTAAGACTAATTCCTTGTTCACATGTATATGTGAGTCAAGTGAAGGACTAAGGGATCGAGTACACATTCTTGTGCACTGGTCAAGTCCACCACAAAGATCGATAAGACTATTAGTCATGATTTACTAAAGTTTAGTAAGTATGGTTATACTTACAAGTTTAAGTATAATTCTGTAACATTGGAAAAGTTTCAGTGTATGGCAGAACGATGAAAAAAAATCAAATTAGGCAGAAAGATAAAAAGTTTCTCAAATCTGAAAAGATGGGAGAGTACTTTAGTATCATGGTTATGATCATCTTAATGATTATGAAACCATATCACAATTGATTCTCTAAAGAAATCTTAGTGCATTTGTTTGACTAAGAAGAGGAATCGTGAATTGTTGAATTAATTAAATCTAAAGATGAATCATACTGCGTCCCAAAATCAAGTCTTAGAGTCATACTCCAAGATTGAGCCTTGAGTGACATAATCTTCAGAAAATGTTTAAAACACTTGTCAAATGTAGAGTAAAATGTTATCTACTCTTGTACATTTGAGATTGGTAAGTTGTGATGTTTTGGATAAGACAAAGACCAACTAAGACCAATTGTGAGAAGTGTTTAACTCGATAAGAATCCGCACTAACTCTTGAATATTTGTTTTGTGAAGGAATGATTCTTGACAAAAGAGAATCTTATATGTCAAGAGGTCATTGGGAGTTTTAAAAGATCTTGAGATAGTTTCAAGAACTAATCAAGACTATTGTTAATCACTAGCCCACGACTTGAGGTTTGTAACCTATCGTGTTGACATATTCTTATTTCTGTGCCTATTCCAGTTAAAGTTGACTATGCTTATGAGTTCTATGAGTTCTCAATTGTTTGCATAACAATGTGGAAGCAATGGTAGGCCCTTGAGCTACCAAGTGGCAAGAAATTAAGATTGAACAAGTTCAGTCCATATGAATTTGGGTTTGTCACTAACCCTATCTTGTGATTATGTTTTTGACAAATTCACATGGATAGGAATAACATACACCATAAAAATCTAAGTGTCATAAGGTTTCTCTCCGATTCATGAAAATGATGGTGAGGAAACGCTTTCACTAAGAAGATTTTAAGTAGATAGTAATTGTGATTTTTGCATTCTCAAAGTCATTAGTGGAGCGCGTGTGGTTAACCGACACACTAACATGGACTTGTGAGAACGGCAAAAAGGTCTAAACATTATGATTACGGCATCCCTCTTCATAATTGTTTAGGCAAACATGTGAGCTATATAAGGAAAGGTGTATGATTTTGATAAAGTCTTATCAAAGCAATCTTGTATCAGAAATCTGAACATTGGCAAGAAAGTCAATAAAGTATTGATTTCTAGAAGTCCAGTTGATTTCTGAGTACATGTCAAAGCTAGTGGGAGCATAAGTGTTGTGCTAGTGAGATAATAATCATTGTGATAGTGGGAGCATGATTATTATGTTAGTGTTGCAAGTTAGCAATGTTAATTATAGAAAACAAAAGGTTCAATTCGCTTTGAAAAATTGTTTTTCTATAATTAAGGGAGAGGATTTATACTTCATTCCAATTCTAAAAGCTTAGATTGAGATTTTAATCAACTTTAGTCAAGGATATATATGAATGTTATGTTGGAATGGTTCAACATAAGGAAATTATATATATGTTGCATTCTCAAAATTCGATTATGATTACGGCATCCCTCTTCATAGTTCGAATTTTGAGAACATGGAAAATAAAAATTTTTATAGCATGAATCGGGTCCCGTATGCTTCGGGTATAGGATCGATTACATGTGCTATAATATTTATCCATTCTAAATTTTCCAAATGCCTAGGGCGTTAAGAGGGAAAAAGGAATAGAACTGGATTTGACTAAAATGATTAAGCAATTGTCGAGGACAATCTGAGGTTTGCCAAAGATTGGTTGCTCATGGACAATTGCAGTATAGAGATAGGACCATATTGACATATTCTGAAAGGAGGCAACTCTTGTTCAGAAGTGATAGTCAAAATGGGAATATGGAATTATCTCCATAGGTGGAAGTTATTCTTTGAATCTGTGTAAGATTAGAGAACGTAATGCAAGAAGGGTGTTCAAAGGAATGTACTTTGAATGTGAGACTTTGTTTCCATGGAATTGCTCTCCAATGGAATACTTTGTAATGTCTGTTGCCAAGTCTTTGTGACTTGTGTGCATATTCATTGCAAGGGGATCATTTCATTTAAGTTTAGAATCTAATAGATTATAGTAAATGGCAAGAGTTTGGTATTCTTACATTTACAATAAGGATTGGGATTGTGAAATGAGCATCATTGAAATATATTGTCAATTGATTTGTTTGACAAAGTAAGGATCATAAGACAAATATAGTGTGCATACTTGGAGTATGGCATAGCTATTGTTTAGACAAACATAGTGTGCATGCTTGGAGCATGGCATGACTATTGTTTTTATTCAAGTATTAAGTTGATAAATCGAAACATTATACAATGAATAATGATTAATCAATATGGTGCTTAGATAAAAGGTGTTTTATTTACACTCAAAGTGTTGGGGCCATATAGGATTAGTATTATTCTTGTGTTTCACTTTGCATGTTTTGACTTCCAGAATAACTAGGTCATTCTTACCCAATGAGTAAGTTATTCAAACCGTCCATAGTCGGTCATATGTTGGAAGTAGATATGAATCAAGACTGTCATGAAGCTGGTTTGTAGATGTCCAAGGTAGTGGACATAGCAAGAGTTGCTGCAACATTCATGAGTGCTCATAAGTTCTGAGTATTGGATTAAACCCACCCTCATTTGAATCACTTCATGGATTTTATCACAAGTGAATCATGGGACGATAATATCTTATATTCTTCAAACCTAGAGATATGAGTTGTTGACTATGAGTTGTTTATACATTGATTGCACGAAAACGCATTGGTAACTCGATGTTATAAAACGTGCCTTTGTGTATGATTCAACAAGTAGTTAGTACAAGCATATGAGTCAAAGTTTATCTATTCCTTTTACCCTTAAAGGGATAAAAGCGATATTTGTGAGGCCCTCGATGATTTAGTGATGTCACCTTAAGTGCTTGGCCAAGCCTGGACTGATTTGATTTGTTCAGTTACTCGGTCGTCATAAATCGGAAATCGGGAAACAACAAATGGACAGAGAGAATGATTATAATCCATGTCTCGGTCCATATGATAACTAGAATGGAGGAATATATGATCACTTATCTAATGGACGCGGCATTGATTTGTTCAGAGTTCGACAGCGGCTTTTAAGAGCTACAATTGCTAGTCGGGTTATGAAGTCGTACTTGCAATAATAGTTATTAGACTTATCCAAGTGGGAGACTATTGGATTAGTGACTGAGTCCATAACTATAATTGGTATATACTTGACCCGACTCGGCATGGTCCATTTGGGTTGCATGACATCGGGACATTTGGATAGACCTTTTGTGAGAAGAGGATATTTGTGACATATTAATATATTATAAGTTCTAATATATTAATATGAAGTCATATTATTTAATTAGTATTGATCAAGAATTAATTTGGAATTAATTTAGTGATCAAAAGAGACTAATTAAATATATGGGGATTGATTGTGTAAATCATTCATTCTTATATATGTGGGCTTATGATCCATGATTCCTTATGTTGGGTTTAACCCATGTGATGACCCATGAATACTCCATGGAGGTTAAAACCCATGGAGCATAAGGAATGGGTAAAGTCATGGGTTACATGGTGTAACCCTAATGTGCACACTATATAAAGACCCCATTGGTTGGTTAAATCGGCACTCGTTCATACACAAGGAGGGCAAGCCGATTTCATAGAGTAACAAGACTAGTATCTTCTTCTCATGGTTATGCCAAGATGTTGATGATGTTGTGTGAAGCATTTGAGATGTCACACTTGGGGCACTAGGCTCCTAAGCTCCATGGAATCAAGCTACAACAAAGAGGTATGTATTCTATCTAGTTTTTGTTATCCTATTACATATGATTGAATGCTAGTTAGGGTAATACCTTGGATAATTGATATTTGCATGTATAATAGAGAAAACATAGATCCAAGGTATTTAGGGTTGCATGTACACCTTAGGTGTGTTAGAATGCTCAAAACCCAACAAGCTCTTCTGCCGACTCTGAGCGGTCTGCAGCCACTGTCTGATTTGTTGAATTATCTCGGTAGTCTGCAGAACTACCTCGGTTCAACCCATCACCCTGTGACCAACCTCGCCCCAGCAAACTAGCGTATGGCATCTCCGTCCATACAACAACTCATAGGGTGGAGCACCAATGTTGGAGTGATAGTTGTTTTTGTAGGAAAACTCTGCAAGGGGTACATAGGAGTCCTAGCTCCCACCGAAATCAATGACGCAGGCCCTCAACATATCCTCAAGGGTCTGAATGGTTTGCTCGCTCTGGCCGCCTGTCTGCGGATGGTATATGGTACTAAAATGCAGCCGCATGCCCAGTTCCTCGTGGAACTTCTGCCAGAAACGGGAGGTGAACCTAACATCACGGTCTAAGACGATAGAGATTGTAACCCTATGGCGAGCGTGAATCTCGCATATATACACATCGGCCAGCTTCTCGGCGGATGAGCT
This sequence comes from Lactuca virosa, assembly GCF_052849685.1. Lineage (NCBI taxonomy): Eukaryota > Viridiplantae > Streptophyta > Magnoliopsida > Asterales > Asteraceae > Lactuca > Lactuca virosa. The sequence continues at coordinate 211,079,415 of NC_136432.1, forward strand.
CTCCCGAATGGGCAGAAAATGGGCACTCTTGGTCAATCGATCCACGATGACCCATATAGCGTCGAAACCCTTTGTCGTTCTAGGAAATTTGGTGATGAAGTCCACCGTGATCTGGTCCCAGTTCCACATGGGAATCTCTAGAGGCTGCAGCTTGTCATGCGACCTCTGAGCTCGGCCTTGACCATCCTACAGGTCAAGCACCTCTCAACGTACCAAGAGATCGCTCGCTTCATGCACGGCCACCAGTAACTCAAACTCAGATCCTGGTACATCTTGGTGGCCCCCGAGTGAATAGAGAAGCGAGACTTATGAGCCTCCTCCAGTACAACTTGTTTGACCCCACCAGACATCAGAACCCAGACCCGACCGCAACGGGTCAACATTCCCCGACTATGCTTCACGAATTTGGTGATCTCGCCCATAATCCTCTCAAGCTTCCAGTTCTCCTGCCGTACACCCTTGGCCTAAACTTCCCTGATCAAGCTCATAGGTGGAGAATCCACTGATATCCTCATACATGTTGCTAGAGTAGAAGATCCAACCGACTTGCGGCTCAAGGCGTCCGCCACAACATTCGCTTTACCCGGATGGTAAAGGATCTCGTAGTCATAATCCTTGACTACGTCCAGCCACCTGCGTTGCCTCATGTTCAGGTTTGGCTGATTCATGATGTGTCTTAAACTCTTGTGGTCTGTGTGTATGGTGCAGCGGACCCCGTAGAGATAATGTCTCCAAATCTTGAGAGCGAATACCACCGCTCCCAACTCCAAATCATGCGTAGGGTATCTCGTCTCATGCGGCTTCAGCTGCCGCGACGCGTAGGCTATCACTCGTCCTCTCTGCATAAGGACAACTCCCAGTCATGTGATGGATGAATCACAAAGCACTACAAAATCCTTAACTCCCTCTGGGAGAGTCAATATTGGACCCTTGCAAAGTCGCTGTCTGAGGGTCTCGAATACCCTCTGCTGCTCAGGACCCCACCGGAAATCCACCCCCTTCCTCGTCAACCGAGTGAGGGGTACTGCAATCTTGGAGAAATACTGTATGAATCTTCGATAGTACCCTGCCAATCCCAAGAAGTTCCTGATATCCGAGGGAGATTTCGGAAACTCCCACTGCATAACCGCCTCGATCTTGGCCGGATCGACCAAAATCCCCTCCTGGTTAACGAGGTGCCCAAGTAACTAAACCTCTCGTAACCAAAACTCACACTTCGAGAACTTGGCATAAAGTCGTTCTCGTCTCAAGACTCCCAATAGCTCCCGAAGGTGCTCCTTTTGCTGCTCTCTGGTCTTGGAATACACCAAGATGTCATCTATAAACACAATGACTGAGCGATCGAGCATCGGTCTGCATACCCAATTCATCAAGTCCATAAATATAGCTAGCGCGTTGGTGATCCCAAACGGCATCACCACGAACTCGTAGTGTCCATAACGAGTTTGGAACGCAGTCTTCTCCACATCCTCTTCCCGTACTCCTACCAGATGGTACCCGAACCTCAAATCTATCTTGGAGAACAAATATGCTCCCTGCAAGTGATTGAAGACATCATTGATCCGTGGTAGTGGCTAACGGTTCTTCACTGTCAGCTTGTTCAACTCCCGGTAGTCAATGCACATCCGGTGTGAACCATCCTTATTCTTCACGAAGAGCATCGGTGCTCCCCAAAAAGAACTTCTCGGACGAATGAACTGCTTGCCTAGCAGCTGAGACGATAGCTCCTGCATCTCAGGTGGTGCCAATCGGTATGACGCCTTGGCGATAAGGACCGCACCTGGCACAAGGTCGATCCTGAACTCGACATGCCTCTTGAGGCACTCTGGGTAACTCCTCCGGAAACACGTCAGCGAACTCCCTTACCTGCGTATCCACCACATACGCTAGATTAGGCCTGGAAATTGGGTTGGGTTCGGGTTGGCGGGTCACGGGTTGACGGGTTGCCGGGTCATAAAACATAAACTCAACCCAACCCATATAATATATGGGTTGGCGGGTTGCCGGGTCACGGGTTGGTGGGTTGGAAACTTCAACCCAACCCAACCGATATAACCCATTTAAGTATATGGGTTAGCGGGTTCACAAGTAAATGAGTTGAACTCAACCCATATAACCCGTTTAATATATACGCAATGCATTTTTAAAAATGAGTTTTTTTCAACATAAAGTCATAAAGTGGTTACTCTAATTAACATAAAAAAGAGGTTTTTAACATAAGTTCATAAGGTCATTAACATCCAAAAAAATTGAAAACATTCGTACAAAGTGGAATGCGTTATTCGTTCGTGACTCGTGAATATCTAAAAATGACATGTTTTTTTTCTTTTTTTATTAGGCCACCACAAACGCGGACTAACCACATATAAACACGGAAGGAATACAATGATACGAAATATTACGAATACGGAAGGAAATCAGATTTCACTAATATATATATATATATATATATATATATATATATATATATATATATATATATATATATATATATATATATATATATATATATATATATATATATATATATATATATATATACGGGTTGGCGGGTTGGCCCATAACCCAAACATGTAACCCAACCCAACCCTTGAAATAAATGGGTTGGCGGGTCAAAAATCTCAACCCAAACCCGTCTATTTTTGGGTTTGGTCAGTGTCGGGTTACGGGTTGGGTCGACAGTTGCCACCACATACGCTAGAATCTAGCGGCTAGATAACCCGCACTCCCGTGCTGAATATACTGTCGAGCCCTGGCGGCTGAGCAGAACCCTGAACCCAACCTGGTGCCCTCGCCGTAGATAACCAGTTCTCCCCCACTTAGGGTTCGAAGTACCAACCGCTGACACTCGCAGTCGATCATGGCACCGAAGCGACTCAACCAGTCCATACCTACAATCACACATACATCCCCCATAGGAATCAGAATCTGGTCTATCGGGAAGGATATCCCGAAGATCGACAAAACGCAGCCCCTATAGACTGAAGAAGCAGAAATCTTGTGTTTGTTGGCGACGGAGACTCGCAACAGACACTCTAGCTCTCCTATAGGCAAACTGAAATCCCTACTGAACGACCGAGAGACAAATGACCGACTCGCCCCGGAGTCAAATAATACAAATTGAGGTAAGGAGTTCACTAAGAATGTACCTAACATGGTATAACACATATAAGCAGAAAATAAATATAATCAACAAGATAAGGGACAGAAACATACCAGCAAGCACATCTGGTGCTGCCCTGGCCTCCTCAGCTGTAAGCTGGAAGGCGCGTTCCTGATCCCTTAAGGACCCTGCTCTACCCTGACTCCCGTCAGTAATCCTCAGTATAGCCAGCGTTGGAGCTTGCGCCGGCCTGGCAGCGAGCACCGGACAGTTGGTCTTCACGTGACCAACATGATTGCAGTGGTAGCAAATCCTCATATCCTGAACCGGGGATGGCTGGCAGCAATCCCTCGCTAAGTGCCCCTCCTTGCCGCATTTCCAACACGCATTACCAGATCTACAATATCTCGAATGGCCCTTCCCGTACTTCCCACAAGTGCAGTCACGCTGGCCCCAGACCTCGAATCAGCGGTCTTAGACCGCTTTGGTGTCGTATGTGACTGTGTTGGGGCCTACCGCTACTCCCTCAACTGCAACTCAATCTCTAGCTCATACCGCCTAGCGGCCTCCTGCAACTCCAAAAGTGTATCACAACCTTGGGTGGCCACAAACTGTTGGATGTCAGTCTTGAGCATCCTTAGTTAACATGTCATCTGAGCCTTCTCGGAAGAAAACTCCAGGAAAAACATCGCCCTTTCAGTGAACATATGGGTGGTCTCCGTCACCGACTCAGCATCCTGTCTCAACTCCAAAAACTCCTGAGCTAACCGATCTCGCTCGACCCACGGAATGTAGCGAGAGCATAACATCTCCCTGAACTGATCCCATGTCACTGCAGCTCTCCGCTCATCAGTATACGACCCTGTCATCAACCTCCACAGTCCTTTTCCCCGGACCTCAGTAGGTTCAGGGCACATCTGACCTTCTGGTCAGTAGGACATGAACATGTGAAGAAACATCCCTCCACATTAGATAGCCACCTCATGGCTACGATCAGGTCCTGAATCCCATCAAAAGTCCGGGGCTTCGTGTTATCGAAGTCCCAGTACTGGAAACCTGATTGGCCCCACTGTCTGCAGCTGCTACAGCTGTAGAAGCTGTAGCGGCAGCTGCCTCAGCGATGGCTGCATATCGCTCATCAAATTACTCCACCATGGCGGTCTTAATAGACCTAAACATCTCCGGCTGCTGAGCCTGGAACAACATATGAATCTCATCATGCGGGATCTCCCAAATCCTAGCGTCCATCTCATCTGGCCTCATCTGGTTGATAGACTCGGGCACTGCCGATGCACCCTGACTGCCCTGTCCTGATCCTGATTCGGATCCAGTCATGAATCGCCTCTTAACCTCAATACTTAAAATATACCAGGATGATATCAGATACTTCATATAACAATCAGGGAACCAACTCCCAACAAAGCCCTAGGGGTTGTGACTTCCTTTCCATGCGTATGGGTCCTGTGCTTTCAGTAGTACGGGCCCATATTACCTTCCACAACTACCCATATTTATCGCAAGTATTATCACAACGCCATAACAATACACATAAGCATAGGCGATCGCTCAATCCTCACTCCTACAATAAGGCTAAATATCTCATAACTGGTCGACTGACCCCGCACAAGTCATCCATGAAACTTTCACCAACCCTGCAACAGTCGTGTATGCTAGTCCTACATAATATTGGACCCTATAGACTTTCGAATACCCGATCCTACCCTAAGCCCTTCATAAAAAAAAGAACATGAAATAAGGTCAAACCAAACATTCTCAGGCTATAAGATCTTAGTTATGTATGACCGTGATGCATACACTAAGAAACTACAGTAATGATGTCAATTTCATAAAAGGAAAACCCTACGCTATTAGACATCATATAATCATGCAATTATATAATGCAATTCCTGAAGATCCCTGGCCTAGTACTTGCATGCTGTTATAACATATCACAAAATCAAATAATTCGTAAATTATTTTGGGGTCTACTTACTGGCTCCGGCTGATCGTACACTTGCATCCTCCTTTAGTATTTTGGAAACCATTTGAAAATCATTTTAAAATCTTGTCCTTAGTTTGAGACTGGATACACACGAGCGTTCCTCCAATTCACTCAAACCAAGGCTCTGATACCAACTTGTAACATTCACAAAAACCATGCCAATTTAAAACTTTTTAAAACATTTAAAAGCCAATAATTATTACAAATCGTTTCCAAAATGGTTTCATGTCAGAGTATCCCAGAAATCAAATCATAAAAACATAAGGAGGTGAAAGATCACGCTTCGCAAGGGTGGCTGGGTTAGATCTTTTAGGGTTTGCTTCGTGACGTCAAGAGTGGCAAGGGTGGCTGGGGGAAAGGACTTAAGGTCCTTTAAATAGGGTGCAAACCCTTCAAATTAGGGTTTCCATGAACAGGCTCTACTCATCGAGTTGGGGTCCTCCAACTCGTCGAGTAGATTCTAAAATCTACGCGGGCTGACTAGGTTCTACACGACAAGTTGGGGCCTCCAACTCATCGAGTTCCCAAAATAAAATGAATATAACGCGTTAAAATTTATACTTGGGAGTCGGGATGTTACATTTTTATTTGTGTATAAATTGCATGCAAAAGGCAACATGCGGTGTTGGTAGAGGTTTCGGGTTCAATGGGGATTGAGAGGTATCGGGTATGGCCTTGAGGAAGGTACACATAGGTGTGGAAGGTAGTATTGCGCCCGTACTACTGAAATCACACGACCTGTACCCGAGGTGATCGGTTTTGAGCATAACTACATCCTATATGACCATGGAACCCTAATTGCTTTGGATCAAAGTTTTTCACTAGTTGAACATGAAAATTAAATACCAAAGCAAAACCCTACATCTAGCATATATAATTTGAATAACAACAACTCCTTGTAGATCCTTGACTCTTGAAAGCTTAGTGCCTCAAATTTTGCACCTCTAATGGCTTACAAACACCACTAGGAAAATGATGACAGGAGAAAGGAGGGAAGCACTTAGAACTTCAGCTGGGGTTTTCTGGATGCAAGCATTGGCCGAAAATCCTAAGGCTTAAGCAATCCATGGACCTCCCACTAATTAATATATAGCTGAGGGTTCCTTATATAGCTGAGGGTTGCTAGGGTTTCTGGAGGAAACCCTAATTTCCTACTTAAGGCTTAATCAATCCATGGACCTCCCACTAAGAAGCCTTGGACGAAATCAATAGCGCCTCCCTATAGGATTTTGTCCACTCCTAATTAAGGAGTCCATCAGCCCAGTTTCACAAGTATCAATGATTTGCAACACAGCCCATGTTCCTTTAATCAGTTCCTTTAATCCCGAAATTATTTTCTGATTAAATACTAATTAAATAACATGATTTCTAATTTATATATTATTTTCATAATACATTAATAAATCAATTTATTATTTCAAATAATAAATCCAACCTCTTTCTCCAAAAGTCATCCTGTCAAGTTGCTAGGGTGAAGGCAACCCAAAAGAACCATGCTATTATCTAATCAAGTACATACCAATTATAGTTATGGGCTTAGACACATAATCCAATAGTCTCCCACTTGGATAAGTCTAATAACTATAGTTGCAAGTGTGACCTCAAAATTTGACTAGCAAGCGTAGCTCTCAAAAGCCGTGTCGAACACTCACCTAGTCAGTTGTGTGTCCTTAGATAAGGGATCATATAATCCTCCGTTCTGCAAGATATAATGCGGACAAAGACATGAAATAGAATCATTCTCAATGTCCAACAGTTTGTTTCCCGATTTCCGATTTGTATGACAATGAACTTAATTGAACACATGAATTCAGTCCTGACCGGGACCGACACAAAAGTCGACACAAAATCATTGAGGGGCCCAAGATATCGCTTTTACCCCTTGGGATTAAAGGAACAGATAAACTTTGACTTATATGCTTGTACTATTTACTAATCAAATCATACACAACAATACGTTTTATAAGTCAAGTTACTGATGCGTTTACACATTATCAATATACAACCAACTCGTAAAAAACAACCCATATATCTCGGTTTAAAGATTATACGATATTATCGTCTCATAATTGCTAGTGATAAGTTCCATGAAGTAATTCTATGAGCGTGGGTTTAATCCAGTACTCAAACCCCCATTTCAGGAGTACTCATGAACGTTGCAGCAAACATTTGCTATGTCTAAACAGTTAGACAATCTACAAGCCAATTCATGATAGTCTTAATTCATTACTTACTTCCAAAGTATGATCGACTGTGGATAATTTGAACAATCCAATTATTTTGGAAGTAAAACATGCAAAGGTTGAAACACAAGATAAACAATTGACAAAAGATAATAAACAATACTCATAAATAAATCTCCATTAATTAATCATCAAATGTTAATTACAATTATCTATTACAAGTTTCTAAAATATCTATCTAATACCTAAAACTAATATCATCCTTCACACCAATGGTCCTCGCATGCTGAACGTGCTTAATCCTACTCAGACCCTTTGATAGGGGATCTGCAAGATTCTCATCTGATGATACCCTCTTGACGACGAGGAGTCCTTCTTCTACCCGATGTCTGATGAAGTGGTATTTTCTATCGATATGTCTAGATCTTCCATGATCCCTTGGTTCTTTGGTTAAGGCAACCGCCCCTTCATTATCGCAGAAAATCTCCATGGGCTCCTTTATGGCTGGCACAACTCCAAGGTCTCCAAGGAAGTTCTTCAACAATATAGCCTCCTTTTACTCTTCGCTCATGGATATACACTCTGACTCATACTTTGAATCAGCCACAGTCTCCTGCTTGGAACTTTTCCAAGTTACTGCTCCTCCATTGAGTGTAGACACCCAAACAGACTGAGAACGGAAGTTGTCTCAGTCTGTCTGAAAATTGGCGTCACTATAACCAGTAACTCTCAAATCATCACTGCCACCAAGTACAAGGACCCAGTCCTTAGTCCTTTGCAGATACTTAAGATTGTTCTTAACAGCTATCCAGTGAGCTTTACCCGGGTTCCCTTGATATCGACTGACCATGCTCAAAGCAAAAGCTACATCAAGGCGAGTACATGTCATAGCGTACATTATCGAGCCAACGGAGGAAGCATATGGTACTCGACTCATTTCTGCTATCTTTGCATCGGTACTCGGACTCTGAGTCTTACTCAGCTTGGTATTGCTCTGGATAGGCAATTCTCCTTTCTTGGAATTCTCCATGCTAAAACGCTTTAGCACTTTATCCAAATAAGTACTTTGACTAAGTACAATTAGTCTTCTACTCCTATTTCTCAAGATCCTTATTCCCAGAATATAAGCAACCTCTCCTAGATCCTTCATAGCGAAACACTTTCCAAGCCAAGACTTTACTTTCTGCAAGGTTGGAACGTTATTTCCTATGAGTAGTATGTCATCAACATACAAAACTAGAAAGGTAACTATACTCCCACTAGATTTGACATATACATAGGACTCATCTTTACTCTTAGAGAAACCAAACTCTTTAACTTTCTCATCGAAGCAAAGATTCCATCTGCGAGAAGCTTGATTCAATCCATAGATTGATTTCTCAAGCTTACACACTCTTTGGGGTATTTAGCATCCATAAAAACCTCTGGCTAACACATGTAAGCATCTTCAGCCAGCTTCCCATTAAGGAAGGCAATTTTGACATCCATTTGCCAGATTTCATAATCATGAAACACAGATATTGCTAACATAACTCTAATAGATTTGATCTTGCCCACTGGTGAGAAGGTCTCATCTTAGTCAAGCCCTTCGCAACCAGTCGTGCCTTGAACGTGTGCATCTTTCCATCCATGTCGGTCTTCTTCTTGAATATCTATTTGCACCCAATGGTCTTACGACCTGGTATATTGTCAACCAAGTTCCAAACTTGATTGTTATACATGGACTAGATCTCGCTGTCCATTGCCTCTTTCCATTTAGCTGACTCAGGGCCCGCCATGGCTTCCTTGTTGTGAGATGGCTCATCCAAATTTATCACTGTACTATCACTGATATACATATCACCATCTATAGTAATATGGAAACCATAAACTTAGGTGTCATTCTAACTCGATTGGAATGTCTAAGAGGTAATGACTCGTCAATAGGTTCTACAATAATTTCTTCCTTAGGGTGAGTGCTAGTGTTAGAGGTTCCTTCATCTCTTGACTCTTGATATTCTTCAAGATCAATTGTACTCCCACTATCCTCTTTGCTTATGAGTTCCCTCCCGCGGGAAGACTCCCCTTCGTGCTACGAAGACGACGTTCTCACTTGGTCTGTAGAACAAGTATCTAAAGGACTTCTAAGGGTAACCGATGAAAATACATCTCTCACTTCAAGGTTCAAGCTTGTCGTGAGTCTCTCGTCTAACGAAAGCTTCACAACCCCAAACCTTGATATGTGCCAACGAGGCAATCTTCCATGTGCACATCTCGTGAGGTGTTTTGCAACATTCTTAGTTGGTACTAGATTAAGGATATGGGCAGCAGTCTCTAAGGCATACCCACATAATGAGATTCGTAGCGAAGCTCGACTCCTCATGGAACGAACCATGTCCAACAAGGTTCAATTACGCCTCTCATCCGCACCATTAAGTTGTGGTGTCCTAGGAGGTGTCAATTGTGAAACAATTCCACATTCCTTGAGGTAGTCGTGGAACTCGATACTAAGATACTAAGATACTTTTCAAAGGTTTCTAACTTGTCCTTGATTAAGTAGATATATCCATATCTGCTATAATCATTAGTAAAAGTCACATAAAATCGATTTGCATCCCTTGTGGTGGATCTAAAGGGCCTACGCAAATATGTGTGTATGAGATCCAACAATCCTTCACCTCTTTCACAAGAACCAGTGAAAGGTCATTTAGTCATCTTTCCAAGCAAAGAAGATTCGCATGTATCATCGAACCTTAGGTCAAATGATTCCAACACTCCATCCTTTTGGAGTTCGACAATGCGCTTCTTGTTGACATGTCCAAGACGACAATGCCACAAGCATGCTTTGTCTAAATCATTAGACGCATCAATTTGTAACACACTATTTCCTAAATTGTCTACAACCATGTGACAACCCGAACCTTTTTCAGTCAACGAAAGTCAAAATCCCGTTAAATAAAATTACGGATTTTATGTATTTTTGTCAAACTTTTTAGGGTTGAAAGCAACTTAGATCATATAAATTGAATTTATATAAGTGTCGGGTCAAAAATCGTGTGAAAAATCAAGTTTTTCTTCTAAAATCAGCCAAATCTCGAGCAACCCAGTGTTTACGGCCGCAATCGTGTTCACGGCCGTAAACCGTTCACGGTTGGGTGGACCCCAACACCGACCATGAACCCAACCTATATATACGTGTTTCACCCTCATTTTTACTTTTCTGACCGAAAACACTACTCTCTCTCTCTCTCTCTCTCTCTAAAACCATCAACCAAAAACTCAAGTTTTCTCTTCATCTATCACTCAATCCTCCCTAGAACTTGTTTTGGAGCATCAAACATTCATCCTTTCATCAAATCAAACACCGCTTATTCTTGATTTCACGGCCGTAAACCATTCAAATCTTCATATTTCACCAAGAACAGGCCGTAAACCATTCAAAGACCATAAACCCTTCAAAGGCATAGAACCGTTCACGGCCGAGAACAATTCACGGCCGTAGTCCTTTCATGGCCGCAATCAGCCCCATCCGGAATCTTGGCTGCAAACCCACTTTTCTACCTCGATCGAGCCTCGGTAAGATTCCTTAACCAAAAACAAGTGTTTTATAACACTTTAACTAATGAATTTGCTATTTTAAATACGAATATGTGTTTAACTATTATTAGGATTCCGTTAACTTCGCGTACAACAAGTCGAGGGTCCTCATTTCCAGTCTCATTGTCCGGCACATACACGCATCTAACTGTGACTTCATACCCCTACAATTTACTACTTTTATTGTTTTCACGGGGAGAATACAAGTAAATTACTAGAATTTTGTGCTTTTATACAAAATAATTTCAAACGGATTTAAAAACCTTTGCATTCGAAACAAACCGAAAAATCACTACATTTATAAAACTATTTTGATATTTTAATCCCTTATGTAAAATGCTGAGCATAAGGGTAGTTTCAATATACAAATTGCAAGGTTTCAGTATCACACATGCTATACATTCAAACTTTTTGGATATGCTTTGAAAGAATCACTGAACTTTTACAAACATAACACAAATCTATAATAGGTATAGTTTGGAGTTCAATACACCGTTTTACAAGATTCAATAACCGTACATCATAACAAACATATAAACTATGGTAAAATTAGTTTATGGCATACAATACTGTTTTTCGAGCACAAGAGTACTATACGAAATAATTATTTAAGTACAAGTATTTTTACTCTACAAGACATACGTATAGATTCCAGTACAAGTGAACATTTCAACACTACACGTAAACTAGTTAATACAGGGTTGTGAGATTTGTGAATAGATCTATTCGTGACTGACAATCCCACACCTTAACTCCTAGCTACAGTTAGGCAAGCATGGCTGGGGTGACAAATGTGATAAACATCCGACACTTGAAGAACGTCGTAGGGGTCACTAGGTCATATCAAGCATGGTTATACCAAACTCACAATAGTATAAACTAACCATTTGTTTACAGGATTCATTTCTTCAGTTAGATTTATTTTCACTAATAAAACTATCATACATGACAACTGGAGGATTCAGGGAATTCGAATATATGGTTTTACTTTAAGAAATTAAACTACTATACATACTGGTGGTAGCCAGGGTTTTTCATATATAACATTCTACACAAAGGTTTTCATACAGAACACACCATACAATACATCTAGTTGTAACCAAGCATACAAACTAATATTTTTCATTGACTACAACATGATACAATAACAAACATTCATAGTTAATACTATAATTCCTTAATTCATGCATCGGGGTTATGTATGAAGAATATCCGATAGATTGTGGAATGTGTGGTTTCCCCCTCATTTCCTGTTCCTTGTTTGGTTGTGGGCTTAGGGAAGATCCACATAATCAACTGTCTGATCGATATTGGTTTATACATGGCTAGTATGAACTAAGTGGTTATATAAGGAACTGGTATTATCACACTTTTACTAAAGAATATATTGGATTTTCTTGAGAACATGTAAACATTTTATAGATTCAGAGACATGATTTCATTACAAAAACATGCTTATGAACTCACTAGCTTTAATGCTGATACTCATTCAAAACCGCTTGTATTCTCAAGGAATCAGTAGACAGGTACTCCCGCAGGCTTTTGAGAAGACGGAGCTTAGTGTCTCGTCTTTTATACTTTTGGTTATATATACTTTTGCTGTATACAAACTATGTATCAAACAGATGTAAATATTTTACTTATTCAATGTAATGGTTATGTTTACTTTGATTACTATGATGAAATTGTTGTGATACTATACATGACGTCCTCCACCTTTGAACGTTTCCGTCGTTTCGGTTTGGGGGTGTGACAGATTGGTATCAGAGCTATTGTTTATAGTGAACTAAGTATACTGAACCTTACATGTATACAACTATAAACACTAAAAGGGGCCGAAGCGCTCTAAAACTAAAAGTATACTTTTAAAATTTAAGTATTATACAAGAAGTATACAAGTATACATACATACTAGAACCGGTAACATAGTAAGACCTACACAAAAGTATTTAGGACGAGTTGGGCACTACGGTTAAACCTGAATAGTTATGTAATCATATGTGGGGCCAATATAACCTGATCAACTATATTTGTCTGAGATATGACCAACATGTGTTTGGGAGTGACTGTGGTGTTACGACAAGTCTAAAACTCACCAAATCCGATACAAATGAAGCACATAGGTAAAATACTATAGGAGTATTTTATAGTTCTATAACACTACACAGAATTGTTACAAGTAGTACTAATCCTCACAAATGAAAGACCTACAATTCCTTGTTTATGTTAGTAAACCTTTATTGTAGATCTTTATTAAAGCTGTAGGATTAAGATATATCTTGTTCGAAAGTATCTGCCACCTCCTCAGTTTGATCCAGTTGTGTTCCATGCAGCAGTTACAACCGTTGTCGCTGCCGCAATGTCGCATATCAATCCTGACGGCACTAGCAGATCGGGAAGTGGTACCCATCCCCTTAATCTTGATGGTGGCCAGGGACACCCGGGGGTGTGTTCCTACAAAGACTTTATGAACGCGAAAACCAAATCATTTGACGGCAATGGAGGAGTCATTGCCCTAACTCGCTGGTTCGAGAAGATCGAATCCATTTTCGAGATTTGTGCGTTCCCTGAGGCAAGCAAGGTGAAGTTTGCTGCCTGCACCTTCACCGATAGATCACTAACTTGGTGGAATAGCCGAGTCAAATCCCTAACTCTTCCGGTGGCCAATGCTATGAGTTGCGAAAATCTAAAGGAACTAATGCTTGCAGAGTATTTCCCAAGGGCCGGGATGCAAAAGCTGGAGCACGAGCTCTGGAACCTGACGATGAAGGTTTCCGACATTGCTGCATACACTGCAAGGTTCAGCGACCTGGCTCTTCTCTGTCCCGGGATGGTCACCCCGGAAAGGAAGAAAATTGAGAGGTACATATAGGGATTGACACCCCCAACTCAAGGGAACGTCTTGGCTGCTAAACCTCTCACATTTCACAACGCCAAGTATCTAGTGTAGACTCTGATAGATCACGGGTTTGATCATGAACCCGTAACAGCCGTTCCCGAAGCACCAAAGGCGAGTGGTGGGAAGAAAAAGTTTTGGAACAAGCGCAAGGACCAGTCTTTGCAAGAGTCCTCCAAGAAACAACAAATATTGGTAGTCCACGCTGCTACTACTCCTTCTGTTGTTCCTACCGCCCAAAAACCTGCCAGTAGATATGCTGGTACTCTTCCAAGGTGCGACAAGTGCAATTTTCATCATCACGGACCCTACCGTGATTGCAATGCAACAACTGTGGCAAGAAGGGATGCACAACTCGTTTTTCCAAGACTCCAGCACAACCAGCCAATCATGGTCCCGGAGCGGGAGTAGGCCAAGTCTACTATGGTTGTGGAGAGACCGGGCACTACAAGAGGAATTGCCCTAAAGCAACAACTGCAGGCAATACAGGGAAGGTTCTAGCTATGGGCCAGGAGGAAGCAGTCGCTGATTCCACCGTAGTTACAGGTACGTTGCTCCTCGACAACTCTTATGCATCCATTCTTTTCGATAGTGGTGCGGAGAGGAGTTTTGTTAGTCATGCATTCAAACATTTACTCAAGCATAAATCCAAAACTTTAACCGAAACATTTACCGTCGAGATGGCTAACGGAAAAAATAGAGCACTAACGACGTATTCATAGGCTATACCCTTACCCTAAACGACCATTCTTTTCCAATCGACCTCATTTCAGTTTCCATAAAAAGTTTCGATGTCATCATCGGCATGGATTGGTTGAGCCTCAATCGTGTTGATATCCTTTATTATGAAAAATCCATTCGCCTCAATCTGCCATCTGGCGAAGCCCTCATTATCTTTGGTGATAAACTAAGCTCAAGCCTTCGTATCATTTCGTGCATCAAAGCCCAAAAATACCTACGAAAGGAGTGTCATGCAGTCCTAGCCCATGTTGTTAACGAAAAACAAGAAGTTAAAGACCTCGAGAGCATCCCCGAAGTCTGCAACTTTCCTGATGTCTTCCCCAAAGATCTTCCCGGAATTCCTCCCGAGCGCCAAGTCGAGTTCTGAATCGACTTAATCCCCGGAGCTACTCCCGTAGCCAAATCCCCTTACCGTCTAGCACCGGCAGAAATGCAAGAGTTATCCAGCCAGCTCAATGAACTACTCAACAAGGGATTCATCAGACCAAGTTCCTCACCTTGTGGAGCCCCGGTCTTATTTGTGAAAAAGAAGGATAGGTCCTTTCGGATGTGCATAGATTATCGCGAACTGAAGAAGCTTACTATCAAGAACCGTTACCCCTACCCAGAATCGACGACCTCTTCGATCAACTCCAAGGAGCCAGCTACTTCTCAAAGATAGAGCTAAGATCAAGGTACCATCAGCTACGAGTCCTGGAGAGTGATGTTTCGAAAACAGCTTTTCGAACTCGATATGGTCACTACGAGTTTGTAGTAATGCCCTTTGGTCTAACCAACGCACCCGTGGTATTCATGGATCTGATGAATCGGGTGTGCCGCCCATTCCTAGACAAGTTCGTGGTAGTATTCATAGATGATATACTTATCTATTCTCGGAGTGAGGAAGATCACGGACAACATTTGATGCAAGTGTTGGAAACTCTAAGGGCGGAGAAACTATACGCGAAATTCTCTAAGTGCAAGTTTTGGATTAGAAAGGTAACTTTCCTCAGGCACGTGGTTAGCAAAGAAGGCATACACGTGGACCCTTCCAAAATTAAAGCGATCGATAATTGGTCAGCACCGAAGACACCCACATAAATCCGTCAATTCTTAGGTCTTGCTGTCTACTATCGCAGGTTTATCCAGAATTTCTCCAGGATTGCTAAGCCTCTTACCACCCTGACTCAGAAAGTTGTAACCATTAGTTGGGGAGAAAATCAAGACACTGCATTCCAAACATTGAAGCAGGCCCTATGCAGCGCACCTATCTTTTCTCTTCCATAAGGGACAGAGGACTTCGTGGTCTACTGCGATGCATCCAATCAGGGGCTAGGCTGTGTGCTCATGCAGTGAGGAAAAGTCATTGCATATGCCTCGAGACAGCTGAAAGCACACGAAGTCAATTATACTACTCACGATCTTGAGTTGGGAGCAGTGGTCTTTGCGCTGAAAATCTGGAGACATTACCTTTACGGTACCAAGTGCACTATCTTCAGCGACCACAAAAGCCTAAAACATATATTTGACCAAAAGGAACTTAATATGATGCAACGGTGATGGGTAGAGCTACTCAACGATTATGAGTGCGAAATACGCTATCATCCCGACAAGGGCAATGTGGTAGCAGATGCCCTCAGCTGGAAAGAGTATTCAAGTCGCGGAGTGAAGGCACTTACAATGACCATCCATTCCTATCTGTCTGTACAAATCAGAGAGGATCAGCTGGAAGCCTTGAAACCAGAGAACTTGATGGATGAAGCCTTGAGAGGAATGGAAAAGAATTTAGAAATCAAGGGTGACGGGGTTTGTTATTTCATGAACCGGATCTGGACACCAAGGTTCAGTGGGTACAGAGACGTGGTCATGAATGAAGCCCACGTAACTCGATATTCCGTTCACTCACGTTCAGATAAGATGTATTTGGATCTCAAAAAGCTATATTGGTGGCCAAACATGAAAGAGGGAATTGCTACCTTCATGGGCAAGTGCCTGACTTGCGCCAAGGTGAATGGGGAATATCAAAAAACCCTCATGTCTATTTCAACAGCCAGAAATACCTGAATAGAAGTGGGAACGGATCACAATTGACTTCATGACCAAACTGCCCAAGACCCCGAGTGGCCATGACACTATCTGGGTAATCGTCGACAGATTGACTAAGTCTGCCCACTTCCTGCCAATCAAAGAAACATACAAGATGGAGATACTGACCCGAATCTACATCCAAGAGATAGTTCGACTGCATGGTGTGCCTGTGTCCATTATATCTGATCTAGATAGCAGATTCACCTCGAGATTTTGGCAGTCTCTATAGAAGGCTCTTGGAACTAAGTTGGATATGAGCACAACTTACCATCCAAAGACCGACGGGCAGAGTGAGAGAACCATTAAAACTCTAGAAGACAAGCTGAGAGCGTGCATTATCGACTTTGGTAAGTCGTGGGATACCCATTTTCAATTGGTTGAGTTCTCTTATAACAATAGCTATCACACTAGCATCAAGGCTGCTCCTTTCTAAGCCCTCTATGGCCGTAAGTACATATCTCCTCTGTGTTGGGCTGAGGTGGGCGACACGCAGCTTGCCAAAGGCCAAGTCCCTGATAGCACTCTCACTGGCCTAGAAATCATCCGAGAAACCACAGAAAAGATCGTACAAATCCAGGAACGACTAAAGGATTCAAGAGATAGACAAAAGAGCTACGCCGATAAAAGACGAAAACCTTTGGAGTTCCAAGTTGGTGACCGCGTTCTGTTAAAGGTCTCACCCTATAAAGGCATGATACGCTTCGGAAAGTGTGGAAAGCTAAATTCAAGATACATTGGGCCTTTCGAGATCCTCGCCAGGATCGGCCCCGTAGCTTACAAACTCCGTTTACCCCACGAGCTTAGCAACATACATCCTATCTTCCACGTGTCAACCCTCAAAAAGTTTCTATCCGACGAGACTCTTCTAATTCCACTCGATGAAATCGAGGTCAATGAGAGTCCTAACTTCATGGAAGAGCCAGTCGAAATTATGGATAGGGAAGTCAAACCAACGAAACAAAGTCGCATCCCGATAGTGAAGGTTCGCTGAAATGCCAAGCGGGGACCTGAATTCACTTGGGAGCGCGAAGACCAGATGAAATAGAAGTATTCACATCTCTTTCCCTAGTCTATAATTGTGTTCATTTTAGAATTTCGGGACGAAATTCCCTCTATCGGGGGATGATGAGACAACGCGAACCTTTTTCAGTCAACGAAAGTTAAAATCCCGTTAAATAAAATTTCGGATTTTATTTATTTTGTCAAACTTTTAAGGGTTGAAAGCAACTTAGATCATATAAATTGAATTTATATAAGTGTCGGGTCAAAAATCGTGTGAAAAATCAAGTTTTTCTTTGAAAATCAGCCAAATCTCGAGCAACCCCGTGTTTACGGCCGCAATCGTGTTCACGGCCGTAAACTGTTCACGGCCGTAAACCATGCACGGTTGGGTGGAACCCACCACCGACCATGAACCCAGCCTATATATACGTGTTTCACCCTCATTTTTACTTTTCTGGCCAAAAACACTACTGTATCTCTCTCTCTAAAACCATCAACCGAAAACTCAAGTTTTCTCTTCATCTATCACTCAATCCTCCCTAGAACTTGTTTTGGAGCATAAAACATTCATCCTTTCATCAAATCAAACACCCCTCATTCTTGAGTTCATGGCTGTAAACCCTTCAAATCTTCATATTTCACCAAGAACACTAAGAACATGTCGTAAACCATTAAAAGACCGTAAACCCTTCAAAGGCAGAGAACCGTTCATGAACGAGAACAGTTCACGGCCGAGAATAGTTCACGGCCGTAGTCCTTTCACGGCCGTAATCATCCCCATCCGGAATCTTGGCTGCAAACCCACTTTTCTACCTCGATCGAGCCTCGTTAACATTACTTAACCAAAAACAAGTGTTTTATAACACTTTAACTAATGGATTTACTAATTTAAATACGAAACGTGTTTAATTATTATTAGGATTCCGTTAACTTCGCGTACAACAACTCAAGGGTCCTCAATTGTCCGGCACATACACGCATCTAACCGTGAGTTCATACCCATATATTTTACTACTTTTACTGTTTTTAGGGGGGAGAATACAAGTAAATTACTAGAATTTTGTGCTTTTATACAAAATAATTTCAAACGGATTTAAAAACCTTTGCAATCGAAACAACCCGAGAAATCACTACATTTACAAAAATATTTAGATATTTTAATCCCTTATGTAACATGCTGAGCATGAGGGTAGTTTCAATATACAAATCGCAAGGTTTCAGTATCATACATGCTATACATTCAAACTTTGTGGATATACTTTGGAAGAATCACTGAACTTTTACAAAGATAATACAAAACTATAATAGGTATAGTTTGGAGTTCAATACACTGTTTTACAAGATTCAAGAACCATACATCGTAACAAACATATAAACTATGGTAAAATTAGTTTATGGCATACAATACTGTTTTTCGAGCACAAGAGTACTATACTAAATAATTATTTAAGTATAGTTATTTTTACTCTACAAGACATACGTATAGATTCCAGTACAAGTGAACATTTCAACACTACACGTAAACTAGTTAATATAGGGTTGTGAGGCACTACTTCAATATGTACCCTTCGGGGTATGGAACTAAATCCTAACACAGTATAACAAGAGTCTCCTGGAGGGAGAGCGTGAGATTTGTGAATAGATCTATTCGGGACTGACAATCCCACACCTGAACTCCTAGCTATAGTTAGGCAGGCATGCCTGGGGTGACAAATGTCATAAACATCCGACACTTGAAGAACGTCGTAGGGGTCACTAGGTCATATCAAGCATGGTTATACCAAACTCAAAATAGTATAAACTAACCATTTGTTTACGATATTCATTTCTTCAATTAGATTTATTTTCATTAATAAAACTATCATTCTTTACAACTGGACGATTCCACGGAATTCGATACATGGTTTTACTTTAAGAAATAAAACTACTATACATACTGGTGGTAGCCAGGGTTTTTCATACAGAACATTCTACACAAATGTTTTCGTACAGAACACACCATACATTACATCTGGTAGTAACCAAACATACAAACTAACATTTTTCATATACTACAACAGGATACAGTAACAAACATTCATAGTTAATTCTATAATTCCTTAGTTCATGCATCTGGGTTATGTATGAAGAATATCCGATAGAGTGTGGAATGTGTGGTTTCCGCCTCATTTCATGTTCCTTGTTTGGTTGTGGGCTTAGGGAAGATCCACATAATCAACTGTCTGATCGATATTGGTTTATACGTGGCTAGTATGAACTAATTGGTCATAGAAGGAACTAGTATTATCATACTTTTACTAAAGAAAATATTGGATTCTCTTAAGAACATGTAAACATTTTATAGATTCACAGACAGGATTTCATTACAAAAACATGCTTATGAACTCACCTGCTTTAATGCTGATATTCTTTCAAAACCTCTTGTATTCTCAGGGAATCAGTAGACAGGTACTCCCGCAGGCTTTTGAGAAGACGGAGGTTAGTGTCTCATCTTTTATACTTTTGGATATATATACTTTTGCTGTATACAAACTATGTATCAAACAGATGTAAATATTTTACTTATTCAATGTAATGGTTGTGTTTACTTTGATTACTATGATGCAATTGTTGTGATACTATACATGACGTCGTCAACCCGTGAACGTTTCCATTGTTTCGGTTTGGGGGTGTGACAAACCATCACAGTTTCATATACACCATCATAAGGCAATTCATCAAAATAAAATACACCATTATAATAAGCATTAATAGATCCATTCTCATTATTAAAAGAATATCTGAAACATTGTCTGTATAAACCATGAAAGGAAATAATATTCCTCGTCATTTCTGACGAGTAGCAACAATTATTCAAGTCTAAACATAATCCACTACTAAGATTTAAATAATAAATGCCTATCTTGGTAACATGTGACGATCTCCTATTGCCCATTACCAGGTTCATCTTCCCAAGCTCCACATTCCTACTTTCTCTTCATCCCTTCAAGCCATAGAAAATGTGAAAACCACATCCTGTATCAAGGATCCAAGAATTAGAATGCGATGAATTTTTAGAAAAAATAGCGTAAATACCTGCCGAGGTAGGCTTGATCTTGCCATCCTTAATGTCCTACAGGTACTTAGGGCAGCTTCGTTTCTAATGCCCTTTGTCTTGGCAGTAGAAGCATGTCGCATCCTTTGGATCTGAGGCAGGCGGAGCAGAACCGGTTTTGCATTTGGGTCCACTACTAGAACACCCATCATGAGACTTTCCCTTCCAGTTTTTCTTTGATGGAGCTTTCCTATTTTCCCCCTTTCCTTGTCCAGTAGCCAGGACTGGAGCTGTAGCAGTAGGAGTGGATTCAAAGACCTTTCTTTTCAATCCACTTTCAGCGGTTCTCAGCAAGCCTTGAAGATTGCTCAATGTGACTTCCTCTGTGCTCAAATGATAAGTCATTTTGAACTGCTCATAGCAAGGGGGCAATGAGTGCAGGACTATGTGAATAGCCAGCTCCTCATCAAAGTTCACATTTAGTTTGAGCAAACGATCCATATATATAAGCATGCGTTACAGGTGGGTCGTGATGGACTCTCCATCCTTCATCTTGGTGGTTATGAATGACATGACTCTCTCATACCTTTCTTGACATGCTCTTTGATGGTACTTCTCCATCAAGTCCTGGAACATCTCGTAAGGCCAATAGTCCTTATAAAACCGCTATAGCTCAGGAGTCATAGTCGCCACCATAATGCATGACACCTTAGTACCGTCCTTGCATCCTATACTCAGCTATTTCTGCAAAAGTAGCTTTAGTTTCGTCTATCTCGTTCAGCTGTTTTTCGAGGACGTAGTCCTTGTCCTTGAATCGCAAGGCCATTCTGATGTTATAAATCCATTCATTAAAATTGGTTCCATCGAATGTCACCTTGGCACAAATGCTCAAGAGCGAGAAAGAGTTGGAGGAGTTGTTGTTGTTGTTGGAGCCAGAATCGTTGTTTGAGATAGACATCTGAAAAAGAAGAGAGACAAGTTTTTATTAGATAGGAAAAATCCTTAATATAACACCCAAATCAAATATTAAGGCTAGGACACAACACAATAATTCACAATTTAGAAAAGGGAAGTCGTAATCCAATTGTAAATTATTTGAAGGTAGGTAAATACCGATTTACCAATTCCACCATGAAAACAAAATTTTAAATGAATTAGGTTTTGAATGAAATAAAATTCCTAGATCTTTTGAGATTCATTGAATATTCAATAGCATGTTTAATCTCGATTATGCCCTTCAAATTTGCGACTGAGATACCGAGGATCACAAACAAGGTGTGAATAATCATGTAAATTATCTTGGTACTATCGATGTCGTTTACCACCAAATCAATGTGCCGCTTAACCACACATGCTCCATTGATCAATGATAATTTTTGAGTTACCCATTTCCATCCTTTGTTAGTCCAAGTTAGTGTGCTGGTTAACCACACATGCTCAACTAACGACTTGACAAGGTGCAATGTGCAATTTCATGGATTAGCATCAAATTCACATTTTCCTAAAGTAACTAAGATTGGGAATTTATAAAAACATTCAGTTACTTTATATTCATCATTATACTTATTAAAGAGATATTAATGTCCTATCCTACCCGTTCGGCTAACGACCCTCCACTAGTCAAGAGTGCGGTGGGTAAGCATGGATACCCAATGGCGGTCATTTTATAGGCCGTTTCGTTAAACACCCCTTATAGACCAGCTTCGTGAATGAGGCCTACTAACGGTAAGTCTGACTTTTCTTATACACATATATAAATTAAACTTTTAATTTTATAATAGTATAAGGGTGTATTTTAAACTTTTAAAATACAAGGGTTTTAGAATTTAAGATTTTAAAATTAAACTTTTATTTAAAGTTTAAATTCCAAAACAAAAGGGGTATTTTTAAAACTTTTCAAAAATACTAGATCAAATTTTAAATATTTAAATTAATCAAATAATTTTTTCTTTATCTTAAATTTTTACCAAATCTCTTAATTTGATAAGGATATAGATTTACCTTTCCAGAACATTCAATTTTAGACATTTAAAACGAATTTGGTAATTATCCTAATAAAACAAAGCTATCAAAATCGAAAAATCAGGGATCTGACTGCCCGACTCGTCGAGTTATTGCAATGAACTCGTCGAGTCCCATGAGGAACTCGTCGAGACTGATGAACAGATTGACGAATCTGTTCCCTTTTCATTTGGACAATTCACATATGCATCATATTCAACTGAAAAATATCCTAGGCTCTGATACCACTGATGGGTTTTGAGCATAACTACATCCTATGTGATCATGCAACCCTAATTGCTTTGGATCTAAGTTTTTCACTAGTTGAACATGCAAATTGAATACCAAAGCAAAACCCTAGATCTAGCATATATAATTCGAAAATTACAAATCAAAAGGGTTTTGATGATTACCTTACTTGTTATGAAGTAATAACAAGAACTCCTTGTAGATCCTTGACTCTTGAAAGCTTAGTGCCTCAAATGTTGCACCTCTAAGGGATGACAAACACCACTAGCAAAAGGATGAGAGGAGAGACGAGGGAAGCACTTAGAATTTCGGCTAGGGTTCTTTGGATACAAACATTGGCCGAAAATCCTATGCCTAGGGGTTCTTTATATAGCTGAGGGTTGTTAGGGTTTCTGGAGGAAACCCTAATTTCCTGCTTAAGGCTTAAGCAATCCATGGACCTCCCACTAAGAAGCCTTGGACGAAATATATATGTCCTCCCTATAGGATTTCATCCATTCCGAATTAAGGGGTCCATCAGCCCAGTTTCACAACTATCAATGATTTGCAAAACAGCCAATGTTCCTTTAATCAGTTCCTTTAATCCCGAAATTAATTCCAAATTAATTTATAATTAAATACTAATTAAATAACATGATTTCTAATGAATATATTATTTTCATATTACATTAATAAATCAATTTGTTATTCCAAATAATAAATTCAACCTCTTTCTCCAAAAGTATTACTGTCAAGTTGCTAGGGTGAAGGCAACCCAAAAGGACCATGCTACTATCAAATCAACTACATACCAATTATAGTTATGGCTTAGACACCTAATCCAACACGAGGAAAGGACGGACCTGGAGAATCTAATGAGTCTAGTAGGGAGAATGCCTTCGAACTTTCTTATCAATTGTTTTCTATGTTGTATTTTCAGTTGAGGAAGGTGATGGCTACCCGAGGAGGTTCAGGTTCGGGATCAGGATCAGGATTAGGTTCAGGATTTGGTGCATAGCCGATTGAGGAAATGTTCTGCGAACTTATCATAACTGAGGTTACTTGCGGAATTCTTGACGCTACCCTGGTGATTTTCGGCACCGTCAAGGAGGAGGGGATCATGGAGATTATGGAGGAGCGACTCCGGTCTTTTCGAGCAGAGATTGTTGCGGGTCAGGTCTTGGCTCAAACTCCCTCATTCCGGGAGTTCAAGGCATACGGAGCGCCCGAGTTCTTTGGGGGTTAAGGACCCCATTGCTAGTCTCCGCTGGATCGTTGACATGGAGAAGGCTCAGCGCATGAGTTTTTGCCCCAATGCGGAAAAGGTAGGATTCGCGTCCTGTATGATGAGGGACCGAGGGCGAGATTGGTGGGAGTAGGTTACCCGCGAGGTAGGATCGGCGGGTGTAACTGAGATGACATGGGAGGAGTTTGTGCGGAGGTTTAATCGGGAGTTTGCATCGGCCATTGAGGTACAGCGGTTGGTGAGGGAGTTTCAGGACCTTCACCAGACCACGGAAACTGTGGCGGAGATCACCGCCAGATTCAGGGAGAGGACACTATTAGTTATGTAGTATGCTACGGATGAGGATATGAAGAAGATGAGGTATCATGCTATGCTGAGGGATGATATCCTAGAGTTTGTGAGCTTTTCAGGGTGCAAAACCCTGAATAACATGGTTTAGAAGGCCCGGGAATGGGAAATTCAGTTGGAGCTCCGGACGAAGTGGAAGCCAAAGCATGTTCAGACGGTAGTGGGACAGGCTAAAAATCCTAAGACCTTCGATCCTCCCAGCAGAGGCCAGCAGGGTCGGGGTCGTTGTGCCAAGTTCTACAAGCTGCACAGTGGAGCCTGTCGGGTAACAGGCTCGGTATGTTATGGTTATGGCGATCCGGGCCACATGAGCAGGGAGTGCCCCAAGAAGGGCTTGATTTGTTTTCACTTCAACCAGACCGGTCATAAAAAGGCCGATTGTCCAAAGTTGTCTGGAGGAGCAGTGATGACACCTGTGCCCGCCACAATGAGGATTACGGATGGCCGCCAGGTCAAGATGGAGGCTCCTACGGTGAAGAGTAGAGCATTTCAGCTGACCACAGATGAGGTCTGAGCAGCGCCGGATGTCGTGATATGTATGCGACTTATCTATGTCTATATTGTGTTGTTATTATTATGCTTCTGTGGTTATGATCTCATATAGCGACCTTTTTAGTCATTGGATTGACGGCTCACATTCTTTTTGATTAGGGGGCTACCCGATCTTTTGTATCTCTTGCGCTCATCAAGAAGTTTCGAGACGCTCCAGGGACTTTGGAGTCCCTTCTGGAGGTAGAGATAATTGATAATCATATTGTGAGCATTGCGAGGGTATTCCGTAGGAGTATTCTTAACATGTTTGGCGAGAGGTTCCCTATCGACTTGGTACTGATTCCCTTGAGGGGATGGAAGGTGATCATCGCGATGGAATGGTTGGGACCCAATGGGGACGTAATTGATTGTGAGTGGAAGTTGGTAGGAGTTCGAACCTCAAGTAGGGGAGAACTAGTTATTTCCGGTGAGAGAGCTTCGCATGGGCCAGCTCTCTATCCGACAGCAAGGGCTAGGAGGCTTCTTCAGCATGGTTGTTATGGGTTTCTCGCTTATGTTTCGAATTCGAGGGTGGAGTCCATGGTAGAGTTGAGAGCGGTACCTATTGTACGGGATTTTCCCGATGTTTTTCTAACGAGCTGTCGGGGGTGCCTCCGGAGAGGCAGGTTGAGTTTCGGATTGATTTGATGCCTAGTGCGTCTCCGATAGCCAAGGCGTCGTATCTCCTAGCTCCGCCTGAGATGCAGGAGTTGTCTACGTAGCTGCAGGAGCTGTTGGACAAGGGTTTATTCGTCCGAGCAGTTCCCTATGGGGAGCACCGATCATAAGAGTCTAAAGTATTTGATGGATCAACCGAACTTGAATATGCGGCAGAGGAGGTGGTTAGACGTGATGAAGGATTATGACTGTGAGATTTTGTATCACCCAGGGAAGGCCAATGTGACGGTCGATGCTTTGATTCGTAAGGCGGCCTGTACTTCGATCTTAGGTATTTGTTTGAGGATGACGGTTACCTCACCACTGATGGATATGATTAAGGAGGCTCTGGTAGAAGGATTGGAAAAGGAAAATTGGAAGACTGAGCGGATTAGAAGGCATATTCCGTTGTCTGTTAGGGACAGCCGGGGATTGTTGACTCAGTGTGGTAGGGTTTGGGTTCCAACATTTGGTGGGTGAGGCTGAAGATCTTGGAAGAGGCACATAAGCCCAAGTTTTCTATTCATCTGGGGCCACAAAGATGTACCGAGACCTGAGATTGAGCTACTGTGACCCTACATGAATAGGGAGGTTGCTTGGTTCATTGAGCGGTGTTTGACCTGTAGAAAGGTCAAGTTCGAGCATCAGAGGCCTCACAGCAAGGTCCAGCTGTTACCCATCCCCATGTGTAAATGGGAGGAGGTCATCATGGATTTTATCACAAAGTTACCAAGGACGGCGCGGGGTGTTTATTCTATTTGGGTTATTGTGGACAGGCTAACCAAGAGTGCTCATTTTATTTTGATTGCTGAGAGTGTATCCACCGAGAAATTAGTGGATATCTACGTCGGGGAGGTGGTAGTCAGGCACGGAGTGCCGGTATCTATGGTCTAGGACCACGATGTTAGGTTCACCTCCAGGTTTTGGTGGAAATTTCATGAGGAGTTAGGCACGCAACTGGATTTCAGTACAGCTTACCACCCCCAGACGGATGGGCAGAGCGAGCAGAACATCCAGATGCTTTAGGATATGCTTCGAGCGTGTGTTCTAGACTTCGGAGGGAGTTAGGATACCTGCCTCCCACTATTAGAGTTCTCCTACAACAACAGTTATCATGCTAGCATTGACCGATCCCCATTTGAGATACTATGTGGAAGGAGGTGTAGGACTCCAGTTTGTTGGGGGGAGGTTGGCCAGCGAGTCATGGGAAGCACCGAAGTGGTGCTTAAGACCAGCGAGTTGATTCAAGAGGTGCACGACAGGCTGAGATTCGCACAGAGTCGTCAGAAAAGCTATGCTGACCGAAGCCGATCGGACCTCGAGTTTCAGGTAGGGGATTTCATATTTTTGAAGGTGTCACCTTGGAAAGGTGTCATCCACTTTCGGAAGAGGGGAAAGCTGGTTCCCCGATTCATTGGTCCATTCAGGATTTCTGCCCAATTTGTCAAGGTTGCTTATAGGTTAAATCTCCCTGATGAGATCAGCCATATCCATAACACCTTCCATGTATCTCAGTTGAGGAATTATGTATCAGATGGGGCTGCAGTTATTTCTTTGGATGATATTCAGGTAGACGGGAGCATGAACTACATTGAGAAGCCTATTGCAGTTCTAGATAGAAAAACTAAAACCCTTTGTAACAAAGTGGTGAAGCTAGTGAAGGTGCAATGGCAGGACCGGAGGGGCTCCGGATGGACCTGGGAGCCGGAGGATGATATGTAGGAGCATTACCCAGACTTATTCGTCTCAGCAGACTTCAAGGAAGAAGTCTAATTCAAGTA
Source organism: Lactuca virosa (assembly GCF_052849685.1). Lineage (NCBI taxonomy): Eukaryota > Viridiplantae > Streptophyta > Magnoliopsida > Asterales > Asteraceae > Lactuca > Lactuca virosa. The sequence goes on from NC_136432.1 coordinate 211,106,811, forward strand.
GGGTAGAGTTGTAACATCCAAAATCCAAGTATTTCATTTTAATCCCTTGATGAATTTTAATTAGGCGATTGAGGACTCTCCATATGCTGGGCATACATGTAAGTACGTTTAGCGTACTCAGGCGCATGCATAGGGTGACTGAGGCTCGTATGCAGGGCATACAAGCATGTATGCGGGGCGTACGAGGCCGAAGACTAAAACCCTAATTATCGGTCTTCAGCCCTATTTAAGCTCATTTCTAACCTTGGACTCCCTTCCTTACCAGCATCCATTGCTTTCAAATGTCCCTAAAACCCTAATTTCTTTGTGAGTGATTCTTGAGCTTGAAAGTGCCTAAACACCCCCTTTTTGGTGTGTTTTCATGGATAAAGAAAGTGGTGAGCAAGCCTTGAACGTGGGAAAGCTTTTGGATCCTTCATCTAGATCATCTTCGGGAGCTTTTGGAAATAAAAAGCTCATATATTGCTCATTCTTTTGTTAGTTTATGTTAGGGTTTAGTAATGAGTCCATTTTTAGTTCATGGCTCCTAATGTGAGTTTGAGCAACTCCAAATGTTAGAAATGTGAGATCTGAGTTCCTTTCCCATGTTAAAAGCATAAAAATGCCAGCTTGATGGTTGTTTTGGCACCATGCAAGAGTTTAAGGTCTTAAAGGAAGTCTTAATGGCTTAAATGTGGTGTTGGGTTCCCATATGGCATGCAAAGGCATAAAGTTGCCAACTTTATGCCCTAGGACTTTAGAAATGACCCAGATCTGGATTTAGATGAAGTGTATTAGCATATTAAGCACTTAATGGCTTTTGGTGCAAAATCAGCTTATACGTTGGGCGTACAAGATTGTACGATGCACGTACTGTTCAGATGAGGTACCCAAGGCGTACGCTTCCAGTGGACTTCGGGCTTCCGTTGGGACTTAGAGATATTTGGCCCTTAATTGACCTTGGGCCTGGACCTATTAGAATAATTAGGCCTTGGAATTTATTATTGGATAAAGGAAGCATGGTTAGGCGTTTTGGGCCTTGTGGCCCATAATTGTTTTGACCATAAATGTTAGGCCCATTAATGTAGAATAAATTTTGGGCCTTATTGAAGAGTTTGGGCCTAGGATTTGGGCCCATTCCTTGAGTTGTGATCTAATTTTAATTAGGTTAATTTGTGTACATTCAGTGTGAGAATTTCCGATCCGGTAGTCGAGAAATATTTATATTAGCACACGGAGGTGAGTCTTCTTAATATAACCATGGGTCGAAGGCACCAATGTCGGCCCATTATATGATATGTGGATTGTTAGTGATTATGCATTGACTTGCGTGAAGACCATGGGGGTAGCCCATGGCATTCCAGATAAAGACCATAGGGTTAGCCCATGGCACATTTATGTGTGTTGTATGTATTCTATGGTTGCATGTTATGTGATATGTTGGGAAATCACTAAGCACTAGCTTACGGTTTATTTGGGTCTTTTCAGGTACTTTCGGTACTAAGGGGAAGGGCCCGACTTGATTGCGCAACATTCACTCTCCAGCTTTTCTGCAATTATCTATTTTTGATACTCTGATATTTGATACGATATGATGTAATGGATTTTGTGAACAAATTATGATTGTATTCCTATTTTCAAAATGAAAATTTTTGTTCGGGTTTTTGGGCTGTTACAATTACTCTGTATAGGCAGTTCTCCCTTCTTGGAGTTTTCCGTACAAAAACGTTTTAGTACTTTAATTAAGTATGTACTTTGACTAAGTCCAATTAGATTTTTACTCTTGTATCTCAACATCCTTATCCCTAGAATATAAGCATCCTCTCTTAGATCATTCATAGCAAAACACTTTCCAAGCCAAGACTTAACCTCCCGCAAATTTGGAATGTCGTTTCCTATAAGAAGTATGTAATCAACATACAAAACCAGAAAGGTCACTATACTCCCACTAGCTTTAACATATACCTAATATTCATCTGCACCTCTAGATAAGCCAAACGCTTTAACTTTCAGGGTACTTTCCATCCACAAAACCCTCTGGCTGACTCATGTAAACATCTTCAGCCAACTTCCCATTAAGGAAAGCGGTTTTAACATCCATCTGCCAGATTTCATAATCATGAAACGCAGCGATGGCAAACTTAACCCTAATAGACTTGATCTTGGCCACTGGTGAGAAGGTCTCATCATAGTCAAACCCCGTGGTTTGAGTAAAGCCCTTCGCAACCAGTCGTGCCTTGAACGTGTGCACCTTTCCATCCATGTCGGTCTTCTTCTTGAATATCCACTTGCACCCAACTGCCTTACGACCTGATACATTGTCAACCAAGTTCCAAACTTGATTGTCATACATGGATTGGATCTCGCTGCCCATTTCCTCATTCCACTTGGTAGACTCAGGGCCTGCCATGGCTTCCTTGTAGTTATTAGGTTCATCCATCTGCCAGATTTCATAGTCATGAAACGCAACTATCGTTAGCATTACCCTAATATATTTAATATTAGCTACCGGCGAGAAGGTCTCATCATAGTCAATCGGTGGGTTTGAGTAAAGCCCTTTGCAAACAGTCGATATTTGAAGGTGTGTACCTTTCCATCCATGTCGGTCTTCTTCTTAAAGATCCATTTTCACCCTGATGTCATACGACCTGATACATTGTAAACCAAATTCCAAACTTGATTGTCATACATGTTCTTGATCTCATTATCTATTGCCTCTTTCCACTTGGATGACTCAGGGCTTGCCATGGCTTCCTTGTAGTTAGAAGGTTCATCCAAATTTAACAAGTGTATTGTCACTGATAAACGTATCACCATTTATAGTAATATGGAAACCATAAAACTCGGGTGGCATTCTAACTCTACTAGAACGTCTAAGAGGTAATGACTCGTCAATTGGTTCAACTGGAATTTCTTCCTCAGGTTGAGTGCTAGTATTTTCAGAGGTTCCTTTATCGATTGACTCTTGAATTTCTTCAAGATCAATGGTACTCCCACTATCCTCTTTGCACATGAGCTATCTCTCTCTCGAAAGACTCCCCTTCGTGCTACAAAGACCACGATGTCACTTGGTCTGTAAAACAAATATCCAAAGGACTTCTCTGGGTATCCGATGAAAATACATCTCTCAATTCGAGGTTCAAGCTTGTCGTGAGTCTCTCGTATAACGAAAGCTTCACAACCCCAAACCTTGATATGTGCTAACGAGGGAAACTTACCTGTCCACATCTCATGAGGCGTTTTGGCAACCTTCTTTTGTCGGGACAAGATTAAGAATGTGAGCGGCAGTCTATAAGGCATACCCCCAGAAAAAGATTGGAAGTGAAGCTCGACTCATCATGGAACGAACCATGTCCAACAAGGTTCGATTATGCCTCTCAGCCACACCATTAAGTTGTGGTGTCCTAGGAGGCGTCAATTGTGAAACTATTCCACATTCCGGGAGGTAGTCGTGGAACTCGATACTAAGATACTCACCTGAAGAATCGTAGAATCAAGTATTAATCAAAATCAGAGTTAAACGAATGCAGATTGAAGAAACGATGTAAATATGATCTGGTTTCTGCTCATTTATGCTTCCAACTTTTTTACAGAGAAAATAGACAGGTTCTGTAAATGACTCTTATCTAACTCTAGTAAAGTTCCATATTTATAGGAACAGTGAAAGCATACAAAAAATACTAAGGCATTGACAATTAAGCTTCGTACGAAATACACCTTAGTAAATAAACTTTACAAAACATACGAAGGGTAAAACATAATTCGACATATTACAACATAATTCGACCCTAACAATCTCCCCCTTTGTAATCATGTCGACCTTCGTCAGTTCAAGAGTATCTGTATAGCATACATCATAACCCTTCGAATCTCAGTGTACCATGAGATTACCTTCTTCAGTTCCTTCTTATCTCCTTCGTTATTCTTCTTGCAGCTATTCATACGAACAATGAAATTCGTATATTGGGATGTTGTATATCTTTCCACTTTGGAAGCTTGAAACAAGAATCTTTTCGCCTTCCCATTTTTATCTTTCCCAGCAAATACCATACCAAATGGCTTCAAACATATTTCTCCGTCTGCATACTTCTTCAACTCAGGTTGAGTTAAAGGAAGTTCCATTGGCACTTTTACTGTCAATCCCTTTGTTGTAGCTAACTCAACATCAGTAAGTGCTAAACACTCATAATAATTGTCAATAAAAATTTTGATGTGAGCCAACCCAAGTCGAAAAACTTCAGGATCAGTTTCTCGAAGATATGAAGCGTCTTTATCCTTTAGTAATAATGCAACTTGTATCAGATCATACAAGTTCATTAAAGGAAAATCAGCTACTAAAAAACCACACACTTGCCCATTTTCCCTCGAAACAATAAAGCGAAGATTCAGCATCATATTTTCGAACAACACATCTCGCTTTATGCTTATTACCTTTTTTATCTTCACCAGAGACCAAATCTCATCTGGAAGCTTTCCAAGTACAGCATGAAATTTGATCTTCATGTATGTGTACTCATCATCATTATCAAATTTCTCAGCAATTTTGTACTGAGCCATGATGAACATCATCTCATTGATGGGAAAATCCAATTGACTCATATCAGTGTTGTGAACAACGTAGCTTTTCTTTGGCTTCTTTTCGAAAGCATACATATGGTTATATGCAACTTTCGACTCTATTGACTCATAATTGTAATGCTTTGAAGGATCACCCTTGTTCATCCCAGGTGGATCATTGGCATGAAGACGCATAATGCTTTGTACAATTCGGAGCTTTTCAACCTCAGCCTCCGCTTCAGCTTTCTTTTCTTCCTTTGACTTTTTGACCATAACAGTTTTGCCTTTGTCTTTAACAGAGGAATTATTAACACTTTCCTTAGGCTTCGAACTGCTGCCAACTTCCGCAATCACAATTCCCTTGGAAATTGGTCTTGAAATTGGCTTCGTTGATATTGGCATTGTTGTCACAACAGTCGAAATGATTGGCTCAGCAGTTGACAAAATTGGTTTTGTTATCGGAATCTTCGAAGAAAACACCTTTCCAACAACCTTTGCATCTGCATGCAAATTTTCACCACTAGCCTTCGTACCACCAACCTCCTTTTCTCCCCCTTGCACCCCTGTGAAAACAGGCGGGGCATTCATTGGAAGAAGGCTAGAAATATGAGAAAGAGGAGCAAGTTGTTTGTGTAGAAGAGCTTCAAAATGAACAAACTTTTGAGACAAAAAGTCTGGAGTGATCAACGGAGGTGAAACTGATTTAACAGTTAAATCTTTGAGCTCCTTCAGCAGATTGAGCACTTCCACAAAGCGTTGATTTTCCGTTGTCGACAATTGAGTAAGTTGAGGACTCAAATCTTCGTACAACTTGACATATTTGGAAACAGCATCACAAATAATGTCAACTTTCTGATTAATCGAAGCATAATCCCGTTGCACAATTGAGATTTCCTTTTGCATATCCTGGCGAAGCTCTTGAATTTGCAAATTTACATCTTCCCTCACCTTCTTGACATCCTAAACGAATAATACATGTCGTTCCTTCACCACATTCTTGAATTCTTTCACCTCCCCTTTAAACATCAAAATTAGAGAATTCACTCTTAATTCGTCATTCTGATCATTGTGATCAATCTTCTCCAAGAGTCGAATCTCTGAATCTCGAACCATTCCAGACACTTTACTCACCACCTTTGCTTCAAAAGTTTTCAGCATACTATCAACTTCCATATTAGAAATAGATGAATTACTCCCCAAATTTGCTTAAGATTGAAGAATAGAATTCAATTTCTTGTTGAGAATCTTGAATTGTTTCATTGTCATCAACATATGATCAGGAAAGTGATCTTCTTCATCATTAAACTGTAAATCTTCAAATGTGCCTCCAAAACCCTCATTGTCAGTATCCGTTTCAACAACAGGTGAAGTTTTAACAGGCGAATCAATCTTGGGTGAATCAGTGGATTGAGATGGAAAAAGAGTGGTAAAGGGTTGATGAAGAATGTTTTCAAAGGTTGGGGAACTTGTAGTATTTGGAATAATAAAAGGAGGTAAGGACACGAAAGTATCTGCCATTGAAGATACAAGAATACCTTGAGTAGTAGCCTCAACTTCTTTGTTCGACTCTCCCTCACCCATGTTGACATTGACATCCGTATCAGATACGTGTGTAGAAATGCCTGAAGTTCGAACCTCCTCAGTATTTGATTCAGTTAACGAGACTTCGGTGGTATGACAATAGTCTGCTCAGGACTAGATACACATTGAGAAACAATTGGTTCTGGTGTGTCAGGAACTACTTATTCTTCGGAAGACTCCTTTTGGATTACCAACTTGTGTTGCCGTTTCTTCTTCTTTGAAATGTGTTTGGCCATATCTGCAGCTCGACGTTTCTTGGACAGAGGTGAAACAGGAGCTGGAACCTCTCGAAAAATAACTCCTCGATGAAAGAGTTGTAGTTTACGAACGTTAGAAGGAGAAGATTTTAACACACCATCAGAAGATTTTCGTGAACCCCTAGTCCTTTTCTTCAATCGTCGAAAAACACCAGTTTTCGAAGGAATTTTCTCTGCCACTACTGTATCATCAACAGGTTCCACCGGTTTGATGACAACAGTCAAAACATTCACTTCAGTCGTCTTAGGCTTCTTTGGAGACTTCGTGGATTCGTGCACAATATTCTCAGGAGACTTCTTTGATTCGTGCACTGGCTTCTATGGTGTAGCTTTTGCATCCTTTTTAGAACGTTTAGACTTCTTGGAAGGACCAGCTTCTTCTTTCGACAATAATTTTCCAGTCTCAACATCTGGATTAATGGTTTTCAAGTACTCAACCAACACTGAATTTTTTGGCTCAACCCTCTTTAACATTGCATCAGGAATCCGAGCAATGTGTGTGAATACCTCCATATCATCAGAAACTTCCTTTGGGAAGTAATACTTCAGAAACTCAGCCTTTTCTTCATCAGCAGGGACAGCAATTCCTTCTTTATCATAGAAATAACCAAGGATTAAGCTCCAATACCTAGCACACGAAATTCCTTGAACCACATTCGTGTTTTCGACACTCTTTTGGAATTCCTTCCATAGTTGAGTAGAGTAGTCGACAGAGATATCATAATACAATCCTGCCACCATCGCATAAACCTCCATGCGACCTGTGTCTAAACCAACACTTCGACCTGTCAAGCATCGAAGAAAAATTCCAAACAAGAAATTCCAAACAGTTGGCAATGCTAACTTCTTGAAATCACTAATCTTCGTGAGTGGGGGTTGATGACCCATCTCATTAAACATGTGAATAACTTGTGCATAAGAGAGATCAGTAACAAGTTGAGAATTGGGAATATCCAGAATCTGATAAAAGATCTTCTTGGACAAACGGATTTTCTTGTCATTCACCAGTTGAAAGGTGATGATATCCATTGCTTTGCTATAAGTAGCAGTGGATCCTGCCTGAGAAATCCATGAGAGAGGAACTGAGAAAGAATTGAACATCGCATTGGAAAGAACAAAACTCTTCAATGCGACAATTAGCATCTTCAATTCTTCTGGATACAAACACACATCTGCTTCCACTTGATAATTGGTGCTTTGAATCTACATCATCGGTTGAGAAGTGATGTCTTCAGTTGTTCGAGAAGTAGAATCAACGCCAGCCATGATTAGGGTTTAGAAGCTTTGAAGAACAGAGAGAATTTGGGTATTTGAGTTCTTTTGTGTGCATAAAAAGATAAAGAACCCGTAAATGCCCTTTTTATATGTAACCCTTAATTTGAATTGAACGTGGGATAGGCATTGATTGAGATCTGACGTGGCACCTTAAAAGTCGCACCAGTCTACCAATAAAGTTGCCATGCGTCAAAAAGTAACTGTCACATCGCCTTGAAACCAGGAAACGTCTCCTCACACAGTCTGTTCGTGTCACCTCAAGGAATAGTAACCGTCATCAACCCTCGGATGGAGGGTAAGCTCTTTCGTCTTTGGGTTTAGAGACGAAGTCATTTGCTAGACTATCGAAATCATCAGCCTGAGTTGGTAGTACTCAGAACCTCAAGGATTTCGTGTGTGCTGTGTGCCAAAGAAAAGATAAGAAACAAATTAACGAAAATTTGGATATGTGATGTCAAACATTTCGACACAAAAGCAGAGAAACCCCGGGCAAAGGTTACTTCATTAATTATCAAGAGAGATAATCAACTGCTTGTGTATGTTCCCGTGAATTACAATTGAATACTTGTAGAGAAGTATCGAAGGGCTTCTTTTGTTAGGCTTATTGGGTGGTTTAAAATTTCATTACATATCATCCTAAACATAAGGTGAGTAATTGTAACAGAAATTACTTGTATGACCAGTGTAGTCAGTGACAAGTATGCTTTGAAATATGTTAATAGTAACTTTGAAAGCAAATGAAACTCGATCAGAAATCATATTCATAAAAAAATATTTATTCTGGATCCTGTTGGGTAACAAACATCGTGGGTTTCGATAGTTTGATCAAGATCACGCATAGAATAGAATATGATTTTGAGTTTCAAAAAATGGTACGGAAACAAATGTTTCGTCAAATCTGGAACATAGTTCCCCGTCAATTCCTTATTAAGATATGAAGTTGGGTTTCATTTTCATCACAGCCTCATGATGTCAGATCACTAACACAAAATTTTGATATATCTAAATCTTGATGGGTTGAATCAAATATCTCTTGGATATATGTCTTCGTGTGTGCAAGTGTAAGAAATTTTGTGATGAAAAAGATTGGTTTTGAAGAACGAATTGTACCTCTGTTATTTTCGGACAAAACAGATAACTCTTAACTCATGTGAGAAGAGTAAGGTAGCTCAATCGACTAATGTGAATATAAGCCTGACTTGGGAAGAAATTTTCGTATGAAAAAATTCATTAAGGCTTTCGTAAACACACATTGAGTCTACGGAGGCTTGGGTCAACATGTTGCAGCATGCTTCTAGGGACAACCTAACTAGTACATAGTTGACGAAAGTTTACCTTCCCATAGAAACATAAGCATGACCCTTGAAAAAATGTTCGTGTTATCTGCACAATGAAAAAGAAACAAAGAGAATAACAAAAATCTTTTTGATATTTCTGATTTTTCTAAAAAAATATTTTTGAGTTTTTGTGAATTTTTCGAAAAATGAAACAATTAACAAAAGAAAATCTTTTTGGAGTTTTTGATTTTTCGAAAAGATAACAACAAAACGAAAATAAAATCTTTTTGGAGTTTTTGAATTTTCGAAAAGATAACAAAAATACAAACTTACGAAAAACATTTTTACAAACAAACGAAAATTTGTAAACAAACTACAATTCGCCATTCTTACGAAAATTTGACAAACTAACGAAAATTGGACAACCTTACAAAAATTTGACAAACGAACGAAAATTTTGTACCACACAGCCAACATGCAAATTGTTGAATTCGAAATGTGTCGAAGCGTTGACTATGAACAGTAACCGCTGAATGGCGTCTTATTGCCTCTGAATCGACACATTTGTATAACATGCCTTTTCTATACATTCGAAATCCGTCCTGGAACTGAACTCGCTTCAATCATTCCCAAACCTGTCAAAATTCGAACAAACGATTTTTCATCCAACGATTTTCTAAAAATATCAGCAAGCTGATCAGTTGTTTTTACAAACTGAACTTCAATGTTTCCATCTTCCACATGATCTTTGATAAAGTGATAACGAAGAGCTATATGTTTAGTTTTCGAATGTTGTACTGGATTATGACAAATGCGTATAGCACTTTGAGAATCACAGTACAATGGAATCTTTTTCATATTCACTGCATAATCCCTCAACCGACTTTGAATCCAAATAATTTGTGATGTACAAGCAGCAGCTACTACATATTTGGCTTCAGCAGTAGAGATCGAAACACACGTTTGCTTCTTCGACTGCCAACTAACCAACTTTCCATCCAAAAATTGACAACCACCACTTGTACTTTTTCGATCCAATGTACACCCTCCTAGATCTGCATCTGAAAATGCTTGAATGAAAAATCCTGTTTTCGAAGGATACCACAATCCTAACGAAATTGTTCCCTTGAGATAACGAAAGATATTCTTCACAGCTGTTAAATGTCGTTCTCGAGGATTTGCTTGATACCTAGCATAATTACATACAGAAAACATGATATCAGGTCTACTTGTAGTAAGATAAAGCAATGAACCTATCATGCTCCTGTATAATGTAAGATCAACTGGAGGCGATTCTAACGAAGGTGTTAGCCTTGTGCCAATAGCCATTGGTACTCTTAAGTTCGTGCTATTTGTCATTCCAAACTTTTCGAGCAAATTCTTTGTATATTTCTCTTGATTGATGAATATGCCTTCTCTGTTTTGACATATGTTTAAGCCAAGAAAATTATTGATTTTACCCATCATGCTCATTTCGAATTGGCTTTTCATCATGTTTTTGAATTCTCTAGACAAAGCAGGGTCAGTAGAGCCAAAAATAATATCATCAACATAAATTTGAACAAGCATCAGATGACACCCAACTTTCTTTCGAAATAATGTGGGGTCAACTGATCCTTGCTTAAATTTTGACTGTTTTAAGAAAATGGTAAGAGTTGCATACCATGCTCTTGGTGCTTGTTTTAACCCATATACAACTTTATCTAAAATATATACATGATCAGGATGCATTTCATTTACAAAACCTGGAGGTTGTTCTACGTAAACAGTTTCTTCAAGTTCTCCATTGAGAAAGGCACATTTCACATCCATTTGATAGACATCAAAATCCTTATGAGCTGCATATGCTAAGAATATTCGAACAGCCTCGAGTCTTGCAACAGGGGAAAAGGTTTCTTCATAATCAATTCCTTCTTGTTGTGAATATCGTTTTACAACTAAACGTGCTTTATTTCGTACAATATTTCCATCTTTGTCGGTTTTGTTTTTGAAAATCCATTTTAACCCGACAATCGAAACATTTTCAGGTTTAGGAATTAATCTCCAAACCTTGTTTCTTTCAAATTCAACCAGTTCTGATTGCATTGCAACAACCCAATCCGAGTGTTCCATTGCCATCTTAACTGTCTTTGGTTCAATTTTAGATATGAAAACATTGAACATGCAATATTCTTGATGAGTATTTAATACCTCATTCTTCGCACGAATCTGAGCTCTTGTTAATACTCCATCTTGAGGATTTCCAATGACTTGATCTATTGGATGAGTCTTTGTCCATTTCTCTAACGGTGGATAAGTCGGATCAAATTCCAAAGGTGCATCTTCGTACATCTCTTCATTTTCAGATCCTACAACAGAAACATTATCATTTAGCTCATGAAAATCATCATTTGGATTAAAATTTATTGTATCATTTTCCTCCTCGACACTATTATCATTTTGAAGCTCCCCTCAATTAGATGCTCCCCCTCAACAACATCATCCATTCTCCCATTCTCCCCCTCGAAAGAATGCTCCCCCTCAACCAGAGTATTTGAATCCAAGTACTCTCCTTCGACTGGATTATCAAGCATACTTTCGCCAAGTCCAAGAGAATTCGTTGTTGAATTAACATCTACGATGTTTTGAGGAATTTCCAAGTCATCATTATGTTTCGAAGATTCAGAGTGATGATTATCATTCGCATGAACTTCAGCATCCACAGCCCTGTCAGGAATACCAAAAATTAAATCATAATCAAAATCAGATGAATTTGATTCTTCAGTTTCATCAGATGATTCATTAATAATTGGTTTTTGTTCAAATTGCTTTTCAACTTGTTTGACATAATAATCGTCGAAAGTAAGATTGAAAGTTTCTTCTATTTTTCTTGTTCGCTTATTTAACACTCTGTATGCAACCGAATTGTGCGAATATCCCAAAAATATGCCTTCGTCAGCTTTAGCTTGAAATTTTGAAAGGTTATCTTTAAGATTCATGATAAAACACCTGCAACCAAAAACATGAAGGAATTTGACATTAGGTTTCCGATTATTGATAATTTCATACGGAGTGATATTGAATCGACGATGAATGAAAGATTGATTTTGAGTGAAACAAGCTGTGGAAACTGCTTCAGCCCATAGATATTGAGGAAGATTCGCATATGTCAACATAGTTCTTGCTGCTTCACAAAGTGACCTATTTCGTCTTTCAACCACACCATTTTGCTGCGATGTATAAGGCATAGAGAAATTATGCGAAATTCCTTTTTCTGTTAAGTACGAATCCAGCACATTATTCTTAAACTCAGATCCATTATCACTTTTGATCTTTCGAACATTTTTCTTCAGACTCATCTCAATCTTCTTAATAAACTCGATCATTGTTTGAGCAACTTCAGATTTTAACCTGAGAAAGTATACCCAAGTGAATCGTGAAAAATCATCAACAATAACCAAAATGTACTGTTTCTTGTTGAGAGTTTCAACAGTCGATGGTCCACAAAGGTCAATGTGTAGAAGTTCCAACGGTTCGACAATTTTCGAATCTATCACAATTGGATGGCCTTTCATGTGTTGTTTCCCTTGTTCACAAGCTGCACACAATGTATCATTGTCAAATTTTAGTACAGGTAAACCACGAACAAGATCATCAACAACCAATTTATTTAAGTTTCGAAAGTTTAAATGTGATAAACGTCGATGCCATACCCAGCTGATGTCAGAGGAAGCTTTCGAAAGTAAGCACACTGAAGGTTTGCCAATGATTGGTTTGATATCAAGAGTAAACATGTCACCATGTCATTTGGATTTGAGCAAGACTTCGTTAGTTTCAACATTTGAAATGATGCTACCTTCTTCGTTAAACACCACTTGATTGCCAGTGCCCACAACAAGTTGGGAAACACTTATCAAGTTATGTTGAAGACCTTCGACATAAGCAACTCGATTAACAGTGAATTTTCCATTCGTGACTTTTCCATAGCCTTTCACTTGGCATTTGTGATTATTTCCAAACTTCACAACTCCTGCATTCTCCAAGCTGCGAAAATCTCTCAGGTTTTCCTTTCGTCCAGTCATGTGACGTGAGCAACCACTATCAATATACCATTTCTCATCATATTTCTCGTCACATAGTACCTGCGATCAATGAAAGAATTTAGGTACCCAAGGCTGTTTGGGTCCTTGGAAATTAGTTTTGAAAACAGAATGGAATGAAGAACTATTGACTCAATCACAAACTTTAGTTTTGAGACTATCAATTAAGTCCACATCATTATTTAAAGAAACAGAAACATAAGTTTTTGTTAGTTTGGGATTGTCACTGGCACATGCCTTCGTCTTTTTAGATTGAGTATGATCAAGCTTGTCTTTCGAAACCGGTTGCCAAGTTTTAACCGAAACATTCGAGTCTTTTGATGACGAGCTTTCAATTGACGAAGAATTCACATAATTCTCATAAGCTTCGTGAATTTGTTGTTGAGAATATTTCCTTGATTGATATTTTCGACCTTTTCCTTCCAACCAATGATCGATGTTTTTGTCACGAGACAACCCTTTTGTGTACGAAACTTTTAAATTTTGTGTTCCTGTACGATTTGCAAAAATTCGGTTTTTGTGGAAAGAAATCAACATTTGATTTAGGTCGAAATGCCATAGCGTATCGACTTCCATCATTGTTGCCAACACTTCGATTTTGAGAAAATCGATTTGGAGATTTTTGTTTTTGAGAAAACCTTGTTTGTTGATTAGAAGAAAATCGTTGATGTGATGATTGATTTTGAACATTCTTTGATGTATTTTTGTTATCTCTTGAAAATGATGAGTTTGAAACTTTCAAAAAATTTGTTTTTGGTTGAAATTCAGATTTAGATTTATTTGTTTGAGCGGGATTTTGCTTAAGATCTGAATAAATTTCTGAATGAGAAGACTTGTTTTCAACAGATTTAGTCTTTTTGTTTTCAGTTGTTTTCAAATTTAATCCATTTTGTTGTTTTCGAAGTTCCATTGTTTGCCAAAAAATCGTTTTTCGAGCTTGTCTTTTTGAAATTGCATTTTCTTTTGACAAGTTGTCAATTTGTTCTTTAAATTCTTTGGAATTTAATTTGACAATAATATCTTTTTCCACAACAATTTCTTTTGGAACTTCTTTCACAATTTTTGATTTTTCAACCCATCTGCGTTGTGGTTTTTGTCTTTGAAAACCATACGAATTCTTTGTTAAGGTATTCTCGATTGTGCTTTGATTTGAAAAGAATCCTTCATTCGTTGTCTTCTTGTTGTCATCTTCGACCATTTTGGTGAATTCTGGTTTAATGTTTTCAACATTTCCAGTTGTAACAAACACTTGATTTGGAAAGACAACATCATCAGTACACTTGAAATTAGGATACACCACTTGATTTGTTTCCAAATAATGGGCTCCTTTTTCAGACAACACTTTTTCGAAATTTTCAGTGTCTCCAAATACTTGATCAACAACAACACGAGGAATTTCTTTTTCTATCGAATCTTTGTTTGAAGAGACCTATTTGTCCGATTCGTCATCATCATTTTCATCATCACTGCTATCCGTTTGACTATCTCGGATATCCACAAACTCAGAATCACAATCTTTTGAAGTTGAAGGTTTGTCAGTGTCAATCTTAACTTCCAAATCCTTAAGTTTTTCTTTTCCTTTAGATTTTGATGCAACATTAATGACAGACAACTGAGAACAATCAACATCTTCAATATCACTAATTTCGCTAATATTGTCAGATTTATCTTCAATATCGGCAAAATTAGATTGAGAATCAGATGTCGAATTCTCAGTCTGTTTCAAAATTTTGATTTGTTCTGACTATGTCAAAGTATCATTCACAATTTTAACCAATTCATTTGTATCAAGACATTCATCAATTTTGACAATTCCATAAGCATATCTATCATCAGGAATTTTGTCAAACTTAGCAATGTTTTTCTCACAATTATACGAAATATTATCTACCTTCGCTCTTTCGTATGCTAGAAAAGGTAATAATTTCCTATGTTGTTCCTTAGTAATATCACACGAATGATGCAATGCAGTTAATTTCGCATATAGATGTTTAGCAGAATTGCAGTAGATATTTCGTTGAGCTAACAAAAGTTTTACATCACTAGATAACGAATCACGATCACACATAATGTTTGTTATTTGCAATTCTAAACATTCTATCTTGACCACTTTCGAATCTAACTTCTTCTGTGTCTCTAACAACTGATTGCTTAATTTCTTAGCTTCATTACTAGCAGAAACAACCAAATTATCAAAATAAGCAACAGTATCATCAAAAGCAACAACTTCAGAATCATATGCATTCAAAGGAATATTGAAAGATTGAAGAATGTTATGTACGTTTGTTGTCATTGGAGACTTATCAGCAGATTTTGACACAAAGCAACGACCCTTGACCTCTTCATCTGAATCTTCCTCCAGCTTCGCATACATAGCTCCATGCGTAGGATTATGCATTTCCTCATCATTCGAGCCCAAAGACCAGATTTGATATGTGCCATCATTCTCCTATTCGCCTTGAGCCACCAAGGACAGATTTTTCTCCTTCGTACGTACTACTTCCAACCTCTCCACATAATATGCCTCATCCTTCACTCTATTCTTCTTCTCATCTTTCTTTCGAAGCATGCAATCATTTGCAAAATGATTGGCTCCATTGCAATAATGACAATCCATACCAGAATCTCCTTTCAATTTCTTCTCTTTCTTTTCCTTAGCACCCTTCGCATAATTCTTCTCATACTTCTTCTTCTCTTCTCCTGTAGCTTTGTTCACGAAACTTCCCTTTCCTTCACTTTGCTTCACCGTCGAATTAAACGGTTTCTTGAAAAACTTTTTGACTCGATTGTTAGAGTAAAAAGCAATTGCCTCGTCATCCGAATTCATTATAAACCCCTCTTCATCATCAGAATCATCTTTTTCGATAGTTTCCTTTTCAGTCACTTTTGAGACAAGTGCTAACTGACCTCCCAGATTGAGCTTCGACTCTTGTGCCATTTCATTCACTTCACTTTCGTGAGTTTTCAGTTGATTGTACAAATCATTCAAAGAAGATGTGTCGAAACTCTGTTGATTTTTCACCATCATGCTAACACTTCTCCATTCTTTACGGAGTCCCATAACAAAGGTGAGATTGAATTCCATGGCAGACCTTGAGATTCCATAACGATTGCATTTGTATATCAGCTCATTCAGCCTATCATAGTAACTTTCAATCGTTTGACCATCTTTTTGATGGGTTTTTAAGCATTCTAACACTTCCTAAGTGTACATGCAACCCTAATAACCTTGAATCTATGTTTTCTCTATATACATGCAAATTTCTTTTTCAAGGTTATTTCCTAACTAGCATGTCATGGGGATTACATAAAACATAAAAACTAGTAGAAATACATACCTTGTTGTTGCTTGGATTCCTTCAAGACTTTGTGAGCCTAGCACCCCAAATGTTGTGCCTCAAATTCTTCACACAACACCACAAGACTTGGAATAACTTGAGAGAATACTTCTAGCACTCAAAATCGGTTATGCCCTCACTAGAAACACTAGGTCCACTAGGTCACTTTTTGCTAGCCATAGGGTTCCTTTTATAGTGTTGTCATAATTAGGGTTTACACATGAATGCCCTTAATTGTCATGACTCTTGATTTCCCATGACCCATGGGTTTGTAACTCCCATGGACTATCCATGGAGCTCCATATGGTTACATCCATAACCCATAAACCATGGATCATTAATCCACCATAAAAGAATTGATGATTGTCATAATCAACCATATATATTTAATTAGTCTCACTTTGATCACCAAATTAATACTAGATTAATACTTGATCAATACTAATTAAATAATACTATTATTAATATATTAGAACTTATAATATATTAATAATGATAAGTGCCTTATTCTCTCATTTAGTCTATCCAAGTATTGCAATGCCATGCAACCCAAATGGACCATGTCGGGTCGGGTCAAGTACATACCAAATAAAGTTATGGACTTAGACACTATATCCAACAGTCTCCCACTTGGATAAGTCTAATAACTATATTTGCAAATATGACTTCAAAATCCGACTAGCAATCGTAGCTCTTTCAAAGTCTCTCGGAACTGAGATGATGATGATACTCCATTTAAGATAAGTGATCATATAATCCTCTGTTTTCATGATATCAGCCGGACAAACACATGGAACATGGTCTTACTTATTGTCCAGCATTTGTTTCTCGATCTCTGATTTGTTTCGACATAGAACTAAATTGAACACATCAATTAGGTTCTGACCGGGCCCGGTACATAGGTCAAAACCAAATCATCGAGGGGCCCAGATATCGCTTCTATTTCTAGAAGGAACAGATAAACTTCGATTGATATGCTTGTACTAACTACTTGTTGAATTATTCACAAAGGCACGTTTTATGACATCGAGTTACCAATGCGTTTTCATGCAATCAATGAATAACCAACTCATAGTCAACAACTCATATCTCTAGGTTTGAAGATTTATATGATATTACCGTCTCACGATCACTCGAGATAAATTCCATGAAGTGATGCAAGTGAGCGTGGGTTGGATCCAATACTCAGCCCTTATGAGTACTCATGAATGTTGTAGCAACCATTGCATTGTCCAAAGCACTTTTAGACAAATCATACAAGCCAAATTCATGACAGTCTTAAATCAATACTTACTTCCAAAGTTTGAATGACTGTAGATGGTTTGAATAAAAACATAATTATTCTGGAAGTAAAAACATGCAAAATTGAAACATAGTAAACAATCAACACAAGATAGTAACACCTTACTCATAAATAAATAACAACTTTTATTTATCATCAAATGTCAATTACATTTTACAAGTTTCAGGAATCTAATTATTGAAACTAATATCATCCTTCAGCCCAATGCGCCTCGCATGCTGTAAATGCTTAACCCTGCTCAGTCCCTTCGTGAGGGGATCTGTCGGGTTCTCATCTGATGATACCCTCTTAGCCACGAGGAGTCCTTCTTCTATTCGATGTCTGATGAAATGGTATTTTCTGTCAATGTGCCTAGATCTCCTGTGATCTCTTGGTTCCTTAGCCAAAGCAACCGCACTTTCGCTGTCACAGAAAATTTCCATTGGCTCCTTTATAGCTGGTACAACTCCAAGGTCTCCGATGAAGTTCTTTAGCCATATCGCCTCCTTAGCTGCTTCACTTGCTGCTATGTACTCTGATTCACAAGTAGAATCAGCTACTGTCTCCTGCTTGGAACTTTTCCAAGTAATTGCCCCTCCATTTAGGATAAAGACCCAGCCTGACTGAGAGCGGAAATTATCCCTATCAGTCTGGAAGCTAGCATCGATATATCCTTCCACTCTCAAGTCATCACTGCCTCCGAGGGTAAGGACCCAATCCTTAGTCCTCCGCAGATACTTGAGAATGTTCTTTACCGCTGTCCAGTGTGCCTTGCCAGGGTTCCCTTGATATCTACTGACCATGCTCAAAGCAAAGGCCACATCAGGGCGAGTACAAGTCATAGCATACATGATTGAGCCCATAGCGGAAGCATATGGTATATGACTCATTTCAGCTATCTCAGCTTCTGTACTCGGACTCTGAGTCTTACTCAGCTTGGCATTACTCTGGATTGGTAATTCTCCTTTCTTGGAATCTTGCATACTGAACCTCTTCAGTACCTTATCCACATAAGTACTTTGACTAAGTCCAATTAGTCTCTTACTCCTATCTCTCAATATCCTTATCCCTAGGATATAGGCAGCTTCCCCAAGGTCCTTCATAGCGAAACACTTCCCAAGCCAGGACTTAACCTCCTGTAAGGTTGGGACGTCGTTTCCTATGAGAAGTATGTCATCCACATACAACACCAAGAAGCTAACTATGCTCCCACTAGCCCTGACATACACACAAGACTCATCCTCACTCCTAGAAAAGCCAAACTCTTTGACTTTCTCATCAAAGCAAAGATTCCATCTGCGAGATGCTTGTTTCAATCCATAAATGGATTTATCAAGCTTACACACTCTATTTGGGTATCTTGCATCGACAAAACCCTCTGGTTGAGCCATGTAAACATCCTCAGCCAACTTTCCATTAAGGAAAGCGGTTTTGACATCCATTTGCCATATTTCATAATCATGAAATGCAGCTATGGCTAACAATACTCTAATAGATTTAATCTTAGCTACTGGTGAGAAGGTCTCATCATAGTCAACTCCCGGAGTTTGAGTAAAGCCCTTCGCAACCAGTCGCGCTTTATAAGTGTGTACCTTCCCATCCATGTCGGTCTTCTTCTTGAAGATCCATTTGCACCCAACTGTCTTACGACCTGGTACATTGTCAACCAAGTTCCAAACTTGATTGTCATACATGGACTGAATCTCGCTGTCCATAGCCTCCTTCCATTTAGCAGACTCAGGGCCTGCCATGGCTTCCCTGTAATTATTAGGTTCATCCAAATCTATTAGTGTACTATCACTAATAAATGTATCACCTTCACTGGTGATGTGATAACCATAATAAAAATCAGGTGTGTTCCTCACCCTAGTGGAACGTCTTGGAGGTACAGACTCATCTATCGGATCAACAGGAGTTTCCTCCTCAGGTTCGTCGATAGCATTTGAGGTTCCTTCACCACTTGACTCTTGAAGCTCTTCAAGGTCAATTTGCCTCCCACTGTCCCCTTGACTTATGAATTCTCTCTCACGAAAGACTCCTCTTCTTGCTACAAAAACCACATTATCACTGGGTCTGTAGAAGAGGTAACCAAAGGATCTATGTGGGTAGCCGATGAAAATACACCTCTCACTTCGATGTTCAAGCTTATCATGAGTCTCACGCCTCACGAAAGCTTCACAACCCCAAATCTTGATGTGGTCCAAATTGGGAACTTTCCCAGTCCACATCTCGTGAGGTGTTTTGGCAACCTTTTTAGTAGGGACTAGATTAAGGATATGGGCGGCAGTCTCTAAGGCATACCCCCAGAAAGAGATTGGTAACGAAGCTCGACTCATCATGGAACGAACCATATCCAACAAGGTTCGATTGCGCCTCTCAGCTACACCATTCAACTGTGGTGTTCTGGGAGGTGTCAATTATGAGACAATCCCACATTCCTTAAGATAGTCAAGGAACTCAATGCTAAGATACTCTCCTCCCCGATCGGATCGGAGCATCTTGATGTTCCTGCCCAATTGATTCTCCACTTCCTGATTAAACTCTTTCAACTTTTCAAAGGTTTCTGACTTATGCTTGATTAAGTAAATATATCCATATCTACTGTAATCATCAGTAAAAGTCACATAATAGCGATTAGCATCCCTTATAGCAACTCTGAAGGGCCCACACACATCCGTGTGTACAAGGTCCAACAAACCTTCACCCCTATCACAAGTACCTGTGAAGGGTGACTTTCTCTTTTTTCCAAGTAAACAAGACTCGCAACTATCATCTGACTTGAGGTCAAATGATTCCAAGACTCCAGCCTTTTGGAGTTGGCCTATGCGCTTCTTGTTAACATGTCCAAGACGACAATGCCACAAGGATGCTTTATCCAAGCTATCTGAAGAATCAATATACAACACATTATTTCCTAGATTGTCTACAACATTCACAGCTTCATATACACCATCACAAGGTAATGCTTTAAAGTAAAATACATCATTGTAATAAACATTAATAGCACCATTTTTATTATCAAATGAAAATGAAAAACCTTGTTTGTACAAGCCATGAAAAGAAATAATATTTCTCGCCATTTCGGGCGAGTAACAACACTTATTCAAATCTAACATTAACCCATTATTAAGCAATAAAGAATAAACTCCTATCTTGGTAACAGGTGATGCTTTCCTGTTGCCCATGACTAAGTTTATCTTCCCGTGCTCCACTTGCTCACTTCTTCTTAGTGCCTGCAAATCAGCAACCGGAATGGAGAAACTGATCATAACTTGGAGGTAAGGAATGGAGAATGATGTCAATCGCCATTTCCTCAGGAAAGTCAACATTTAGCTTCAGCAACCGGTCAACGAACCTTTGCATCTTCTGCAAGTGACCGGTGATGGGTTCACCATCCTTCATCCTTGCGGTTATCATGGAGGAGATGATTTCATACCTCTCCTGACGCGCGCTCTGATGGTACCTTTCCATCAGATCCAGGTGCATCTCATAGGGGTAGAAATCTTCATAGGATTTTTGAAGTTCAGGAGTCATGGTGGCCATCATGATGCATGCTACTTTAGTAGCATCCTTTTCATGTGCAACAAACTCCGCAAACTCTTCAGGAGTAGCAGTGGCTTCACTCACAACCTTAAGCTCCCTATCGAGGACATATTCTTTGTCCTCATAGCGGGTAATCATTCTGATGTTTCTGATCCACTCATTGAAATTGGATCCATCAAAGATGACCTTACCACACAAGTTCATAAGGGAAAAGGAGCCTGTTGGGTTTGAGCCAGAAGCATTGTTGGAAGACATCTGAAAGGAAAGAAAAACAAGTTTCATTAGATTAGAAATCCTTAATAATTCACCCAAATGAAATATTAAGGCTAGGATCCAACAAACTATTTATAGTTGGAAGAGGGATGCCGTAATTCATACTATAAAATATTTGAAGGTAGGTAAATGACGATTTACCGATTTCCACCATAAGAACGAAATATTTTATTATTAGGTTTTATTGGTTTTGAAACTCCTAGATCTTTTGAGATACATTGAACTTTTCAATGGCATGTTTGAATCTCGATTGTGCCCTCTCAAGTTTGTGACTGGGATGCCGAGGATCACAAACAAGGTGTGAATAACCATACAAATTGACTTGGTACCCTCAACAATATTACCTAATCGATGTGCCGGTTAACCACACACGCTCCACCGATCTATAATAAGGTCAAGTTACCCTTTGCCACTCTTACTAGTCCATGTTAGTGTGCCGGTTAACCACACACGCTCCACTAACGACTTGGTAAGGTACAAAGTGTAATTTTATGGGCTAGCACCAATTTCACATTTTCCTAAAGTAACTAAGATTGGGAATTTATAATGTATAGTTACTTTATAATTCATTATACTTTTAACGAGTATTTAAAGTCGTATCCTACCCGTTAGGCTAACGACCCTCCACCGATCAAGGAAGCGGTGGGTGAGAGTGGACACCCATTAAGTCACCATTTTATAGGCAACAACCTTATACCCCCCTTATAGACCGACTTCGTGAATGAGGCCTACTAACGGTAAGAATGACATATTCTTATACATATCTATATAATAAAATTATAATAATAGTATAAGTGTTGATTTTTAAACCTTTTAAAAATCTAAGGTTTAATTTGGAATTAAAGTATTAAAGTGTAAGACTTTTCAAATTTCAAAACTTGAGGGCAAGATTTGAAACTATTCCAAGTCTCTTCAGTTTGTAACTTATGAGTTTTAATGGTTCATAAAAATGAAGACTCTTCATTTTATGAAACCTCTTTAGTTCTTTAATAATAATTAAAAGAAGTGACTTTTGGTTATCCATAACTTGAGGACAAGTTATGGACACCATCATAGCCATTAAGATCATGAATTAAACATACATGGAGGTTACATATAATTCCTATGATCTTCTAAAAACTCATAAGAACACAAATTCATGTCAAGCAATTTCAAGAAAATCATATAAACATATACAATACTTGAAAATTGATAAAAGTCATGTAAAATGGGTTAACATAATCATTATCATTTTGAAAAACAGATTTTACAAGTCCAAAACAGATTGGGATAATGATCTTAATCCATTTCCAGCAACAAAACTCGAAAAAACTGCCCAGCACGCTCCTACTCGCCGAGTGCATTATTCTACTCGTTGAGTAGGATGAATTTGTTCATGGACTCGGCGAGTCCTCCCCATGGACTCGGCGAGTCCAGTCGTCAGAATGCAGAATTTTCGATTTTTAAGCAGTTTTGCATCAAGTATACAGAAAACAATCCTAGGCTCTGATACCACTGATGGGTTTTTAAGCATTCTAACACTTCCTAAGTGTACATGCAACCCTAATAACCTTGAATCTATGTTTTCTCTATATACATGCAAATTTCTTTTTCAAGGTTATTTCCTAACTAGCATGGCATGGGGATTACATAAAACATAAAAACTAGTAGAAATACATACCTTGTTGTTGCTTGGATTCCTTCAAGACTTTGTGAGCCTAGCACCCCAAATGTTGTGCCTCAAATGCTTCACACAACACCACAAGACTTGGAATAACTTGAGAGAATACTTCTAGCACTCAAAATCGGTTATGCCCTCACTAGAAACACTAGGTCCACTAGGTCACTTTTTGCTAGCCATAGGGTTCCTTTTATAGTGTTGTCACAATTAGGGTTTACACATGAATGCCCTTAATTGTCATGACTCTTGATTTCCCATGACCCATGGGTTTGTAGCTCCCATGGACTATCCATGGAGCTCCATATGGTTACATCCATAACCCATAAACCATGGATCATTAATCCACCATAAAAGAATTGATGATTGTCATAATCAACCCTATATATTTAATTAGTCTCACTTTGATCACCAAATTAATACTAGATTAATACTTGATCAATACTAATTAAATAATACTATTATTAATATATTAGAACTTATAATATATTAATAATGATAAGTGCCTTATTCTCTCATTTAGTCTATCCAAGTATTGCAATGTCATGCAACCCAAATGGACCATGCCGGGTCGGGTCAAGTACATACCAAATAAAGTTATGGACTTAGACACTATATCCAACACTTTTTGCTTGAAATCCTTCAATTCAATCAAACATTGCTTAACTGAATTGATTTTCGTCTTCTCGCTGCCTTGAAACGTTTCTTTGAGATTATTCCAGATTTCATTTGCAGTTGTACAACTTCTGACATAGTTATACACCACCGGAGGCAATGCACCACGCAACTCCCTTATGCATCGTTTTTCAAGTTTCTTCATACGATCATTTTGATTTTCCACACTCGTAGTACTGGATGAAGATCCAAGTGATTGAAGGTTGGTTGGAAGAGTAACATTCCCTGAGATGCAAGTCCAAAGCTCTTCATCGATTCCATTCAAGTAATCTTGCATACGATCAGACCACTGATCATAGTATTCAGGAATGAGCATAGGAATCTTAGTTGAAGATCCTAGCAGATGAGAGTATGAAGTCATCGAGTTGAGATTGAAGTTCGCCATTGATGTACGGAAGAAAATTTTTGAGAATTTATGAGAAATCAAAGAGAATTTGAGAGCAAATTGCTGAATTAAACAGAAAAACAAAGTAGAATACTCGATTCAACAAATCTATTGCAGAATCGAATCACAACTCAAGATCTAGAAAACTTTTTCTCATCAAAAGATGCGGAACTTTTTGAACCAGAATTTTGATTCAAAAACCTTTTGAAACAGAATGAAAATTAGATCTCAGATCATGATTCCTGCTCTGATACCAATTGAAGAATCGTAGAATCAAGTATTAATCAAAATCAGAGTTAAACGAATGCAGATTGAACAAACAATGTAAATAAGATCTGGTTTCTGCTCATTTATGCTTCCAACTTTTACAGAGAAAATAGACAGGTTCTGTAAAGGACTCTTATCTAACTCTAGTAAAGTTCCATATTTATAGGAACAGTGAAAGCATACAAAAAATACTAAGGCATTGACAATTAAGCTTCGTACGAAATACACCTTAGTAAATAAACTTTACAAAAAATACGACAGGTAAAACATACTTCGACATATTACAACATAATTCGACCCTAACATCACCGTATCTGTCAGATCTAAGTATCTTTATCTTCATGCCCAATCGATTCTCGACTACTTGTTTAAACTCTTTAAACTTTTCAAAGGTTTCTGACTTATGCTTGATTAAGTAGATATAACCATATCTACTATAATCATTAGTAAAAGTCACATACAATCGATTTGCATCCCTTCTGGTGGATCTGAAGGGCCCACACACATTTGTGTGTATAAGATCTAACAATCCTTCACCTCTTTCACAAGAACCAGCGAAGGGTGATTTTGTCATCTTTCCAAGCAAACAAGACTCGCATGTATCATCTGACCTTAAGTCAAGTGTTTCCAACACTCCATCCTTTTGGATTTGGGCCATGCGTTTCTTGTTGACATGTCCAAGGTGACAATGCCACAAGCAAGCTTTGTCTATAACATTAGACTAATCAATATGAAAAACAATATTTCCTAAATTGTCTACAATCGTCATAATTTCATACACACCATCACAAGGTAAAGCTTCAAAATAAAACACACCATTTTTATAAGCAGAAATAGAACCATTTTTGTCATCAAAATAATATCTAAAACCTTGTTTAAATAAAGCATGAAATGAAATGATGTTCCGTGTCATCTCTGACGATTAGCAACAATTCAATAAATCTAACCCTAACCCACTATTGAGCACTAAGCTATAAAATCCAATCTTGGTAATAGGTGAAGATCGCCTATTGCCCATGATCAAGTTCATCCTTCCATGCTCCATATCCTAACTTCTTCTTAGCCCCTGCAAGTCAGAACAAATGTGAAATCCACATCCTGTATCATGGACCCAAGAATGAGAATTTGATGAGTTATTAGATAAAACACTGTAAATACATGTCGAGATTGGCTTCACCTTGCCATCCTTGATATCCTGCAAGTATTTCGGGCAGCTTCGTTTCCAATGCCTCTTTTCGTTGCAGTAAAAGCATGTGGCCTCCTTTGGATCGAAAGCAGCGGGAGCATCGGAACTGGACTTTCCTTTGGGTCCATTACTGGATGACCCAGCATGGGACTTTCCCTTCTAGTTCATCTTGGGATGACCTTACCTCTTTTTCCCTTGACCAATGGCTAGAACAGGGGCAACAGTAGGAGTGGATGCAACACTTTTTCCCTTCATTCCTACTTCTGATGTTCGCATGAGGTTGTGCAATTGTGATAAAGTAGTTTCATTTTTGTTCAAATGATAAGTCAAAATGAACTGATCATAAAAAATTGGCAAGGAGTTCAACACTATGTCTATTGCCAACTCTTCATCAAAATTCACATTCAGTTTGATGAGCCTATCAACGTATCGTTGCATTCTTGAAACGTGGTTTCTTAAAGACTCACCATCCTTCATCTTGCACACCATGGGGGACTTTACCACTTCGTACTTCTCTTGAGGAGCTCGTTTATGGTACTTTTCCATAAAGTCCTTATTCATCTCGTACGGCCAGTAATCCTCATAATGTATCTTCAATTCTGGGGTGATTATAGCCACCATGATGCAAGAAACTTTCATTGCATCCTTGTAGTGCTTCTCGTAGGCATCTATCTCTTCAGGAGTGGTCTTCGTTTCATCGATCTTATCGAGTGGTTTTTCGCGGACATACTCTTTATCCTCAAAATGAAGTGTCATTTTGATATTACGTATCCACTCGTTGTAGTTGGTGCCATCCAATTGCACCTTTCACAAACGTTCAATAAAGAGAAGTTGTTGTTGTTGGAGGAGGAGGAGGAACCAGAAGCATCAGTAGGACTAGACATCTGAAAGAGTAGAATGGAAAGTTTGAGTTAGATAAGAACAATCCTCAATATAACACCCAAAATGAAATATCAAGGCTAGGATCCAACTAAATAATTTATAACTTAGAAAAGGGATACCGTAATCTAATTGCAAATTATATAAAGGTATGTAAATGACGATTTACCAATTTCACCATAAAAAACGAAATTTTAATGAATTTAGTTTTGAAGAAAATTCCTAGATCTTTTGAGAATCATTGAACTCTTCAATGGCATGTTTAATGTCGATTATGCTCTTCCATTTGTGACCGGGATACCGAGGATGACAAACAAGATGTGAATAACCATGAAAATTAACTTGCTACTCTGAATGTCATTTATCATCTCATTTTAATGTGCCGGTTAGCCACACGCGCTCCATTAATCAATGATAATTTACGAGAAACCTATTGCCACTCTTTATTAGTCCTTATTAGTGTGTCGATTAACAACACACGCTCCACTAACGACCACTAGAGTGCAACGTGCAATTTCATGGATTAGCATATAATTTCACCTTTTTCCTAAAGTAACTAAGATTGGGAATTTTATAAAAATGTATTCAGTTACTTTATAGATCATTATACTTATTAATCAGGATTTAATTGTCCTATCAAACTCATTCAGCTAACAACCCTCCACCAATCAAGGGAGCGGTGGGTAAGAGTGGATACCCAATGGCGGTCATTTTATAGGTCGTTTCCTTAAACTCCCCTTATAGATCGGCTTCGTGAATGAGGTGTACTAGCGGTTCGATTGACTTCTCTAATATGTATAGTAATATTAGACTTTTAATGTTACATATAATATAAGGGTGTATTTTCAAAAAATTTCAAAATACTAGGTTTTATTTTAAATTTTTGAAATTAATATTTAATTAATTAAATTGGAAAATAAAAACAATTATGAATTCTAGATAAGGATATCAAATTGCAATTTAAAATATTCAATTTTATACAATTAAAATACTGTTGATTTTAATTATCCTAATCAATTCATAATATATATCAAAACCGAAATTTTTGAATCTGACAGCTTACCACGTCGTCGTAAACAATTACCACATTGTGGTAGAGCAAAATCGCAAGTCACCACTGATGGGTTTTAAGCATTACAAAATTCTTATGGTGCATATGCAACCCTAATTGCTTTGGATCTAGGTTTTTCTCTAGTTATACATGCAAATTAATTTTCCAAAGAAAAACCCTAATCTAGCATACAAGAAAACAAAATCTAATCATATTAGGGTTAGCAGAATACCTTTCTTGTTGATAGCTTGATCTTGACCTTCAAGAGCTTAGTGCCTCAAGTGTTGCACCTCTAATGGAGTCACAAACACCACTTAGTAAAGGATGAAAAAGAAGTAGGTGATGGAGGCTTCTTGAATTCGGCTAGGGTTCTCTAAGAATGCATAGAGCCGAAAACTGTAAGCTAAGGGTTCCTTATATAGCTGAGCTGCTAGGGTTTTAGATGGAAACCCTAATTCTCTGCTAGGGTTTTAGGGTTTTAGATGAAAAAGAAGTAGGTGATGGAGGCTTCTTGAATTCGGCTAGGGTTCTCTAAGAATGCATAGAGCCGAAAACTGTAAGCTAAGGGTTCCTTATATAGCTGAGCTGCTAGGGTTTTAGATGGAAACCCTAATTCTCTGCTTAAGCCTTAAGCAATCCATGGAATCCTTCTAGAAAGCCTCTTGGACGAAATCTCTATGGGCTTCCCAAAGAGTTCGTCCACTCCTTCCTTTAGGAGTCCATCAACCCAACTTGCAACTATCAACGATTTGCAATATCAGTCCCCTTACTTTTAATCAGTCTCTTTTGATCACTAAATTAATTCCAAATTAATTTATGATCAATACTAGTTAAATAATATGATTTCTCAATTAATATATTATTCTTATAATATATTAATGAATCATTTATCAACATCTTTCTCCATAATTCATCCTGTCAAGTTGCTATGGTGAAGGCAACCCAAAAGGACCATGCTACTATCAAATCAAGTACATACCAATTACAGTTATAGGCTTAGACACCTAATCCAACAGTCTCCCACTTGGATAAGTCTAATAACTATACCTGCAAGTATGACTTCAAAAAACGATTATCAATCGTAGCTCTCAAAAGCCGCTGTCGAACTCTGGCCTAGTCAATTACGCGTCCTTTAGATAGGGGATCATATAATCCTCCGTTCTGTAAGATATCGTGTGGACAAAGACATGGGATATAATCATTCTCAATGTACAACAGTTTGTTTCCCGACTTCTGATTTGTTTGACATAGAAATTAATTGAACACATCAATTTAGTCCTGACTGGGCCCGACACATAAGTCAACACAAAATCATCGAGGGGCACAAGATATTGCTTTTACCCCTTGAGATAAAAGGAACATATAAACTTTTACTTATATGCTTGTACTATTTACTTATCAAATCAGGCATAACAATTCGCTTTATAACATCAAGTTACTAATGCGTTTACACATTATCAATGCACAACCAACTCGCAAACAGCAACTCATATATCTTGGTTTAAAGATTATACGATATTATCGTCTCACAATCACTCGTGATAAATTCCATGAAGTGATTCAAATGAGTGTGGGTTTAATCCAATACTCAAATCTTATTTCAGAAGTACTTATGAACGTTGCATCAAACTTTTGCTTTGTCTAAGCACTTAGACAATCTACAACCAATTCATGACAGCCTAACCTCATAACTTACTTCCAAAGTATGATCGACTGTGGATAATTTGAACAATCCAATTATTCAGGAAGTAAAACATGCAAAAGTGAAAGAATAGTAAACAATCGACACAATATAGTAAACAATACTTATATATAAATCTCCATTATATAATCACTAAATGTCAATTACATTTATCTATTACAATTTTTGAAACATCTATCTAATCACTAAAACTAATATCGTCCTTCAGACCAACGCTCCTCACATGTTGTAAGTGATTAACCCTGCTCAGACCCTTTGTGAGGGGATCTGATGGATTTTCTACTGACGATACCCTCTTGAGTACAATGAGTTTCTCTTCTACCCGATGTCTGATGAAGTGGTCTTTTCTGTTGATATGTCTTGATCTACCATGATCCCTTGGTTCTTTGGTTAAGGCAACCGCTCCTTCGTTATCACAGAAAATCTCCATAGGCTCCTTTATGGCTGGTACAACTCCAAGGTCTCCAATGAAGTTCTTCAACCATATCGCCTCCTTCGACGCTTCGCTCGCTGCTATGTACTCTGATTCGCACGTTGAATCAACCATGGTCTCCTACTTGGAACTTTTCCAAGTAACTACTCCTCCATTCAGAGTAAACACCCAGCCCAACTGAGAACGGAAATTTTTTGGATTTGGTGTCTAAGCCCATAACTATATCTGGTATGTACTTGACCCGATTGTAGCATGGTCCTTTTGGGGTTGCCTTCACCAGTCCAATCTGATAGGATGGACTTTTGAGAATAAGATTATTGGTGATTTATTAATATATTATAAGTATAATATATTAATTGAGAAATCATATTAGTTAATTAGTGTTGGTCAAGAATTAATTTAGAATTAATTTTGTGATCAAAAGTGACTAATTAAATCTAGGGGGTTGATTATGTAAATCATCCATTCTTATAGTGTGGGCCAAAGATCCATTAGGGTGGGCTAATTGGTTCATGGATAGTCCATGGAGCTTTAACCCATGGATCCTAAGGGATATGGAAGGTCATGGTGCATTAGGGTTTGATGGATGAAACCCTAGCCTTGAGAAACACTATAAAAGCCTCCCCTTGGTGACAGAATCAGCTACACACATGTACACAAGAACATAGAACCGATTTTGAAGATACAAGTCTTATTCTCTTAAAGCCTCCTTTGCATATTGGTGTTTGTGACACATTAGAGGCACAACATTTGAGGTGCTCAAGCTTCCAAGGTCAAGAACTACACCAAAGGTAAGATATCTAACTAGTTGTTACTTTGAATTATATGCTTGTTAAGTTATATGCTTTGGAAATTTGAAAAATGCATGTATAATTAGAGAAAACATAGTTCCAAATCATCTAGAGTTGCATGTGCACCATAGGAGTGTTATAATGCTTAAAACCCAACAGTGGTATCAAAGCCTAGGATTCCTTTCTATTATATTTGATGCTCACTTGTTTTCAAAGCTGAAAAATCGACTTTTCTGCACTCTGACAGGTGAACTCGCCGAGTCCCATGAACAGACTCGCCGAGTCCACTCAGTAAAGCATCAACTCGGAGAGTCCAGTTCAAGTACCCGACGAGTTGGTGCTCCTGTGTGCAGAAAATTCGAGTTCTTGGAAAAAATGGATAAAGTCATTACCTCAAACTGTTTTGTAATCATAAAAAATTTATTTTTTGAATTGGTAATGATTGTCTTCATCCATTTAAAAGGCAATTGTCAAATGTTTAGATAATAAAGTAATTATATGTAGTATTTGATATGAATTGTCTTGCTATGAGTTTAAAAGGCGATTGACTTGTTCTTGAGTGGATAGAACCAAGTGAATCTGGAGAAATCAACCACGAAAATAACATAATACATATAACCTTCTATAGAAGGTATTGGTGATGGTTCCCATAAGTCACAATGAAGAAGGTCTAGGACATGTGAGGACCGTTTGCCATTTTCATTAAAAGTTAATCGTTTTCTTTTGGAGATTTAACAAGAAGAACAAATAGTTGATTTTGATAAAACTGAAGTAAGAGATAAAGAACCCAATTTTTCTAATAAATAAACAATGTCAAAAGCTACATGTCCTAGTCTGTTATGACAATCTTCAAAGGAAGCACTAGTCCTTTTATTCCATAATGTAGCTAAAATGCCTTATTGCCTTGCTCAAGTTTGTAACGTCGTTTTCACATCTACCTTTTTTAATTATTTCTTTGGTGCTTCGATTCTGAATTGCAAAAAAAAGTGTTAGATAAGATAATGTCTACTGGTGAGTTATGAGTGAGCTTACTAATTGAAAGAAGGTTTTTAGTGATGTGAGGATCCACTAGAACATCTAATATTACCATTTCCAACAACCACTTGATCATTGCCAGCATATGAGGAGGAGTGATCAAGATGTGTAAAGGAGTTTATCATGTGAGTTGAAGCACCTGAATCAACATACCAGTCTTGGACCGGTAGTATTGCACTTGGTTTGAAAAGCATGAATAAGGTTTGCACCAACAGTTGAACCTTGTTCAACGTTGGTAGATCAGAGAAGGAGGATGCATAGTGTCCATTTTTGCGACACAGTTGGAAATGGGGAGGACCTCTGCCATGCCTACTACCACCAAAAAATTCACCATGTGAGTGAGAACCTCGACCCCTGGATGAGGGATGAGTTTGCACTATGAAGGCAGTAGTAGCAGTGGTAGCATGATTGTGGATCGGTTTTAGGAACATCTCATGACTTTCCGCGTGTGAGAGAAGAGTGTGAAAAGAGGGACATGGTGTGACCGCTCGATGAGCATTGGAGAATGACTCAAAGGTAGAACCGAGTCCACATAAAAACCAATGTACTTTGTCCATGTCTTCAACCTGGTGACCAACAACAACCAATTGATCACACACAACTTTAAATTGTAGACCAAATTCAAAAACAGAAGACTTACCTTTGGTAATTTCTCTGAGATAGAGTCTTGAAGTGTTTGAACACACTCCATGGAATCATGGATGTAAGCCTGTTCAAGAGATTGCCAAACAGTATGGGCAGTAGTGAGGTTGAGAGCTTCGACCATGGCCTCTTCTGAGAAGGAGGACTGGATAATTAAGAGAGCTCGCTAATCTGCATCTACCCCTATCTGATATGTTGGGTTTAGAGAAGACTTACCTTCAACTTCAAGAGTAGCAGGTGGAGAAGGAATAGAGCCATCGACGTGGCCTAGCAAGTTTTGATAGGATAATAAAGGTCGTATCTGATTCTATCCTCATTGGAAGATGTTAACTTGATAGTGAGAAGATGTAGGATGGTAGCTAGAGGGAGGATGGATTCGGCAGATGACATGAAGAAAAAAGTAAGAAAAGACGAAGAGAAGGGGGGTTTCGGCTAGGGTTAAGCGAACCTGGCTGATACCATATTAGATTTATTTCCCTTGAATGTATTATGTATTTTATTGATGTATATATTGAATACAATCGTACAACAACTAGCCTTAAATATAGGAGATTAAATAACTATACATATATTATCTAATCTTATCAGTATCTCTAATATTATTTCTAATATTTTCGCTAACAGGGTCAAGGTGATTAAGAGTATTCATAGAGTAAATGGAGGCTTGGTTCGATTATCAAAGAGAGGTAGATTGTGGTCAAGTGTGCCAACATGGTGAAGTTGTTTAAAAAAATAAATGAGCTTTAAACCATACCTCATTCTTTTTGCATAACGAATTGGTAATGGGGCGATACGAGGTTTTGGGATGACATTTGAATGGGTAATGATAGACTCAGAGATCGTTTCCCTAGACTCTATGCATTCGAGTTGTCTAAGGATTGTTTGGTTGCTGACAAATGAAGAAATGGTGTTTAGGTATGGGAGTGAAATGGAAGTCATTGTCATGAGTACGATATGAGTTCTTTGGCAGTATATAAACAATGTTATTTTTCAGACATCCAACTTAAAGAAGATTCATATTTTGGAACATATCATTATGTATTCTTTTGATTTGTTTTCAAATAAATTTACTAAAAATAGCATTACTAGGAAAATCATGTGTTACATGACTCTTTCTAATAGCTACAGTTGGTGATTTTTTTTATAAAATTCAATGATCATTTTCTAAACTTGAAAAAAAAAATTATCCTTTGTTATATATATATCAAAGCAAATATGAAATACAGTGAACAAAACAATTTTAAATGGGTAGGAGAGTCGGTGTAATATGTGACGAACCGATATATGAAAAAAGAATCTTAACCTTTTAAAATTTTCCTTTCTCTCTCCTTTCATTCCACAATCCACACTCTAGATTCCCTTTAAAGTACGTATTTCTTCGCAATTTACTCCAAGATATCATCCAAACAAACCATAAATACGTCCATACGCTAAATCACCACTCTCCACCATTTCTCTTTATGTCCAAATTTTGATCATCAGATATGCAGAACAAAACGAATCGTCTGGAAAACAGAGGGATTCACATGGGAAGCTTAAATCCATCTCCTCAGCTAACCTTGGATTTCCGACCAAGTTTTATCCCCAAAACAATCGGCCAGTTTCTTGGAGAAGTGTCGAGAATTAGTAACGTAACAGAGAAGCTTTTGCAAGTTGATGATTTTGTTAAACGATTAGAAACAGAAAAACGGAAAATCGAAGCTTTTAAAGATCTCCCTCTATGCATGCTCCTCATGAACGATGGTTCGTTTCATTTCTCATTTTCTCGTTCTTCTTCTTCAATTCGATCAATCACAACTTGTTCATTTGCTAAATGAGTTGTATAATTCTATCTGGAAATGGGTTTTAGTTTCATCATATCTTTTTTACGCATTTTTTTCAGCAATCTTTGCGTTGAAGGAGGAATCAATGATGTTAAAGAAAACATCAAATCCCGAACCAGTACTCGAAGAATTTATACCACTGAAGAACAATAGTAATGATGATTCAAAACTCGAAATTTTCGAAAAACAAAAAGAGAATAGCGATAAGAAGAATTGGTTGAGCTCAACACAGCTTTGGAACAGTAATGAGAACTCCGAGGAAGAAGATGCCGGAATCAAGAATCCGATGATTCCTCGTCCTACACAAAACCTTCAATCAAACATTCGGAATGGCTGCACACCGCCTCCACCACCACCATCGCCGCCGCCGCCGCCACCACAGCAGCAGGTGGCCAGGAAACAGAGAAGATGCTGGTCAGCGGAGTTGCATAGACGATTTATTGCTGCGTTACAAGAACTTGGTGGTTCACAAGGTTCAATCTTGATGTCTATTTTCTTTCCATAAATGTCGAGTTTTTAATTGAATTGTCAATTAGGGGATATAAATCTTTAATTATCGTCCATTATTCTAAATTAAGATTAATAAAAAGTATATAAATAAAAACTTTTGCAGCAGCGACTCCTAAGCAGATTCGAGAGCTTATGCAAGTAGATGGTCTCACCAATGATGAAGTAAAGAGCCATTTGCAGGTGAATTTACTTTTATAACCTCCCCATTCTTACCCATATTACCGTTTTTTAAATTTTTAAATTTAAAAACATTTATGCCACAAGGACATAAAAGTTAGTTCGAGGGTCTCATATTTGTAAAAGTGGTCAAAGTATTGAGTATAGCGGCTCAAACGTGGAGGTTTCAGTTCCAATGTGGATTTGAATACAATATTTATTCATCTGTTGTGTACATAATTTATAAGATAGGACAATGTAGAAGTTTCAGTTCCAATGTGGATTTGAACACAACATTTATTCATCTGTTATGTACATATTTATAAGATAGTACAATGTGGGCGAGTCTAGAAGTTGTGGGAAACTAACATTTTTGTAGAAAATTTTATTAACATCTGTTTTATTTTTTTAATGTTGTCGTAGAAATTCAGGCTTCATACACGGAGGCTTCCATCTTCGGACACAAATCAACATGTAGGATTCTCTAAATGTAGCAATTCTCAATTGCATTCTCCTAATGGGCCCCTTATGAATGGTGGAGACAACATGGTTGATGATGAAGTAGAAGATGAGAAATGTGAAAATTATTGTTGGAGTTAGCAGTTGGAGTTTCAATTCCAATGTCGATTTAGCTCTTTGTGGGCCCTAACCTCTTATGTGAGCCACCTAAGTTGTTGTGTATCTGATTTATCTTATATGATGCCCGGGTGGTCGGATCTAATTTATATAGAAATAGCAAGTTTTGTAGAATTAGTTTGAATTTTTATCTACATTAAACTTTTCTTGATTTTAATATTATTACCATGTTCTTAAAATTTTGGTCTAAGGTGCTTCATGTGAGGTGCATGTGTATGAGATTAGAGAACATAATCATTGAACAATGGATTTAATAAAAGCATATGATTCTCCTAACAAATCTTGAATTATTTTTTTGTTTGGATGGATTTGGCTGTCCTTATTTGTAAAGGGGTGGAAGATGCCTTTTAGTCGGTAGGAGGTGTGGATACCTTGACAAGTCAAACATTTGATGATTAAATTAAACTTAAGTGGTATTTTCGGAATATGTGTGGCTTTTAATGTTGGTGTAATAAGTTGACCATGATTGTGTTTACATGTTTACTCGTTATCCCACCAAAAGTTACAATAAAATACATTCCTTGATTCTTAGTTTTATTGTAAATTACATATTTAGCCAATTCAAAAGCTATCAAAGCCTTGACAACATCATTTTCGTTTATAAGAATCTTTGTTTTGTAAAGTTGGAGCCTTTTTCGTGGTCTGAATTTCGTGTAATCCAGTTATAGGGTTGAAATATCAGATTCGAAAAGTGTTTATACAATCCTTTAAGCAAATCCAGACTATATACCTTATCCTCGGATCCATAGCATTAACAACAATGTTTATTTAAAGTTAATAGAATTTTGAGAAACTTAGAGCAAAAGGAAGTCGTCTTTCTTTCAAAAGAAGCTTCATAAATAGGAACATTATGGTTATGATGAGAGGTGTACAACAAAAGAAAGACAATGGGCAAATATGTCAAACTACACCTTTTTAAATGCCAAAAGTCATCTGAATAGACCACCAAAATGGTTTTTATCCGGACCAATGGACCCCATAATTTACAAACCATCGTATTCCATTGTATTTAATTAGATATTTTTACAAAAAATCGGGCATGATAATTTGTCAAAGGCGAGTATATACTATATATAGGTAAACAATATTGATTATAAAGATGTATGACATTTAAATTTATTAACATTAAAAACCAATTTCTAAAACTAGCAACAAAGTCATGCAGAGTATAACATTCTTTCTCACCACGCCATTCACGCAATAAAAGATTGCGTAAAGGAATAATTCAAAGTATTGAATCTTGAATTTGTTAAAAAAAAGTATCTTTTATACGAAAGACTTGCTTTTAGCGGAAAAAAGAATATAAATTGATGACTAATGAATTCAATGAAGAAAGTTTCAAGATAATGTGTTAAACTAGAAATGGTCAAAAATTGAATATTATGTTTACCAAACCATACATATCCCACTCAAAAAAAATACAAGATTCGAGGTGTATTTGTACGACAAACTGGCCCCTTGTCTAAATAAATTAATTCTGAGAAGAATCTTGAAGACAAAGATGTTATGAATCATGCTTGTTCGGTGTGTAAGGATAGGTTAGATATTCTCTTTTAGGTACTTCTCTTGATTTATTTAAAATCCAAGAATATTACTAAATTTTTATAGGAAATTGAGTAATCTAAATGCTTTTCAATTATATTTTGATAACAAGAATAATTTTTTTTTAAAATGACCACATGGTCTGAAACGGGTGATTCCGAACCCGTTTGAGGAAATGGTAACAATTATAGGATCCGACCCGGTTTGTGGCCACCCTATAAATACTGTTTTTGAGTTCATTTCGACGTCACTGCTCGCACCTATATTCCAGAGACCGTTTCGAACTGCTACAACCTATATTCCGTAGACCGTTTCGAAAATGTCTTCTTCTAGCGATGAAGAGTATGGGTTTTTCTATGTAAGCTTATAATTATATATCTTTACTGCAGATTGTATGTTAACATCTATATAATTTATGCAATTGTATAGGTTTTATTTGTTTTTCTCTAATTTTTGGTGATTACATTTAAGTGTTGTTTCTTTTTGGTAAAAAAAGATCTCTTCAAACCTCATTGTGTTGTGCGGCGCAGCACACACGCAACACTTCAACAGTTTGTTTTACTAAAGTATTCGGAGTAAAAAAAACTCTATGCATGTGCTGTTTGGGACAGCACTTGCCTTCCCTCTTTTAGCCTCTTCAAAAAAAAAAAAAAAAAAAAAAAAAAACCCGAACACACCCCTAAAAAAAGCGTTGCACCCTCTTTTTTTCTTCCCTCGATGAGTGCTTCATCTCCGATCGACATCTTAAATCGTTGCAGCTTCCTTTGCCGGCGCAGCCTCCTCTCCGTCGCCGTCTGCTCCCTGACGTAGTCGTCGTCGCTGGTCAGTCTCCGATCGACATCAGGTAAGGTTTTTTTCGTTTATTGTTGCTGAAGCAACGATTCTGCCTTGCTTCATATGTTTTTATTCTTGTTGATATCTTTATTCTTGCTGAATCTTGATTCTAATTCATCTTTGCTGAAATCAGCAACATATGCAAGTATATGCTAATTTTTCATGTTGATTTGTGTCACACCCCCAAATCGGAACGACGAAAACGTTCGGGGTGGAGGACGTCATATACAGTATCACAACAATTGCATCATAGTAATCAAAGTAAATGCAAACATTACATTGAATAAGTAAAATATTTACATCTGTTCGATACATAGTTTGTATACAGCAAAAATATATAACCAAAAGTATAAAAGACGAGACATTATAAGCTCCGTCTTCTCAAAAGCCTGTGGAAGTACCTGTTTACTGATTTCCTCAGAATACAAGAGGTTTTAAAAGAGTATCAACATTAAAGTTGGTGAGTTCATAAGTATGTTTTTTGTAATGAAAACTTGTCCGTGAATCTGTAAAATGTTTAGATGTTCTCAAGAAAATCCAATATTTTCTTTAGTATTGAAAAGTAGTCTTAAACCCTAAGACCGAAGTGTATGTTCGTTACTGTATTCTATAATTGTACATGAAGTGTTAGTTTATATGCCTGGATACCACCAATGGAATTGTATCGTATTGTTTTGTAGGAAAACTATGATAGGAAATCCCTGGCTATCACCAGTAATGTATAGTATGTTCTTGTATAAAAACCCTTGAATCCTCCGGTATGTATAGTAGTTTTATTATTTTAAAATAAAAACTAATTGAAGTTGCTACCATTCATACATTAATCGTATTATTTAGTACCAAATTTATGAGTTGTTATAACCATACTTGACCATTGAATTGCCTGAACGACGTTCTTCAGGCGTCGGAATCGAAATGACTTTGTCACCCAGGCCTGTCGGTCTAACTGTAGCTAACAGTTGCGGCGCGAGATTTTCAGTCCCGTATAGATCTATACACAAACTCACGTTCTTCCTCCAGGAGACTCTGGTTATAATCTCAGGACTTTTGTTAGTACTTAGTTAAGTACGCGAAGATGCTCACTCATAAAATGTTATACTAACGATTAAGTGTAGAATAAAATAAATCCTTTGAATTTAAATGACTGTTTGTATGACCCATAAACTATACCCTATATAGTTTATATGTTTGTTCACATTGAATCTATGTTTCGTGCATTGATAAGGTAATTGTTCCATAAACTATATCTATTATAGTTTATATGTTTGTTAATGCATTCCATTCGTGTATTATTCTGAAAACCTTGCAATTATGGTTGTATGTTGAAAACTTCCCTTATGCTCAGCATTTTACAAAAGGGATATAATATCTAAGTGTTTTATAAAATGTAATAATCTTTTGATTGTATCAATTTCATAAGTTTTAATCCTGTTTAAATCCTTTATATAAAATCACAAATTTCTTTGTGTCTTGCTGGTATTCCCCCCTGAAAATGTTAAAAACAGCAAAAGTGTAGGGGTATGAACTCACAGTTGGTTGCGTGTATGTATCGGACAACGAGACTGGAATGAGGACCCTCGAGTTGTTGTATGCGAAATTAACGGAATCCTAATAATAATTAAACACATATTTGCATTTAAATTAGTGAACCCATTAATTAAAGTGTTAGAAAACAGTTGCTTTTGGTTTATGAATGTTACCGAGACTCGATCGAAGTGGAAAAAGTGGGTTTACAGCCAAGATTCACGATTCTGGGCTGTTTGCGGCCGTGAATGGTTTTCGGCCGTGAACGGTTTTCGGCCGTGAACTGATTTCGGCCTTTGAACGGTTTTCGGCCGTGAACCGATTTCGGCCTTTGAAGATTTGAAGATGTTCTTGGTGTTCTTGGTGTTCTTGGTGAAAAACTTGAAGATTTGAAGGTTGGATCTTGAAGGTTTGAATGTTCTAGGGAGAGATTTGAGAGGATTTTTGAGTGAAAATGATGAAAAATGAGAAATCTCTCCAAGAAAATATATATATATATATATATATATATATATATATATATATATATATATATATATATATATATATCGGTTGAGTTTACGGTCGGGAACGGGTTTACGGCCGTAAACGGGTTTGCGGCCGTAAACACCACGATGAACGAGACTTGGCAGATTTTTGAAGTAAAACTTGATTTTTCGCGTGATTTTGGTCCCGATACTTATATAAATTTAATTTATATAATCTAAGTTGTTTTCAATCCTTACGAGCTTGACAAAATAAATAAAATTCGAAATTTTTATTTAGCGGAATTGACTTTTGTTGACCGGAAAGTATCAGGTTGTCACATCATCCCCCCGTTAGAGGGAATTGCGTACCGAAATTCTGAAATGCATACAATTATGGACTAGGGAAAAAGATGCGGATACTTCTGTTGCATCTGATTTTCTCGCTCCCAAGTGAATTCAGGTCCTCGCTTCGCATTCCAGCGAACCTTCACTATCGGGATACGAATTTGTTTCGTTCGTTTGACTTCCATATCCATGATTTCGACTGGCTGTCCCACGAAGTTAAGACTCTCATTTATATCGATTTCATCGAGTGGAATCACGAGAGTCTCGTCGGATAGACACTTTTTAAGATTTAACACGTGGAAGACGGGATGAATGTTGCTAAGTTCTTGTGGTAACCGGAGTTTGTAAGCTACGGGACTGATCCTAGCAAGGATCTCGAATGGTCCGATGTATCTTGGATTCAGCTTTCCACGCTTTCCGAATCGTATCATGCCCTTCCAGGGTGAGACCTTCAACAGAACGCGGTCACCAACCTGAAATTCCAAGGGTTTTCGTCTTTTTTGGCATAGCTCTTTTGTCTATCTCTCGAGGCTTTTAGTCGTTCTCGGATTTGTACGATCTTTTATATGGTTTCTCGAATGATTTCCGAGCCAGTGAGAGCGCTATTAGGGACTTGACCTCTAGCTAGTTGCGTGTCACCCACCTCAGCCCTGCACACAGAGGGGATCTGCACTTACGGCCATAGAGGGCTTCGAATGGAGCAGCCTTAATGCTAGTATGGTAGCTGTTGTTGTAGGAAAACTTGACCAGGGGAAAATGGGTGTCCCATGAATTTCCAAAGTCGATAACACACGCTCTCAGTATGTCTTCTAGGTTTTGAATGGTTCTCTCACTCTGCCCGTCTGTTTGAGAATGATAAGTTTTACTCAAGACCAGCTTAGTTCCAAGAGCCTTCTGCAGTGACTGCCAAAACCGCGAGGTGAATCTGCTATCTCTGTCCGAGATAATGGATACAGGCACCCCGTGCAGTCGTACAATCTCTTGGATGTAGGTTCTAGTCAGTCTCTCCATTTTGTATGTTTCCTTGATTGGCAGGAAGTGGGCAGATTTGGTTAATCTATCGACGATTATCCAAATGGTGTCATGACCACCCGATGTCTTGGATAACTTGGTAATGAAATCCATTGTAATCCGCTCCCACTTCCACTCAGGTATTTCTAGCTGTTGAAGCAAACCTGAGGGCTTTTGGTATTCTACCTTGACTTTGGCGCAAGTTAGGCACTTGCCCATGTTGGTAGCAATCTATGATTTCATGTTTGGCCAACAATATAGTTTCTTGAGATCCAGATACATCTTATCTGAACCTGGGTGAACGGAATATCGAGTTTTGTGGGCTTCATTCATGACCACCTCTCTGTAACCACCGAACCTTGGTGTCCAGATCCGGTCCATTAAATAACGAACCCCGTCACCCTTGATTTCGAAGTTCTTGTCCATTCCTCTCAAGGCTTCATATGCCATATTATCTAGCTTCAAGGCTTCTAGCTGAGCCTCTTTGATCTGTGTGTCCAGATGCGAATGGATTGTCATGGTTAGTGCTTTCACATTACGACATGAGTATTCCTTCCTGCTAAGGGCGTCCGCTACTACATTGGCCTTGCTCGGATGATAGCGAATTTCGCACTCGTAATCATTGAGTAGCTCTACCCATCGACGTTGCCTCATGTTAAGCTCCTTTTGGTCAAAGATATGTTGTAGGCTTTTGTGGTCGGTGAAGATAGTGCACTTGGTACCGTAAAGGTAATGTCTCCAGATTTTTAGCGAGAAGACCACTGCTCCCAACTCAAGATCGTGAGTGGTATAATTGACTTCGTATGTCTTTAGCTGTCTCGAGCCATAGGCAATAACCTTTCCTCGCTGCATAAGTACACAGCTTAGCCCCTGATTGGATGCATCGCAGTAAACTACGAAGTCTTCTGTCCCTTCAAGAATAGACAAGACAGGTGCGCTGCACAGGGCTTGCTTCAGAGTCTGGAACGCAATGTCTTTTTGTTTTCCCCAACTAAAATCTACACTTTTCTGAGTCAGGGCAGTAAGAGGCTTAGCAATTCTTGAGAAGTTTTGGATGAACCTGCGATAGTAGCCAGCAAGACCCAAGAATTGACGGATTTTTGTGGACGTATTCGGTGCTGACCAATTCTCTATTGCCATAATTTTGGAAGGGTCCACATGTATGCCTTCCTCGCTAACCACGTGACCCAATAAAGTTACATTCCTAATCCAAAACTCGCACTTAGAGAATTTCACGTAAAGCTTTTCTGCTCTCAATGTTTCTAGAACTTGTCTTAAGTGTTGGTTGTGTTCTTCCTCGCTTCATGAATAGATAAGTATGTCGTCTATGAATACAATCACAAACTTGTCTAGGAAT
This sequence comes from Lactuca virosa, assembly GCF_052849685.1. Taxonomy (NCBI): domain Eukaryota; kingdom Viridiplantae; phylum Streptophyta; class Magnoliopsida; order Asterales; family Asteraceae; genus Lactuca; species Lactuca virosa. The sequence goes on from NC_136432.1 coordinate 211,149,160, forward strand.
GGACGGCACACCCTATTCATCAGGTCCATGAGTACGGCGGGTACGTTGGTTAGACCTAAGGGCATCACAACAAACTCGTAGTGACCATACCGAGTTCGGAAAGCTGTTTTCGGAACATCACTCTCTTGGACTCGTAGCTGATGGTACCCTGATCTCAGATCTATCTTTGAAAAATAGCTCGCTCCCTGAAGTTGATCAAAAAGGTCGTCGATTCTGGGAAGAGGGTAGCGGTTCTTGATAGTGAGTTTATTGAGATCACAATAATCTATGCACATCCGGAAACATCCATCCTTTTTCTTAACGAACAAGACCGGTGCTCCCCAGGGTGAGAAGCTTGGTCTAATGAATCCCTTGCTGAGCAGTTCGTTAAGTTGACTGGATAATTCCTACATTTACACTGGAGTTAGACGATACGGGGACTTGGCTACGGGGGTAGCTCCGGGAATTAAGTCGACACAGAACTCGACTTGGCGCTCGAGAGGAACTCCGGGAAGATCCTCGGGGAAGATATCAGGAAAGTTACAGACTTCGGGGATGCTCTCGAGGTCTTTAACTTCTAGCTTTCCATTTACGACATGGGCTAGGAATGCGTGACACTCTTTTCGTAAGTATTTTTGGGCTTTGATGCACGAAATGATACGAAGGTTCGTGCTGAGTTTGTCGCCATAGATAACAAGGGCTTCGCCCGATGGCAGATTGAGGCGAATGGCTTTTTTGTAACAAAGGATATCAGCATGATTGGGGCTCAACCAATTCATGCTGACGATTACATCGAAGCTTTTTATGGAAATCGGCATAAGGTCGATTGGAAATGAATAATCGTTTAAAGTGAGGGCGCTGTTGGATTAATGTCTAAGTCCATAACTATATTTGGTATGTACTTGACCCGACCCGGCATGGTCCATTTGGGTTGCACTTCACCGGCACAATTTATATGGATAGTCTTTTGAGAATAGTATATTTATGATTTATATTAATATATTATAAGTTCTAATATATTAATATGGAATCATATTATTTAATTAGTATTGATCAAGAATTAATTTAGAATTAATTAAGTGATCAAAAAGAACTAATTAAATATGGACTCTTATATATATGGAATGGGCCAAGTTTATTTAGGTTGGGCTAAGCTTTCATGGATGGTCCATGGAGCTTTTAACCCATGGATCCTATGTAAATGAAAGGTCATGGGTATTAGGGTTTACATGGATGTAACCCTAATCCTCCATAATGTATAAAGGGGTCCTTGGCTCACAAAATTGACAAGTGTGTGAAAATAAGAGTGGGCCGATTTTAGTGTTCATACATATTCTCTCAAGTTCTTCCAAGGTGTTTTGGTGATTTGTGATTCCATTTGAGGCTTCCACACTATTGGAGCTAATCTCTTAAAGCTTGAAGACATCAAGCTACATCAAAAGGTATGTCATCTAACTAGAACTTTGTAGTATAGGTGCTTCATAATATACTAGTTAGGATGAAACCTTGGAATAGTTAATATTTGCATGTATAATAGAGAAAACATAGATCCAAGGTTTATAGGGTTGCATGTACACCATAGGAGTGTTACAATGCTTAAAACCCAACAGTGGTATCAAAGCCATGGGTTGTTTTCTGTTATATTGATGCAAATGTTTTATTTTCAAGTTGAAAAAAAAAGGAAAAAAAAACATGACGTTTGTTAAATTTTAAGATAATTACTTGTTTTTGTGAAAAAACTAATTATTTGTAAAATTTGAATCATTTGTTATATGAGTTGAATTAGGTCAAATTTAGTAAAATATAAAATGATATGATTATTTTATTAGTTTTAAAAGTTTGATCTAAAGAGTTTTTTGAAACATCCATAAGTTATGGATATGAAAAGGTTTTTAAAAAAAATTGATTCAAAGTTTTTTATGGAGTTACAAAACTTGGTCTTAATGTTTTAAAGAATTCCATAACTTGTTCTTAAGTTATGGAACATGAAAAGTTTCATCATAAAACAAATATTTAACTCCATAAGTTATGGAATCCAAAAGTTTTCAAGAGTTACAAAACTTGCCCTCAAGTTTTGGAATTTGGAAAAAGTTTTTTTATGATAAAAAAAAAAGAATTGAATTCTAAAACTCTTGGGTTCATAACTTAAACAATTAATTAAATGGTTTTAATTTTGAATTTAATAATTGGAATTATGATGTTTTATTGAATAATTCAATTAACTCTTATGGACTTTATTAATAGATAATTAAAGTGTTTAATTAAAAGAGAATTAATAATTCCATAATGACATGGTTTAAATTTAATTAAATCAAGAGTATAGTTTAATTAATAGATTAAACCACCAAGTATTTTAAATGTCTAAAATACACCCTTATACTATTATAATATTAAAAGTTTAATATATTATATGTATAAGAGGAAGTCGTATTACCATTAGTAGGCCTCATTCACGAAGCCGGTCTATAAGGGGGGTATAAGGTTACTGCCTATAAAATGGCAGTTTAATGGGTGTCCACTCTCACCCACCGCTTCCTTGACTGGTAGAGGGTCGTTAGCCGAACAGGTAGGACAAGGACTATAATTCTCCCTTCATTAAAAGTATTAATGATAAATACTAAGTAACTAAACTTTTTATAAATTCTCAATCTTAGTTACTTAGGAAAATGTGAATAAGGTACTAATCCATGAAATTACACTTTGCACTTTGTTTAAGCTGTTAGTGGAGCGTGTGTGGTTAACCGACACACTAACCTGGACTTAACAAGGTAGGCAAAGGGTAACTTAATTTTTATCATAGTATCGTTGGAGCGTGTGTAGTTAACCGGCACATCGATTGAGGGGTAAATATTAAGGGTACCAAGTATATTTGCATGGTTACTTCACACCTTGTTTTGTGATCCTCGGCATCCCAGTCACAAAACCTGAAGGGCACACTCGAGATTGAAACATGCCATTGAAAAGTTCAATGAATCTCAAAAGAATCTAGGAGTTTCAAAACCAATTAAAACCTAATAATACATTTCGTTTATCTTGGTGGAAATTGGTAAATCGTCATTCACCTACCTTCAAATATTTTATAGCTTGGATTACGACATCCCTCTTCCAAGTTATAAAATAGTTTGTTGGGTCCTAGCATTAATATATCATATTGGGTGTTATATTAAGGACTTAAATCAACTTTACGTGAATTTCTCCCATTGTTGATGTCTGGTTTAGACAACAATGATCTTCCCAAACCAAGCTTTCCTAATGAATATGACTTCCCGAGTTTGGCTCATGGAAGTCATATTTCTCTTCCTCCACCTCCTCCAATTATTCTCCCTAACCCACAAGTTCAAGGTCACTCAAGCCCTAATGGCAAGCAAGGTCTATGTGTGATCACATCTTAGAGATGAAGTCACATATTGACAAGCCGGGAGAGTTAGGTGTCAAAGTCTTGAGAAAGTTGGATGTTCAATCACTTTCTAAGTCACATAGTGAGTTCCTTTGGGACTACTATGAAACAGACTATGACATGAACCTTAATGATCATATCTATTTGCTTGGTGCTGTTGAATCAGCAATGATTTGGAACGATAGTAAAGCAAATTTGATTAGAAGATCAACTTCCAAAAAAACTTTATGGACAGTGACAATGGTGACACTGGAAATCCAGAAAAAGCATTCTCTTCCCAATGGAAAGGGATTGACCATAGTCAACCCGGTTGACCAAATGGTAAAGAGAAAGGCTAAGTCTGAGATAGTCCCATTACCAAAGGGTCCATATGTTTATTTTGCCAAAGGAAGGTAGAGCCCATTATCTAACTCTACATCAGGTAGAGCCCATTATCTAACTCTGTTAAGTTCTATTATGAGATCCTCATTACATGATGTGACTGGGTCACATGTTGATGTTTTAAGAATCAAAGAATAGAGAGAAATCTTAAAGGAAGTATATGTTGATTCTGATCGCGAAGGTGGATTTCGATCGCATCAGAATTTTGAGCAGTTGCTTAAGAAGTTATGATATATTGCTAAGGAATAGATAACAACAATTTTCCATGTGGATTGTAAGGATAAGTTTTTCCGCAAAGTTTTAAAATAAAAGAAAATTGTTTAATTTTATTTATTTGAAGTATCCTTACAATGGCATTTGTGGAATTGTTGCTTATATGATTCCACTGACAGCAATATTGGAAAATGGATTTGATTCTTTCATTTGTGGTAGTGTCTAAATTTACCAAATCATGAAAGTTCCTCATCACCCAAGTTTCAATTGGACCGAAACTTGGAATCATGCAAATTGAATAGTATGATGAATGAGAACTTTCAAGCATTGGAAAATCAAGACTAATTACTTGTTCACATGGATGTGTGAGTCAAGTGAAGGACTAAAGGGATTGTGTACACATTATTGTGCACTGGTCATGTCCACCACAAAGCTCGTTAAGACTATTTGATTTACTAAAGTTTAGTAAATATGGTTATACTTACAAGTTTAAGTATAATTCTGAAACATTGGAAAAGTCCCAATGTATGGCAGAACGAATGGGAAGAATCAAATTAGGCAGAAAGATAAAAGTTTCTCAAATCTGAAAAGATGGGAGAGTACTTTAGTATCATGTTTGTGATCATCTTAATGATTTAGAAATCATATCACAATTAGTCCTCTAAAGGTCATCTTAGTGCATTATTATGACTAAGAAGAGGAGTCATGAATTGTTGAAATGGTTAGATCAGGAAGATGAGTCATACTTCGTTCCAAAACAATTCTTAGAGTCATACTCCAAGATTGTAACTTGAGTGACATATCTTAAAGAAAGGTTTAAAACACTTGTCAAATGTAAGAGTAAAAGTGTCCTACTCTTGTACATTTGAAATTGGTAAGTTGTGATGTTTTGGATAAAACAAAGACCAACTAAGGCCAATTGTGTGAAGTGTTTGTCTTGATAAAGAATCCGCACTATCTCTTGAATATTTGGCAAGATAGTCTTATATGTCAAGAGGATAGTGGGAGTCTTAAAGATCCTAAAAAGAATTTCAAGAACTAATCAAGAATAAAACCTGAGGTTCTTCACTAGCACACGACTTGAGGTTTATAACCTATCGTGTTGACATATTCTGTGCCCATTCCAGTTAAAGTTGGCTTTGCATAGGAGTTCTGAAAGTTCTCAATTGGTTGCATAACAACTTGGAAGCAATGGCAGGCCCTGTACTGCCAGGTGGCAAGAAGTTAAGATTGCATAAGTTCAGTCCATATGAGTTTGGATTTGTCATTATCCTTGTCTTGTGACTATGGTTTTGACGATTCACATGGATAAGAACACATACACCATAAAATCTAAGGGTCATAAGGTTTCTCTCCGATTCATGAAAATGATGGTGAGGAAACACTTCCACCAAGTAGATTTGAAGCAGATGGCAAAAGGTCTAAACAATTGAGACTATGATTACGACATCCCTTTTCATAGTTCTAAAATTGTTTAGACACACATGCTTGCTATCTAAGGAAAGGTATATGATTTTGATAAAGTTTTATCAAAGCATCTCGTATCAGAAATCTGATCTTTGGTAAGAAAGTCAATAAAGTATTGATTTCTAGAAGTCCATCTGATTTCTGAGTACATGTCAAAGCTTGTGGGAGCATAAGTGTTATGCTAATAATCATCATGTTAGTGGGAGCATGATAATTATTGTTAGTGTTGCAAGTTAGCAATGTTAATTATAGAAAACAAAAGTTTCAATTCGTGAGGCTGCAGGGATTAAAAAAGTTGTTTTGCTATAATTAAGGGAGAGGATATACTTCATTTCAGTTCTAAAGGCTTAGATTGAGACCTTAATCATCCTTAGTCAAGAATATATATATAAATTTCATGTTGGATTGGTTCAACTTAAGGAAATTCTATATATTGCGTTCTCAAAATTCGATTATGATTACGACATCCCTCTTCATAGTCAAATTTTGAAAACATGGCAAATAAAAATATTGTAGCAAAAGACTGGTCTAGAATCATGTCTTTATGTGAGACATCATGAATCGTGTACCATTTGCTTTGGGTACAGGATCGATTGCATGTGCTATAATATTTTTCATTTCTAAATTTTTCCAAATGCCCAGAGGCATTAAGAAGGGAAAAGGTCTAGAATTGGATATGACTAAAATGATTAAGCAATTGTCGAGGACAATCTGAGGTTTACCAAAGATTGGTTGCTCAGGGACAGTTGGAAGTATAGTGCTAATTCTGGAAGGACCATATTGACATATTCTGAAAAGAGGCATCTCTTATTCAGAAGTGATAGTCAAAATGAGAATATGGAGTTGTCTCCATAGGTGGAAGTTATCTGTGTAAGATTAGAAAACTTAATGCAAGAAGCATGTCCAAAGCAATGTACTTTGAATATGAGACTTAGTTTCCATGGAGTTGATCTCCATTGGAATACCTTATAATGACTGTTGACAAGTCTTTGTGACTTTGTACATATTCATTACAGGAGGGTCAGTGTATATAAGTTTAAAATCTAAACAGATTTCGATAAATGATAGGAATTTGAAATTCTCACATTTTTCGATAAGGATTTGGGAGTGTGAAATTAGAATCATTGAAATTATGTTCAATTGGTTTATTTCACAAAGTAAGGATCATAGACAAACATAGAGTGCATACTTGGTGTATGGCAAAGCTATTGTTTAAGAAAAACATAGTGTACATGCTTGGAGCATGGGACAACTAGTGTTTTTAATTCAAGTATAAAGTTGATAAAACCGAAACAATGAATAATGAATAATCAGTATGGTGATAAATAAAAGTGTTTATTTATATTCATAGGGTTTGATACCATATTTGATTCATTTATTCTTGTGTTTCACTTTGCATGTTTTGACTTCCAGAATAACTAAGTCGCTCTTCCTGAATGATTAAGTTATTCAAACCATCCACAGTCGGTCATATGTTGGAAGTGGATATGAATCAAGACTGTCATGGGTTGGTTTGTAGAGGTCCAAGTTGGTGGACAAAGTGGTGCTACAACACTCATGAGTGCTCATAAGTTCTGAGTATTGGATTCAACCCACGCTCATTTGAATCACTTCATGGATTTTATCACGAGTGATCATGAGACGATAATATCTTATATTCTTAAAACCTAGAGATATGAGTTGTTACTATGAGTTGGTTATACATTGATTGCACGAAAACACATTGGTAACTCGATGTTATAAAACATGCCTTTGTGTATGATTCAACAAGTAGTAGAACAATCCATATGAGTCGAAGTTTATCCAATCCTTTTACCTTCGGGATAAAAGCGATATCTGTGGGCCCCTCGATGATTTAGCGATGACACATGTGAGTGCTTGGCCAAGCCAGGACTGATTTGATTTGTTCAATCAGTCAGTCATCATAAATCGAAAATCGGGAAACAACAAATGGACAGAGAGAATGATTATAATCCATGTCTCAGTCCATATGATATCTAGAATGGAGGAATATATGATCCCTTATCTAATGGACAAGTCATTGACAAGGTCAGAGTTCGACAGCGGCTTTAAGAGCTACGATTGCCAGTTAGGTTTTGAAGTCATACTCAATAATAGTTTTAGACTTATCCAAGTGGGAGACTGTTGGATTAATATCTAAGTCCATAACTATATTTGGTATGTACTTGACCCGACCCGGCATGGTCCATTTGGGTTGCACTTCACCGGCACAATTTATATGGATAGTCTTTTGAGAATAGTATATTTATGATTTATATTAATATATTATAAGTTCTAATATATTAATATGGAATCATGTTATTTAATTAGTATTGATCAAGAATTAATTTAGAATTAATTAAGTGATCAAAAAGAACTAATTAAATATGGACTCTTATATATATGGAATGGGCCAAGTTCATTTAGGTTGGGCTAAGATTTCATGGATGGTCCATGGAGCTTTTAACCCATGGATCCTATGTAAATGAAAGGTCATGGGTATTAGGGTTTACATGGATGTAACCCTAATCCTCCATAATATATAAAGGGGTCCTTGGCTCACAAAATTGACAAGTGTGTGAAAATAAGAGTGGGCCGATTTTAGTGTGCATACATATTCTCTCAAGTTCTTCCAAGGTGTTTTGGTGATTTGTGATTCCATTTGAGGCTTCCACACTATTGGGGCTAATCTCTTAAAGCTTGAAGACATCAAGCTACATCAAAAGGTATGTCATCTAACTAGAACTTTGTAGTATAGGTGCTTCATAATATGCTACTTAGGATGAAACCTTGGAATAGTTAATATTTGCATGTATAATAGAGAAAACATAGATCCAAGGTCTATAGGGTTGCATGTACACCATAGGAGTGTTAGAATGCTCAAAACCCAACAGGTGCATCCTACGAATACGTTGTTAGTACTCTCTTTCTTTCCGTTAGCCATCTCGATAGTGAATGTTTTGGTTAATGGTTGGGATTTGTGTTTGAGTAAGTGCTTAAATGAATGATTGACAAAACTTCTCTCCGCACCACTATCAAGGAGAATACATGCATAAGAGTTGTCGAGGAGGAACGTACCCGTAACTACGGTGGGATCAACAATTGCCTCCTCCTGGCCCATTGCTAGCACTTTCCCTGTGTTGCCAACAGTTGTTGCTTTGGGGCAATTCCTCTTGAAGTGCCCGGTTTCTCCACTACCATAGCAGGCCTGGCCTATTCCCGCTCTGGGACCTTGATTGGCTGGTTGTGCTGGAGTCTTGCAAAAACGAGTTGTGTGCCCCTTCTTGCCAGAGTTGTTGCACTGCAAATCATGGCAGGGTCTGTGATGATGAAAGTTGCACTTATCGCACCTTGGGAGGGTACCAGCATACCTACTAGCAGGTGCTTGAGCAGTAGGAACAGTAGCAGAAATGGTAGCGGCGTGGACTGCCACCGTCTGTTGCTTCTTGGAGGGCTCTTGTGAAGACTGGCCCTTGCATTCATTCCAAAACTTTTTCTTTCCACCACTTTCTTTAGGTGGTTGGGGAGCGGTTGCTACGGGTTCATGACTTTCCCCGTGATCTATCAGAGTCTGCGCCAGACACTTGACGCTGTCAAATGTGAGAGGCTTAGCAGCCAAAACGTTCCCTTGACTTGGGGGTGTCAATCCCCATATGTACCTCTCAAATTTCTTGCTTTCCGGGGTGACCATCCCGGGACATAGAAGAGTCAGGTCGTTGAACCTAGCAGTGTACGTAGCAATGTCGGAACCCTTCATCTTCAGATTCCAGAGCTCTTGCTCCAACTTTTGCATCTCGCCGCGTGGGCAATACTCAACAAGCATTAGTTCTTTTAAATTCTCCTAAACCATTGCATTGGCCACCGGCAGTGTTAGGGATCTGACTCGGCTGTTCCACCAGGTTAATGCTCTATCTCTGAAGGTGCAGGCGGCAAACTTCACCTTGCTTACCTCGGGGCACGCACAATCTCGAAAATTGATTCGATCTTCTCGAACCAACGAGTTAGGGCAATGACACCTCCATTTCCGTCAAAGGATTTGGGCTTCGCTTTCATGAAGTCTTTGTAGGAACACTCCTTCGGGTGTCCCTACTTACCTTCGAGGTTGAGGGGATGGGTACCACTAGTGCCGCTACAATTGATCTGCGACATTGCGGCAGCCACGGCGGCTGTAACTGTTGCTTGGAACACAGTAGGATCGAACTGAGGAGGTGGCGGCGGTGGAGGATCGTTTTTCTTTCGGTTGGACTTCTTCTTTGGAGGCATCTTTCTCTAAAATAATTTATGAGAAAAAACGAAGATAATTCCTCTATAGTTGTCAGAAGTCAGGTGATATTGAACAATGTATATCTTATCCTGACAGTTATAGTGTTCTATCAAGCGATTAACAGAGGAAGTCTACTTAATGCAAGTAAACAATCGCTAAAGAATGAATAGCATCACTTGGAATGAAATGTCTACAATGTTTTTGGCTCTAGATAAAATACTCCTATAGTATTTTAGGTTGCGTGTTCTGTTCTATTGTTCTCTTTGTATGGAGTTTGGTAAGTTTTAGACTTGCTGCAACACCACCATCACTCCCAAACACATGTTGGTCGTATCTCAAATAGATATAGTTGATCAGGCAATATTTATTCCAGATATGATCACATAACTGTCCAGGTTTAACAACAGTGTCCAACATCTAAATACTTTTGTTTTGTTCTTCTTGTAATACTGGTTCTGGTATGTGTGTATACTTGTATACTTCTTCTAAAATACTTAAATTTTAAAAGTATACTTTTAGTTCAGAGCGCTTCGGCCCATTAGCGTTTATAGTTGTATATCATGTAAGGTTTGATATACTTAGTTCACTATAAACAATGCTCTGATACCAATCTGTCACACCCCCAAACCGGAAAGGCGGAAACGTTCGGGGGTGGACGACGTCATGTACAGTATCACAACAATTGCATCATAGTAATCAAAGTAAAAGAAAACATTACATTGAATAAGTAAAATATTTACATCTGTTCGATACATAGCTTGCATACAGCAAAAATATATAACCAAAAGTATAAAAGACGAGACACTATAAGCTCCGTCTTCTCAAAAGCCTGTGGAAGTACCTGTCTACTGATTTCCTCAGAATACAAGCGGTTTTGAAAGAGTATCAGCATTAAAGTTTGTGAGTTCATTAGTATGTTTTTGTAATGAAAACATGTCTGTGAATCTGTAAAATGTTTACATGTTCTCAAGAAAATCCAATATTTTCTTTAGTATTGAAAATTAGTCTTAAACCCTAAGACCGAAGTGTATGTTCGTTACTGTATTCTATAATTGTACATGAAGTGTTAGTTTATATACCTGGATACCACCAATGGAATTGTAGCGTATTGTTTTGTAGGAAAACTATGATAGGAAATCCCTGGCTATCACCAGTAATGTATAGTATGTTCTTGTATAAAAACCCTTGAATCCTCCAGTATGTATAGTAGTTTTATTATTTTAAAATAAAAACTAATTGAAGTTGCTACCATTCATACATTAATCGTATTATTTAGTACCAAATTTATGAGTTGTTATAACCATACTTGACCATTGAATTGCCTGAACGACGTTCTTCAGGCGTCGGAATCGAAATGACTTTGTCACCCAGGCCTGCCGCCTTAACTGTAGCTAACAGTTGCGGCGCGAGATTTTCAGTCCCATATAGATCTATACACAAAATCACGTTCTTCCTCCAGGAGACTCTGGTTATAATCTCAGGACTTTTGTTAGTACTTAGTTAAGTACGCGAAGATGCTCACTCATAAAATGCTATACTAACGATTAAGTGTAGAATAAAATAAATCCTTTGAATTTAAATGACTGTTTGTATGACCCATAAACTATACCCTATATAGTTTATATGTTTGTTCACATTGAATCTATGTTTCGTGCATTGATAAGGTAATTGTTCCATAAACTATACCTATTATAGTTTATATGTATGTTAATGCATTCCATTCGTGTATTATTCTGAAAACCTTGCAATTATGGTTGTATGTTGAAAACTTCCCTTATGCTCAGCATTTTAGAAAAGGGATATAATATCTAAGTGTTTTATAAAATGTAATAATCTTTTGATTGTATCAATTTCATAAGTTTTAATCCTGTTTAAATCCTTTATATAAAATCACAAATTTCTTTGTGTCTTCCTGGTATTCCCCCTGAAAATGTTAAAAACAGCAAAAGTGTAGGGGTATGAACTCACAGTTGGTTGCGTGTATGTATCGGACAACGAGACTGGAATGAGGACCCTCGAATTGTTGTACGCGAAATTAACGGAATCCTAATAATAATTAAACACATATTTGCATTTAAATTAGTGAACCCATTAATTAAAGTGTTAGAAAACAGTTGCTTTTGGTTTATGAATGTTACCGAGACTCGATCGAAGTGGAAAAAGTGGGTTTACAGCCAAGATTCACGATTTTGGGTTGTTTGCGGTCGTGAATGGTTTTCGGCCGTGAACTGATTTCGGCCTTTGAACGGTTTTCGGCCGTTTGGGAGAGATTTGAGAGGATTTTTGAGTGAAAATGATGAAAAATGAGAAATCTCTCCGGGAAAATATATATATATATATATATATATATATATATATATATATATATATATATATATATATATATATATATATATATATATATATATATATATATATATATATATATATATATATATCGGTTGAGTTTACGGTCGGGAACAGGTTTACGGCCGTAAACGGGTTTGCAGCCGTAAACACCACGATGAACGAGACTTGGCAGATTTTTGAAGTAAAACTTGATTTTTCGCGTGATTTTGGTCCCGATACTTATATAAATTTAATTTATATAATCTAAGTTGTTTTCAACCCTTACGAGCTTGACAAAATAAATAAAATTCGAAAATTTTATTTAGCGGATATGACTTTTGTTGACCGGAAAGTATCAGGTTATCACATCATCCCCCCGTTAGAGGGAATTTCGTACCGAAATTCTGAAATGCGTACAATTATGGACTAGGGAAAAAGATGCGGATACTTCTGTTGCATCTGATTTTCTCGCTCCCAAGTGAATTCAGGTCCTCGCTTGGCATTCCAGCGAACTTCACTATCGGGATACGACTTTGTTTCATTCGTTTGACTTCCATATCCATGATTTCGACTGGCTGTTCCACGAAGTTAAGACTCTCATTTATCTCGATTTCATCGAGTGGAATCACGAGAGTCTCGTCGGATAGACACTTTTTAAGATTTAACACGTGGAAGACGGGATGAATGTTGCTAAGTTCTTGTGGTAACCGGAGTTTGTAAGCTACGGGACTGATCCTAGCAAGGATCTCGAATGGTCCGATGTATCTTGGATTCAGCTTTACACACTTTCCGAATCGTATCATGCCCTTCCAGGGTGAGACCTTCAACAGAACGCGGTCACCAACCTGGAATTCCAAGGGTTTTCGTCTTTTTTGGCGTAGCTCTTTTGTCTATCTCTCGAGGCTTTTAGTCGTTCTCGGATTTGTACGATCTTTTATGTGGTTTCTCGGATGATTTCTGGGCCAATGAGAGCGCTATTAGGGACTTGACCTCTAGCTAGTGGCGTGTCACCCACCTCAGCCCTGCACACAGAGGGGATCTGCACTTACGGCCATAGAGGGCTTTGAATGGAGCAGCCTTGATGCTAGTATGATAGCTGTTGTTGTAGGAAAACTCGACCAGGGGAACATGGGTGTCCCATGAATTTCCAAAGTCGATAACACACGCTCTCAGTATGTCTTCTAGGTTTTGAATGGTTCTCTCACTCTGCCCGTCTATTTGAGAATGATAAGTTTTACTCATGACCAGCTTAGTTCCAAGAGCCTTCTGCAGTGACTGCCAAAACCGCAAGGTGAATCTGCTATCTCTGTCCGATATAATGGATACAGGCACCCCGTACAGTCGTACTATCTCTTGGATGTAGGTTCTAGTCAGTCTCTCCATTTTGTATGTTTCCTTGATTGGCAGGAAGTGGGCAGATTTGGTTAATCTATCGACGATTATCCAAATGGTGTCATGACCACCCGATGTCTTGGGTAACTTGGTAATGAAATCCATTGTAATCCGCTCCCACTTCCACTCAGGTATTTCTAGCTGTTGAAGCAAACCTGAGGGCTTTTGGTATTCTACCTTGACTTTGGCGCAAGTTAGGCACTTGCCCATATAGGTAGCAATCTATGATTTCATGTTTGGCCACCAATATAGTTTCTTGAGATCCAGATACATCTTATCTGAACCTGGGTGAACGGAATATCGAGTTTTTTGGGCTTCATTCATGACCACCTCTCTGTAACCACCGAACCTTGGTGTCCAGATCCGGTCCATTAAATAACGAACCCCGTTACCCTTGATTTCGACGTTCTTGTCCATTCCTCTCAAGGCTTCATATGCCATATTATCTGGCTTCAAGGCTTCTAGCTGAGCCTCTTTGATCTGTGTGTCCAGATGCGAATGGATTGTCATGGTTAGTGCTTTCACCTTACGACCTGAGTATTCCTTCCGGCTAAGGGCGTCCGCTACTACATTGGCCTTGCTCGGATGATAGCGAATTTCGCACTCGTAATCATTGAGTAGCTCTACCCATCGTCGGTGCCTCATGTTAAGCTCCTTTTGGTCAAAGATATGTTGTAGGCTTTTATGGTCGGTGAAGATAGTGCACTTGGTACCGTAAAGGTAATGTCTCCAGATTTTTAGCGAGAAGACCACTGCTCCCAATTCAAGATCGTGAGTGGTATAATTGACTTCGGGTGTCTTTAGCTGTCTCGAGGCATAGGCAATAACCTTTCGTCGGTGCATAAGTATACAGCTTAGCCCCTGATTGGATGCATCGCAGTAAACTACGAAGTCTTCTGTCCCTTCAAGACGAGACAAGACAGGTGCGCTGCACAGGTCTTGCTTCAGAGTCTGGAACGCAATGTCTTTTTGTTTTCCCCAACTAAAGGCTACACTTTTCTGAGTCAGGGCAGTAAGAGGCTTAGCAATTCTTGAGAAGTTTTGGATGAACCTGCGATAGTAGCCAGCAAGACCCAAGAATTGACGGATTTTTGTGGACGTATTCGGTGCTGACCAATTCTCTATTGCCATAATTTTGGAAGGGTCCACATGTATGCCTTCCTCGCTAACCACGTGACCCAATAAAGTTACCTTCCTAATCCAAAACTCGCACTTAGAGAATTTCGCATAAAGCTTTTCTGCTCTCAATGTTTCTAGAACTTGTCTTAAGTGCTGGTTGTGTTCTTCCTCGCTTCATGAATAGATAAGTATGTCGTCTATGAATACAATCACGAACTTGTCTAGGAATGGACGGCACACCCTATTCATCAGGTCCATGAGTACGGCGGGTACGTTGGTTAGACCAAAGGGCATCACAACAAACTCGTAGTGACCATACCGAGTTCGGAAAGCTGTTTTCGGAACATCACTCTCTTGGACTCGTAGCTGATGGTACCCTGATCTCAGATCTATCTTTGAAAAATAGCTCGCTCCCTGAAGTTGATCAAAAAGGTCATCGATTCTGGGAAGAGGGTAGCGGTTCTTGATAGTGAGTTTATTGAGATCACAATAATCTATGCACATCCGGAAACATCCATCCTTTTTCTTAACGAACAAGACCGGTGCTCCCCAGGGTGAGAAGCTTGGTCTAATGAATCCCTTGCTGAGCAGTTCGTTAAGTTGACTGGATAATTCCTACATTTACGCTGGAGTTAGACGATACGGGGACTTGGCTACGGGGGTAGCTCCGGGAATTAAGTCGACACAGAACTCGACTTCGCGCTCGGGAGGAACTCCGGGAAGATCCTCGGGGAAGATATCAGGAAAGTTACAGACTTCGGGGATGCTCTCGAGGTCTTTAACTTCTAGCTTTCAATTTACGACATGGGCTAGGAATGCGTGACACTCTTTTCGTAAGTATTTTTGGGCTTTGATGCACGAAATGATACGAAGGTTCGTGCTGAGTTTGTCGCCATAGATAACAAGGGCTTTGCCCGATGGCAGATTGAGGCGAATGGATTTTTTGTAACAAAGGATATCAGCATGATTCGGGCTCAACCAATTCATGCTGACGATTACATCGAAGCTTTTTATGGAAATCGGCATAAGGTCGATTGGAAATGAATAATCGTTTAAAGTGAGGGTGCATCCTACGAATACGTTGTTAGTACTCTCTTTCTTTCCGTTAGCCATCTCGACAGTGAATGTTTGGGTTAATGGTTGGGATTTGTGTTTGAGTAAGTGCTTAAATGCATGATTGACAAAACTTCTCTCCGCACCACTATCAAGGAGAATACATGCATAAGAGTTGTCGAGGAGGAACGTACCCGTAACTACCGTGGGATCAACAATTGCCTCCTCCTGGCCTATTGCTAGCACTTTCCCTGTGTTGCCAATAGTTGTTGCTTTGGGGAAATTCCTCTTGAAGTGCCCGGTTTCTCCACTACCATAGCAGGCCTGGCCTATTCCCGCTCTGGGACCTTGATTGGCTGGTTGTGTTGGAGTCTTGCAAAAACGAGTTGTGTGCCCCTTCTTGCCAGAGTTGTTGCACTGCAAATCATGGCAGGGTCGGTGATGATGAAAGTTGCACTTATCGCACCTTGGGAGGGTACCAACATACCTACTAGCAGGTGCTTGAGCAGTAGGAACAGTAGCAGAAATGGTAGCGGCGTGGACTGCCACCGTCTGTTGCTTTTTGGAGGGCTCTTGTGAAGACTGGCCCTTGCGTTCATTCCAAAACTTTTTCTTTCCACCACTTTCTTTAGGTGGTTCGGGAGCGGTTGCTACGGGTTCATGACTGTCCCCGTGATCTATCAGAGTCTGCGCCAGACACTTGACGCTGTCAAATGTGAGAGGCTTAGCAGCCAAAACGTTCCCTTGACTTGGGGGTGTCAATCCCCATATGTACCTCTCAAATTTCTTGCTTTCCGGGGTGACCATCCCGGGACATAGAAGAGTCAGGTCATTGAACCTAGCAGTGTACGTAGCAATGTCGGAACCCTTCATCTTCAGATTCCAGAGCTCTTGCTCCAACTTTTGCATCTCGCCGCGTGGGCAATACTCAACAAGCATTAGTTCTTTTAAATTCTCCTAAACCATTGCATTGGCCACCGGCAGTGTTAGGGATCTGACTCGGCTGTTCCACCAGGTTAATGCTCTATCTCTGAAGGTGCAGGTGGCAAACTTCACCTTGCTTACCTCGGGGCACGCACAATCTCGAAAATTGATTCGATCTTCTCGAACCAACGAGTTAGGGCAATGACACCTCCATTTCCATCAAAGGATTTGGGCTTCGCTTTCATGAAGTCTTTGTAGGAACACTCCTTCGGGTGTCCCTACTTACCTTCGAGGTTGAGGGGATGGGTACCACTAGTGCCGCTACAATTGATCTGCGACATTACGGCAGCCACGGTGGCTGTAACTGTTGCTTGGAACACAGTAGGATCGAACTGAGGAGGTGACGGCGGTGGAGGATCGTTTTTCTTTCGGTTGGACTTCTTCTTTGGAGGCATCTTTCTCTAAAATAATTTATGAGAAAAAACGAAGATAATTCCTCTATAGTTGTCAGAAGTCAGGTGATATTGAACAATGTATATCTTATCCTGACAGTTATAGTGTTCTATCAAGCGATTAACAGAGGAAGTCTACTTAATGCAAGTAAACAATCGCTAAAGAATGAATAGCATCACTTGGAATGAAATGTCTACAATGTTTTTGGCTCTAGATAAAATACTCCTATAGTATTTTAGGTTGCGTGTTCTGTTCTATTGTTCTCTTTGTATGGAGTTTGGTAAGTTTTAGACTTGCTGCAACACCACCATCACTCCCAAACACATGTTGGTCGTATCTCAAATAGATATAGTTGATCAGGCAATATTTATTCCAGATATGATCACATAACTGTCCAGGTTTAACAACAGTGTGCAACATCTAAATACTTTTGTTTTGTTCTTCTTGTAATACTGGTTCTGGTATGTGTGTATACTTGTATACTTCTTCTAAAATACTTAAATTTTAAAAGTATACTTTTAGTTCAGAGCGCTTCGGCCCATTAGCGTTTATAGTTGTATATCATGTAAGGTTTGATATACTTAGTTCACTATAAACAATGCTCTGATACCAATCTGTCACACCCCCAAACCGGAAAGGCGGAAACGTTCGGGGGTGGACGACGTCATGTACAGTATCACAACAATTGCATCATAGTAATCAAAGTAAAAGAAAACATTACATTGAATAAGTAAAATATTTACATCTGTTCGATACATAGCTTGCATACAGCAAAAATATAGAACCAAAAGTATAAAAGACGAGACACTATAAGCTCCGTCTTCTCAAAAGCCTGTGGAAGTACCTGTCTACTGATTTCCTCAGAATACAAGCGGTTTTTGAAAGAGTATCAGCATTAAAGTTGGTGAGTTCATTAGTATGTTTTTGTAATGAAAACATGTATGTGAATCTGTAAATTTGTTTACATGTTCTCAAGAAAATCCAATATTTTCTTTAGTATTGAAAAGTAGTCTTAAACCCTAAGACCGAAGTGTATGTTCGTTACTGTATTCTATAATTGTACATGAAGTGTTAGTTTATATGCCTGGAAACCACCAATGGAATTGTAGCGTATTGTTTTGTAGGAAAACTATGATAGGAAATCCCTGGCTATCACCAGTAATGTATAGTAAGTTCTTGTATAAAAACCCTTGAATCCTCCAGTATGTATAGTAGTTTTATTATTTTAAAATAAAAACTAATTGAAGTTGCTACCATTCATACATTAATCGTATTATTTAGTACCAAATTTATGAGTTGTTATAACCATACTTGACCATTGAATTGCTTGAACGACGTTCTTCAGGCGTCGGAATCGAAATGACTTTGTCACCCAGGCCTGCCGGCCTAACTGTAGCTAACAGTTGTGGCGCGAGATTTTCAGTCCCGTATAGATCTATACACAAACTCACGTTCTTCCTCCAGGAGAATCTGGTTATAATCTCAGGACTTTTGTTAGTACTTAGGTAAGTACGCGAAGATGCTCACTCATAAAATGTTATACTAACGATTAAGTGTAGAATAAAATAAATCCTTTGAATTTAAATGACTGTTTGTATGACCCATAAACTATACCCTATATAGTTTATATGTTTGTTCACATTGAATCTATGTTTCGTTCATTGATAAGGTAATTGTTCCATAAACTATACATATTATAGTTTATATGTTTGCTAATGCATTCCATTCGTGTATTATTCTGAAAACCTTGCAATTATGGTTGTATGTTGAAAACTTCCTTTATGCTCAACATTTTACAAAAGGGATATAATATCTAAGTGTTTTATAAAATGTAATAATCTTTTGATTATATCAATTTCATAAGTGTTAATCCTGTTTAAATCCTTTATATAAAATCACAAATTTCTTTGTGTCTTGCTGGTATTCCCCCCTAAAAATGTTAAAAACAGCAAAAGTGTAGGGGTATGAACTCACAGTTGGTTGCGTGGATGTGCCGGACAACGAAACTGGAATGAGGACCCTGTTGTACGCGTAATTAACGGAATCCTAATAATAATTAAACACATATTTGCATTTAAATTAGTGAAACCATTAATTAAAGTGTTAGAAAACACTTTCTTTTGGTTTAGGAATGTTACCGAGACTCGATCGAAGTGGAAAAAGTGGGTTTACAGCCAAGATTCACGATTTTGGGTTGTTTGCGGCCGTGAATGGTTTTCGGTCGTGAACGGTTTTCGGCCGTGAACTGATTTCGGCCTTTGAAGATTTGAAGATGTTCTTGGTGTTCTTGGTGAAAAAATTGAAGATTTGAAGGTTGGATCTTGAAGGTTTGAATGTTCTTGGTATGTTCTTGGGAGAGATTTGAGAGGATTTTTGAGTGAAAATGATGAAAAATGAGAAATCTCTCTCTCTCTCTCTCTCTCTCTCTCTATATATATATATATATATATATATATATATATATATATATATATATATATATATATATATATATATATATATATATATATCGGGTGAGTTTATGGCTGGGAACGGGTTTGTGGCCGTAAACTCCACGATGAACGAGACTTGGCAGATTTTTGAAGTAAAACTTGATTTTTCGCGTGATTTTGGTCCCGACACTTATATAAATTTAATTTATATAATCTATGTTGTTTTCAACCCTTACGAGCTTGAAAAAATAAATAAAATTCGAAATTTTTATTTAGCGTAATTGACTTTTGTTGACCGGAAAGTATCGGGTTGTCACAATTTGTTGATTATAGTTCTTATTATATTGAAATGTCAATAATATTTGCTGAAAAAAATTGTTAGTTCCATTAATTGAATTTGTTGTTATGTTGATCTAAAGAGAGGGATGGATGTGTATGCATCTAGTGGTGATAATTTAAGAGGGAAACAAGTTGTGCACTACAGGTGCTCGATCAAATGCTTGAGAGAATACTGAAGTTTAATTTAATTGCATTTCGTTTGATCTTGCACATCTCTAGTAACAAATGAAAATAGTCAAATGGTCTATGCTTGTAATAAGAAGTATGATGGTAAAAATATGATGTATTTATGCTTTTTGAAATCACATTTCTGTTTGTGGAGCAGGTGAAGCAAAAGCCAACAGGAGCCAAGAAAATGTTGCTCCAAGTGTTGAATCAAGTTTTTGTGAAGGAACTCAAAATCAAAAGCAATTTGAAGCAATTAATAAGGATGTTAGTTAGCTAAAATAATGTAATTTTAATGTTAATTCATTAAATTTGTAAATATTATATAATAGTATTGAATGTTTTTATAAAAAAATGTAATGAATTTTATTTCAATGTTGTAAGACTAAGATTATGAAAATTTTTGTGTTGAAAAACTATTTTAAATTTGTAAAATTAGTTTATTTAAATTTCAGTTTATTGCAGTAGTCTGTAGAGGTTAAAAACAAACAAACCTCTTATTACATGTTGCAGTCATTTGGTCCACCTCTTATGCTGCAGAGGGTTGCAGAGGTGGTCCGTAGACTTCTTAAATTTTCACTTCAAAAAAAAAAACAAACAACACCTTAGTTATATATGTATGCTACATCAAAAAATCTTACAAATATCATCATTTTGACTCCTCCGAAACGAATCTGAAATCCGTATAACACCTCCAGAATACTAAGAACTCGTCCGAAATAAGATTAACAGTTCCGGAATACGGATGCGGAAGGTTATTATCTGGAATCCTGATCCATAATGTTTTCATCCGGAATCTGTATCCAGAAGTGGGATCCAGAATTATGATCCGTAATTGTGTATTATGGAATGTCCTCCAGAACATACATACTAAATTGCCTAATTAATGATTCTTTTTATTGTAGCAAACAGAACATATGAAACGGTTATGACTACAACCTGTAGGCCTGAACTTGGGCGGGAAATTATGGCTTGAAAACAAAACCAAGTAGCTTGTTCGACCATGTTTAGTCAATCATGTTTTGGTGATTATGTGAACATATCGATGGATGTGGAATGTCACCCTTTACTCTGTCACTATCTTATGTGCAAGGAGTATACTACTTTACCACTAGTTGACCTACAAGGGCTTCTTTAACATCCCAAAATTCAAAAGTAAAAATTTCATTTTTAAGTTCATCAATCCCAAACATCACATGTCTCAAAATCAGCTAAAATACAAACTATCACAAAATATCAGAGTAAAAGAAATCATAAATGCGGAAATCATGAAGGGGAGAATGTTGTGCCATCACGCCAGACCCTTCCCTTTTGTACCGGAAGTACCTGAAACCAAAAACATATATTTGTTTGCATAAAGCATAGTGAACGTCCCCAAAATACCACATACACCATACACATAAATATAACAACATATAGCTGTGTCAGGTCCGTAACAACCCGCAGGTCTGTATCAACCCCATGGAACAACAATAGCTATGTCAGGTCTGTATCAACCCCGATTCCATAATGACTCCGAACCCATATTGGATCCATGCATATATCATACAATCACATCAATAATAGTCACATAATTGCATACATTCTACTCATACGAATCAGTGGGTCGGCCTTGGTGCCTTCAACCCACTAGTGTGGTAAGAAGACTCACCTCTAACTGAAGATAACTGAATCTCACACTCGAGCTGCTGCTAACACGGATCCTCTCACTAATCAAAACCCAAAAACAACCCTAATTAAAATCAGGGTTTTAACCCATAACCAATGGTCCAAATCATCTTTTATCTTAATAAGGGCAAAATACCATTTTGCCCATCCCGTACATAACCCATGTGTAACGACCCAAAAATCAAGGGTAAAAATTTCATTTTCAATATAGTCAAAACAAAGATATCATTAAATCCAAACATTCCAAAAACGTTGCTAATAAAAAACATGTATCAGAGTTAATCCCAAAATGACATATTGCGGAAAACACGGGTGTGTGCGCTACGATCAAGCGGGGCCCTTCCTTTCCAAATCGATGATACCTGAAACCATAAACAAAACTGTAAGCACGAAGCTTAGTGAGTTCCCCAGAGAATACCCCACATAATCCACATAACCACATAAACCATATCAATCACATAAGCCATTGATATAAACATATAGGGAAGCCATGGAAACCCTCCAAGGTCTTACACCGGGTGTCATGGGAACCCGCACATGGTCTTAGCCCATTGCCATGGGAACCCCCACATGGTCTTCTTGGAATATAAGGATGCCATGGAAACCCTCCAAGGTCTTACACTGGTGCCATGGGAACCCCCACATGGTCTTAGCCTGGAATGCCATGGGAACCCCCTAATGGTCTGACATCCAACTGCCTCGGGAACCCCCCAGGGTCTTCCATGCAAGTATCAGAGAGACAACTAGCATACCACATATCACAAAGACAACTAGCATATCGGAAAACTAAAAGGAAATGTCATACAAGCCATATAAGCCATACATGAAATCATATAAGGATTCCATGGAAACCCTCCAAGGTCTTACACCGGGTTCCATGGGAACCCCCACATGGTCTGATATCCAATTGCCTCGGGAACCCCCCGGGGTCTTCCATACGAGTACCATAAAGACTGCTAGCATATCACATATCACATAAACAACTGGCATATCACATATCACATAAAAGCTAGCATACCACATAACACATAATGGTCCGACCTTGGTGCCTTCGACCCATTGGTATGGTGAGGAGACTCACCTCGAATGCAGAAGCTTCCCGAATGAAATCCTTAACTGCTGCCCCGCCAGGTTCTCGAGCTGTCACTACCAATCAATATACCCAATTAGCAATTAGGTTCCATGCTATAAACCTTAATCTATATATGTAACATCCCAAAATTCAAGACCAAAAATTTCATTTTAATTAAGTTATTATATAAAACCAACAGTATAAAAACATTCATAATAATATCTCATGTCAAACCAAAGTGTCAATAATCAAAACATATTATCATAAAACCATATCAGAGTGTAATCCCAAAGATCTCATGTGCGGAAAACATAGTGTGATGCGCTGCGATCAAGCCGACTCCTTTCCTTTGAAAACAAAGTACCTGAAACCAAAACTGAAAACCATAAGCACGAAGCTTAGTGAGTTCCCCCATCATACCACATACCACCGGATAACTGCCTAACATATCTGGGTGCTGGCCTACCCCTTCGGTAAATTTCAACCGGTAACCGGGGACTATTTCACCCCTACCACTACCACATAATAATATAGCATAACATACTAAAATATATTGTCAGGCATATCTGGGTCCCCGACCTACCCCTTCGGTATCTTTCAACCGGTATCCGGGGACTATTTCACCCTTACCACTACCACATAATAACATAGCATACTAGCACAAAAAGCATACAGATAGTGGCATACCAGATAATTATCACAAAGACAATCATCTAACAAACAACTCCTACTAGTGGGCCGGCATTGTGGCCTTAGACCCACTTCTACTGGAAGGTAACTCACCTCACACTGCTAAACTCTCGCAGACCCGACCCCAACTATTGGATGACAGGTTCCCGAACTGTCAACATCAAAATAACACCCAATTAATAATTGGGTTCCAACACATAGCCATTAGTCCATGCTTGGCATAAAAGAGTACTTTACCCCAATCTTAGCTTCATCCAAGCCCAAAGCCTAATCCAAAGACCCCAAAGTCAACTATGAGTCAAAGCCCAACATATGGCCCAATTTTCCAAATTGGGCCCAAACCTTTACAAGGTCTTACCATTAGGCCCAACCATTTAATCCAGTCCAAACATCCAACATTCTAATAGCCCCATATCATATAATCATAAAGGTCCAAACTGTGGCCCATCTATGGCCCAATTTTCCAAATTGGGCCCAATCCCTCATATGGGCCTTACCCTAAAGCCCATATAAATATTCTAGTCCATATGATTATTCTTGGATGGCCTAATATTGGCCCAATCACCAAAGCCCAATAGAAAGGCCCAACATAAAGCCCATGTGAAATTAGGATTTCATATAAAATGACAATTAGCGTTAAGTGTTTCTCACTTAACCCATTAAGGACTTAATCCATTAAGTCCATCACTCTACTAGATAAGTCATATGGTGATTGGGTGTAATTCACAATTCCATTCCCATGGCCCAAATGTGGGTCCCAATAAGTGCAAGGCTCATAAATCCAATATTAGGGTTTTCTAAACCCTAATTAGGGTTTCCAACCCAATCCCAACCCAATAGGCCAAATAGCGAAGTATTTAGATCCATTAGGGTTTCATTAGGCCCATTAGGGTTTCACTAGTCGGGCACCACCCACTACCACCTCGGGTAGTGGTGGTCAAAGGCGGCTCACGGTGGTGGTTAGGGTTTCTAGTCCATTTTGTCCAAGCATCCAAAAATCAACTACACGCAAGCAAAAGCACACCGCCACCCAACACGACGGTTGGTGGCGGCAGGAGGCGGCAGCCACCACCCTACGGTGGTGATTTTGAGTTTCTTTCCATTATTTTGGGCACCAATTACAATTTAGAACTCAATATCACACACACACACACACACTAATATAACATACACACACAACCACCATTGTGGTGGCCGGTGGTGGTAGAGGGTGGCAGCCACCATGGTTGGCAGCCATGGTGGTTTTTCCATGGTTTCCGGCCAAAGGGCACACCCACACTAGTACAGCAACACCAAAACATGCAACATATGAGATAAACCCGGAAAACACACACCCATCGAAACTCTTGTGGCGGTAGGCGTCATTTCACAACAGCAGCAACACCACAGACGATCTTCCGACTGCCTGACGTTGCATCTTCGACTTCAACTTCGACTTCACCGGCGAGAGGAGCACCGGGGGTTAGGCGGAAGCATGGAGGTGGCGGTCGAGCTCCGCTGTGAAAGATGGTCGGCGAGCAGTGGCACCCGCGAGTCTTGTTCACCTGATCCTCCACGACTACGACGTCGGGTCTATTATGTGACTCACGTCTTCAACGACAGCGAGCGTAGTAGTGGTAATCGATATGGCACCGGCAACAGCCGAGTGCGGCTGTGAACGATGACAGAAAAGGAGAAGAAGAATAGGAGAACGACAGAGAGATAGCGGTCACTCGATTCCGCCGGAAGAGAAACGCAGCCGCGGTGCTCGGTGGTTTGGTGCAGCATGGGACGGAGATGGCTTCATCCTTGGTTCACAGCAGTAAATCGGAGGTGATCGGGGAGGTTACACCTGGCGGCGGCTGTAGGACGCTTCGAAGGTGGTGGCGGTTGATTCCATTAGGGTTAGGGTTAGGGATGTATGGCAATGACGGGTTATATCCCGATCATTTACAGCTTTCCACGAATGTACACTTCCAGTCCCTCCTCCTATTATTCTTTTCAAGTCCTCTCCATATATTACCATACAGCCCTCAACATTCCAAAACCTTTTCAATTTAAGTCCAACGGTTACAGAACAGCCCCTCCTCTACAAATTATTCTCAAGTTAGGTTCAGAAATTACTCTTTAGCCCTTGACTCCATAAAATCTTTTCATAATAAGCCCATAATTTACTAAACAGCCCTCAACCTCCAAAATTCTTTACAAACTTATTTGAAATTACATTTTAACCCCCTAAACTTCCAATTATAACCTTTTCAACTCCCAAAACTAACTTCTTGCTACATTATTCCGCTTTTAGGGCTAGTATTCATTTATTAAATCATTTATTTATTTATTTAATAAACGGGGTCTTACAACTCTCCCCCACTTAAATTAGATTTCGTCCTCGAAATCATTCCTTACCATTCCTTACACGCCCAACCATCCAAATATCATGGCCACAATCCCGAGCATAACCCTAACCTTCCCAAGGCAATCTAAATCATCCCTCGTAGGGTTCTAAAACCCGAAAATGAACGACTTCCTTGCAACATGATCACTCTACTCCGACTGAAATCTGTAGTCTCGAGGTGGTCTGAC
This sequence comes from Lactuca virosa, assembly GCF_052849685.1. Classification (NCBI taxonomy): domain Eukaryota; kingdom Viridiplantae; phylum Streptophyta; class Magnoliopsida; order Asterales; family Asteraceae; genus Lactuca; species Lactuca virosa. The sequence goes on from NC_136432.1 coordinate 211,175,058, forward strand.
TCTCTGACAGACCGCTCATACTGAATCGTTATTGTTGAACCCAATCCACTCTTCCCTCAACTGACTACTCAACTTCTGATAACTCTAGGTTCCCGCTATAAAACAGGGTAACAGACCTAATTACCCCTGCAGATCGCTTATACTTGGCCAAGGCTCAGCTAATCCCGCTGTGAGTGACTTGTCACTTCCCCAATCAACCAACTATTCCATCCGTACTTGCAACCTAGAACACAAATACTAACATTGCCCAAACGTTGAAACTGCCCGAACACTGAACTGCCTCAAGAAGTATGTTGCCACATGGCTGCTTTCCAAAATCTACCGAGACCTCCCTAGTCTCAATTCGTTTACCAGTCTTCTGAAATATTGGGTTTCAACCCGATTACGGAGCCAAAAGACTCACACGCAGTCGCTCCATGCGACTTCTGAACGAAATCCTTGTCTGTCAATAGTTGCTGCTAGTTATCATGCCACAGTGGCTGTAACAACCTTCTAATCTAACCGATCGGATCCATGCGTCGAATCTGACGTCACCAAATCCAAGGATAAAAGTGATTGCTACATGAGCGATGGTAGCCTTATATCACAAACGACCTCATACGGTTCATTGCCTCTTTGTTCCCATAATTGTAGTGGCGTTCCTACGGTCGTATCCCTGGTTCAACCAAATCTAATCCATCTGGGTAATTCCGAAATCCAATCCACGGATTTCCACATCATCACTGTTGCACCCGAACTGGTGGGTACTATTGTTCCTTCCGCGTCTTAACAACGCGCTCATACTATTTACCAACCTAGTGAATGTTGTGGCTACACCCACAGACTTACATCACTCTAGCACTATCTGTTAACCTTGTGAATGCTACAGCTACCCCCACAGTCTTACCACACTTTCCATACTACCTGATCGCTAGTGAATGCTACGGCTACCCCCGTAGTCTTACAACACTTTCCATACTACCTGATCGCTAGTGAATGCTACGGCTACCCCCGCAGTCTTACAACACTTTCCATATCGGTCGAACACGCACTCGACCTAACACACAACTGAACTTGAGTCCTAACTGGAGCTCTAACCTGGTTCCCGAAACTTGCTGTCTGAGAGTCTCGAAGGCTGTCTGCTGTTCAGGCCCCCAGCGGAAGGCCACCGACTTCTTGGTCAGTTGGGTCAAAGGAACCGCAATCTCGTAGAAGTCTCGTATAAATCTCCGGTAATAACCCGCTAGACCCAGGAAACTCCGAATCTCAGTTGGAGACCTCGGAATCTCCCACTGCATCACGGCCTCTATCTTGGCCGGATCGACCAGAATACTCTTCTGGTTGACAAGGTGCCCAAGAGATTGCGCCTTGCGCAACCAGAACTCACATTTGGAGAACTTTACAAAAATTCTCTCCCCCACTTAGATTCGACTAAGTCTTCACGATACGCTAGAATTAAAGGATTCCCAATCCTTCTTACTTCCTAATAGTCCACTACCGACAATCTGAGCTTACCAATGCTAACGATCAATTACCAGTCAAACCTTAAGATCGCCCATCCTTTGAAATCTTGATGAGTACTCTTGACATCTGGTCCAGTATGATACCTCAGTCCATCTCCCATGCTGTCAACTGAAGGCCTTAATATTCACTCTGGCTGACGAATCCTCGTTCCCACTTCCAATCTTGCAGCACCACTGAACTCTAACTGAACACAGCCCATGTGAAAATACAATTCTCTTGAACAACCAATGACCAACCACCTATGTATCTAACACCCGCAACTGACTCCACTATCTTCATGCTACTAATCCTTTCCTAGCAACGGTAGTACCTTGAACTCCAATGTTCTTCCATAGGCAATTGTCAATCATACCTGAACCATGATAGAACCGTTGAACGCTGACTTCACTGGAGAACTATCGCTCTAACCCTGACCGACTATCCTCTAAATAATACTCCTGCATAGATCCCGACAATGATCCGGAATGATAACGGTACACGCGGAACCCACTCCGCAAGATGCGTCCCTCTGTGGGTTCATCAACGACTTTTCAGCATGCAGGATGGCATTTATGATCCTTGATAATCCAGACACTAGCAGAAAACCGACCCGAGACCTGACTTATCCAAACTCACTCATAATTCCAAAGCGATACATATTCCCAACATCCATCTAGTAGCAGTAGAAGATGACATACTCGCAACATCTGGAGGAATCCTAATCACCTTTTGCTGACATGACCAGCCCCGCTACCCCGTAGTAGCCTAAACCCTTGGAGCGACAAACTCCCTTGTGCACTTTCCCGTACGTGCTGCACTGACTCCGGCCCTGCTGGCCTTTCACCCGATGATCAGAAGTCATGGGTCTCTTCCTGGGACCCTCTACTATATGCACCTGGCACGAACCTCTCTTCTCAAAGTGCTCCAAATCGATATCGCATCCTCGAACTTAAAAGTTATATCCTCCAGGGTCTGACACCCTGTCACGCTTACTAGCTCACTGGCCAATGATCAAGCTGCACCAACTGGGACATCCTCTGTCCCCAAACTGGGTCACTAACTCCTCCCCAAAGCTTCTCAGATTCTCCAAGACCCTTACCGATTCGAGTATGGATCCTCTGTTTTCAGTAGTACGGGCCCAATACTACCTTCCACACCTATCCATACTTTCCTCAGCAATCCTCCCGAATCCTCCAAGTCACTTCCTTAAACTGATACACCCAGTCTCACTAAACCTCATTACTAACCCACTGAAACATATCCTAGGCTTTCCTAGGTTCCCGAACTCACCCAGTCCTCATCTGCTGAAAGATTCTCAGTAATGTTAACTAGCTACCTCATGAATATAGCCACATGCAACAGTGATTAGAGAATCCTTCGAGTAAAAGACCTATCCCTAGAGCGGTTGGACTCAAAAAAGAGTTGCGCAATAGGGTCACGTCCATCATTCTGATATTATCCGGCCTGTGTCCCATTTGACTTAGCATATTCACTTAGTAGCTAACTCACATCACTAAGAATCCCACAAAGCACAAAGCAAACAACATTCAGACAATGGAAAATCTAACCATCATAATCCAATCAAACCGTTCTATCCTCTAATCAGGAATCTATAAATGCAATTTAATGGCTCATATAATCAGGCATAACCTAAACAGGCTATCCTATTACTGATTGATCGGTACTAGCATGCAAGTCTACAAGCACATACAATAGACATATAACGCATCCTCCTAGATCCTCAGCCCTAATCTAGCATGCAGTTCTCATAACATAACATATCATAACATGCATGGGTATCTTGGGAAAAACTTACTTGAGCTCGACTGATTGCACGCATCACACACTTGTTCTTTTCAAAGTTCCTTTTTCTCTATATCAAATTCTTTTCAAAATTCCTTTTAGAAAATGATTTTCCTTTTGAAAATTTCCATACCAAGTCCTTAGTTTGAGTCCAGACACACTCGAGAGTGTGTCTGAATCCCTCAAACCAAGGCTCTGATACCAACTTGTAACATCCCAAAATTCAAGACCAAAAATTTCATTTTAATTAAGTTAGTATATAAAACCAACAATATAAAAACATTCATAATAATATCTCATGTCAAACCAAAGTGTCAATAATCAAAACATATTATCATAAAACCATATCAGAGTGTAATCCCAAAGATCTCATGTGCGGAAAACATAGCCCATCACTCTACTAGATAAGTCATATGGTGATTGGGTGTAATTCACAATTCCATTCCCATGGCCCAAATGTGGGTCCCAATAATTCCAAGGCCCATAAATCCAATATTAGGGTTTTCTAAACTCTAATTAGGGTTTCCAACCCAATCCCAACCCAATAGTCCCACTAGCTAAGTCTTTAGATCCATTAGGGTTTCATTAGCCCCATTAGGGTTTCACTAGTCGGGCACCACCCACTACCACCTCGGGTAGTGGTGGTCAACGGTGGCTCACGGCGGTGGCCACCACCTCACGGTGGTGGTTAGGGTTTCTAGTCCATTTTATCCAAGCATTCAAAAATCAACTACACGCAAGAAAAAGCACACCGCCACCCAAAACGGCGGTTGGTGGCGGCAGGAGGCGGCAGCCACCACCCCACGGTGGTGGTTTTGAGTTTCTTTCTATTATTTTGGGCACCAATTACAATTTACAACTCAATAACACACACACACACACACTAATATAACGTACACACACAGCCACCCTTGTGGTGGCTGGTGGTGGTAGAGGGTGGCAACCACCATGTAACGCCCCATTTCTGGTATGTGAATTAATAAAATAATTTTCATTTTCTTAAGGGGTACTCGACGAGTCTGTAGCCCAACTCGTCGAGTAGAGACAGGATGATCACGCGATTTAAGTTGGCTACTCGGCGAGTCCATATGTTGGGACTCGACGAGTCTGCCTGTCTGGATGAAGCCCTAAGTTCAAGGGTTTGTACCCTATTTAAACGTCATTATAGCCTCCCACCCCAGCCTCCAACACCTTTAGAGCATTTCCCCTGTAAACCCTAGCCCCCATTGTTGAGCTTGAGTGTGTTTGTGCTAGATTGGAGGCTTTGGAAGAGAAGGAAGAGAAGAAGGTCCATAGAAGAGAAAGGAGATCCAAGAGTTAGCCTCCATCTGTTTCTCATTCAGGTAATAAAGTTATTACCTTGTGTATTCCTCCATTAAACCCTCTTTATGCTTGTTATGTCTTCCATGGAGCCTTATATGATTCAAAACTTGAGATATGGACTTTCCTTTGGATGGAAACCTTAGATCTGGACTTTATTGAACTCCAGGAGCTCATTATAGCCACCTTTATGCAATCATGGCCTTGTTCCAAACCCTAGGTGCTTAGTACTTGATGATTTTGGGTATTTTGGCCTCATACCCTTGTGCATGCACGTAAAGTTGGAAACTTTACATGTAAAACCTGTCCTAGAAGCTCAGATCTATGATTTGGAAGCACTGAAATCGATTAGAACCGACTGTATAGTAATAGCATGCTTGGGACTCGGCAAGTTGTTCTTCAACTCGGCGAGTTGTTCTTCAGGCTCGACGAGTTGTTCTTACGACTCGGCGAGTCGCAGTCTGGACGTGTTCATATGATGAAGGAAAACTCGACGAGTTGTTCATACAACTCGGCGAGTCGGATGAAGTTAGACTCGATGTATGTATCGAAGAAGAACTCGTCGAGTCTTCGCCAAACTCGACGAGTAAAAACGAGTAGAGGACTAGAACGGATGAAAGGGACTCGGCGAGTTGGCGGCCCAACTCGGCGAGTCCGGTCAACTGGAAGTTGACTTTGACCAAGAAGTTGACTTTGACCCGGGAGTTGGCTTTGACCGGGGGTGAAATAGTCATTCTACCCTGAGATTAGTTATCAGTATTTGATTTAGTGTTTATGGGATTTGTAGCCGGGGAGTTCCGGAGCAGCAGTCAGACCGTCTCAGATTTAGCACCTCAACAGCCAGCGTTACGAGGTGAGTTTCCTTGCAGTAGTAACGGGTCTACGGCCTCAATGCCGGCCTGTTTAGATAGTAGTTCCGGACTTCGGTCCGATACCGGGAGAGTCCCGAGAAGTAGATATGTATGTTTGTTGTCTTCGTGATTCATGCATGTTATGTTCGGTTCTGTTATGTGCTATATGTTCCGGACCTCGGTCTGATGCCGGGCGGGGCCCGATGTAGTGGGCGGGGCCCAAGCTAGTTTCAGACTTCGGTCCGATGCCGGGCGGGGCCCAAGCTAGTTCCGGACTTCGGTCCGATGTCGGGCGGGGCCCGATGCAGTGGGCGGGGCTCAGTATTTGCTTATATGTCATTGTATGGTATGTGGTAGTTTGGGGGAACTCACTAAGCTTTGTGCTTACGGCTTCAGTTTTTGGTTTCAGGTACTTCCGCAAGTAAGGGGAAGAGCTCGGGATGATGGCATGGTACACACCACAGCTTCAGTTTTATCCTGGGAGTTTTATTCAGATATTTTGATATGATTGATACAGTATTTGTTTTGACACTGTTACTTGACTTTTGAGTTACTCATTCTATGGTTCTTAGTATGTATGACATTCGATGATGTGATTTTTAGTAATATTAAAACAAAAATTTTTGGATCGTATTTTGGGATGTTTCAAGTTGGTATCAGAGCCTTGGTTTGAGGGATTCAGGCACACTCTCTGGTGTGACTGGACTCAAACTAAGGAAATGGTAAAAAGATTTTTAAAAGAAAAATGTTTTCAAGAGGATTTTGAAAAAAGAAAACTTAAAAAGAAAAGAGTTTTTGAAAAGGAGAAAAGGGTGTGGTGCATGCAATCAGCCGAGCTCAAGTAAGTACTCCCAGATTACCCACACAAGTTTATGTTATGTTTATCAGTTCCAGTTTCAGTAGAACAACATGCTAGAATAGGACTAAGGATCTAGGAGGATGCCTTATGTGCCTGCTATATGTGTTTCAGCTTATGAGAGTTGCATGCTAGTATTGAGTAGATAGCAGTAGGATAGCCTGTTTAGGTTATGCCTGATAGTATGAGCTTAGCATTGTATGCTAGTACAGTTTCTTGTTATGAGGATAGAATTGCTTGAGTAGTCTCCTGTGTCTGAATGCTGCTTGCTTTGTGCTTTGTGGGAGTCGGAGTGATGGGAGTTAGCCATTAGGTGAATACGTCACGTCACATGTGATCAGGGATGGATAATCTCAGAGTGCTAGATTTGGCCCTATTGCGCAGCTCTTGTTTGATTCTAACCGTTGTAGGGACGAGTCTTTTACTCGAAGGATTATCTGAGCCTCGCCACATGTGACGGTATTCAGGTGATGGCTAATTGGCATTACAAGGAGGCCTTCAGCAGCTGAGGACTAGATTGGATAGAGTCAGTGATTTCCCTAGGGCAAGCCTAGGATGAGAGTAGGAGAGATCAGTAGCAGTAGAAGTCACTTGGTGGAGCCGAGGCAGTACTTGAGAAAAGTACGGATAGATGTGGAAGGTAGTATGGGCCCGTACTACTGAAAGCAGAGGATCCGTACTTGAACCAAGGAAAGCTGAGATGAGACCAGGAAACTTGCAGTAGTAGCGATCCCTCGAGATATATCAGTGTTTTTGCGGGTTGTCATGATGTGTTTTCAGAATGGTGGTTTTACGCCCTAGACCAGCAGTCGGCAGTTCAGGTGCCGGAGAGGGATCAGGATCAGGCCCGGAGGCCGGGCAGTTGGACGAGCAGACTAGGGAGTTTCTCTCTTCAGAGATTACTCGCACCATACTTTAGCAGACTCCTGTTATCTTCGGTTCGATCAAGGAGGGTATTTTAGAGCTGATGGACGAGAGGTTGAGCACTTTCCGTGTTGAGGTGGTGGCCATAATGGGGTCGCGCATGCTCCCTTTCCAGGCTTGTGGAGCTCCAGATTACCATGGGGCGCGAGATCCCATTGCGAGTATCGGGTGGTTGGCGGATGTCGCCAATGCATTCCGCACCAGCAGATGTCCCGAGGGGGACAAGGTCAGACTAGCATCCTGTCTCCTGAAGGACAGGGCACGAGATCGGTGGGAGGAGATTGGGTATGTTATCGGAGATGACGCAGCTATTGTTGCGATGACCTGGGCTGATTTTTCTACCAGGTTCAGAGCCGAGTTTGCACCAATTATTGAGGTGCAGCAGTTAGCTAGGGAGTTTAAGGATCTCACCCAGACTTCAGAGACAGTGGCGGAGATCACCGCCAAGTTCAGGGAGAGGGCTCTTCTCGTTCCTCAGTATGCAGCTGATGAGGAAATGAAGAAGGCCCGTTATCATGAGATGTTGCGGAGTGATATCCGCCAGTTTGTGAGCCGGTCCAGCTGTAAAACGCTGGATGATATGATTGCGAGGGCTCGTGAGAGAGAGAGATAGATTTAGAGATGTAGAAAAAGAGGAAGCCAGAGGCGGTATCTGGCACAGGGAGTTCGGGCAAAAAGCCCAAGGTATCGGATCACAGACCTAGAGGACAGCAGAGCCACAGTCGGTGTGGCTAGTGTGGGAGAGTGCACGATGGGGTGTGTAAGGCAGGGAGTCCCGGTTGCTTTAAGTGCGGCCGAACTGGGCATATGAGCAGAGACTGTACATGTAGTACTACTACCACCACAGCATCAGATCTGATTTGCTTTCATTGCAATTAGAGGGGACATAAAAAGTCCCAGTGCCCAAGTTTAGCAGCAGCAGGGAAGGTGGCAGCACCTGCCCCTGCTACTTTGAGGATTACAGACGGCCGCCAGGTCCGGGGTGAGACGCCAGTGGCGAAGAGTAGAGCTTTTCAGATGACAACAGAGGAGACGCGAGTGACTCCTGATGTGGTGACGGGTATGTATTTTCTCTTACCTCTTTATTGATACTGATTGTTTTCTCATGGTTATATATTTTCATATAGGGTCGTTCTTAGTGAACGGCATTTCAGCGACAATATTGTTTGACTCGAGGGCTACCCGATCATTTGTTTCACTTGCGCTTAGCAAGAGGTTTAGTAGAGCTCCGGGGGAGCTGGATTGTCCACTCGAGGTTGAGATAGCTGATGATAGGACCGTCAGGGTCGCGAAAGTACATAGGGCGTGTTCGCTGAAGTTGTTTGACGAGCAGTTTTCAGTGGACTCGGTTCTCATTCCCCTGCGAGGGAATAAGGTTATAGTAGGTATGGATTGGCTGAGCCCCAATGGGGCAGTGATTGATTGTGAGCTGCAACTAGTGAGGGTTTGCACTCCCAGTAGGGGAGAGTTAGTGATTCAGGGCGAGAGGCCACAGCACGGACCGATTATGTGTTCAGCAGCGAGAGCGAGGCGCTATGTTCAGCAGGGTTGTGCAGGGTACGTCACCTATGTTATAGATGCCCGGGAGAAGGGTAAGGCAACCGTTGATGATGTACCAGTAGTACGAGAGTACCCGAACGTATTCCCAGGGGACTTACCTGGGATACCTCCGGAAAGACAGGTCGAGTTTCGGATTGACCTGGTTCCGGGTGCGGCTCCGATAGCCAAGGCACCATATCGACTGGCTCCTCCAGAGATGCAGGAGTTGTCTACACAGCTGCAGGAGCTGCTAGACAAGGATTTCATCAGGCCGAGTAGTTCACCATGGGGAGCCCCGATCCTTTTCATGAGGAAGAAGGATGGGTCGCACCGTATGTGCATAGATTACCGGGAGTTGAACAAGGTAACAGTGAAGAACCGTTAACCACTCCCGAGGATAGACGATTTGTTTGACCAGCTTCAGGGAGCATCTTGGTTCTCCAAGATTGATCTACAGTCAGGATATCACCAGATGCGGGTCAGGGAGGGGGATGTGCAGAAGAACGCTTTTAGGACCCGCTATGGTCATTATGAGTTTGTGGTGATGCCGTTCGGGCTCACCAACGCTCCAGCCGCATTCATGGACCTCATGAACCGCGTATGCAGACCGATGTTGGATCGATCTGTGATAGTGTTCATTGATGACATCTTGGTTTATTCCAAGACTCAGGAGCAGCACGAGGAGCATCTGAGAGAGGTGCTAGAGATGCTGAGGAGGGAGAGACTTTACGCGAAGTTCTCCAAGTGCGAGTTCTGGTTGCGCGAGGTGCAGTTCCTTGGACACCTCGTCAACCAGAAGGGTATACTAGTGGATCCGGCCAAGATAGAGGTTGTGATGCAGTGGGAGGTCCCGAGATCTCCAACTGAGATTTGGAGCTTCCAAGGATTAGCAGGGTACTATAGGAGATTCATTCAGGATTTCTCCAAGATAGCAGTTCCGCTCGCTCGACTGACCAAGAAGTCGATGGTGTTCCGCTGGGGGCCTAAGCAGCAGGCAGCTTTTGAGACCCTCAGACAGATATTGTGCGAGGCAGCGATTCTTACCCTGCCAGAGGGAGTAGAGGATTTTGTAGTCTTCTGTGATGCTTCGATCACAGGTATGGGAGCGGTTTTGATGCAGCGAGGCCATGTGATAGCTTACGCCTCTAGGCAGTTGAAGCATCACGAGGCTAACTATCCGATACATGACTTGGAGTTGGGGGCAGTAGTGTTTGCTCTCAAGATTTGGAGACATTACCTCTATGGGGTCCGCTGTGTCATTTACACAGATCACAAGAGTTTGAGATACCTCATGGATTAGCCGAATCTGAACATGAGGCAGTGACAATGGTTAGATGTGGTAAAGGATTATGACTGTGAGATCCTTTATCATCCGGGCAAGGCCAATGTAGTGGCCGACGCCCTGAGCCGCAAGGGGGTAGCTGCCCCGATCAGGGATATTTGTCTGAGGATGATAGTGATTACTCCATTGTTGGAGCAGATCAGCGAGGCTCATGTTGAGGGCCTGAAGGAGGAGAGGCAGAAGTGTGAGAGAATAGTGGGCTGAGTAGCTTCCTTTGATTATGACAATCGGGGATTGTTGACTCTTCATGGGAGAGTTTGGGTACCATACTGGGGCGGAGTGCGGCAAGTGTTGATGGACGAGGCCCATAAATCTCGATTTTCCATCCACCCTGGGGCGACGAAGATGTATAGAGATCTTCGACCCGACTATTGGTGGCCCTGCATGAAGCGGGACATAGCCTGGTACGTAGGGAGATGCCTGACCTGCAGGAAGGTCAAGGCAGAACACCAGAGACCCCACGACAAGATGCAGCCGTTAGACATTCCGGTGTGGAAATGGGAGGATATTACTATGGATTTCATCACTAAGCTTCCCAGGACCGCACGTGGAGTTGACTCGATTTGGGTCATAGTGGATCGGCTGGCCAAGAGCGCCTATTTTATACCAATCCAGGAGAGCATATCGGCTGAGAAGCTAGCCGATATCTATGTGTGCGAGGTGGTGGCACGGCATGGAGTGCCTGTTTCGGTAGTGTCAGACCGAGACGTCCGTTTTACTTCCAGATTCTGGAAGCGGTTTCATGACGAGATGGGGACTCGTCTCCATTTCAGTACCGCATTCCACCCTCAGACGGATGGGCAGAGCGAGCGGACGATTCAGACTCTCGAGGACATGCTTCGGGCATGTGTTTTAGATTTCGGTGGCAGTTGGGATACGTATCTTCCGTTAGCGGAATTTTCGTATAACAACAGTTACCACGCCAGCATTGACCACCCTCCCTTCGAGATGATCTACGGGAGGAAGTTCAGGACCCCAATCTATTGGGTTGAGGTCGGTCAGAGAGTCATGGGGAGTACAGAGGTGGTACTCAAGACCACAGAGTTGATCCAGCAGGTCTGTAGCAGACTGCAGACTGCGTAGAGTCGGCAGAAGAATTACGCCGACAGGAGGCGTTCAGATTTGGAATTTCAGGTGGGCGATATGGTCCTCCTGAAGGTATCACCCTGGAAGGGTGTTATCAGGTTTCGGAAGAGGGGCAAGTTGGGCCCCAGGTTCATTGGTCCATTTAGGATCTTGGCCCGGGTGGGTCGGGTCGCTTATAGGTTGGACCTTCCAGCAGAGCTTAGCCAGATCCACAACATTTTCCATGTTTCTCAGTTGAGGAAGTGCTTGGCGGACGAGTCAGCAGTTGTACCCTTGGAGGATATTCAGGTTGATAGCAGCCTGAATTATATTGAGAGACCCGTTGCGATCTTGGATCGGAAAACCAAGACCTTGAGGAACAAGGTAGTCCAGCTAGTGAAGGTGCAGTGGCAGTACCGAAAGGGTTTAGAGTGGACGTGGGAGACCGAGGAGGAGATGAGGGAGTATTATCCAGAGATATTCATAGATTCAGCAGCAGCAGACTTCGAGGACGAAGTCTAAGATAAGTAGGGGAGAATTGTAACGCCCCATTTCTGGTATGTGAATTAATAAAGTAATTTTCATTTTCTTAAGGGGTACTCGACGAGTTTGTAGCCCGACTCGTCGAGTAGAGACGGGATGATCACGCGATTTAAGTTGGCTACGCGGCGAATCCATATGTTGGGACTCGGCGAGTCTGCCTGTCTGGATGAAGCCCTAATTTCAAGGGTTTGTACCCTATTTAAACGTCATTATAGCCTCCCACCCCAGCCTCCAGCACCTTTAGAGCATTTCCCCTTTAAACCCTAGCCCCCATTGTTGAGCTTGAGTGTGTTTGTGCTAGATTGGAGGCTTTGGAAGAGAATGAAGAGAAGAAGGTCCATAGAAGAGAAAGGAGATCCAAGAGTTAGCCTCCATCTGTTTCTCATTCAGGTAATAAAGTTATTACCTTGTGTATTCCTCCATTAAACCCTCTTTTATGCTTGTTATGTCTTCCATCGAGCCTTATATGATTCAAAACTTGAGATATGGACTTTCCTTTGGATGGAAACCTTAGATCTAGACTTTATTGAACTCCAGGAGCTCATTATAGCCACCTTTATGCAATCATGGCCTTGTTCCAAACCCTAGGTGCTTAGTACTTGATGATTTTGGGTATTTTAGCCTCATACCCTTGTGCATGCACGTAAAGTCGGAAACTTTACGCGTAAAACCTATCCTAGAAGCTCAGATCTATGATTCGGAAGCCCTGCAATCGATTAGAACCGACTGTATAGTAAAAGCATGCTTGGGACTCGGCGAGTTGTTCTTCAACTCGGCGAGTTGTTCTTCAGGCTCGACGAGTTATTCATACGACTCGGCGAGTCGCAGTCTGGACGTGTTCATATGATGAAGGAAAACTCGACGTGTTGTTTATACAACTCGGCGAGTCGGATGAAGTTAGACTCGATGTATGTATCGAAGAAGAACTCGTCGAGTCTTCCCCAAACTCGACGAGTAAAAGCGAGTAGAGGACTAGAACGAATGAAAAGGACTCGGCGAGTTGGCGGCCCAACTCGGCGAGTCCGGTCAACTGGAAGTTGACTTTGACCAAGAAGTTGACTTCGACCCAAGAAGTTGACTTTGACCCGGGAGTTGGCTTTGACCGGGGGTGAAATAGTCATTCTACCCTGAGATTAGTTATCAGTATTTGATTTAGTGTTTGTGGGATTTGTAGCCGGGGAGTTTCGGAGCAGCAGTCAGACCGTCTCAGATTTAGCACCTCAGCAGCCAGCGTTACGAGGTGAGTTTCCTTGCAGTAGTAACGGGTCTACGGCCTCAATGCCGGCCCGTTTAGATAGTAGTTCCGGACTTCGGTCCGATACCGGGAGAGTCCCGAGAAGTAGATATGTATGCTTGTTGTCTTCGTGATTCATGCATGTTGTGTTCGGTTCTGTTATGTGCTATATGTTCCGGACTTCGGTCCGATGCCGGGCGGGGCCCAAGCTAGTTCCGGACTTCGGTCCGATGCCGAGCGGGGCCCGATGCAGTGGGCGGGGCCCAGTATTTGCTTATATGTCATTGTATGCTATGTGGTAGTTTGGGGGAACTCACTAAGCTTTGTGCTTACGGTTTCAGTTTTTGGTTTCAGGTACTTCCGCAAGTAAGGGGAAGAGCTCGGGATGATGGCATGGCACATACCACAGGTTCAATTTTATCCTGGAAATTTTATTCAGATATTTTGATATGATTGATACAGTATTTGTTTTGACACTGTTACTTGACTTTTGAGTTACTCATTCTATGGTTCTTAGTATGTATGACATTCGATGATGTGATTTTTAGTAATATTAAAACAAAAATTTTTGGGTCGTATTTTGGGATGTTTCACACCATGGTTGGCAGCCATATGGTTTCCGGCCAAAGGGCACACCCACACTAGTACAGAAACACCAAAACACGCAACATATGAGCTGAACCCGGAAAACACACACCCATCGGAACTCTTGTGGCGGTAGGTGGCGGTTGACGGCGTTTCACAACAGCAGCGACACTACAGACACTCTTCCTACTGCCCGACGTTGCATCTTCGACTTCATCTTCGACTTCACTGGCGAGAGGAGCACCGAGGGTTAGGCAGCAGCATGGAGGTGGTGGTCGACCTCCGATGTGAAAGATGGTCGGCGAGCAGCGACACCCGCGAGTCTTGTTCACTCGATCCTCCACGACTACGACGTCGGGTCTATTATGTGACTCACGTCTTCGACGGCAGCGAGCGTAGCAGTGGTGATCGATATGGCACCGGCAACAACCGAGTGCGGCTGTAAACGATGACAAAAAAAAGAATAGGAAAACGATGGAGAGATATCGGTCACTCGATTTCGCCGGAAGAGAAACGCAGCCGCGGTGCTCGGCGGTTTGGTGCAGCGTGGGACGGAGATGGCTTCATCCGTGGTTCACAGCAGTAAATCGGCAGCGATAGGGGATGTTACACCCGGCGGCGGCTGTAGGACGCTTCCAAGGTGGTGGCGGCGGATTCCATTAGGGTTAAGGTTAGGGACGTATGGCAATGACGGGTTATATCCCAATCATTTACAACTTTCCATGAATGTACACTTCCAATCCCTCCTATTATTCTTTTCAAGTCCCCTCCATATATTACCATACAGCCCTCAACATTCCAAAACCTTTTCAATTTAAGTCCAACAGTTACAAAACAGCCCCTCCTCTACAAATTATTCTTAAGTTAGGTCCAGAAATTACTCTTTAGCCATTGACTCCATAAAATCTTTTCATAATAAGCCCATAATTTACTAAAGAGCCCTCAACCTCCAAAATTCTTTACAAACTAATCCGAAATTACATTTTAACCCCCTAAACTTCCAATTATAACCTTTTTAACTCCCAAAACTAACTTCTTGCTACACTATTCCGCTTTTAGGGCTAGTATTCATTTATTTTTTTATTTAATAAACGGGGTGTTACAATATATGGGGTAAAATGACCATTCTACCCCTGGCCAAGTATAATCTAAAACTAAGGCCCAAGCCCAAAAGCTAAACACTATAATGTCCATAAATCCAACACTGTCCCAATTTTCCAAATTGGGCCCCAACCCCTTACGGACCTTATCCTATGCCCATAATCTCCTTCATTATAATTTGATTTACTCCAAGCACCCCTTGGGACTAACTTGTCCAAAGTCAAAGTGTAACATCTCGTTTTTTTAAATAAATAAATATATAAAATTAATAAACGAATAGTGGCCCTAAACAGTGTTGTAAAACTCGCCGAGTTGGCCGATTACTCCTCTGAATACTTGCTACTCGGCCCCTTACCAAGGCGAGTTGCAAAATCCTGAGTACTCCTCGACCGAACCCTTACTGAACTGAGCAATGTTGTAAAACTCGGTCAACTCGGTGATTAATATGTATAATATAATTAAAGATTTATTATTTAACACACACATGTGATTATTACTACATATATATATCTTAAATTTTCAGTAATTATTCACGAAGTGAGATCATTATGTGTTTTTCAGTTTTTGTGTATTCACATGTATCTAATTTTGTTATATATTTCAATCAACTTATGATTTTGACATATATAATGTCCTTAAAAATATTTCTACATGAATTACGAAATCCGAGTACTCCCCGAGTACTCCCGAGTACTCGCTACTCGGTAGTCGGCCGAGCAGGTACCGAGTAACGAGTTCTACAAACTTGGCCCTAAATGCGGAATAATTTACCAAGGCATTGTTGTTGGGGGTTAAAATGTAATTCCCGGATTAGTTTGTAAAGAATTTTGGAGGTTGAGGGTGGGTTGGTAAATTCTGGATTTTAAATTGAAATAAAATCATGAAGAGAGGGGCTGAATGGTAAATATTGGATTAAAGTTGAAAAGATTTATGGAGGCAAGGGGTTAAAGTGTAAGTTTTGGATTTAAATTGAAAACAAATATTATGGGGAGGGACTACTATTGGATAAATGAATTAAAGTTTGATTGGAGTCACGGGATATACCCGACCCCCCTCTCCCTCTCGTGAAACGGATGCAACCCTAACCCTAAGGGCACCTTTCAGCAGTCGCCACCCTCATGAGAAGCTCCCCCAACTGCCGCTCGCATCGCCAGTCCGACAGCCGCCTCTCTGCCTGCTGCCTTGTCATCGGACGCCGCCGTCATGTCCCCCATTGCTGTCAGGAACGTCAAGAACTGCCGGAAGATCGCCGATCCCGATGGATGAAGCTGTGAACGGCAAAACTGGAGTCGCAAATGGACGGAAACGCTTAGTAAGTCCACCTGCAATTCATCTTTTCTCCCTCTCTCATTCTTTCATGGGTCTGACGCCGGTTTCGTCACTGCCGCCTTAGAGGTGGCTGAATATGCCGCCACTTCTACTCCTTCTGTCGCATCTCGCCACCACCAGCCACCATGGGATGTGGCTATGGGTGTGTGTATGGGTTTGTTTTGAGTGTGTTTGCTGCCTTCGGTAATCAGGAGGTTATATACGTGATTGTGCGGCTGGAAAACCCACCGTCACCACCTCATGGTGGTGGCTGCCACCGTTTCTGCCACCCTTTGCTGCAACCAACCACCGTAGGAGGTGGCTGTGTGTGTGTGTGTGTGTGTTTATGTGTGAAGTAATATGTGTGATTTTTAGGCAGGAACTACTGCCACCACCATTGAAAATGGTGGCTGCCGTCGCCTGCCGCCATGAGCCGCCGCCGACCACCACTGTCCGAGGTGGCAGTGGGTGGTGCTCGGCCTAGTAGAACCCTTATGGACCTAAACACTTAACTTTGGACTAGGCTAGTTCGTTGTTGGGCTTGAAAACCCTAATTAGGGTTTAGAAAACCCTAATTTTAGAGAATGTTGGTTTGGACCTATCGGGACCCGTGTGTGGACTAGTGGACTGAAGTTATGACCTATGTTGATTCCATTGTATGATGGCTTAGTGGAATAATGGACTTAATGGGTTAAGTCCTTAATGGGTTAAGTGAGAACAATTAACCCTAATCATCATTTCATGTGAAAACCCTAATTGCATTGGGTTTTGAGTTGGGCCTTTTCTGTTGGGCCTAGATGTTTGGACTATTGATGGGCCATCCAAGAACAAGTATGGACTAGAATATTTGGATTGGGCCTTAGGATAAGGCCCATTGGACAGGCTAAGGCCCAATTTGTAAAATTGGGCCATAAATGGGCCTTGGTTGACTATTGGTATTTTGGGCCTTCAGAGTATGAGTTGGGCCTTGGTCTTGGACCAAGCTATGTTGGGTGTAAATGGTCATTTTACCCCAAGTGTGATATTTAGAGTTATCCACTGGAAACCCAAATGGTTAATTGGGTTTTATTTTGATGTTGACAGTCTAGGGATTTAGCAGCCAGAGATTTATTCGCGGGACTCCAGCAGTACGAGGTGAGTCCTCTTCCAGTAGGAACGGGTCTAAGGCACTAATACCGGCCCGTGTAGTTTATATGTTCTGATAGGAACATGGAGTGTGGGCGGGGCGCATATCTCATTATTACCAGAGTATAGATATCAATCAGATTGTTGAATTGCTATACTTATTGTCTGTATGATACATGTATGTGGTTGTTTATGTATGTGACGGTGGGCGGGGCCCGTATCTCGTTATTATTTGAGTGTGGGCGGGGCCCAAATCTCATAGTAGCCGAGTGTGGGCGGGGCCCGAATCTCGTAGTATTATTTGAGTATGGATATGTGACTGCTTGATAGAATTAGATATAATTGTTGTATGTGTGATACTTGTATGCATGTTAGTAACGGAGTGTGGGCGGGGCCCGAATCTCCTAGACAGTGGAGTCTGGGCGGGGTCCGAATCTCCTAGACAGCGGAGTGTGGGCGGGGCCCGAATCTCCATGAGAGTGGGCGGGGCCCGTATCTCCTAGTTGCATGTTATGTGTATGGTATGTGGTAGTTTGGGAAGCCTCACTAAGCTTCGTGCTTACAATTTTCAGTTTTGGTTTCAGGTACTCGGTTTTCAAAAGAGGAGCTCGGGATGATTGCAGTGCACACACCATTTGTTCAGAATGGGATCTTTACACTCTGATATATTGACAGATGTTATGATATTCTTGAGATACACGATTTATGATTTTTACATGTTGAATGATAATTAAGGTTTTATTAATGATTTAAAACAAAATTTTTAGACTGTATTTTTGGGATGTTTCAAGTTGGTTCAGAGCCTTGGTTTGAGGGATTCGGGCACACTTTCGGGTGTGTCTGAACTCAAACTAAGGAATTGGTATAGAAATTTGCAAAAGGAAAATCAATTATTGTAAAAAGAATTTTGAGAAAAGAAAAGAGTTTTAGAAAAAGCAAAAAGAATTTTGAAAAAGAAAAGAACTTTGAAAAGAGAAAAGGGTGTAGTACATGCAGTCAACCGAGCTCAAGTAAGTACTCCCAAATTACCCATACAAGTTTATGTTATGATATGCTTATCAGCTTTATGAGAACAGCATGCTAGATTAGGACTAAGGATCTAGGAAGGATGCCTTATATGCCTATTATATGTGTATCAGCTTTATGAGAACTGCATGCTAGTTTAGGGCTAAGGATCTAGGAAGGATTCCTTATGTGCCAGTTATATGTATCTCAACTTTATGAACCGCATAACAATACAGATTAGTCAGTGATGGCTTGGATGTGATATGCTTGATTATGTATACTCGATGCTCGAATGTTGCTTGCTTTGTGCTTTTAGGAGTTCTAGTTATCTTTTACTAACTAGTAAACAAATATTTTAAGTTACATATTGCGAGGACTAAATAATTTCAGAAGGTTAGGTTTAGCCTTATTTCGCAGCTCTCGTTTTAGTCTAACCGTTGTAGGGTAGAACCTCTCATTCGAAGAATTATCTACTCTTAGTGATATGTAATAGTATTTGTGACCTACTTAGGGGGAGATAGCAGGGACTTCTTATGCAGATGATGGCAGAGAGTGGGTTGGTGATTACCCTAGGGCAAGCCTAGGATGAGATTAGGATAAGATCAGCAGTAGTAGTAGAAGGGACTTGGTGGAGTCGAGGCAGTTCTTGAGGAAAGTACGGATAGATGTGGAAGGTAGTATGGGCCCGTACTACTGAAAGCATAGGATCCGTACTCGAATCAAGGAAGGCTGAGATGAATCCAGGAAACTTGTAGTTTGTGAGATCCCTCGAGTTATGATGAGTATTATGATGTTAGTGATGGTATATTACCGAGTATAGTGACGCTACATGGTAGACCAGATGGCAGTTCTGGTGTCAGTGAGGGATCAGGCACGGACTCTAGAGCCGGGTAGCTTGATGGTCAGATGAGGGAGTTCATTCCATCTAAGAGTATGCACAGTTGATTGGTTTTGAGCATTCTATGACTCCTAAGGTATTCATGCAACCCTAAATACCTTGGATCTATGTTTTCTCTATTATACATGCAAACTTGAAGTTTCCAAGGTATTACCCTAACTAGCATATAATCATATGTATTTGCATAACAAAAAATAGATAGAATACATACCTTGTCTTGTAGTTGATTACTTGGAACTTTAAGAGCCTAGCACCAATAATGTGAATGCCTCAAGTGGAATCACAAATCACCATCAACAACTTGGAAGACTTGAAAGACAGAGAGTTTCTTCACAAAATCGGCCAAGCTTCCTACACACACACTAGTGCCAATTTTATGAGCCAAGGACTCCTTTATATAGTATGCATGATTAGGGTAAACCCTAATACCCATGACTTTCCACATTACTTAGGATCCATGGGTTAAAAGCTCCATGGACTATCCATGGACTTCCATGTAGGCTTAGCCCATCCTAAATAACATTAGCCCATACTATATGAGTCCGTATTTAACTAGTCTCTTTTGATCACTACATTAATTCCAATTAATTCTTGATCAATACTAATTAAATAATATGATTTCATATTAATATATTAGAACTTATAATATATTAATAAATCATAAATATCCTTTTCTCATAAGTCTATCCATACAAATTATCTCGATGAAGTGCAACCCAAATGGACCATGCCGGGTCGGGTCAACTACATACCAATTATAGTTTTGGACTTAGACACTAATCTAACAGTCTCCCACTTGGATAAGTCTAATAACTATTATTGCAAGTACGACTTCACAACCCGACTAGCAATCGTAGCTCTTAAAGTCGCTGTCGAACTCTGAACAAATCAATGACGCGTCCATTAGATAAGGGATCATATATTCCTCCATTCTACAAGATATTGAATGGACTGAGACATGGATTATAATCATTCTCTCTGTCCATCTGTTGTTTCCCGATTTCCGATTTATGACGACTGACTAATTGAACAAATCAAATCAGTCCAGGCTTGGCCAATCACTTAGGGGTGTCATCACTAAATCATTGAGGGGCCCACAGATATCGCTTTTGTCCCTCCAAGGGTAAAAGGAATGGATAAACTTCGACTCATACGCTTGTACTAACTACTTATTGAATCATACACAAAGTCACGTTTTATAACATCAAGTTACTGGTGCGTTTTCGTACAATCAATGTACAACCAACTCATAGTCAAAAAGTCATATCTCTAGGTTTGAAGAATATAAGATATTATTGTCTCATGATCACTCGTCATAAAATCCATGAAGTGATTCAAATGAGCGTGAGTTTAATCCAATACTCGAATCTTATTCCAGGAGCACTCATGAATGTTGCAGCAACTTTTGCTATGTCTAAACACTTTAGACATCTACAAGCACAATTCATGACAGTCCTGATTCATACCTACTTCCAAAGTATGATTGACTGTGGAGAGTTTGAATAAACTTAGTTATTCGGGAAGTCAAAACATGCAAAGTGAAACACAAGAATAATACTAATCCTATATGGCTCCAAAACTTTTGAGAGTAAATAAAACACCTTTTATTTAATCACCATATTGATTACTCATTATTCATTGTATTATAATGTTTCGAATAATCAACTTTATACTTGAATTAAAACAATAGTTATGTCGTGCTCCAAGCATGCACACTATGTTTACCTATGGTCCTATCTTTGTGAAATAGATCAATTGACAAAATTTCAGTGATGCTCATTTCACAATTCCAAATCCTTATGATAAATGCAAGAATACAATATTCTTAGACATTTACTGAAATTTGTTAGATTCTAAACTTATATGCAACGATCCTCTTGTAATGACTATGCAAAAAATTCACAAAGACTTAGCAACAGACATTACAAAGTATTCCAATGGAGATCAATTCCATGGAAACAAAGTCTCATATTCAATGTACATTCCTTTGAACATCCTTCTTGCATTAAGTTTTTCTAATCTTAAACAGATTTAATGAATAACTTCCACCTATGGAAACATTTCCATATTCCCATTTTGACTATCACTTCTGACCAAGAGTTGCCTCTTTTTCAGAATATGTCAATATGGTCCTTCCAAAATTTACACTATACTTCCATTTGTCCATGAGCAACCAATCTTTGGTAAGCCTCAGATTGTCCTTGACAATTGCTTAACCATTTTAGTCATATTCAGTTCTGGTCCTTTTCCCTCTTAATGCCCTAGGCATTTGGAAAATTCAGAACACATGGAAATATTATAGCATATGTAATCGATCCTATACCCGAAGCATATAGGATACGATTCATAATGTCTCACATAAAGACATGATACTAGACCAGCCTTTTGCTATAATTTTCCTATTTGCCATGTTCTCACAATTCAGACTATGAAGAGGGATGCCGTAATCATAATCGAATTTTAGAACGCAAATAATGTTCCCATATATAGAATTTCCTTATGTTGAACCATTCCAACATAACATTCATATATATACTTGACTAAATTTGATTAAAAACTCAATCTAAGCTTTTAGAATTGGAATGAAGTATAATTTCCTCTCTCTTAATTATAGTAAAACAACTTTTCAACCCCTGCAACTTCACGAATTGAATCCTTTTGTTTTCTATAATTAACATTGCTAACTTGCAATACTAAACATAATAATCATGCTCCCACTAACATGATAATTATTAGCATAACACTTATGCTCCCACTAGCTTTGACATGTATCCAGAAATCAGCTGGACTTCTAGAAATCAATACTTATTGACTTTCTTACCAAAGTTCAGATTTCTGATACGAGATGCTTCGATAAGACTTTATCTAAGCTTCCAAAAATCATATGCCTTTCCTTAGATAGCTCACATGTGTGTCTAAACAATTTTAGAACTATGAAAAGGGATGCCGGAATCATAATCTCAAATTTTTAGACCTTTTCCATTGCTCACAAGTCCATGTTAGTGTGTTGGTTAACCACGCACGCTCCACTAACGACTTTGAGAATGCAAATATCACAATTGCTATCTACTTAAAATCTACCTAGCGAAAGCGTTTCCACACCATCATTTTCATGAATCGGAGAGAAACCTTATGGCATTTCGATTTTATGGTGTATGTGTTCCTATCCATGTGAATTTGTCATGACTATAATCATAATACAAGGTTAGTGACAAATCCAAACTCATATGGACTGAACTTGTTTAATCTTAATTTATTGCCTCCTGGCAGCTCAAGGGCCTACCATTGCTTCCAGGTTGTTATGCAAACAATTGAGAACTCATAGAACTCACAAGCATAGTCAACTTTTAACTGGAATAGACACAGAAATAAGAATATGTCAACACGATAGGTTACAAACCTCAAGTCGTGGACTAGTGATTAACAATACTCTTGATTAGTTCTCGAAACTATCTCAAGATCTTTTAAGACTCCCACTGACCTCTTGATATATAAGAATTTCTTTGTCAAATACCATTATTTTACAACAAATATTCAAGAGTTAGTGCGGATTCTTATCAAGACAAACACTTCACACAATTGGCCTTAGTTGGTCTTTGTTTTATCCAAAACATCACAACTTATCAATTTCAAATGTACAAGAGTAGAAAACATTTTACTCTAAATTTGACAAGTGTTATAAACCTTCTTTAAGATATGTCACTCAAGTTACAATTTTGGAGTATGACTCTAAGAATTGTTTTGGAATGAACTATGGCTCATCTTCTTGATTTAACCGCTTCAACAATTCATGACTCCTCTTCTTAGCCATAAGAATGCACTAATATGTCCTTAGAGGATCAATTGTGATATGGTTTCATAATCATTAAGATGATCATAAAACATGATACTAAAGTACTCTCCCATCTTTTCAGATTTGAGAAACTTTTATCTTTCTGCCTAATTTGATTCTTCTCATTCGTTCTGCCATACATTGAAACTTTTCCAATGTTTCAGAATTACACTTAAACTTGTAAGCATAACCATATTTACTAAACTTTAGTAAATCATAACAAATAATGTTTTCATTCCTTGTAGTGGACTTGACCAGCGCACAACCAAGTGTACCCAATCCTTTAGTCCTTCACTTGACTCACATTTACATGTGAACAAGGAATTAGTCTTAATTTCCCAAAGATGAAAATTCTCATTCATCATACAATATAAGTTGCATGTTTCCAAGTTTCTATCCAACTGAAACTTGGGTGATGAGAATCTTTCCTTATTTGGTAAATTATGACACTACCACCAATAAAAATCAAATCCATTTTCCAATATTGCTATCAATGGAAACATATAAGCAACAATTTTCACAAATGCCATTGTAAGGAAACTTAAAAAATAAATAAATTTCAAAAATTTTCTTTTATTTATAAAATTGCGGAAAAACTTATCCTTACAATGCAAATACATATGAAAACTATGTTGTTATCTGTTCCTAAGCAATCTATCATAACTCTTAAGCAGCAACTCAAAATTCTGATATTCGAATCATGCGATCGAAATCCATCTTCGCGATTAGAATCAACTTACTCTTCCTTTAAGCTTCCTCTCTTTTTCCGATTCTACAAAACATCAAAATGCGACCTATTCACATCATGTAATAAGAATCTCTAAATAGAAACTTAATAGAGTTAGATAGTGGACTTTACCTGAAGCATAGTCAAATTCATTGACTTTTACCATCCTAGTGAACTTTCAGGTAAATAAGGAAGCTTCGCAACCAATGCCCCTTCCTTTGTCAATAGAAACATATGGACTCTTTAGTAATGGTACATGGGACTATCTCAGACTTAGCCTTTCTCTTTACCATTTGGTCAACCGGGTTGACTATGGTCGATCCCTTTCCATTGGGAAGAGAAGACTTTTCTGGATTTCTAATGTTACCATTGTAAATATCCATGGAAGTTTGGGAAGTAGATCTTCCAATCAAATTTGCTTTACCAATGCCCCAAATCATTGCTGATTCAACAACAACAAGCAAATAGGTTAGATCGATAAGAGTCATGTCACGATCTGTCATCAGGAAGTGACTAAAGAACCCAGTCAACAGCCAGCTTCCTCGAGACTTCGATACCCAACTCTCCCGGCCTGTCAATGTGTGACTAGATCTCCAAGACCCGAGCACATATAGACTTTACTTACCAATAGGGATTGAGTGACCTTGAACTTTTCAAGTCTTGAAACTTGTGGGATAGGGAGAATAATTGGAGGAGGTGGAGGAAGTGAAGTATGATTTCCAGTCCCATTAATGCACAACAAAGGGATTAATCTTCCACCTTGATTGCCATGTGGGATATCATCTTCACTAGGAAGTTTGTTCCTAAAGATTTGGGAAGACCATAGTTGTCTGATCTAGACATCTACAATGGGAGAAATTCAAGTTAGTTGATTTAAGTCCTTACTATAACACCCAATATGAAATATTAAGGCTAGGATCCAACACAATATTTTATAACTTGGAAGAGGGATGCCGTAATCCAAGCTACAAAATATTTGAAGGTAGGTAAATGACGATTTACCAATTTCGACCATGAAAACGAAATTGTTCATTAAGTTTTAATCGGATTGAAACTCCTGGATCCTTTGAGATTAATTGAACTATTTAATGACATGTTTAAATCTCGATTGTGCCCTTCAAGTTTGTGACAGGGATGTCGAGGATCACAAACAAGGAGTGAATAACCATGCAAATTAACTTGGTACACTTAATGTTACAACAACCTAATCAATGTGTCGGTTAACCACACACGCTCCATTGATCTATGATTAACATCAAGCTACCCTTTGCAACACATTTTCAGTCCCAGATTAGTGTGCCGGTTAACCACACACGCTCCACTAACGACTTAACAAGGTGCAAAGTGCAATTTCATGGGTTAGCACCAAATTCACATTTTCCTAAGTAAATAAGATTGAGAATTTATAAGTGTTTAGTTACTTAGTATTTATCATTATACTTTTAATGAAGGGATAATTAATGTCTTGTCCTACCTGTTCGGCTAACGACCCTCCAACAGTCAAGGAAGCGGTGGGTGAGAGTGGACACCCATTAAACTGCCATTTTATAGGCAATAACTTTATACCCCCGCTTATAGACTGACTTCGTGAATGAGGCCTACTAACGGTAAGACTGACTTTATCTTATACATATATATAATTATTAGACTTTCAATAATATAATAGTATAAGAGTTAAATTTTAAACTTTTAAAATTCTAGGGGGTTTTTGGAATTAAAGTATTAATGTGTGTGAGATTTTACAAATTCCAAAACTTGAGGTCAAGTTTTGAAACTATTCAAAACTTTTCATATTCATAACATATGAGTTTAATGTTTCTTTAATGGCAAGACTTTTGAAAATTCATATCTTGAGGACAAGTTATGGATGTCATAAAACAATTTATGGGAAAAACTCTTCAAACACATAACTCATGACTTTTAAAGACTCATTAACAAGAAAGACTTTTGGGTTTCCATAACTTGAGGACAAGTTATGGAATCCGTTAAAGTCCGTTTAGATCATCTAATAAACAACTAATCATGTCAAGAAAAAACTATGATCTAGATTAAACTCATAACAAGACAATTCAAATCAAACAATTTTCATGTAATTAGCCTAACCATTAAACTAATACAAAACATGAAACTTTTGACAATTATCTTTTGAATTGGATTAGAATGATCATTACCACATCAAAAACAGGTTTATATATTCAAAAACGGCTCGGGGTAATGATTCTAGTCCAATTCCAGCCTTAAAAGTCGAAAATTTGCACTCTGGGCCTCCTACCCGCCGAGTGTATGAACCTACTCGACGAGTAGGATGATTTTCCTCTTGGACTCGGCGAGTCCCCCAGTGGACTCGGCGAGTCCACAGTCTAGAAAGCCAGATTTTTGATTTTTAAGTAATTGCATCAAGTATAATTGAAAACCAAACCTGGCTTTGATACCACTGATGGGTTTTGAGCATTCTAATACTCCTAAGGTGTTCATGCAACCCTAAATACCTTGGATCTATGTTTTCTCTATTATACATGCAAACTTGAAGTTTCCAAGGTATTACCCTAACTATCATATAATCATATGTATTTGCATAACAAAAACTAGATAGAATACATACCTTTTCTTGTAGTTGATTACTTGGAGCTTTAAGAGCTTAGCACCAATAATGTGAATGCCTCAAGTGGAATCACAAATCACCATCAACAACTTGGAAGACTTGAAAGAGAGAGAGTTGCTTCACAAAATCGGCCAAGCTTCCTACACACACACTAGTGCCAATTTTATGAGCCAAGGAATCATTTATATAGTATGCATGATTAGGGTAAACCCTAATACCCATAGCTTTCCACATTACTTAGGATCCATGGGTTAAAAGCTCCATGGACTTCCATGTAGGCTTAGCCCATCCTAAATAGCATTAGCCCATACTATATGAGTCCATATTTAACTAGTCTCTTTTGATCACTAAATTAATTCCAATTAATTCTTGATCAATACTAATTAAATAATATTATTTCATATTAATATATTAGAACTTATAATATATTAATAAATCATAAATATGCTTTTCTCATAAGTCTATCCATACAAATTGTCCCGGTGAAGTGCAACGCAAATGGACCATGTCGGGTCGGGTCAAGTACATACCAGTTATAGTTTTGGACTTAGACACTAATCCAACAACAATATCACTTATCAGATTCCTATGATCTTCGATATGATCAAGGAGGGCATTTTAGAGATTTGTTATGAGAGGTTGAGTGCATTTTGCACTGAGGCAGCAGTCATGATAGGAGCGCGTACGTTGATGTTTCGGGAGTTCAGAGCTTGTGAAGCTCCAGATTATCATGGAGCTAGGGACCCCATTGCTAGCAGCAGATGGTTGGCAGATGTCGCCAATGCTTTCTGTACCAAATTTTGATGTATAACATAGATAGGTAAACTACTTTGGGGTTGGACCTAAATCTAATTTTAACATCTAAAGTAGGTTTGGAATGCATTCTGGACATTTCATACATATTCTTCGTGTTTTGGACTAACTAAATTAAGAACAATAATCTTAAAATCAAACTACTCAAAGTTAAAGAGTGAAGGACATATCTGTATAATGACCAGATCATCAAGACCGTGTTCCATGTTTTCTTTGGTTCTTAACTCTTAAATGTGTAGTAGGGGCCGAAATGTATGAGAATGGGTTTGTAGTTGCTTATCTAGAATGTGTTTCAGCTCTGGAGCAAGACAGACTAGTCCAGAATAGTCATTCCGGAATTTATTAAAAGGGCCGGGCCGAGTAAGCTGTCCGAAATACATTCCAGAATGGGTCATTCCGGAGACGATGGTTATTTTGTAAAAACGAATATATGTGATTATTATTTTTAAATAAACACAAAAAAATTGGTTAGATTACTCGATTCTCCTTAAAATTATCCCTTAATCAAGTCAACAAAACCCATTAAAAAAACTACTTCATGATAATTAATTAAACAAAAATAAGCCCAATAAAATCAATGTTTGGTGCTTTGGCATATGTAATAAAAGCAAACAGAATACTCCCTGTATGCTCATTTGGCTATCTTTATCGGCGGTAATTACCCTACGACCATTTTTTTTGCCGACAACATTATGTCGACGATAACTATATATCCGACGATAACTATATATCCACCGACGGTAAAGTATAAGGCAAATGATGCATGTGTCTTTCTCTCTCTACTCTCTATCGCTCTTTTTTTACCTTATTTTTGCGAATAAACATCACACGCAGCCTTTTTTAAAATTGGTAAAAAATGTAAAAGCGTCAATGTCAATGAGTTGGATCGGCAGCACACCGTTCCTAATCGGTTGTCTGCATATTTATGTTCGTGTGTATGGTACCCAAAAAGCAATTATAGCCCAACTAACAAAAGATCTGCCCACAAAAGAAAACGGCAGTCGCCATACGAGCTTCATGATCTTCTGCGCGCGTGCGGTGCGTGTCCTCAGACCCCAACAAGAAGAGCGTACCCCTCTTCTTCGTCCCGTTCTCTCTGTTTTCAACTATTAATTCACTCACGATCGATCACCATGTCCTTCTTCCCCTCCCTTCGAACCTTCCCCTGATATCTCTTCTTTATTCTTGGTTGTGGGTCGACATTAAAGAACAGGGACTTGCTTCTTTCTTCGTGATTTCTGGATTCACTCGAAGCAACATATGAACCTGTGATCTCTGGTGGTTGCTATCTGTGGTGATTTAGGGGCTAATCTCCTTGAAGTTCGACTCCCTTTCTTTGCTTCTCCTTCTTCTCTATTCTCTTCTTCTTTGTTTTGTGTCCCCCCCCCCCCCACCCCCCCCCCCCCCCTCAAGTAAATGAAAACCAAAAGAGACATCATCTTCCTTTGAGTTTTGCAGGTGCTAAGTTGTGGGTTGTGTACGTTTCAAGATGGTGATGATGAGGCTGTTATGTGAAGAAAATGGCGATGGGTTTGGCGATTGGTAAGATGCAGAGGATGATGATTGATTAATAGGGTCGATTAACGCTGATGTTTTATGTGAGTTGACTGGTGGAAGGTGAATAGGTGAGGATGGCGATGGTGTTTGGGTTTGGCTGGAATGGAGTGATATGGGCGGTGATGATGGTGTTGAGTTCGGTGGTTATGGTGATGAAAAGTTGGTGGATGAATGCTGATTAGGGAGGTGGTGGTGTTGGTATGGTGGTCATGGTGGAGGTTGAAGGGTGGGTGTAAAGACTTTCCGTTAATAACTTAATAAATTTTGACTTGTAGGCTTTTGCCTTCTTGAACAATTAATCACCTTCAATCTTATGGCTATTTCTTTCTGTCCAATTCACTGTATGTTTCCCCACAAGCTTGGAAGAGCATCATAAAGAGATAATTTGTATGTGCAAATTGGACATGAAAATTGTTGGACCACTAAAACTTGTAAATTAATTGATTTTGTGAGATACCAACGTCCATCACTAGGGTGCAAACGAGCCGAGCCGAGCCCGAGCCTGGTCAGGTTCGGCTCGGGCTCGTTTAAGTTATACGAGGCTCGAGCTCGAGCTCGGTTCGATTCGAGCTTTCTTTTACTGAGCTCGGCTTGAGCTCGTAAAGAGTTATACAAGCTCGGCTCGGGCTCGGGCTCGGCTCGTTTTTATCAGGCGTGCCTAAATAAGCTTAAGCTCGGCTCGAGCTCGTTAAAAAGCTCGTTTACTAATACCCGAAATTCATAATTCCCCTAATATGTTTTTATTTTAATATATATAAATAATAATAAATAATATTATATAAAGGCTCGTTTAGGCTCGCGAGCCTAATCGAGCTTTGTGAAATAGGCTTGAGTTCGAGCTCGTTTAATAAACAAGCTTAATATTAAGCTCAAGCTCGGCTCGGGCTCGTTTAAAATCGGTTTCGAGTCGAGCTTTTAACGATCCGATCTCGAGTACCTCGCGAGTAGTTTGACTCGTTTGCACCCCTATCCATCACAACCCGTAAATAGTTGGTAGGGAGCAAACCATCACAACCCATAAATAGTTGGTAGGGATCAAAGATGTTGGATTTATATGTTTAATAATTATTTTAGAGTAATATTTGTCACTGCATGTGATCTTTAGCAAGTTGACTCATATTGAATAAAATATTATTAATATAATTATTAATAAATATATTCAACTCTTGAACTTAATTAAGAAATTATTATTTACTGAAATAATATTTTCTAAAAGAAAATAATAACTAGAAACTCATAATGTATGATTTGTATTGTGTGTAGATCTTTTTGGACCCTTTGTAGTCCATTTATTTAAAGCTAGTTATCACAAATAAAAGGTGTACACACATGCTTTGACTTCCTCATTGTCAAATTCGTACTTAGTGAGGTGAGTGGTGAGGTTGGTTGTAAAGCAACCTCTTACACCTCATGTCTCTTCCATTTTAACGCATGCTTTCATTTATTGGTATGATGCTTACTACTTGCAAGTTGTTATAAAAGGAGAAGTATAGCTAGCTTTTATGTTGCCTAACTTTCTACTCTTGTTACTCTTTCTAAAAGTGTTGGTTCTCTTTTCATCTCTATTTGTTCACTTTTGAAGACTAGTTGCAAATGCTGGTGATTTAGAAGTGTTTTTCCTTTAGTGTTTAATTGTGTTAAGCACTTAAAGGCTTAAGGAGTACTTCATACAAGAAGAGTATTAGCATTCCATGAGTCTTACTCTTTTTTATGGATACATTATAGAGAAACTCTATTCTTGAGTTTTTTTCATCTTCATCAATTCCCAAAAACCAAGTGGGATCAAAGTTTTCAAATGTTGTATTCTTAACATCATATGGTTGTCATAATCTTTCTAGTTCATATAATTGGATCATTTTGGTGGTTTTGTTAAAATGATTAAAAAAAATAATAATAACTAGTTATTTTAAAGTCTTTCATTTGCCGCTTAAATTTGCTTTATAAAATAGATTGTTTTTATCTTTCCAAAACTTATCAGTGGTTTCAGAACCTCTTTTACATGTTAGAAAGATTTATTTAAGTGTTTTATAACATTTGGTTTTGAAAAATATGTATGGTATTTGTTTTGGCAAAGATATCACCAAATATTTTTTTTGGTAACGCGTAGTTTATATAATTAGTATTTTTTATGCAACCAATTTTTTCATGCGTTTGGTTGTATAAAATTGCTTTAGAAAAACAAACTGTTTGTTTGTATATTTCATTTGATGTTGTTGTGTATAAAAATAAGCCATTAACACCATTGTGTTGTGTTTGGTTGATATTAATTTGTTCATGAGATGTAATAGATAAATATATATTTTTTTTTCATTTGTTTATTTTGTATGTAATAAATTAGTTATACTAATTGTATTTTTTTTATCAAATGTAAAACATTGAAGAAATGACCATCTTTAGAAGAATATTATGTGTCTTAACTACTTGAGACTATAATCTTAACCTTGAGCTTCTACTCATAGTTTTGGGCGTAATTATGGTCTTAATGGTTTAAGTGTCATGACATTTACAAGCAAGAGTTGTCTTGGTAAGAGAGAGATTGAAGACATTTTGAAGTGTCGCTTAAGTCCTTTAGGAATAACTTAATAATTTTTTTGTTGCCCCACAAAAGTTATAACTAGAAAATGGCTTGATTTATACACTATTGATGCATGTTTGTGATGTTTGATTTTATGTTGTTATATGTTATTTTTTATGTATGAAAAATGGTTTTTACATGTTAAATAACATTTTACCATAAATTAACGTCACTTGGAGTTTGAGAAAATAAATATTTAAATGACAACATAAGATGTTTATAAATGATTTTTATTAAAGTGTTCTAAAAAGTTTAAAATTGAGTTTTTATTAAAAATAGTTTTTATTGTAAAACATTTAATAGCCAATGTTAAAATATTTAAAATAAATGAGAGTTTTATTAAAAAGACTAAAAATTGTTTTATAGTTTTATAACGTCAAAATATACTACTATGTATTCTTTTTATGTCAAAACCATATATAAGATATTAGTTTTAAAATTTAACGCGATATGTTGATATTATGTTTTATGCATTCTAAATGAGATTTAAAACATGATTATCATCACCTTAGTTTTGGTTTATCAAAATATGAATTTTAACATAATATGTATGTACATGAGTTTATAAATAAAATGAGTTTTATTCTATAAATTTATAAGGTCATAAGATTTTGATTATTAAAAGGAGATTTAAAATTGTGATTTTGAAATTCATCCAAACTCCGAGTCTTAACTATAAAATGAAGTTTTATTAAAAATACTATAATCGGTTCTTAAAGCGCTCTACGACTAACCCTTAAATATGATATATTTGTTTATAACTGATTGCGGTTAATGATTAATAAAATGAAGTTTTATTTGGAACCTTATACAATAGATGTGATTTTTATAAAAAGTACATGAATTGTTGGGTGCATGCAATATTCTTAAGGCCATGTTTTATAACTATATTTGTAAAACATATATAAAACATTTTCCTAAAAATACAAGTCATTGCCGTCCCTTTTGAGAAACACTCGTTCGTCATTTATACGGTCTTTGTAAGCGATAAGTCACATTGATGGAAATGGGTATCCAATGTCATAATGAATTGGTATAACTTTGGAACTAATTACAAAGTCCTTTTAGGGCTTCTCCCAAGAGCTAAAATAGCTAGAAAATGATTTAGGAGATTGAGATAAATAGTTTATTAATTTATCATAGCTTGGTAATCTAATTAGAAACTTGTTAAAATTAATTTAGAATTGATTTGTAATTAATTGGAATTAATTAGAATTAATCAGGAATTGATTAACGATGCAGGGACTAAATGTTAATTGTTTAATAGTTGAGGAAGAGGAACATTCTAGATCCCCACAACGGGTGGACGGTTTTGAGGAGGTATAGAAGACTTCTAGAATCTTTCCTGGTAGCTGATAAAGAAATGATTTGAATCCGTATTAAATCTGATTATTTAATTGATTCAAATATGCTTTCTCTACAAGTTTGCTCAACTATAAATAGACCCTTTGAGCCTTCATTAATTTTGTTCTTTCTCTTCCTTACACTTAGAGAATCCAATTTTCTCAGGTGCTTTCTCCCATCTCCTTAATTTTATAGGGTTTTAGACTTTTGGGTGTGAGCCTTTAAGGGTATTCCTACTTTGGGTGCTAGTCCTTCCAGAAACAACCAATATTTCAAGATCTTCAAGGGAATAAAAAATAAATACGATTTTACTTTAAGTTTAGTAGATAACAAAAATCCCTTCCATAATGGACTCATGAATAAATAAATGATTAATGTCCTTATGAAAACGGTTATTAATATAAGAGAACACTTAGATGGACTTTATACAATGATGGATTGAGCCATATCGGAAATTTTGATGCTAAAAGTAGATAATGACAAGCCATTAACTAAGCCCCCAAGTAAAGATGAAGAGAATAACAAAGAAACAAAAAGGAAATAGACGATAACGAAGAAAAAGTGGAAAGTGATTATGAACCTGAAGAAGATCCAAGTGAGAGTGAAGAGGATGAACGTGATAAAGATAAAGATTGGAACAATGACAAGTTTGAAAAAGAATTATCGGATGGAGAACCCTCGGATTGCCTCCCTGATAATGATCCAATAGATATCTATAAATAATATCATCGATAATGAAGATTAAAGGAGCAACAAATGAATTTGGAGTTAGTTATTTAATTATTAGTATTAACTTTTTAAGTTTTAAGTTTTATCTTTAATATGTTTGGGCGTGTTTCAATTTTATTTTCTAATACTTAATGCAATCCAATTGTCTTTTTGTGTGTTAAATATTTTCTTTAAGATCTAGGATTCAAATACATATGCCTATTTAGCAATGAAATACATACACCAAGAAGCTAAGTGAGGGGTCAACCAACTATAAAGAGAAGAATTATATGTCTAAAAGATAAGAGAGTTTAGTGCTTGATCAACACAAGCCTCTCTGTCTATATTTGAATAACAAAGGATGGTCACTGTACCTAAATCGCGCCGAGAACAGGAATTGGCGCCGAGAAAATCTATCATTCACATTTATCATGTTCATGACCAATTTTTGCACCGAAAATCTCATTTCTCGTTGAGATTACTATCTTTAAAAAGAAACACAAGCTTTGAAAAACTTATCACTGGTTTCAGCAAATGAGTAATGACCATCTCACACAATTCGAAAAAAAGATGGGTACTGACAGACAATAAGCCGATACGTGTCCAATCTCGACACTACACCCAAGGGGAGTATTATTCATTTCTCTACTTTTTACATTTATATACAATGGTGGTGTTGTATAATTTAAGTGTGACGTAGGAGATAGGAGATTGATTCTAAAATATATTTGTCAATTAAGTATAATATTTCTAAAATTATAAAAAAGAATTTAAAAATTATATGATTATCAACTTATGATAGATAATGCAAAAAAATTAGAATGATATATTTAGTAGATATGTCATAGTATATACCTCGCTTTCTAACTTTAGTGAAATAATGGAACAAAAATTTAAACTTTTCTGGTATTAAGGATATTATAAATTTTGCATTGTTTGTTGAAATGTACCCCCACCTAAAAACATAATTTAACCAATAAGGTTTTAGTTCAAGTTACCAAATGAAATAAAAAGGAAAGAGAATTTCCAAAATAGTCGAAAATCAAAATATGGAAAAATTAAAATTTTCTAGTTTGAGCTCTAGAGAAGGATTCAATCTGTGACCTTTGGAATAAATAAAACAATTATATATTTGTCTTCCATAGAAAGTCATGGACTTCTTTTAGTGGCATTTGGAAGCAAAAAATAGCACGTATCCAAAAAAAATCAATAGAAAGTCACGAGCTAAAGCTAGTAAATTTGGTACTATATGTGATAAAGTTATATCAAGGAAATATACATAGTGATGTGGAAAGTGGTATCTCAATAACAAACACTATTCTTGGATAGCATCTAAAATAGGGGAACTTGACAAAAATACCTTGAGATTGGAAGATTTTAAATAAGGGTATATTCGAAGGGATGCAAAAGTGTGTACTTTTCATATTAAGTAGTAAGCATTTATGAAGATTATGAGTATTTAACGTTGGGAAAGTTATAAGGATTAGACACATATATGCACATTGAAACTGAATATATTTGGAAATTTAAATTAAGGGTTATCTTAAGTAATTGTTGATAAATTAACAGTTATTTCCTCGAGGACAAGCAAAAGCTAAGTGTGAGGAATTCTGATATGTCATAAATTATACATATTTTAAGGAAAATATTTTATATTTATCTGCACATTTTTATAGATATTTGATAGTTAATTGTTATATATTTGTATTTTGTAGATTAAAATGAAAATATATTTAAATGAAAGCTTTAAGGGATATTTTGGAAAAAAATTCATAGGTTAAATACTAGGCAAGATTTATAAAGAGTTAATGAAAGAAAATTCCAGAAAAATAGAAGATATTGAAGATAACTGAAGATATTCATAATTCGCATCTCGACAATTAAATTGTGCTGCGAAATAAGTGGGTTCCCAAATCCTATAAATAGAGCCTTATTTTCATCCAAAATAGATATATCACGTCGGAGAAGGAAGAAACCAGAATAGGAGCATTAGAATCGAACCAAAGGATTTTTCTTTTGCATTATGTTCAATTTTCTAGTTCTTATTAGTTATTTAGTTTGGATATGGGCTACGTCTCAATTCTTTTTATTAGATGTAGATGATGTATAACTTTGGTTTAATTCAATAAAAGGATTTTTGATTGTTTTTAAATTATTATGTTAATGCTCAATTAACGATCCATGCATATTGATATTGATTTTGTTATGTTTATGTAATTGAGTGCATGATTTATGATTAATTCAGATTATGTATCTTGAATCAGCTGTTTAGTTAATAGTTGGGAGATGATAACTTGAACAGTTGAGGTATAGAAAAATCTGACTAGTGGATGCATCCCTAGTTTAAACATAATAAATTTAAGTTAATATTCGTGATTGATCAAATAACTTGGACAATTTGAGAAGTTGTCAGTAATCCTTGGACTGGTCACACTTATTGAGTTTTTACATAATATGAAAGAATAGACTGAGTCTAGGAAAGCTATCCTTGTTGATATATAACATAGAATCATAGCATTAATAAAATTATTTCGTAGTTAATGAATTTAGGAATCATTGAACTTCTAGCAAATTTCCATTGCACTTCATATGAATTAACCATAATTATATAGTGATTGAAAAATCTAATCAAATGTGTCATTAATTACGAGTATTTTAATTTATTTCAGAATTACTTTACTTTACTTTATTTTAATTTATTTTATTTAGTACATCTCGACCCTTGAGTTCGATACCCTTACTTATCTCAACTAATACTATTTCCGATGAGTTACACTGCCTGGTGCTAATAGTCAGTTTTGTTTGTTAGGTTGATAAATTTAAAACTAGATTTGTATGTTAAATAAGTTTATTTTATTAGATTAAGCTTCTTGTCTTCAATGATATCTTTGATACCAATTTTTGGTGAATAATGGGGATATTAATACCAAACTCGACAAATTATCACTATAAAAATGTCATAACTAACAAAAACACAAAGATTTGGCATGGTTCACTTGATGGTCAATCATTTTTAAGTAAAACTATAGACATTATTTATTGATTTTTAAGTGCTATAAAAAATTCATATTTACCACACTCTCGATGAAGACTCACAATATTCACTATATGTGTATGAGTGTTACATAATAATGAGATGTATTTTAGGGCTCGGACAATGTGCATCTGACAAGTTTTAAGTAAAAGGCAACTTTGATGGGCTTTCTAGGTTACAAACAAGAATAATTACACAATGAAATCATAATTATATTATGGGTATATGCAACTTAGAAGTCCATCACATTTTCTCAAGTTATAGTGACATACTTATGAAAAAAATATCTAACCTATGTAAATCGAAAAATTAAAAAGTTAGAACACATACCTTTTGCACAAATCGAATAATGCAACTAACTCTCTTTGAATCTCCTTTGGAAAGCAAGCACCAATAGTGTGGATGCCTCAAATATAGTTCACACCCAAAACCCTATAATACTAGAATTCAAGAAGAGAGAGGTTGGAGGAAGAGAAATTTCATTCTCCACCTTATGGGAAGAGAGAGCCATGAAATTTGTTGCCTACAGGTTCCTATTTATAGATAGGGAATCTCCAGGATAAACCTTGATTTGAATAATAAAATAATCAGATTTTATCTATTCAAGGTAGTTATCCTTATTAGCTATAGGAGGCTCACATAAACCCTAGAAACCCCTCCAAAACCGTGCATGCCCATGGAGGGTTCTACAATTTCCTTTCTTACTCAGTTATAAACAATTACAATTCAGACATTGCACCTTTATTTAATTCTAATTAATCCCGAATTAGTTTCTGATTAATTCTAAATTAATTTCTGATTAATTCTGATTAATAATTAATTAATTCCAACCATTTCTAATTAATTCAAAACTAATTATTAACTCTTAATATATTAACCATATACTATATGAACAAATCATTTTACCTCTCTCCTAATATCAATTCTAGCTATTTCTGGTTCTAAGGGCAACCCAAATAGGACTTTACTTTTATACACTAAGATTTTACCAATTTACTTAAGAGCTTAGACACCTTAAACCAATAGTCTCCCACTTAGATGGGTTGTCAACTACAATTGCAAGTATAGACTTTCAAAGCCACTGTGAAACTCTAATTAACAGACGTTGTCCTTAAGATAAGTGATATGTTATTCCTTTGTCGAACAAGATATCGTGTGGATATGAGTCATGGATACAAATCAATCTCATAGTACAAGATTTTGTTGTTCGATTTCTGATTTATGATGACTGGATTCAGACTATTAATTGAACACACCAATATAGTTCGGGCAAGGCCTTGCACATGAATGTCAACATCAAATCATCGAGCGGCCCAAAGATATCGCTTTTCCTTTTAAGGAAAAAGGAACGAATAAAATTTGACTACATAATTATAACCTTTACTCATCATGCCATACATAAAATTACACTTTATAACATCCAGTTACAGATACGTTGATGCAAAACCAATTCATGACAGACGTGCAAACTATAACTTATATATCTCCTTTTGAAGAATAGAATATTTTATCGTCTTAGACTTACTCGTGATTGAATCCATGAAGTAATCTTTAAGCACATGTTTATACAATACTTAAAATCTCCATTTAAGTACTCATGAGTATAGCAGCAGACCTTATGTCATGTCCAATCACTATGGACAATCTACTAATACTATATGACAATCTTAAATCATCACTTACTCCCAAAAGTATGACCGACTGTGGAGTTTTGAGTAAATTAATTACTCTGGAAGAAACAGAAAAAATGAAACACAATAATAAACTAATTGTTTATGGTATCATACTCCTAAATATAAATAATTCTGTATTATCTAATCACCATACAATTACATATTTATTGATTAATGTTTCGGGTAATCGATATAACAACTAAACCTTTTATCTTATCATGACCATGACCTTAGCATGCATATCATGTTTCCTTGGGTTATCTCTATTGTGAACGAATCATCAGATAGATACTCACTTGTAACACCCGCAGATTCAGACTAGTCAACTAAGATATAACAAGCGTTAAACATGATTCTTTTTTATAGAAGATTATCTAGGATAAATAATCTTAACCAATGTAATAGTTAGGGTCAACAATTGTACCTATTTGACATAATAAAGAAGAATTATATGAACATTATGTGTTTCATGACTATTATAATATAATAAAATAGGAATCAGCCTAATCGTCCGTAAATCGTAAAAATAAGTACACCAAAACATATATATTATTATATATTTAGAAAGTACACGTCTTCCCGATCCCGAAAATATAAATTTCGTAGAAATCCAACTCCGTACGAATTAGATATGATTTTTATAAGATATAAAAGTTAGCCGCGCACAACGAATGTATGGCGTAAAAAACTACGAAGAGAATGGTTGACTTTTAGCTAAAGCCACCAAAAAGAAAATCGTAGTACTCTTTAAAATAAGAATTTTGAGAAAAAGAAATTCCAAAAACGGAGTCCGTACGAGAGAGTTATGATTTTAGCAAAATCATTTCATTTTATAAAATATATGGACAAAAAATAAATTCAAAATTAGCCGACTGAGTCTAAACGAATGTTGTAGATCTCGTCGATAGCTACGCGTGGATATAAAGAACGTCAAAAACGGAGTTCGTATGAATGAGTTATAATTTATAGTAGGATATTTACGCATTAAAATAAAGTATAAATCATATATATATATATATATATATATATATATATATATATATATATATATCATTAGAAAGGTATCGACGATGCGGTCGTTGTAAGACTAGTGTTGAGTACTTTCGACATTAGTTTAGTACAAATATCGTTAAATCTATTTAAATAGTATTATAAAGGGTTGTTTAGTCGTTTAAATAACTATAAGGTCATTAAATAACTATAGTTTTCGAAAATTCAATTACTATAAATAAGAGCCTCTAGGCTCTCATATTTCTTGGACCATTCTCTTGATTCAAGAGTCTTTCTCTTCTTATCCCCCGAGCATTTCGGTCCCTCGTTGTAACTTACTAAAATTCAAGACCAAAAATTTCATTTTTAATTCAGTTATTATAAAACCAACAGTATAAAAACATCCATAATAACATCACATGTCAAGACAAAAGTGTCAATAATCAAAACATGTTATCATAAAATAATATCAGAGTGTAATCCCAAAGATCTCATGTGCGGAAAACATAGTGTGATGCGCTGCGATCGAGCCCGCTCCTTTTCTTTGAAAGTACCTAAAACCAAAACTGTAAACCGTAAGCACGAAGCTTAGTAAGTTCCCCCATCATACCACATACCATATAACAAACATACTGTCAGGCAATATTGGGGTGCCTGACCTACCCATGTCAAGCCATTCTGGGGTGCTCGACCTACCCTGCCAGGCAATTCTGGGGTGCCTGACCTACCCTTGTCAATCCATTCTGGGGTGCTCGACCTACCCTCTGGTTCATCCGAATCGGCTACGGGGACTATTTCACCCCCTACTACTACTACTACTACTACTACATAATAACATAGCATAAACATACTGCCAGACAATTCTGGGGTGCCCGACCTACCCTTCGGTCCTTACGACCGTGACACGAGGACTATTCCCCCTACTACTACTACTATCACATAACATCATATCATGCTAGCACATAAAACATATTAGGTAGTGGCAAACCTAGATAATTATCAAGAAGACAATCATCTAGCAAACAACTCCTACTAGTGGGTCGGCATTGTGGCCGTAGACTCACTTCTACTGGAAGGTAACTCACCTCACACTGCTGAAGTCCTGTAGACAAAACTCTAGCTGCTGGATGATAGGTTCTCGAACTGTCACTCATCAAAATAACACCCAATCAGTACTTGGGTTCCAATACATATCCATAAGTCCATGCTTAGGGTAAAAGACTACTTTATCCCCATCTTAGCTTGATTGAAACTCAAGGCCCAATCCAAAGGCCCAAAAGTCCAACTATGAATCAAAGCCCAACATATGGCCCAATTTTCCAAATTGGGCCCAAACCTTTACATGGTCTTATTCTAAGGCCCAACTATTTAGTCCAGTCCAAACATTTGGCATTTCTACTGGCCCAATATCTCATAATCATAAAGGCCCAGTTATGGCCCATCTATGGCCAAATTTTCCAAATTGGGCCCAAACCCCTCACATGGGCCTTACCTTAAAGCCTATTAAATTATTCTAGTCCATATGATTGTTCTTGGATGGCCCATCAATATCCCAATCACCAAAGCCCAATAGAAAGGCCCAACTCAAAGCCCAAGTGTAATTAGGGTTTTCACATAGGGTTTCAACCCAATCATAGCCCAATAGGCCAAAAACTAAATCTTTAGATCAATTCGGGTTTCAATAGGCCCGCTAGGGTTTCATTAGGCCCATTAGGGTTTCGCTAGTCGGGCACGACCCACTACCACTGTGACATCCCCAAATTTCTCGGCTAGAAAAGACCGATTTAGTTTATGTTTTTAAAATAAAATCAGAGTAATCTTTTTAAAGATGTTGCGGAATTTGTCCCCAAAATATAACATGATAAAAATTTATCAAAACATTTCTTAAAGAAATATATATTTTCATTATATATCAAAATCTCGGGATGTCATGTTCCGATACAGACCAAAAGCATAAACAGTATATTATAAGCCTTACAACAGTTATTTACAACTACTGGCCTGTAATCCAAAAATCCCTCTTGATCATCATCCAAACTATGCTCTGGGTCCACTACCTGTAATATAAAAAGCTTAGTGGGTCAGGCTTGGGAGCCTGGTAAGCATATAAGGTTTTCAACCCACAAATAATAATAAATTTATTAAATTCATCCACCAAAAATAAATTTATTAATTTCATCAACCAACAATAACCCTGGTTACCCATTCCCGTTATCCTTACTTTACGTCCCTAAACACCTATCATAAGGGACCTAGTCTAAGGATTTTCATCGGGTTGACAACACTGTTTTAAGGATTCCTCAGCAATTTATGTCAAATAACGCAACCATAAGGGGGATGGTGTACACCAGCGAACATATAGTTCACCAACACCTACAGGTTGCGAACCTGCTAGCGTTCAACTGGACTGTCTAGAAAGGTCTATGGTCATCATCTATACTCCGCTAGATGGCTACAAGAACAACAACAACAACAACAACATCGAGGCCTCTCATCATTTTAACACACATCAACTATTTCATCTACCCATGTATTACCCAACATATTTGTAGATAAAAAGACATATACAGTTTAAAACTTGTATAAAACATCTATTCAACACCCATCTTAAATAAAAAAACAATATATATACACATAGCACGTATTTTATAGAAAATACTTCATATCTATGTGTA
Organism: Lactuca virosa; assembly: GCF_052849685.1. Lineage (NCBI taxonomy): Eukaryota > Viridiplantae > Streptophyta > Magnoliopsida > Asterales > Asteraceae > Lactuca > Lactuca virosa. The sequence goes on from NC_136432.1 coordinate 211,216,569, forward strand.
AGATGAAAGTGACTACACACTCACTTGATTTAACGAAAATCGGGCAGCACTTCGTTTCTTAAAACGATCGTTTCTGATAAAACCGGGATGTTTTCCCAAAAACCGGGTTTCACGCGGGTAGAGTTTCGGCTCGAAAACTCTTTTTCTCGGTATCTTCGTGCTCTCCGGGGCTTGCTTACGGTGCTAGGATGATATAATAGGCTTCGGGGTAATTTTTGCAATATAGAAGAAAGTATAGGGGTGAAAGGATGAAAATTGTAACATCAATTCGGCTGGCATCGTCCACTATTTATAGGGGCTAAACATTCGAGTTATGTTGGGCGTAAATTGAGAGTACGTTGGGCGTACTCCTTCTTCAACAAGTACACTGGGCGTACATCGAGTACGTTGGGTGTAGGAAGAGATCACATCGGACACATCAAGGCTATGGCACGTGTCTCTCATGCGAAGGAGTAGGGAGGGTAACTAACTCCGGGACACTTCCACGAGTACGCTAGGCGTATTTCTGTACGTTGGGCGTACTCCGAATTTTCAAACTTCAGAAATTCGTAACTTTCGCATACGAGCTCCGTTTTTGACGTTCTTTATATCCACGCGTAGGTGAGACTGTGCTCTAGAACTTTTGTTTAGACTCTGTTGGCTAATTTTGACTTTATTTTTAAAGTTATATTTTTAACATGCCGGGACAGGAAAAGTCCGTTAAAAATTCATAACTTCTTCATCCGACGTCCGTTTTCGTCTGTCTTTTTACCGTTGAACTACTATCAACAAGATCTTCGATTCTCGTTTAGGTTGTTTCGGCTAAAAACCACTCGATCTAAAATTCGAGTTTCGGGCTGCATACTGTTATGCCAAATCTTAAAAAATTTCATAACTTCCTCATACGAAGTCAGATTTGGACATTCTTTTTATGCACGCTCTCGGTTTAACGAACACTATGACTTTCGTTTAGATCGTTAAGGCTAAAAAGCAATTTATCGAAAATTCACTTTTTACGTCACACAGCGTCGTGCCGGTTCTGTCGTGAAACTTCGACAAGTCATAACTTCTTCGTTATAACTCGGATTTCGGTATTCTTTATATCTCCGGAATCCTTATTTCAACCACTACAACTTTCTTCATAGATATTGGGTTCATCTAACATTTATTTTCGACGCTTATTTTTATCCTTAATTAAATTATAATAATTAAGCATAAAAACACATATTAATCAAATAATACATTTTATTATTTCAAAACAAGTTACAAAGGTTGGCCTAGACTATTACATCATCTTTAATGCATAGCCTAGAAACACGGGCGTTACAATTCTCTCCCCCTTAGGATGATTCCGTCCCCGGAATCACACATCAGCAAACAAATGCGGATAGCGACTCATCATGTCACTCTCCGTTTCCCAGGTGAGATTTGGCCCATTCGTATGTTTCCATTGCACAAGCACTAAATCGACCATCTGGCGTCGCAACTTCTTAGTATTACGGTCAACGATTGCCTCTGGTTCTTCGACTAACCTCTTGCTTTCATCCAACCTTAATTCAGAAATTGGAATTATGTCGGGAACATCTCCCGTGAACTTTCTCAAATAACACACATGGAAGGTGTTATGATTACCATCTGGTTCTTCTTGTAATTCTAGCTTGTAAGCTTGGTTCCCAATCCTCTGAAAAACTTTAAACGGTCCAATAAACCTTGGACTCAACTTTCCTCTTTTACCAAATCTTATAAGTCCCTTCCACGGCGAGACTTTAAGTAAAACCGAATCTACAACTTTGAATGTTATCGGTTGTCTTTTCTTGTCAGCATAGCTCTTTTGACGATCCTGAGCTGAAAACATCCTTTCCCTAATCACTTTCAGCTTTTCAGCAGTTTGATGAACTATCTCGGGTCCCATAAACTTCTTTTCTCCAGCTTCAAGCCAACATGACAGCGTTCGACACTTTTGTCCATACAAAGATTGATAAGGTGCCATCTTGATGCTCGAGTGGAAACTATTATTGTAGGAAAATTCTACCAAAGGTAAATGTTCATCCCAGTTACCTTGGAATTCCATGGTACATGCTCTCAGCATATCCTCCAATGTTTGAATCGTTCGTTCGCTCTGACCATCAGTTTGCGGATGGTAAGCTGTACTTAAACATAATTTCGTACCCAATTCCTCTTATAGACTTCTCCAAAACCTTGACATGAAACGACTATCACGATCTGATACAATCGTTAGGGGAACACCGTGAGCTTTCAATATCTCTTTCACGTAAACCTTTGCAAGCTTTTCCATAGACCACTTCTCATTGGCTGCTATGAAATGTGCACTTTTTGTGAATCGATCAACGACCACCCAAATCATGTCGTGACCGCTCTTCGTTCAGGGCAGTTTAGTCACGAAATCCATAGTGATGTATTCCCATTTACCCATGGGTACAGGTAAAGGTTCTAAACTACAATACGGTTTCTGATGGTGTGCCTTAATCCTCACACATGTCACACACTCGGCCACATACTTTGCAACATCGAGCTTCATCGTCGGCCACCAGTAGTAGGGTTTAAGATCCCTATACATTTTTGTGCTGCCGGGATGAATCGAGTACATGGTCTTGTGAGCTTCTTCCATCAGAAGATCTCTTATTCCTCTCGTCTTAGGTACCCAAATCCTATCTTGGAATACCTTCAGTCCTTCACCGTTTGTATCGAACACTAACGTTTTGCCCAAACGTTCTTCTTTTCGGTCATTTTTATCTAAAGCTTTCTCCTGAGCTTTCTTTATGCTTTCCACAATTGTCGAGACAACTTTAATTCTCAACGCTCTTGGCCTTTTCTTTTCAAGTTTTACCTTCCGACTGATAGCATCAGCGACAACATTAGCTTTACTAGGGTGGTAAAGTATCTCACAATCATAGTCCTTGAGTAACTCTAGCAAGCGTCGTTGCCTCATGTTCAATTCCTTCTGATTAAAGAGATATTGAAGACTCTTATGATCAGTGAAAAGTTTGTACTTTGTGCCATAGAGGTAATGCCTCCATATCTTTAGGGCAAATACTACCGCTGCCAACTCCAGGTCATGAGTGGGGTAGTTCTTTTCATGTTCTTTCAATTGTCGAGATGCATATGCTATCACCTTTTCTCTTTGAGTTAGAACACATCCTAACCCGACTCCCGACGCATCGCTATACACTGCGAAGTCTTCAACTCCATCGGGTAGAGAAAGAATTGGTGCTTCACATAATTTCTTCTTTAGCTTCTCGAATGCTTCCTTATGCTTCTCACTCCAAGTATAAGTAGCTTCTTTGTGGGTCAAAGCTGTCAATGGAGCAGCTATCGAAGAAAAGCCTTGGATAAATCTTCGGTAATATCCAGCTAATCCTAGAAAGCTTCAGATCTCCATAGGACTTTTCGGTTGTTCCCACTTCATCACAGCTTCAATCTTCGCGGGGTCAACCATTATCCCTTCTTAGTTAACAACATGACCCAAAAATTGGACTTCTTGAATCCAAAATTCACATTTGGAGAACTTTGCATACAGCTTCTCCTTTTTCAGAACTTCAAGCACTTCACGCAGATGCTTGTCATGCTCCTGTTTGCTTTTTGAATAAATCAAAATATCTATGAACAATATCACGGATTTAACGAGGAATGGTTTACAAACCCTGTTCATCAAATCCATGAATGCTGTTGGAGCATTGGTTAGTCCAAACGACATAACCAAGAACTCGTAGTGTCCATATCTTGTTTTGAATGCAGTCTTCTCAATATCATGCTCTCTTACCTTTAGTTGATGATATCCTGACCTAAGATCGATCTTCGAGAAATAGTTCGAACCTTGCAACTGATCGAACAGGTCATCAATCCTTGCCAACGGGTACTTGTTCTTTATTGTTGCCTTGTTCAGCTCTCTGTTATCTATGCACATTCTCATGCTCCCATCTTTCTTCTTTACGAATAACACCGGAGCTCCCCAGGGTGATAAACTAGGTCTAATGAAACCGTTGTCCAACAACTCCAGAAGTTGCGTCATAAGCTCCTTCATCTCCGTTGGTGCTAATCAATATGGTGTCTTTGCTATCGGTGTTGTTCCTGGTAACAAGTCTATTATAAACTCCACTTGTCTATCAGGGGGCAATCCAGGAAGATTTTTGGGAAAAACTTCCAGATATTCACACACCACTGGTATACTTTGCACATCCTTTTTCTCCTTCTTAGCATCGATCACGAATGCCAAGTATGAGGTGCATCCTTTAGACAAACATTTTCTGGCTTTCATTAAGGAAATGATTCCAGAATTCACTCTGCGCTTGTCTCCGTATACCATAAACGAGTCTTTTCCAGGCGGGTTTACCCTCACTATCTTTTTCTTGCACAATATCTCTACATCATTGGCGCTAAGCCAATCCATTCCCAGTACTATGTCGAAGCCGTTTAACTCAATAGGCAATAGCTCCTCGTGGAACTTATTCCCATTTAAGTCAATCACAATATTCCTAATACAATCGCTAACAGGTATGAATTTGCCACTACCAACTTCTACAATTAGGGCATCATCAAGTTTTTCTATAGGCAATGCTAGTCTTTCACCAAATTTATGTTATCTAAAGGAGTAATTCGCTCTGGAATCAAACAATAAATTGGCAGGCAATCGATTTACAAGAAAGGTACCTGAAGCGACATCCCCTACACCCTTTGCGGCTTCTAATGTCATTTGGAAAGCCCTGCCTTTTGGCTTTTGTGGGAGATTAGGCTTTGCTACATCCTTCTTCTTCGGGCAATCCTTCAAAATGTGCCCCTCTTCATTGCACCCATAACAGACTTTCTTATTAAAGGTGCATTCATTGGCATAATGCCCAGGCTTTCCACATTTCTAACAAGTGACTTCCTCGCTACATTTCCCAACATGTTTCTTCTTACACTTGTCACACCATTTCGCTTCGGCTCCTCCTCCGAATTTCCTTGAACCAGACTTCGAGAACTTATTCTTTTTGTTGGAACCTGAAGTTCCTTCAAACTTTCTCTTTTCGCTAACTTCAACCTTGCTGGAAGCTGTCCCTTTAATCATATCTTCAACAGACTTGGCAGCCCAGATAGCTGCCTCCAAAGTAAGTGCCTGACGCACTGGCACCGCATACTCCCATGGAAGTCCCTTTGCGTACCTGTCAATTTTTGTCAGCTCATCTGGGACAATACGTAAAGCAAACTCCATTTTGTCTGTGAAGTTATTGTTGTATTCATCGATGGACATACTTCCCTTCTTCAGTGTCAGAAATTGGTTTTCTAGCTCAAGCACATTTTGAGCCGAGCAGTACTTGCGCATGAATTGCACCAAGAACTCTTCGCAAGTCAATTGCAATGGCTCATTAGGGCTTAGGGTCTTCCCTAAAGTGTTCCACCAGCGAACAGCGCCACCTCTGAACTGACGCACTGCAAATATGGTTTGTAACTTGCCTTGGCAACCACATGTCATGAAAGCCAATTCCATTTCTGAGATCCAATCCATTACTCCGACGGGATCTTCTTTTCCAGTGAAAGTTGATAGCTTGCAAGTCATAATGTCTTTATACTTGCATCCATTTCTCTCCACTCCATCCTCGCGGTTATTCCTCCTAGCCACAATCGGCTCAACTTGACCAACAGATCTACTATAATTTCCTTCCTCCGAATGATCATCATTTAACTCAGGTTGTTCAACAGGAATTGAAGGTTCATTCCTGTTGTTCTGCAATAGTTGTTTCATTTCTTCCTTTTATTCAGCCATCATTGTCTGAATCATGACTTGTACTCCAGCCATTGTGATCGGTTCTGGTGCAACTTTTACTATTGGCACATGTTCCATCACTTGGGGTTGAGGTTGCTAATTTCTATTTGCATTTCCAGCTCCACTTCGGGTTCTTGCCATTTTGATCTATACACCAAATTAGGCGAATTTAGATCTTTATTAACGATAGGCGTTTAAATCTTCATTATCACTCCGAAACGTTACATGCTAATTCTAATATCGTAATCGTACGCTTAGATTCCTAAACACATAAGGTTTCCAGTACTGGTCAGCAACAGACCTTAGATCCGAACAAATAATGGCATATATGGCAAACATATAGCATTTAGCACATAAAAGTATTTTAGGCATCTTTCCTAAAAGATACTAGTGCTCGTGTCTAAAATATGGTAGACACTCATCTCACGATCATCACTTAGCATTCTAAGTTTAAGTCTAGAAATCCTACAAATTCCTAGTTCGCTTAAACTAATGTTATGATACCAACTGTGACATCCCCAAATATCTCAGCCAGAAAAGACCGATTTAGTTTATGATTTTAAAATAAAATCAGAGTAATCTTTTTAAAAGATGCTGCGGAATTTGTCCCCAAAATAAAACATGATAAAAATTTATCAAAACATTTCTTCAAGAAATATATATTTTCATTATATATCAAAACCTCGGGATCTCATGTTCCGATATAGACCAAAAGCATAAACAGTATATTATAAGCCTTACAACAGTTATTTACAACTACTGGCCTATAATTCAAAAATCCCTCTTCATCATCCAAACTATGCTCTAGGTCCACTACCTGTAATATAAAAAGCTGAGTGGGTCAGGCTTGGGAGTCTGGTGAGCATATAGGGTTTTCAACCCACAAATAATAATAAATTTATTAAATTCATCCACCAAAAATAAATTTATTAATTTGATCAACCAACAATAACCCTGATTACCCATTCCCGTTATCCTTACTTTACGTCCCTAAACACCTATCATAAGGGACCTAGTCTAAGAATTTTCATCGGGGTGACAACACTGCTTTAGGGATTCCTCAGCAATTTATGTCGAATAAGGCAACCATGAGGGGGATGGAGTACACCAGCGAACATATAGTTCACCAACACCTACAGGTTGTGAACCTGCTAGCGTTCCACTGGACTGTCTAGAAAGGTCTGTGGTCGTCATCTATACTCCGCTAGATGACTACAACAACAACATCGAGGCCTCTCATCATTTTAACACACATTAACTATTTCATCTACCCATGTTTTACCCAACATATTTGTAGATAAAAATACATATACTATTTAAAACTTGTATAAAAGATCTATTCAACACCCATCTCAAATAAACAAACAATATATATACACATAGCATGTATTTTATAGAAAATACTTCATATCTATGTGTAAGATGAAAGTGACTACACACTCACTTGATTTAACGCAAATCGGGCAGCACTTGGTTTCTTAAAACGATCGTTTCTGATAAAACCGGGATGTTTTTCTAAAAACCAGATTTTACGCGGGCAGAGTTTCGGCTCGAAAACTCTTTTTCTCGGGATCTTCGGGCTCTCCGGGGCTTGCTTACGATGCTAGGATGATATAATAGGCTTGGGGGTAATTTTTGCAATATAGAAGAAAGTATAGGGGTGAAAGGATGAAAATTGTAACATCAATTCGGCTGGCATCGTCTACTATTTATAGGGGCTGAACATTCGAGTTACATTGGGCGTAAGTTGAGAGTACGTTGGGCGTACTCCTTCTTCAACAAGTACGCTGGGCGTACATCAAGTACGTTGGGCGTACAAAGAGATCACATCGGACACGTCAAGGCTATGACACGTGTCTCTCATGCGAAGGAGTAGGGAGGGTGACTAACTCCGGGACACTTCCACGACTACGCTGGGCGTACTCCGAATTTTCAAACTTCAAAAATTCGTAACTTTCGCATACGAGCTCTGTTTTTGACGTTCTTTATATCCACGCGTAGGTGAGACTGTACTCTACAACTTTCGCTTAGACTCCGTCGGCTAGTTTTGATTTTATTTTTAATGTTATATTTTTAACGGGCCGGGACAGGAAAAGTCTGTTAAAATTCATAACATCTTCATCCGACGTCCGTTTTCGTCTGTCTTTTTACCGTTGAACTACTATCAGCAAGATCTTCGATTCTCGTTTAGGTTGTTTCAGCTAAAAATCACTCGATCTAAAATTCGAGTTTCGGGCTGCATACTGCTATGCCAAATCTTAAAAAAATTCATAACTTCCTCATACGAACTCAGATTTGGACATTGTTTTTATGCACGCTCTTGGTTTAACGAACACAACGACTTTTGTTTAGATCGTTAAGGCTAAAAAGCACTTTATTGAAAATTCATTTTTTACGTCACACAGCGTGGTGTCGGTTCTGTCGCGAAACACGGGTGTTACAACCACCATGGGTAGTGGTGGTCAACGGCGGCTCACGGCGGCGGCCACCACCTCACGGTGGTGGTTAGGGTTCTAGTCCAATCGAGTCCAAGCATCCCAAAAGTAATCCAAACACATGCAAAGCACACCGCCACCCAACACGGAAGTTGGTGGCGGCGGGAGGCGGCAGCCACCACCTCACGGTGGTGGTTTTGAGTTTTCTTATTATTATTCCGACACGCGTACAGTATTACAAAGCAAAACGCGAAATAAAACACACACACACTAATACAAACACACACACACGCAGCCACGCTAGTGGTGGCCGACGGTGGCACGTGGTGGTGGTGGCTTTCTTGGTTTTCCGGTCAAACGAATCACACACACGACACATACTAAAATAGAAAACACACCCACACACTTTCTTTGCCCGGAATAGGAACACATCCACGCTCTTGGTGGCGTTTGGCGACGGCAGTAGCACAAAATGGCGACAACAGCGACGCTACGTCGACAGTCATGGCGGTATTGCGATGGCAGGTCGTGGCTGACGACGGCACTGAAGAGGTGGCGAAAAGGGTAGCGACGGACGCAACCCTTAACGGAATGAACTGACAGTGAGGCGACGACGGTGATACAAGCCACGACGACAGCAGCAGTGGCAGGAGAAGGATGCGCGTTCGCCATCCTCGTCGCCGCCGGTAGCATGAGAAATGGCGGCACTGAATGACATCCAACCTCGGCAGCAAAGGCATTGGCCAAGAACGGTGGAGTCTGGGGTCTTGCTCGATCGGAAACGAGAAGGAAGGGTGGTGCGGCTGGAGATTGACGAACGGCAGTAGGAAGATCCGGAGATGGTGGCGGCTGAAAAACGAGGCTAGGGTTAGGGCTATGTACGAGTTATATATCCCGTCACCCTTTGAAACTTCACCCCATAATGGCATAAATGGTCCCTCTCTATGAAAATCATTTCGAATCAGATCCCATATTTTACCATTTAAACCCTGCCTTCTGAATTCCCTTTCAAATCAAGTCTGAAATTTACCAAACAGCCCCCAGATCTAAAAATCCTTTCATAATAAGTCCAATACTTACCAAACACCCCCTGTCTTCTAAGAATCTTTACAAATTAAATACCGAAATTACACTTTAGCACCCGAAACTCTAAATCATGTCATTTGACTCCCCGAAACCAACAGCCCGACAAATATTATGGATTTTAGGGTTACTATTCATCCATTAATTTTATTTATTTATTTATTTAATAAACAGGGCGTTACAACTCTCCCCCACTTAAATTAGATTTCGTCCTCGAAATCATTCCTTACCATTCCTTACGCGCCAAACCACTCAAGTAACATGGCCACAATCCTAGGTACACCCTAGCCTTTCCAAGGCAATCCAAATCATCCCTCGCAGGGTTCTAAAACCCGAAAATAAATGAACCCCTTGCAACAATCACATCTACTCAGTCTCAAATCTGTAGTCTCGAGATGGCCTGACACCCCGGGCAGACCACCCATGTTGAGCTTTACCAAGCTTAATCTTCTTTGAATAACCGGCCAAATGCACACTTTCTTCCTCGGTTACCTCAATGCTACCATTAGAACTAAATCACTGACCATAGTCAACAATAGAGCACTTATTCTTGACAGAAGGCTCAAATAATCCTTCGAGTAGAAGTTCCATCCCTAAAACGGTTAGACTCGGATGAGAGCTGCGCAACATGATCAAATCGACTACTCTAAGATTATTTAATCCCGTTGTGAGTGACTTGTCACTTCCCAATCAACCAACTATTACGTCCGTACTTGCACCCTAAAACGCAAATACTAACACTATTCAAACACTGAAACTGCCTGAAACAGCATGTTGTTACATAGCTGTTTTCCAAAATCTATCGAGACCTTCCTGGTCTCACTTCATTCATCAATCATCTGAAATGCTGGGTTCCGGCCCGGCAGCGGAGGCAAAGGGCTCCCACTTAGTCGTCTCACACGACTTCTGAACCAAATCCTTCTCTGGAACTAGTTGCCACTAGTTATCATGCCACTGTGGCTCTAACAACCTTCTAATCTAACCGATCGGGTCCATGCGTCGAATCCTGTCGTCATCAAATTCAAGGCTAAAAGTGATTGCTACCTGACCAATGGTAGCATTATTTCACACGTCCTTAAGCAGTCCATTGATTCCCTGATCTCATAACTGTAGTGACGTTCCTACAGTCTTATCACTGGCTCAACTAGGTCTAATCCCTCTGGGGAAATCCATAAACCAATCTGTGGATTTGCCACGCCCTCACTGCTACACCCGAACTGGTGGGTACTATTGTTCCTCCCGCGTTCCAAGAACACGCTCATGCTATCTACCAACCTATTGAATGCTACGGCTACACCCGAAGTCACACAACACTCTATCACTATCTGCCATACCCCGCAGTCTTACATCACTTTCCATGCTAGCTAGATATTAGTGAAAGCTACGGCTACCCCCATAGTCTTACAACACTTTCGATACTATCTGACTGTTAGTGAATGCTAAGGCTACCCCGTAGTCTTACAACATTGTCCATACCGGGTCGAACATGCACTCGACCTAACACTCAACTGAACTTGAATTCTAAATGGGACCACTAACCTGGTTCCCTAAACCTGTTTTCCCGATGCTAAGGAAAGGTGTGAGCCAAATGTTAGAACGTTTTCTGAACTCCCAACTCACCCAATCCTTAATCAAGAAGGCCACTCGACCGCCTTCCTCCCTGACGGGGATGCGAAACTCATCCTAGTTTCACACCTATTTCTGCTCCTAAATACCTGATCGATTCTCCCCCACTTAGATTCGACTAATTCTTCATGGCACGTGAGAATTGAAGGATTCCAAATCCTTCTTGCTTTCTAATAATCCACTGATGACAACCTGTGCTTACAAATGCTAGCGATCACTTCCCAGTTAAACTTTAAGATCGCCCATCCTCTGAAATATTGAACAGTACTATTGAAATCTGGTCCAGTCTGACACTTCAATCCACCTCCCATGCTAACAACTGGAGGCCTTAATCTTTACCGTGGCTGACGAATCCTCGTTCCCATTTCCAATCTTGTAGATCCACTGAACTCTAACCGAACACAACCCATGCGAGAAATGCAATTCTCTTGAACATCCAATGACCAACCACTTATGCATCTAACACCCGCAACTGACACTACCATCTTCATGCTACCAGTCCTTTCCTAGCAACGGTAGTGCCTTGAACTCCGAAGTTCTTCCATAGACAATTGTCGACCATACCTGAACAATGATAGAACCACTGAACTCTGACTTCACTGGAGAACTATCGCTCTAACCCTGACCTAATATCCTCTAAATAACACTCCTGCAAAGATCTCGAAAAATATTCGGAAAGATACGGTACACACGGAACCCACTTTGCAAGATACGTCCCTCTGTAGGTTCATCAAGGACTTTTCTCGGCATGCAGAATGGCATATGACTACCCTTGATGACCCAGACGATAGTAGAGAACCGACCCGATATCTAACTGGTTTGAACTCAATCAAAATTCCAAAGTGGTACAAATTCCCGTCATCCACCTAGTAGCAGCAGAAGATGACATACCCGCAACATCTGGAGGAATCCTGATCACCTCCTCCTGAGATACCTCGACCATTTCCGAGGACATGGTGCAAAACTTCCTTTCGATCTCGATGATAAGAACTAACAATAGGATCCTCCTTGCTCAAGGATTTTAAAGATTCAAAGGCTATGGGTTTCAGATGAGCCCCTAACTGCCCCACGACAAATCTGTACTATGAACCGAGAGAACACTAAACACCCCGAACCAGCAAAAAGGGAAACGATCTTACACTAACCACTAGTAATTCACGGTATGCAATTGGCATATAACGATATTCAGTGATCTAACCCAACAGGAGCAAAGAAATAAACCAGGGATACACTTACTCATCCTGTTACAGTATCCCAAACCACATCACAATTCCCACAACAATGTGCAGATAAAACCGAAAGAAGGCAAGGTTACATACCCGCAACATCGCCTGATGGAGTTCTGACTTCTCCTGTCTGACACTACAGGGCCTGGCTCCTTCTGCTGACATGACCAACCCTACTACACTTGTAGTAGCCTAAACCCCTGGAATGTCAAACTCCCTTGTGTACTTTCCCACACGTGCTGTACTGAATCCGGCCCTGCTGGCCTTTCACCCGATGATCAGAAGTCTTGGGTCTCTCCCCGGAACCCTTTACTATATGCACCTGGCACGACCCTCTCTTCTCAAAGTGCTCCAAATCGATCTCGCATCCTCGGACTTTAGATGTCATATCCTCCAAGGTCTGACACCCTGTCGCGCTCACTAGCTCACTTGCCAATGGATGAGCTGCAACAGCTGGATCATCCTATGTCCCCAAACCAGGTCACAAACTCCTCCCAGAAGCTTCTCAGATTCTCCAAGACTCTCACCGATTTGATTATGGATCATGTGCTTTCAGTAGTACGGGCCCAATACTACCTTCCACACCTATCCATACTTTCCTCAGGAATCCTTCCGAATCCTCCAAGTCACTTCCTCAAACTGATGCACTCAAGTCTCACTAAACCTCACTACTAACCCACTGAAGCATATCCTAGGCTCTCCTAGGTTCCCAAACCCACCCAATCCTCAGCTGCTGAAAGATTCCCAGTAATGTCAACTAGCTACCTCATGAATATAGCCACATGCAACAGAGATCAGATAATCCTTCGAGTTAAAGATCCATCCCTAGAACGGTTGGACTCAAACAAGAGTTGCGTAATAGGGTCAAGTCCATCACTTTGAGATTATCCGGCATGTGTCCCATGTGGCTTAGCGTATTCACTTAGTAGCTAAATCACATCACTAAGAGTCCCACAAAGCACAAAGCAAACAACATTCAGACAATGGAAAATGTAACCAGCATACTCCAATCAAACCATTCTATCCTTTAATCAAGAATCTGTACATGCAATTCAAAGGCTCATACAATCAGGCATAACCTAAACAGGCTATCCTATCACTAACTGATCAGTACCAGCATGCAAGTCTGCAAGCACATATAATAGGCATATAAGGCATCCTCCCTAGATCCTTAGCCCTAATCTAGCATGCAGTTCTCATAATCATATCATATCCTAAATTAACATGTATGGGTAGCTTGGGGAAAACTTACTTGAGCTCGGCTGATTGCACGCATCACACACCTTGTTCTTTTCAAAGTTCTTTTCTCTTTTCAAATTCTTTTCAAAATTCTTTTTATAAAATGATTTTTCTTTTGAAATTTTTTATACCAAGTCCTCAGTTTGAGTCCAGACACACCCGACAGCATGTCCGAATCCCTCAAACCAAGGCTCTGATACCAACTTGTAACATCCCAAAATTCAAGACCAAAAATTTCATTTTTAATTAAGTTATTATAAAACCAACAGTATAAAACATCCATAACAACATCACATGTCAAGACCAAAGTGTCAATAATCAAAACATGTTATCATAAAATAATATCAGAATGTAATCCCAAAGATCTCATGTGCGGAAAACATAGTGTGATGTGTTGTGATCGAGCCGGCTCCTTTCCTTTGAAAGTACCTGAAACCAAAAATGTAAACCGTAAGCACGAAGCTTAGTGAGTTCCCCCATCATACCACATACCATATAACAAACATACTGCCAGGAAATTCTGGGGTGCCTGACCTACCCATGTCAAGCCATTCTGGGGTGCTCGACCTACCCTGCCAGACAATTCTAGGGTGCCTGACCTACCCATGTCAAGCCATTTTGGGTTGCTCGACCTACCCTCCGGTTCATCCGAACCGGCTACGGGGACAATTTCACCCCCTACTACTACTACTACCACATAATAACAAAGCATAAACATACCGCCAGGAAATTTTGGGGTGCCCGACCTACCCTTCGGTCCTTACGGCCGTGACACTGGGACTATTCCCCCTACTACTACTATCACATAACATCATATCATGCTATCACATAAAACATATCAGGTAGTAGCAAACCTAGATAATTATCACCAAGAAAATCATCTAGCAAACAACTCCTACTAGTGGGCCGGCATTGTGGCCGTAGACCCACTTCTACTGGAAGGTAACTCACCTCACACTGCTGAAGTCCCATAGACAAAACTCTAGCTGTTGGATGACAAGTTCTCGAACTGTCAATCATCAAAATAACACCCAATCAGTAATTGGGTTCCAAGCCATATCCATAAGTCCTTGTTTAGGGTAAAAGACTACTTTACCCCCATCTTAGCTTTATTCAAACTCAAGGCCCAATCCAAAGGCCCAAAAGTCCAACTATGAATTAAAGCCCAACATATGGCCCAATTTTCCAAATTGGGCCCAAACCTTTATATGGTCTTATTCTAAGGCCCAACTATTTAGTCCAGTCCAAACATTTGGCATTTCTAATGGCCCAATATTTCATAATCATAAAGGCCTAGTTATGGCCCATCTATGGCCTAATTTTACAAATTGGGCCCAAACCCCTCACATGGGCCTTACCCTAAAGCCCATTAAATTATTCTAGTCCATATGATTGTTCTTGGATGGCCCATCAATATCCCAATCACCAAAGCCCAATAGAAAGGCCCAACTCAAAGCCCAAGTGAAATTAGGGTTTTCACATAAAATGACAATTAGGGTTAAGTGTTTGTTACTTAACCCATTAAGGACTTAATCCATTAAGTCCATCAATCTACTAGATAAGTCATATGGTGTGATTGGGTGTAATTCACAATTCCATTCCAATGGCCCAAAATGTGGGTCCCGATAAGTTCAAACTAATATATCCAAAATTAAGGTTTTCTAAACCCTATTTAGGGTTTCCAACCCAATCAAAGCCCAATAGGCCCAAAACTAAATCTTTAGATCAATTAGGGTTTTAATAGGCCCGCTAGGGTTTCATTAGGCCCATTAGGGTTTTGCTAGTTGGGCACCACCCACTATCACCACGGGTAGTGGTGGTCAACGGTGGCTCATGGCGGCGGCCACCACCTCACGGTGGTGGCTAGGGTTCTAGTCCAATCGAGTCCAAGCATCCCAAAAGTAATCCAAACACATGCAAAGCACACCGCCACCCAACACGACAGTTGGTGGCAGCAGGAGGCGGCAGCCACCACCTCACGGTGATGGTTTTGACTTTTCTTATTATTATTCCGACACGATTACAGTATTACAAAGAAAAACCCAAAATAACACACACACTAATACAAACACACACACACACAGCGACCCTAGTGGTGGCCGGCGGTGGCACGTGGTGGCAGCCACCACCACACGGTGGTGGTGGTGGCTTTCTTGGTTTTCCAACGAATCACACACACGACACATACTACAGTAGAAAACACACCCATACACTTGCTTTGCCCGGAATAGGAACACATCCCAGACACTTGTTTCATTTTGATGCTGATCTTCAATAATAAAAAGTAAATTTGTTACAACAACATCGTCCACAATATATTGCACCAATGTCCATGAATATAATTGCTAATTTAACATGGAAACGTCGAGTGATTGTTCCAAATGTCTCGAATAAGTATCCATTGGTTTCGAATGCAACAAAAGCAAAAAAATCTAGAGCAAAGACTAGTATGGGTGACTTTATCTTGAGGAATAAAGGACCGCAAAGGGGAAGAAAGGTATTCAAACAAAATGCGGAAAAGCATAATTGTATATAAGCGGAGCAAAGAGACAATTGGCTCTTATTGATGAGGATGAGGATGATGAGATATCTCAAGGTGGTATCTTGTCAATCTAAATGTTTATTTAAGTAATGAGCAATAATAAAGTCACCTCATAAAACTACATGTTATATTAATTTACATTTCTATGATTTTTGATGTTATTGCAACTGATATGGAACAATTTGGTTTGAAAGATGATGTCAATGAAGGACGTATTGTGCTATGTGAAGGTACTTTTGTTTAGTTTAATGAATATTTCATTGTTTCTTATATTTTTTGTTATTGGTATTTACTACTGGTGTTATATTTACTAAATAATTAGAAGATGATGTTGATCAAAATGATGACTATGAAGACATGGACCATTTGACATATGCAAATATTGAAAATGAGATCGAAGTTGATGATAGCGATGACGATTTGGGAAATGAGGATGATGTACTTTTTGAAGAACAATTAGAAGATCCCCAATTAGAAAAAGGAAACAGGTTCAACTTCACTACTTGATCATCTTTTTGGTTTGTCATAAATTATATATATATATATATATATATATATATATATATATATATATATATATATATATATATATATATATATATATATATATATATATATATATATATATATCATGGTTGCAGAAATCGGGATTAATCGACGATTAATCGTGGATTAATCGCTTGACGTTCTCCAATCGTCGAGGATTAGGGCAATAATCGTAAATTTAGGATTAATCGGGCCTGGCGGGATTAATCGGCCTTGGCGGGATTAATCAGTCAACAAAAGTCAAAAAAGTCGAAAAAAAGTTTAAAAAAAAAGTCAAAAAAAGGTCAAAAAAATTTTAAAATTTCAAAAAACCAACTTTCTTTTTTTACTCCAAAATTTTCAAATTTTCAAAATTTCAAATATTATACCAAAATGTTCATATTTTCGTATTTCCAGATTTCCAAATTACAAATTTTCTTATTTTCTAATTTTGAAGTACTTGTTTTTTAAAGATATATTAATATTTAATTAATTTTAATATTTTATTAATAATGTATGGTCTCCGATTAATCCTCGATTAATCCCCGCCAAAACCGATTAATCCCTTAACACCAGTCGACCGTCGGACTACCGTCAAACGATTTTTACAACCTTGATATATATATATATATATATATATATATATATATATATATATATATATATATATATATATATATATATATATATATCAAGGTTATAAAAATTGCTCGACGTTAGCTAGTCGGTGGACTGGGGTTAAGCGATTAATCGGCTAGGCGGAGATTAATCGGGGGATTAATCGGGGACCATTAATTGCTAATTTGTTAGATTTTAAAAAATTAAATATGACTAATATCATATAAAAATTCGTAAATACCACTAATATCATAACAAAATAGGTTAATATGATAAATACAACACTAATCATACCTCAAATAGTTTCTGTTGTGATATATAACTTTTTCAAAGTGTTAAAATTTCATCGTGTTCTACTGTTTCAGTCATTGTGTTTGCAGCGATTAATCGCTAGGCGCCCTCTAATCGGTCGAGTAGAGCCTAGGGACTAATCGGAGATTAATCGGACCTAATCGGGATTTTTACAACACTAATATATATATATATATATATATATATATATATATATATATATATATATATATATATGATAGTTTATTTTATTTCCTTATTTTTATTAGTTTATTTTAGTATTGTTAACTCTTTTTATTAGTATTGTGTAACAACCCGATATTTTAAGTCAATGTAATGACCTAAAGTTAAATATTGTAACCTATTTTTGAGATAATAAAAATAGCGTCAAAAATGAAATGTTCAAAAATCTCAATTTGGATGTACTAAGTGGTAGATATCGTATCAAGGTTTTCAAAAATATAAAGAACACTAAAATCCGAATTATAACAAAGGAGTTATGCCCAATCGAAGATCCGCAACAAAACCTGTAAAACACGGTTAAGCATAAAACGCGAAATTTCAATAAAATACTTTTTAGTCTTAGGTATCCAAATGAAAATCGTAGATATCATTAAACCGTAAACATACATAAAAAGAATGTCCAAATCTGACTTCTTATGAGGAAGTTATGATTTTTCTAAGTTTTGGATATAGCAGTAGACAGCTAAAAACTCGAAATAGAGATCGAGCAACTTTAGCCGATGCAACCTTAACGAGAATCGAAAATCTCGACAATAGTAGTGCAGTGGTAAAAAGACAGACAAAAACGGACGTCGGATGAAGAAGTTATGGATTTTTAACGGACTTTTCCAGTCCCGGCCTGTTAAAAATATAATATTAAAAATAAAGTCAAAATTAGCCAACGGAGTCTAAACGAAAGTTGTAGATCATAATCTCACCTACGCGTGGATATAAAGAACGTCAAAGTCGGAACTCGTATGCGAGAGATATGAATTTCTGAAGTTCGGGACACGAAACCCCACACTGTTAGAAAACTCACGACGTGAGCCAGAAGCTCACGACGTGAGATGGTGACTGATGTGTGCCAGATTCGGGCTATCAGACGTCGAGTCTACGGAAGGGATAAGAACCAAATTCACGACGTGAACAACTTCATGTTCACGACGTGAACTCAAAAAATGCACCCTATAAATAGAAACCGGGGGCTTCGGTTTTGGCTGCTCAGTTCTATCATCTCTCCTACTTTTACTCTGTGTTAAGCATCCCGAGACTACCCCGACGCCCCGGTTATGCGTCCAAGCCCTGATGGAATCCCGAAGTCCCGAAGTTTCCGAGAAACTTGCTTCTTTCTAGTCGAAGTGCTGCCCGAGTTAAACATCGTCTTCATCAAACCTTCACTCTTACCAAGTGAGTTCATACCCCTATCACTACACTTTTAAATGTTTTTTAAACACTTTTAGGGGGAATACAAGTAAACACATGGTTAAAATCGTGTGAAAACATCAATCTTTTACTATAAACTCCTTGCTGTTGTTATAACTATCATACGAAAATGTTAGCATGCAAAACATCTTACGATACCATTTTACCCTCTCGGGATGAAATATGTTTGTAAATAAAAACATGCTTTATTTATATGTTTGCATAATACATCTTGATAAGGGTAACCATTTCAACTATAGCATTTCTTATATATAAGAAACTACAAATCATTGTTATGCCTTTATCAACATAGTAAAAAGGGTAATCATTTCAGACATAAACACATTCATTTCAAAAGTACGTGACTTAATTGAGAATATGTGAGCCATTCGTCTTCATCGTACTTATCAAGATATACAAGAAAGCATAGTTTTATAACCAGAGTCTCCGTCCGGAGAACGTGATAAGTGTGTATAGATCTATACGGGACTGATGATCCCGCACCCTGGCTGTTAGCTACAGCTGGACCGGCAGGTTAAGGGTGACAAGTGTCATAACATTTCGACGCCTGAAGAACGTCGCTACAGGCAAATCCATCATAGTACGGTTATCAAAACTCACAAGATAGACAATTATTATGGTATTATGTTTTTACAGGAAAAGTAATATTACATTTATTTTTACGTGAAAATACAAGCTTCTATAGATTTGTTCACTAATAAAACTATACATCATCATTTTAAGCATGGCATATTTACTTACAAGTTACAGTCTTGGGCATTTAAGACTGCTTCTCACTTATAGGAAAATATAGGATTTTCCTGGTTCAATACATTCCTTTCATACAAACAAGGATTCATAACTCATTTTATAAGAAAATATCGGATTTTCTGGAAAATAAACGTGAACTTTCGAATGGCATACATTTACACAAATAACTACTTATGAACTCACCAACTTAAATGTTGATACACTTTCTAAATCACTTGTATTCTCAAGTAACTAGTAAACAGGTACTCGTACAAGTTTCGAAAAGACGGAGCATAGTAGCTTCAAGTCTTTATTTTTGTTATCTACTTTTGAAATCAATCACTCTGTGTTATGTAAACAAGGTAAACACTTTATTATCAATATAATGGTTGTTGTTGCTTTGATTACTATTTTACATTTGTTATGATACTGTACATGACGTCCTCCGCCATTCAGGTTTGGGGTGTGACAGATTGCTATCAGATCAATGACTCCCCCGCTTCCACTAAAGGATTTGGGTTTACAGTTCATGAAGTCTTTGTATGTACACTCCCTAGGGTGTCCGTGGCTATTTCTGATGTTAAAGTTGTTAGTACCACTTCCCGCCCTACTGGCACCATTCGCATGAATTTGAGTCATGAAGGTGATTGGCCAAATTTGAATCATGTGAGGCATGAAGGGGACCAAGGGAATCTTGGGTAGTGGAGTGGTGTAGTGGAGAAAAATGGACCAATAGCATTCCAGCAACACTTGCGAGGGTGGAGTCTTAGTCGCGCAACGCTTGCGCGGGTACCCGCGCAACTGCTCACTTTTGGGCATTTTGGTCATTTTGCTCACCATTTACCTTGGGGGTTGGATCTTTCAGCATAGACTTCGATTTTACACCACTAAAGACCAGAGGAGGCGATATTTGGAGCTTGGATACTCATTTCTTCTCATCTTTCTATGTAACCGGTAGATTATTGATGCAAAAACACTTTTGTGATTGTTATTTTGTTTCCATGAGTGGCTAGTTTCTCTATTTTGGTTAACTTTGGCTAAAACCCTTGGATATTTATGGGTTTTTGAAGGATTCATGCTTAACTGTCATTTATCTTATGTTTATGATTCTAGTTCATATTTCTTATGCTTGTTCAATACTTTGATCATGAGCTTGGTACTTGAATGAGCAATTGTTGGTTTATTTCTTTGGTTTAGCATTGAATCATTGTGTTTACTTAGAACAAGGGCTTTATGATGGTAGAAATCATCTCTAGCTTATGAATCATGACTCCTTTATGGATGTGTAAGCATTGACATCCTCTAGGAATTGGGGATTCCTTCATTCTTAAGGCTAATCAACTTCTTGGGTTTAATTGCTTCAATTGAATCCTTGAGTTTGATTAAGAAGGTGTGTTGTGGGCTTCCCCAACCTCCATACTACCTATGAGGAATCTTGGCATATCATGCTTCATGATTGCTATAACCAATTTGGGATGAATGATGAGCTTTATATTGAATCCTAATGATAAACACACAAATGTTTATTGTGTTGAATTGCCTTGGTTAGCTGATTCTCTCCAAGATTTGAGCATCTCACCATCTTGCTTAATTGCAACATTTTTAGTTATTCAATTATTTTAGTTTTCAAGCAATCACAACACCCCCCCCCCTTAGTTTAATTGTAGTTAGTTAGTTTATTTACACTAGTTCTATTGGATTGCATTTGTGATTGAATATAACCATTTCCCCGATGATCGATACCCCTTTTTACCATTATATTACATTTTATTTGCAAACAAATGGTGTAATTTGCTTGGTGGACTTGATATCCCACCAAGTTTTGGCGTCGTTGCTGGGGAAATGGTTGTATTCAATCACTAATGCAATCCAATAGAACTTGTGTAAATAAACTAACTAACTACAATTAAACTAAAATGGGGGTGTTGTGATTGCTTGAAAACTAAAATAATTGAATAACTAGAAAGGTTGCAATTAAGAAAGATGGTGAGATGCTCAAATATTGGAGAGAATTAGTTAACCAAAACAATTCAACACAATGAACATTTGTGTGCTTATCATTATATATATATTATCTTACTACTTTATAATACATATATAATAGTGGGGTCTATTATTTTTAAGACCAAAGTCTTAAAAATAAGGAGAATAATTATTAACCATTAGATTTTAGTTGGATGGTATAGGTTATCTTACTACTTTATAATACATATATAATAGTGGGATCTATTATTTTGAAGACCAAAGTCTTAAAAATAAAGAGAAGAATTATTAATCATTGGATTTTAGTTGGATGGTATAGATTGTGTTTATGGAAATGTGCCGATTAAAAAAAAACTTTAATGTATCACTCTTACAATATAGTGTACCATCAATTATGCTTAAAGAAACACAAATCAAATACATTTGACACAATTTTCGGTGCCCTATTTAATACCCTCAATGTCTCTTTTAAGCTCATAATTATCTCAAAGACTTTTCTGTTTGAGAAAGCTATTTTTTGGTTTCTATCTACATCTAATATTCACAGCCATTGCCACTCTGTCATCCACTACCGGTACTGGTACTTCACCATGGTGGTACCAACACTGTTTCACCATTCTCTCTTTAGAAGAACCCTAAAAAAAACCCACCACTTCTACCCTCCAGCCGTCAATGTAAGCACATGGAACAACCACCACCACTACGCACTACAGTGACGACGATCATCTCCATTTTAGCCACCGAACTCTCTGTCTCCGACTAGCTGTCAACACCCGCAAACTGCCACCACTAACATGATCCACCTTCAAGATTGATATCCATGAATAAGCTTTTTTTTGAGTGACATATCTGTTAGATCTGAGTTTTTCTGTAGCCATAATCCGATAATGTTTTTGCTTAGATAAATAAAAAAATGTTGTTCATGGTAATTAGTATGAATATTCATAAGCAAATAAATATTTGTGTTCAACCATTTTATTGTGGATGTATTTTACAAATTCAGATAATTATAAAAACTTACATATCTACATTGTTGTATTGTAGAAAGTAAGAATCGTAGAAAAATTGAATCTTTATGTTTGTGTAATTTTTAGATAAAATTTTGTTTATGTTAGTTGTTTTCCTGTGAGTGGGAAGGAATGACAGAAACTAATCACAAGTGACATTTTCATACTCGGGTCATTTTATTGACGAGAACATACAAATTCTTTTAATTGATGGAATTCATTAGTGGTTTGGCGGTTGCACATGTACCCATTTCATTTCATCTTTTTATAAATCTCTATTAATGATAGTCTGGTGCAATGGAACTCATAGTTTCATATAAGGGATTAAAAATATTGGTTTTTATTTTTAAGCTTAGAGTACATGTTTGGAGCGTTTCTATAGGTGAAATTGTGAGTGAAATAAGGAATCAATTTGACAGTTTTCGTTGAAGGAACCCATAAATAATGTAATTAGCACAAGAAATTTTAGCTCTTGTTCACTTATGATGTGTATTCCAATTTCCAAAGGTCTCTATCATGGTAGCCAATGGTTGATTGCATGTACATATAAGGAATGAGAGGTTAGAACATGGGTTATGGTTCCGGTGATTACTATCAAGATTGGCACCATGTAACTTTTTCTTGATAATCAAATATGAAGATAGGGAAAAATTCACACAGGCGAAAAGAGAAACTAGGAGGAAAGTTACGATCGATTGTGAGCCTGGATAATCACCAACAACAACACTTTGCACCACCAGTGATCTCCATATATAGCCATGAACATTCTCTGGACATCACCGATTCACCGTTTAATCCTTGTTTAGTCACACCCACCATTGAGGATTTATGAATATATAAAATTTTCCCATCGAATTAATCTTTTATGTGATTTAAAGCTGCTAGGCTTTAGCAAAACATGAAAGGCGATTACAGGCAAGGAAATAGACAAGTTTTTTTTTTTATAAAATTAAAATGAGGCCCGTTTCCATATAAGTATTATGACTACCATCATTTTGTAAATAATTTTCAAACAACCACATTTTGGTAAATATTTTTTTTAAAACACAACCCTTAGGTACAAAACAGGGGTTATTTGTTTTGATCAGCAAAATAAAAGTGAAAAGTGTTTTTTAAATAAAAGTAGTTTAGGTCAACAAATGCTAATTTTAGTTAATTTGTATGCATTGTAACTTGTAGAATAAAAGTCGGCAAAAAAAAGTCCAACAGTTTTGTCTCGTTAATATGGTTTTGGAGTAGGAGGTGATGAAAATAGCAATGCTGGATCACGCAACATATGTGAGTGGCGTGAAGGGAAGAAGAAACTGATTGCGATGGAAGATATAAGGTGGCTTGACTTAAAACAAAAATCCAAAGTCAAGTGGACAGTAGAAGGTGATGAAAATAGCAAAAAATTTCATGGTGTGATCAAAAGCAAAAAATGAAGAAATAAAATTCATGGTCTCATTATCAATGGGATTTGGGAAACAGAGGTAAAGCCGATACAGAAGGAAGTCTAGAGGTTTTTTAAGTCCAAATTTGAGGAACCATTTGTGTCCAGGCCAAAATTTGTTAATTCAAAGTTCAAAAGGCTTAGTCTTTAAAATTGTATTGAACTTGAAAAACCATTCAGTCCAGAGGAGATCAAACCTGCAATTTATGACTGTGGAAGTGAGCAGGCCCCTGGACCTGATGGTTTTACCTTCAAGTTTCTGAAGAAATTCTGGCATTTGATGGTTAATGATATCATGTTATTTGTGAAACATTTTGAAACCAATAGTTAGTTTGGGAAAGGTTGTAATTCATCATTTATCACTTTGGCTCTCAAAATAAAAAACCCGCTGACTTTGAATGAGTTCCGACCAATTAGTCTTATTGGATCATTATATAAAATCATTGCCAAAGCTCTAAGTTTTCGGCTTAAGAAATTCATTGGTTCAATCATCGGCGAGACACAAACGGCGTTTATTGAAGGAAGAAACATTTTTGATGGGCCTATCATAATTAATGAAGCATACTCTTGGGCGAAGAAAGCCAAAAGAAATATGTTTTTTCTGAAGATTGACTTTGACAAAGCCTTTGACTTGGTCAACTGGGGCTACCTAGATTCGACTATGGAGCAAATGGGATTCAGATGTAAATGGAGATCATGGATCTTGGGTTGTTTGGCTTCAGCCCGAGCTTCGGTTTTGGTAAACGGTTCTCCCACCATGGAATTTCCACTCTCTAAAGGAGTTAGACAAGGCGACCCACTATCACCTTTTCTTTTTATAATTGCAATGGAGGGTCTCAACATTGCCCTACAAGAAGCCCGAGAAAAATTCCTTTTTCATGGAATTCACATCCCTAAGAGTGAGTCTTGTTTGACACACCTCTTCTACGCCGATGACGGACTTTTTATTGGGGAATGGTCGAGAAGCAATCTTAAAAACTTTGCAAGAATTCTGCGATGTTTCCATGCGACCTCCGGGTTGAAAGTCAACTTTTATAAGTCAAAGGTATATGGTGTGGGGATATCTGATAGAGAATTAGCCTGCAGCACGAGGGTTCTTGGATGTGATGCAGGGTCATTCCCTTTTACTTATTTAGGAGTTCCTGTTGGAGCAAATATGAACCATTCAAAAAATTAGAAGCCAATTATTGACCGTGTTCACGCCAGATTATCAAGCTGGAAAGCTAGCTCGCTATCTATTGGAGGCCGTCTCACCCTTGTAAAGACTGTGCTGGGTAGTTTGCCTTTATATTTCTTTTCAATATTCAAGGCTCCGAGTAATGTGATTAATAGTCTAGAGAAAATTCGTAGACGATTCTTTTGGGGTGGTAATAAGGAGAAGAACAAAATTCATTGGGTTGCATGGTCAAAAGTGCTAGCTCATAAAGAAAAGGGAGGACTCGGTGTGGGATCACTGAGAGCATTCAACATCGCATTGTTGGTTAAATGGATTTGGCGATTCAAAGATGATAAAAAATCCATGTGGAAAGAAATTATCATTGGTCTGCATAACCTTCATAGAAAGTCGTTGTCCATGATGTCAAAAAAATCAATAAATGGCGTGTGGAATAACATAGTGAGGGTAAAATCGGAGTCTGAATTGATGGGTACTGTCCCGGATAACTTGTTTTATGTGATTGTAGGTACAGGTGAGAACACAAACTTCTGGAATGAAGCATGGCTGGGCATGTCACCATTATCTCTTCGATTCCCAAACCTCTTCAAGCTTGAAAAGCGTAAATCAACATGTATTTCTGAACGGAGAAACTCTTACGGTTTTGCTACGGATTGGAAAAGGACCCCTTCAGCCCCGGTTGAGATTGCTGAACTTGAAGAACTTAAGGAGATTATTAACTCATTTTCCTTCTCGAATGTTAAGGACTCGTGGAAATTCTCTTTGGCTACAGATGGTGTATTTAGAGTGAATATCCTTAGGGATCAAATCGATTATGTTATTACTGATGTATCGATAAAAAGAATGGAATGGAATAGCATGGTTCCAATCAAAGTGTAACACCCATAAAATTCATGCCAAATTAAAACATTTTATTTCATTTCAAAACCATTAAGTTCATACATCTTGTTTTCAAAATAGTTTAAACATCAGAGTATCCCCAGAACCACATCACATAAATCATAAAACATGAGGAGCGGTACGATCACGCCTTTGCCTTGCCACGATCTCCTGAAGTACCTGAAACAATAAACTGCAACTGTAAGCCCGAAAGCTTAGTGAGTTCCCCCAAAGTACCCATACACACAAAAACATACATACAGCAAAGAACAACATACTATGGGTCCAATCAACCTTCCGGTTGGAATACCCCTGGCCCTCAACCATCGGGTTGGAATGCCTACATACTACGAACCCAATCATCCTACCGGGATGGAATACTCTCGGCCCACAACCATCGGGTTGGAATGCCCATACACCTATATGTACAACAATAACTATTATGGGTTCAATCATCTCGCAAGATGGAATACCCCAGGCCCCTCAACCATCGGGTTGGAATGCCAACATACTATGAGTCCAATCATCCTACCGGGATAGAATACTCCTGGCCCACAACCATCGGGTTGGAATGCCCCACTTCCTATACATACAATAACTACTACTATGGGTCCAATCATCCCTTAGGATGGAAAATCCCAGGCCCCTCAACCATCGGGTTGGAATGCCAACCTACTACGAGTCCAATCATCCCACCTGGATGGAATACTCCTGGCCCACAACCATCGGGTTGGAATGCCCCTACAGTAGCAAACATGCACACATAACAGGCAACCACATAACACTCTACAGAACCAACATACTAGGGCCCTATCATCCTACCGGGATGGAATACCTTCTGCTACTGCTCAACATACATATCCCGCAGGTAACCTCCTACCAGCGTACATAAGGCAAGACCAACTACATGTCTATAAATATAACCACTACCCAACTACCAGGGTGCTGATCCAACAAAACTTGCCATCACTTAACTACCTTATCCTCCACGATACTAAGCTAACAGAGCATAACATCATATCATTATCCTATCTACCATGATACTAGCAAGCATATCATCACATAAGCATAACAAGCTCTAAACAACAATTCAAAGGGCCGGCCTTGGTGCCTTAGAACCTTGAGTACAGTGAGGATAACTCACCTGAAATGAAGAACCGAACCACGGAAGCACACACCCGAAGCACTGCTCCAAACTCCAACACCTATTGCCATCAATGGACCATTGACATAAATAACCAATTACCATAACACCCTTGAAGGTCAAAGTCAAAGTCCAGGCCAAAGTCAAACTTCCTGACTGACCCTACTCGCCGAGTCAACCCGTTGACTCGTCGAGTCCTTATACTCTGAAACTCTTAGAACACGACCCAACTCGCCGAGTCACCCCAAGACTCATCGAGGCCAACGATCCCCGAGTCCCAACCTGTCCAACTCACTGAGTCACCCCTCGACTCACTGATCTGCGTCTTAACCAGAAGAGTTTAGGGGTTCTGCGACCTGACTCATCGAGTCCAAGAACAGACTCGCCGAGTCCAAGGCAATCTTCAACAGACTCGCCGAGTTGTTCTTCAACTCGCCGAGTCCATGCACATGTTCATACAACTCGTCGAGTACACCCATGTGACTCGCCGAGTCTCTCCAGTTCTCAATCCATACAGAGGATTTTCGAGCCATGCAAGGGCTCCAATCCATAGATCCACTCTTTTACACTCTAACCCTTACATAAAGTTGCAAACTTTACGTGAAACCAAGGAGACATAGGCCCAAAACACTCTAGGGCTAGGTTTCATGACAAAGGGGCTTTACCAACAACTCTTAGACATAAGCTTTATGACATTTTGGACCATCACAAGCCTAGATCTGAAGTAGCAACCTCAGATCTAAGCCTCTAACTCGAAATAGCTCTCAATCATACCAAAAATGCCCTAAATCTCAAATGATAATAGATCTAGATGCAAAAGAGCCCAAGCAACAGATTATTACCTCCAATATGAGCTCCAACCAAAGTAGATCCCGGATCTACACCACTCCTTAGCAGAAAACCTCTTGATCTTCAAGCCCTTTTCCAAGATTTTCTCCTCCAAAGCTCTATTCTCTCTAATAATGGAAGCTCACTCGATTCTAGGGTTTCTAGATCTCAAAAGGGTAGCAAAGAGGCTGAGGGTGGGTTATAATGTGCTTTATATAGGGCACAATCCCTAGGATTAGGGTTTTCTCTCTTCAGCACCAACTCGTCGAGTCCAAGCCGCCGACTCGGCGAGTTGGCCACTTAAACCGCGATAGAATCCCGCTCCGACTCGGCGAGTAAGCGGACCTACTCGTCGAGTCCCTTTCCTAAATTTACACTTTTGGCCCTTCATTGAACAAATGAAATTTGGGGTGTTACAACTCTCTCCCACTTAAATTAGGCTTCGTCCTCGAAGCCTACTGCAGTATACGCCTCAGAACAAACCCCTTGCACTGCAGACTCCGACTTCTCAATCAACTCATGCTCTTACAAACCCTACTTCTGCATCTCTCTTAAAATGGCTTATTCTCACATGGCATCCTTGCCACTACTCCAAGCCGATCATCGGCCTTTCAACTCAATAGCACCACGAATTAACCACGAATCACCCGATAATACTAACCCTTCATATCAGGGACACGCTTCCGCGCCCTGCAACGCTAGATTCCATAAACACCCACTGAGCTCTGCTAAGAACTAAGTCATCTTCCTTCGCCCAAAAATGGCGATAACCCTGATAACTTGCACCCTGGAACGAATCTTGTTCCACCCTCTGGTTCTATCCCTTCCGCTCTGAAAGGATGTTGCATCCTTCAGCTCCCATAACCCATCAACCAACTATATCGCGTAACCACTCGTACCTAGCCCAATCAGCCTCGGGCTGGAATACCAGGCACGCCTATAACGGGTCCAGTCATCCCTAGGATGGTATACCCACGCATCCTCATGTATGTTTGGCCCAATCAACCCTCGGGTTGGAATACCAAACACACCAGGTCCAATCAATCATAGGGTCCGGTCATCCTCGTGATGGAATACCCTAGATTGGAATACCTCCACATACATGACCCAAACCTACAACCATGCTCGGGACCCAAGGACCTTGTCCTTGCGTCACCCTCGAACCCTTCGGTTCGACATAACTGAGTGTAACCCACTCACACCTCCTTATCACGATCTCTTGGTCCTCGCCCTCCGATTGCAATATCCTTATACAGTCCTCATCACCGGTCCAAACTACTCCCGAGTCTGTCAACCTGCCATCTCACTTTCCTCTGTCCAAATCTCCAATCTGGAATTCCTATCCTTCTCCTCTTCCAAGGAGACTGAAATCATGTCTACATATCATCCAATCATTGTCACAACAACAACACCTCACTATACATCACCCCTTAGAGGCGCACACCGCTATCTCATAACATGCATACATACCCAGAGACTGATCGCATAACCAGCAATCCATACATAGCCTGTCGCATTTCCTCAGCATTTCCACCATTCGGGGACAACCCCACCAGCCGCTATCACATAGCAGCATCCTCCCTACTTGCTCCAAGATCCATGTTACATGCCAAGCCCTTATTACAACTAAACCGCCTCATTGTACCACTCTAATGATCAACATTCAAACCGCGACAGGTAACACTCTACACCCAACAACTCATCCGATAATTTCCAATTCTCCCCCACTTAGAGCACTAGCTATTATACACAGGCGGCGAGGCTGACATGCTGCTCAATCGAACCCCACTAGTACACCGAAATTCAAGGAATCTAAGTTCCTGCTGAAAGTTTCCAATTTCCCGAATCATGACCTTCATTTCTCACGAATTCCACACCGGATACTATCTCTCTAAAAACTCTCACTACTAACTCTTCTCTAACACATACAACACTTTATATCTCATGCAAGAAGCAACAACACATAATCATAACATAAACGAGATAAAGCAGAAAAACATACCGGCTGACACCTCTGGCGCTGACCTGATCTCCTCGGTCACAAGCTGATAAGCACGCCCTGGAGCCTTCGGAGGCTCTGCTCGACCCTGACTCCCGTCAGTAAGTCTCAAAGTGGCTGGCGCTGGGGCCTGCACTGACCTGGCAGCCAGCAGAGGACACTGGGCCTTCATATGGCCCACCTGATCACAATGATAGCAAAGTCGAACTCCTGCAGCTGGAGTCGACTGCCTACAATCTCTGGCTATGTGGCCCTCCTTGCCATACTTATGGCACCCCGAAGAAGAACGACAACTTCCCTCGTGCACCTTGCCGCACTTCCCGCAAGTGCGACTCCTCTGACCTCCCTGTCGATAATCAGCGGGCCTCATCCGCTTCGGTGCAGGCTGCGACTGAACCGGGGCCTGCCTCTGCTCTCTCGACTGGAGCTCAATCTCTAACTCGCGCCGCCTAGCGGCCTCCTGCAACTCCAACATGGTACTACACCTCTATGTGGACACAAACTGCCGGATATCCCTCTTGAGCATACTTAGATATCGGGACATATGAGCCTGCTCCGAAGCAAACTCCGGGCAAAACATCGCCCTCTCAGTAAACATCCTGGTGATCTCTGTCACCGACTCTGAATCCTGCTTCAGCTCCAGGAACTCCTGAGCCAACCTCTCTCTCTCAACCCGCGGAACATAACGAGTACTGAACATGTCTCGGAACTGGTCCCAAGTAACCGCAGCTTTCTGGGCATCAGAATACGATCCCGTGGTCAACCTCCACCAATCCTTCGCCCTAAGCCTCAACAGGTTCAGAGCACACCTCACCCTCTGATCAGCAGGGCATGAACATGTGAAGAAACATCCCTCCACATCTGACAACCATCTCATAGCTATAATCGGATCCTGAACTCCATCAAAAGTAGGGGGCTTCATATTGTCGAAATCCTGATACTGGAAGCCCCGACCGGCTCCTCCCCCTGTCGTTGTTACAGCTGCTGTAGCTGCCGCGGCAGCCGTCTCAGTAAGAGCTGCATAACGATCATCGAAGTACTCCATCATAGCGGACTTAATAGTCCCAAACAACTCCGGAATCTGACCCCGGACAATCTCAACCACCTCCTCGCGGATGATCTCCCTGACCCGATCCTCTGTCAACATTGGCCCCTCCTGACCAATAATCTCAGGTGCCACTGGGGCCCCCTGATCACCCTGACCTGATCCCGATCCGGATCCAGTCACAACACGCCTCGTAACCATCATACTGAAACGAAGAGGAAAAATATCAGACAATCCGCCTAGATAACCGGGGACCAACTCCCTTCTAAACCCTAGGAGTTGCGACTTCCTTGCTACGTGTATGGGTCCTGTGCTTTCAGTAGAACGGGCCCATACTACCTTCCACACCTACCCATATTTGTCTCAAGTATCACCACAACACCCTAATAATATATATAACATAACGAACATTCAATCCCCACTCCTAGAGGAATGCTAATTATCTCATACTGGCCTCCCGGCCTCACACAACCCACCCATCCATGAAACTTTCACCAACCCTGCAACACTAGTGTATGCTAGTCATACATAACGCTGGACCCTATAGACTTTCGAATATCCAATCCTACCCTAAGCTCCCAATCAGACAAGAACAGAACATAAGGCCAAATTAAACATTCTCAGGCTATAAGATCTTAGTTATGTATAACCGTGATGCCTACACTAAATAACTACAGTAATGATGTCAATTTCATATAAGGAAAACCCTAGGCTAATAGGCATCATGTAATCAGGCAATTCTATCATGCAATTCTTGAAGATCCCTAGCCTAGTACTAGCATGCTGTTCTAACATATCACAATATCAAATAACTTGTATGGTATTTTGGGGTCTACTTACTGGCTCCAGCTGATCGTACCCTCTGCATCCTCCTTTACTTATTTTGAAAACCATTTGAAAACCTTTTGAAAACCATTTGAAAATCCTTCCTTGATTTGAGACTGGATTCACACGTATGTTCCTCCAATTCACTCAAACCAAGGCTCTGATACCAACTTGTAACACCCATAAAATTCATGCCAAATTAAAACATTTTATTTCATTTCAAAACCATTAAGTTCATACATCTTATTTTCAAAATAGTTTATACATCATAGTATCCCCAGAACCACATCACATAAATCATAAAACATAAGGAGCGGTATGATCACGCCTTCGCCTTGCCACGATCTCCTGAAGTACCTGAAACAATAAACTGCAACTGTAAGCCCGAAAGCTTAGTGAGTTCCCCCAAAGTACCCATATACACATAAACATACATACAGCAAAGAACAACATACTATGGGTCCAATCAACCTTACGGTTGGAATACCCCTGGCCCTCAACCATCGGGTCGGAATGCCTACATACTACGAGCCCAATCATCCTACCGGGATGGAATACTCTCGACCCACAACCATCGGGTTGGAATGCCCATACACCTATACGTACAACAATAACTACTATGGGTCCAATCATCTCGCAAGATGGAATACCCCAGGCCCCTCAACCGTCGGATTGGAATGCCAACATACTATGAGTCCAATCATCCTACCGGGATGGAATACTCCTGGCCCACAACCATCGGGTTGGAATGCCCCACTTCCTATACATACAATAACTACTACTATGGGTCCAATCATCCCTCAGGATGGAATACCCCAAGCCCCTCAACCATCGGGTTGGAATGCCAACCTACTACGAGTCCAATCATCCCACCTGGATGGAATACTCCTGGCCCATAACCATCGGGTTGGAATGCCCCTACACTAGTAAACATGCACACATAACAGGCAACCACATAACACTCTACAGAACCAACATACTAGGGCCCTATCATCCTACTGGGATAGAATACCTTCTGCTACTGCTCAACATACATATCCTGCAGGTAACCTCCTACCAGCGTACATAAGGCAAGACCAAGTACATGTCTATAAATATAACCACTACCCAACTACCAGGGTGCTGATCCAACAAAACTTGCCATCACTTAACTACCTTATCCTCCAGGATACTAAGCTAACAGAGCATAACATCATATCATTATCCTATATACCATGATACTAGCAAGCATATCATCACATAAGCATAACAAGCTCTAAACAACAATTCAAAGGGTCGGCCTTGGTGCCTTAGAACCTTGAGTACAGTGAGGATAACTCACCTGAAATGAAGAACCGAACCACGGAAGCACACACCCGAAGCACTGCTCCAAACTCCAACACCTATTGCCATCAATGGACCATTGACATAAATAACCAATTACCATAACACCCTTGAAGGTCAAAGTCAAAGTCCAGGCCAAAGTCAAACTTCCTGACTTACCCTACTCGCCGAGTCAACCCGTTGACTCGTCGAGTCCTTATACTCTGAAAACTCTTAGAACACGACCCAACTCGCCGAGTCACCCCAAGACTCGTCGAGTCCAACGATCCCCGAGTCCCAACCTGTCCAACTCACTGAGTCACCCCTCGACTCACTGATCTGCGTCTTAACCAGAAGAGGTTAGGGGTTCTGCGACCTGACTCGTCGAGTCCAAGAACAGACTCGTCGAGTCCAAGGCAATCTTCAACAGACTCGCCGAGTTGTTCTTCAACTCGCCGAGTCCATGCACATGTTCATACAACTCGTCGAGTACACCCATGTGACTCGTCGAGTCTCTCCAGTTCTCAATCCATACAGAGGCTTTTCGAGCCATGCAGGGGCTCCAATCCATAGATCCACTCTTCTACACTCTAACCCTTTCATAAAGTTGCAAACTTTACGTGAAACCAAGGAGATATAGGCCCAAAACACTCTAGGGCTAGGGTTTATGACAAAGGGGCTTTACCAACAACTCTTAGACATAAGCTTTATGACATTTTGGACCATCACAAGCCTAGATCTGAAGTAGCAACCTCAGATCTAAGCCTTTAACTCGAAATAGCTATCAATCATACCAAAAATGCCCTAAATCTCAAATGATAATAGATCTAGATGCAAAAGAGCCCAAGCAACAGATTATTACCTCCAATATGAGCTCCAACTGAAGTAGATCCCGGATCTACACCACTCCTTAGCAGCAAACCTCTTGATCTTCAAGCCCCTTTCCAATATTTTCTCCTCCAAAGCTTTATTCTCTCTAATAATGGAAGCTCACTCGATTCTAGGGTTTCTAGATCTCAAAAGGGTAGCAAAGAGGCTGAGGGTGGGTTATAATGTGCTTTATATAGGGCACAACCCCCGGGATTAGGGTTTTCTCTCTTCAGCACCAACTCGTCGAGTCCAAGCCGCCGACTCGGCGAGTTGGCCACTTAAACCGCGATAGAATCCCGCTCCGACTCGGCGAGTAAGCGGACCTACTCGTCGAGTCCCTTTCCTAAATTTACACTTTTGGCCCTTCATTGAACAAATGAAATTTGGGGTGTTACACAAAGTGTTAGTCTTTATTTGGAGAGCCTGTTTGGGACGAATTCCGACTGCTGATGCCTTAGCTTATAGAGGAATCAACACCAACTCAACTCTATGCTCAATATGTTCGAGTCAGGAGGAAACCGTAGACCATCTGTTAGTGGATTGTATGTTTGCCCGCGACACCTTTAAATGGATATCGAAATGGTGTGGATTAGATATTCAGCACTTCTCTACTGTGGAGGATGTTATTAGTTTTGCATCTCAATGGGGTAATTGCCCTAAGAAGAGGAAAATACTCATAAGTATAGTATATGGTGTACTGTGGTGTATTTTGGTGGCGAGAAATAACCGGATATTCAATCAAGTTCCATCAAAACCTTCAACAACGGCGGACCATGCGATGACTTTGATCTATGGATGGGTCAAGTATCGGGAATTATAATTGGGTGATTTGGTGTAATAATACCTTTAGTATTTTGTAGTTTTTTAGTCAAGAGATGGTATATCCCCCTATACTGCATGATGTATTTGATTTTGGTTTGTGGCCAGCTTGGCACCTTGCCTTGCTTGCCTTAATAAAATTCTCGCCGGTTCAAAAAAAAAAAGTTGAATTTTGTTACTTTATTTCTATATATCGTTCATGTTATATTTCTGGTTTGTTTATCTGTATATATTTTTCAATGTGATTTTTGGTTAGTTTATTCGTATATGGTTTTAAAGTACATATAAAACTACAAATAAACAATAGACAAAGCATAAAAATATCGTAGCAATCAAAAGCCTCACATCGAAAACCCACCCTGTGTTTTCAGTCAATATACCAAATGTGGATATTAACAACATGATATGTTAATTAATGTTATAATTAAACTACTGCTTATTTGCTTACCTTATTAATATAAACATATAATAGTTAGACATTAGAACAAACCAAAGTATGGGCTACATGGAGATGGGTCGTTTTTGACCTTATTTCAAAAATAAATAAATAAAAATAAAGTGATGCAAGATTTAGAGTTTTTATACGTATCTTAGTTTTGTTATTGTATTATTTTATTAAATATTATTATATTTTCTATGTTTTATAAATGACTTGAGATCAAATTTCTATCCAAATAAATATATATGAAAATTTATAACCTTCAAACAAAATACATTTTTAACAAATAGTAAATAAGAAGACAAAATTTTCTATTATGTTTGTAAAACGTTATTATTTCTTATTTACTATTTGTTTTTATCTAATGACAAAACTGCAAAATTGGTCATCGGGTTTTCATAAAAACTTTGGATAGGGTCCAAAACGTTTTCGACTTCCATGGATGGTCCAAAATCAAAAACTTCATTTGATTTTAGTCTAAAAAAACTTGAAATGACGGTTATGCCCTTTGATTTTCTTTTTTGTATTTTTTATAATTAATTTAATACAATTTTAACTTAAAAAAAGGAAAGAAAGGGATTATCCCCACCCACCTCCACCGTTCTCTCTCTCTCTCTCTCTCTCTCTCTCTCTCTCTTCACCACAATAAACACACACTCTCACATATATCGTTGATGTAGGTTCATCACCACCCCCTCCCATCTTCTTCTTCCTCACCTTTACCTGCAACTGAAACCTCTCACATATACATCCTGAAAATCAAATCTCTCACAAACGAAACCCGCTAATAGAGGTGTTGGTTCTAGGAGTCAAAACATCTGATGACATCGCTCAGCCACCGCTCCGACATTGGTTTAAATATTCTTCTGGGTTTTCTGTTTACATCATCTCATCTTCTGGGTTTTTTATTTCCACAAAGAGGGGTAAGATCAGCAAGAAAAAAAAACACCTTTAATTGCAAGAATGGAGATCAAATAAGGGTGGGATGAAAATGTAGTCACTTCTCCATCAGCCTCATCTTTGAAGACACAATTAATGCATTCAAATCTCTTACAATTTTCCCTTATTTTAGTTCCAACTCCTTAATTTTGTATTCCTATTTCTATACATCTTCATCTATTTGCTGAATTGGATGTCTCAGGAAAGAAAATTGGAATCGTATGCTTCTAAATAAATCAGAAAAAGAAGAAGGAAAACAATGCACTCCAGGTGCTCGATGAAACACCTGAAAGAAAAGTACATTCAGATATTTCAATATATGAAAGAAAAGTACCTTTACTGAGGTTCTGGAAATGAAATACTTCTAAAATACAAACAGAAGAGAAAAGTGAAGGAATTGGGAATGAGTTCATTGTTCAGCCAAGAAGGAATCTGGAGTGAGAGCATGTTGCTGTCATCAAAGATAGATCAGAAGAAGAAGTTTAACCTTATTGAACATGTTGAGAGGAATACGATTGGTTTTTGAAGCTGGGAAATTAATTGAAGAATTTGGTTTTTTGGGGTCAACTTATGCGTATAATCTAGTAGCAAAATTAAAATTGAAAAAAATCTGGGTTTTTTCCTCGATTTGTAGATGATAGATGAAGAAGAAGATGGGAGAGAGAGAGAGAGAGAGAGAGAGAGAGAGAGAGAGAGTACGGTGGGGTGGTTGTACCAATTGTTTTTGTTTTTTGTTTTTTTTTTAAATCAAAAGAGTATTAAAATAATTATAAAAAAGAAAAAAAGAAAATAAAAGGGCATTACCGTCTTTTCAAGTTTTTTTGGATAAAAATCACAGAAAATTCTTGATTTTTGGACCTTCGCAAGTCGAAAACTTTTTGGACCCTATCCAAAGTTTTTTGAATACCACATGGACCAAATTTGCAGTTTTGTCTTATCTAATTTTGTTAAATAAGGATTCTAAATTATGAAAAGAATATTTCTTACTACGTTATTATTTCTTATTTACTATTATGTTTGTAAAACAATTAATTTATATACAAAATAAGGATTCTAAATTATTAAAAAAATAATTGATTTTTTAAAACTGATACTTTTAGCCAATAATAAAAATACCAAGGAAAATAATGTATATATATATATATATATATATATATATATATATATATATATATATATATATATATATATATATATATTGAAATGATGAGTTATTCATTTATTTTGTTTCAACTTCCAATACTATCATACCTACTTTTTATAGATCTTTTTTACTCCCAAATAACCCATTGGATTCATATAAGCCTTAAAGCCTATTAATAGATATCATCATATTTGTTTTTAATCATTAATATCTTTATGCATTCAATGTTTAAAGAAAAACGTATGTTTTTGCTATTTTAAATAATAAAAATTTGAACCAAGAGGTTAAAGCAATCGTTTTAATTTATATCACCACTATTATGTTTTTTTTAAATGTTTTTAATATTGAAATATAACATCTATATTAATAAAAAATAATCATGTAAAAGAATCATTCATTGAAAGCCCACCAAAACAAATCTATTAAAATATTCAACAATTGTTTTAAAATATATAGAGTATATAATTGTATAAAAAAAATATATTGACATATAGATAAAAGTAAGCATGTAGAAAAATAGTTTTTTTATTCAATTAGCGAACGAAAGTTAAGTAAAATCAGATTAAT
Source organism: Lactuca virosa (assembly GCF_052849685.1). Classification (NCBI taxonomy): domain Eukaryota; kingdom Viridiplantae; phylum Streptophyta; class Magnoliopsida; order Asterales; family Asteraceae; genus Lactuca; species Lactuca virosa. The sequence goes on from NC_136432.1 coordinate 211,254,465, forward strand.
TAACCTACAGGAGACAAACACAGAATTTTAGGAAATGAAGGGATGAAATTGATATTTTACAAAGTTAAAAGTGAAGGGGGTCAAAGTGATATTTTAAAAAATAAAGGGATGGAAACTGATATTTTACAAAGTAAATGGGTACAAATTGTCGATGGTAGAAATCGACGGGGTGAAAGTGACATTTTAAAAATAACGGGGTGAAAAATGTCATTTTTCTAAAGTAAATGAGTGCCAAAAAAGTGCCATCTTGTTATGTAAAAGGGGTGATTGTCGACCGTAAAAGTCAAGGAAGCTTAAAGTGACATTTTATAAAGTAGAGGGTTAAAAGTAATTTTCCAAAGTAAAGGTGTACAAATTGTCGGTGGAAACATCCACCTATATGTGATCCGACTTATACATACGAAATGTACATAAAAATAAGTAGGAAAACATAAAAAAAAATTAGGTCGAAACATGGACAAACTTGAATTTATACTCACACATGCATAAAAAATGAAGTAAGTTTTTTTTTTATTTTTTTTATAAATTAATGAACGGAAGTTCTAAATTGTGCGCAACATTGTTGGAGTCAGAGTGACATATTATAAAGTTCAAAGTCGATGGAAGAAAGTAACATTTTACAAATGTCAAAGTCGATGGATGAAAGTAACATTTTACAAAAATGATGGATAGTAACTCAAGAAAAATCAAATTATATAGATATATAATGTAACGTCATTAATTTCAAACATTAATTGAATTTATTTTTTATATACTCTTGATTTTTTAGGATACATCAATACCATATAATTTTTTTTAAACTAAAACAATAATATAGTTTCTTTTTAATAATGCAAACTTTTATTAGTAAGAAAACAAGCGTATTTTTTATTCGTATCCAAAATTATAATATATATATATATATATATATATATATATATATATATATATATATATATATATATAAAGCAATATACTTTTATCTTTAACTCAAAACAGTCTGTCGAAAAAAACTAATTGTCGTACGCAAATATTCACTAGAAGAAACTATTTGTTGTTGCCGCATTGTGCGTGTACACAACTAGTATATATATATATATATATATATATATATATATATATATATATATATATATATATATATATATATATATATATATATATATATATATATGTATGTGTGTTTACATATAATGAAAAAATCATGTATTAAATAGCACAGTTTACCAAAATGCTTTTGGTTTAGCGGTATGGTGTGTGTCCTCTCTCCATTAGGTCGGATGGTTCAAATCTCAAGGATATATGTGATATTATAAGTAAAATATGAATAAATTAGATTTTTCGTTTAAAAAATAAAATAAAATAAAGGGGCTGTGATGCACAGAATGTACATATGTTTTTTTTTTCGAACGATTGAATTCTATTGAAAAATATTAGCAAAAAGCTAATAAAGAATTACATAGGATCGATAAAATAGGGTTTAATAACCTAGACCCTCTACTAACACTTAACTTCCTATTTCTATTTACAAACCAATTATAGGAATAATCAATCAATCTCTCAATTAAGGAATTCCTTCTAGTATTTTGACCATTAAAGATGATGGAATTCCTGAAATTCCAAAGAAGTCACCACATTGTCATTATTATCGATTCAAGAGCCGCCTTTTTAACTGAAGAGAGATTAACTGTACTCACCCACTGAACCACCTCTTCCACCCCCAAAAAATTGGGAATATTGATGTCACCCATCTACCAACAAAGTTCCACAACTCAGAAGCAACTTCACAAGTAATTAGTAAATGTGAGATATCTTCCATATCCGAGTTACAAACTCCACACATAACTGACGACACATCCATACCTCTTGCATCAAGATTGATTCGAGTAGGAAGACGATTCAAACGACATCGCTAATAAAATATATTCACCTTTCTAGGAAGATATTTGTTCCACCTAGTCTCGATCATACCATTAGGAAGAGAAGTGTCTTCAATTAGTCTTCTAGAATCTGAAACACAAAACTCATCACCATTACCAATATTCCAAACCCACAGATCACTAGATGTTGATATAATGAAGTCATGGATCAAGTCTGAGAGTTGATGCAATTAAGAAAACAAAGTCCCTCCAAGAATCGGCCTACACCAAGACCAATTACAAGTAAGCCAGTTCCACATTTGATTAATTCTACAATCTTTATCAATCTCCAAAATGAATAACCGTGGGTATCTCACCATGAGAGGTGAATTCCCAATCCAAAAATATGCAGAAGCCCGATGCCCCACCTTTCGCTGGATAGAGTCCCTGGTAATAGTACCAGAATCATGAATCATGCAATTGATTAATGATACTAAGAATACGTGACCATACACCAGTTTTCATACCTGAATAAACACTCCACCCTAAACCACCATCTCTACCATGTACACCTTTCAACACCTTGCACCATAAGGCTTCATTATTTTTAAGGAACCACCATTTCCATTTAAATAACAAAGCTTTATTAAAAGCATATAAGGATCCAATGTCTAATCCTCCTTTCTCTTTACTTGCCATGGCATAATCCCACTTCACCCAATGTAATTTTCTAACATCTTCCTCTTCGCCCCAAAAAAACCGGACCCTCAATTTCTCCAAATAATTATTCACCACACCAAGCATTCGAAACAACGACATATAATAGATCCTAAGGGACCCCAACACTGTTTTCAAAAGCAAAGATCACTGCCAATTGAGAGCATTTTTAATTTCCAGGAATTAAGTTTCTTATGAAACTTATCAAAAATAGGTTTCCCTCTTGATAATCTAGAAATCACCACCCCACAGGAAGGCCAAGATAAAAAAATGGAAGCTTAGTAGCCTTGGAACCTGTTAAACTCGCAAATTGCTCCACCTCTGAATGATTAACATTAACTCCAAAAAGATTAGATTTTTGTAAGTTAACCCGAAGTCCACTAACCATGTAAAAACAATGCAGAATGCCAATTAAATTGACAATGTTCTCCTGCTTCCAATCCCCAAGAAATATCGCATCATTAACATAAAGCAAATGCGATAAACGAATGCCATCAACTCCAATAGGGAAACCCTTGTAAAGATATGCATCAACCGCATCCTCTATGGCGACATGAAGTCCTTCCATAACCAATAAAAAAAGTAAAGGAGACATTGGGTCACCTTGTCTTAGACCATGTCTAATATGAAATTCTTTTGTAGGGCTACCGTTCAACAATATAGAAGAACGAACATTTCCAAGACAACCTTGAATCAGTTCATACCAATTCTTAGAGAATCCCATGCGACTCATGATATGAAATAAATAGCCCCAAGAAAGCGAATCATAGGCTTTCTCAAAATCAACTTTAAAAATCATGAGTTTCTTTTTTCTCGTCTTACACCAATCCACCATCTCATTGACCATTAATGGACCATCGGGAATTTGTCTGCCTTTAATAAAAGCAGATTGTTCTGAACTCACCACCCAACCCACCACTTTACCTAACTGAAGGGCAAGTAACTTGGCAATTACCTTGTATTGAATTCCGATCAAAGTGACAGGACGGTAATCCTTAATAAGCAAAGGATTTGTCACTTTAGGAATCAAAGTAAAAAAAAAAGTAGAATTGCATCCGGAAGGGATATGTTTGGAGTCAAAGAATTGTAAAACAAACACAATGATGTCCAGTTGAAGAATATCCCAGAAACGTTTTACAAAGAAGAAGATAAAACCATCAGGACCTGGCGCCTTGTCACTCCCACACGCCCATACAGCCTCCCGGACCTCAAGTAACCTCACCTGATCAAACATAGGATTCTTAAAACGAGCGCTAGGATGAGATATTTGAACCCCCTTGAAAGTATCAAATTTATCCTTATAAAACTTTAAAAATTCAGCCTTGACTTGGTTGAATAATCCATTCATCATTTACCCGAACACCTTTTATAGCATTTTTTTAAGTATACCGTGGTAAAAATTGGTGTTTTCGTCCCCATCAACACACCATTTAATCTTTGCTTTTTTAGTCAGATCTTGCAAAACATATTTCTCCATATCATGCAAACGACCAATAATATTTTTTTCTTTTAACGTCTAGGTTAGAAGAACCGAGACCATCTTCCAAGAGCCTATCGATATCAGTCAATCTAGCATCTAATCTTCTTTTTTCGGCTTTAGACTCCATAGAGAACTTAAATACCAATCTTTAATTTTCGTTTTCAAGAACTTTAAATTATCCTTGAAATAAATAAAAGGATTATTGCAACGATCACCTTCAAAAGTAGTCCAAGTATTCCGAACCAAATCATCAAAGCCTTCCAATTCTATCCAAGAGTCATAAAATTTGAACGGGGAAAAGGGCCATAATCTACACTTTCATTTCGTAGTAAAATGGTGCGATGATCAAACAATTTCCTATCCAAAGCATTAACAACAATATCCTGGAAAAAATCCACAATAGAATCTGAAACCAAAAAACGATCCAATTTACTCATCTTGTCTCCGGTCCGGTCATTCTAGTAAACTTGAATCCACTGCACCCATTGGAATATTTGTCAACTCATTGTCTGTAATAAAACTGTTAAAATGATCTGCACTAGACTGGCAAAACAAAGACCCTCTTCTTTCATCATTGTTTTGACCTCATTAAAGTCACCAAAAATAATGTAATTTCCTGGATTACGCGACATAACCGACAAATGTAACTCCAAATTAAAGATCATTTTTAGCTTGAATACCTTGAGGGGCATAGACGCTAATCATGAAAACTGGGAAATCATAATTTAGCCGAACACCATCCACAATGATATGTACGTAATACTTATAAGTTAGTAAATCAAAGGTATTCCGTTTTTAATTTAGTTTGACAAAAGATTGAGTTAAAAACTATTTTTGATCCTTCAAGAACGAAATACAGACTTCAGGCCGTGGGTAATCGATAGGTAATTATCGACGGATTAGTGACAGTTCTAAACTTCATTAGTAATTCATATTTAATTTTTGCTAGTTCTAAACTTCATTAGTAATTCATATTTATTTTTTACTACGGAAATGGTCATTAGAAATTACACAGTTTTCTTGTAGTGATAAAGATGTTCCTTACAATTTTTTTGTCCAGTTTATAAACTCCAAATCTTTTATTAAACACAGCGTTGCAATTTACTATTCAAATTATAAATAATAATCTAAAAGTGTAAATGAGAGATCCATTAGCTGGTTAATTAGGAGGACTTAGGACCACATAAGCTAAGGTATTTAGTATACCGTAAAACTCGATGCCATATTTATCAACTTGTGTTGCATGTTAAAAAGTTCTATGCACTTGGCAATATTTTTAGACGTAATAATATCCAATTTAAGTGGGAGTATTACATATTTGTAGAATTTGCAATCAATAAATTGTATTAGCTTGATTCTATTGGCATGGCTAAAACCCTAAATAAGAATATGGTCCCAAAGTTCAGTTTTCAACTTTTTGTAAGTCACTTAGCAGAAAGCGTATGTAAATTAATAGGTCAGATTATCAATCTGACGACAGCCCCATTCAGGCCTACTTTCTTTTTAAGTTATATTTGTCTCATTAATGAAGAAGGTAGCACTTTAGATTATTTTTCTGCAAAGTATTTGTATAAGATATACCTGAGTAGATTGCCAATCAAATACGAATAGCATGCTGCACCTCCACTGTGAATTATTATATGTAGCATCCTCACACACTCATGGGGTTGACTTGATTCATGTTCATTGCATCTTCCTATAAGTTGTTAGTTCATTCTATAATTTATATCCCCACGTGCTAATTTTCGAATAATTTAATGTTTTATTTCAAAATTGAGTTAATAGTGTCCTCGTCACCTTAATTGTTCAAGAATGCGTTATACAAAACAATGAACTAGTGGATTGAGTAGTTGTAGAATTTGGTGGTGTTCATAACTTCTCCTTTAAATATAATCTTTATGCAGTATTGTAATTTGGCTTCTACCGTTCTACGTATACACTATAATGTTATAACTTGACAGTTTATTTAATTGCAGGAAGAATCGTTACCCGGAGTAGGTTAGTGTTAGTGTGTAGGGTTTAGCCCATGTCTCAGTTTGTAGTGTTATTTATATGTTTGTATTTTGTCATTTTGCAATCAAACAAGTTATCATATTTATATGTTATTGTAGCTTTACCCTTTAGGTTAAAACCTTGAGAAATCATCGATCAATAAAGTCTCAATATTCTGGATTAGTTTACGGTTTAATCATAAATTAATTTTTGTTTATAAAAAAAGACAGATTGCCAGCTAAAACTTCGAAATAACTATTTTTGGCCGGTTTTGCAAATTTAGTCAGTATCCCATCTTTTTTCGTTTATTAGTCAAAATATTGAGACTTTTCTAAATATTACATTATTTTTTACCAATAACCAAAATTAGTTCAAGGGTAATCTTTAGAAAAGTCTGAATATTTTGGTTATTGATAAAAAATAACGTAATAATATGGATTAGTTCAAAGGTAATCTTCAGAAAAGTCTACATATTTTATTTATTGGTAAAAAATAGTGTAATCTTTAGAAAAGTTTCAATATTCTGACCAATTAATGAGAAAAGATGGAATACTGGCTAGATTTGTGAAACCAACCAAAAAAGCTTATTTCGAAGTTTTAACCGGTAATCTGTCTTTTTTGTAAACAAAAATTAATTTAAAATTAAACCGTAAATTGGCCCAAAATATTGAAACTTTATTGGAGATTTCCTTAAAACCTTCTACTTTCGTCGACCTTCTCTAAGTTATCGTAGGTGTCTTCTCTTGCAACCACTGTTGTTTTTCTTTTCCATGTCCACTTTTATCTTCTCAACTCTATTCTCCTTTTTCACCTCCAAAAGAAAACTATGCATTTACTTTTGATGCCAACTTGTCATGTATTCTTCGAATCTACTAGCTCTTTCTCTTCATCTCTACCAATTTAATCGTCCATTAGTCTTCTTCCGACAAAACCGCTGAGGGATATTAGTGAGTATGGTTTAGAGTGTCTAGGATTTAGCACAAATCCCATTATGTTTTATTTATACGCTTGTATTTGTTATTTGCAATTAAGCAAGTTCATATTTACAGTTAGCTTGTTTTTAAGGATGATAAGTGTAAGAAATGTTGGTGATTTTGTATCATCGATGTGTATTTAAGTGTAATGGATTGACTTGTTGACCAAAATCAGTCTTGATGAATATTAAACAAGTAAGGAAGGTGTGGAGTGCACACTTGTTTAAGTTTATTCAAGATTCAAAGTAGACTGTCATTTAGGGGCGAAGCCCCTGAACGAACGGGGGTCCGGGGGCAGCACCCCTGAGAGCGGGATCCAAGGGGCGGTAACCCCTGGCGGGGTCCAAGGGGCAGAGCCCCTGGCTGGGGTCGAAAAATGCATCAGAAATCTGAATTTTTGGAAATAAACCTGGTTTTTGACTTTGTTTAGACCCTTATAGAAAGAACCCAGATTAGTGGCAGTTTTCAGACATCAAACTGTTTTTTGTGACATTTTTTCAGACATATAACTGTCTTGTGACAATTTTTAGATGGAAAAGGTATTTAACTAATTTTGGTCTTCATTTGATGGTACATTCGCAATTCATAACAATCAGATTTAATAGTTCTTGCTCTCAATTTCTGAGTTTTATCCGATTAAAGATTGGGAGTACCATCCAAATACTTTAATATGAAAGTGATACCACAATTCTCAGAATTTCCAAGCCTTTCTATACCCCAAATTTCTAACAAAGATTAAAGTATTTTTTTGATCATGGCAAGTGGCGATTCTGTGAAGGAAATGCCAAGTGAGTTTGACAAACTGAACAAGTTTGAGGGGCAAGACTTTCGTAGATCGCAGAAGAAGATGAAGTTTCTCCTTACCACTTTGAAAGTGGTGTATGTTCTGAGTACACCCATGCCAGTCTTACCAGAATCTGTTGAAGATGAACCTTTGGAGGCAACTAGAAGGAGATCAAAGTGGGAAAATGATAATTACATATGTCGTGGTGATATTCTCAATGGTATGTCTGACTCTCTTTATGATATTTATCAAAAGTTCGAATCTGCAAAAGAACTGTGGGATTCTCTTGAATCCAAGTACATTTTTAGTATGCTTCTAGCAAGAAGTTTCTTGTTAGTAACTTTATGGGTTACAAGATGGTTGACTCAAGGCATGTTATGGAACAATTCCATGAAATGTTAAGGATTTTGGGACAGTTTGCTCAACACAATCTGAAAATGGATGAAGTCATTTATGTGGTTGTGATCATTGACAAACTAACCCATTACTAGAAGGATTTTAAACACAATCTGAAACATAACAAAGAGGAATTGACTTTGACTCAACTTCGAAGCTTTTTACGGATTAAAGAGTCCTTAAGGACTCAAGAACTTGATAACAATCCCAAAGAAAAGAACCAAGTTGGTTCCTCTTCTGTGAACATGGTGGATGGAGAAGGATCAAAGAATCAAATGAAATCTAATGGAAAAAGGAAGTTTAAGGGAAAGGATGACAAGTCTTCCAAAAAGAAGGCTAAATTGGTGTGTTGGAATTGTAACAAACCGGGTCACTTCAAGAAAGATTGTCATTCTCGTAAAGTGAACAAGGATGGTGTTGGACCAAGTGGAGGATCCAGAAAAGCAACAAGGTCATATTTTTGTTTTCATGCAAAATTCTAAATATATTCAGAATTATATTTATGTGATTTCTGAAGCATTTTATGTGCAGGATGATAATGTTGCATGGTGGGTTAATTCGGGAACAACAAGTCATGTTTGCAAAGATCTATATTGGTTCAAGGACTTTTAACCAATTGAAGATGGATCTGTTGTGAAGATGATAAATGTTGCAACTGAACCAATATAGGGACTAGGATATGTTTTACTTACCTTTACTTCTGGGAAATGTTTGTGTTTGAACAATATTTTATATGTTCCAGGGATTCATAATAATCTTGTGTCTGAAATCGTATTAAAGAATTGTGGTTACAAACACGTATTAGAAAGTGATAAGTATATCTTGTCAATACATGGTTCTTTTATGGGATTTGGATATGTATGTAATGAAATGATTAGGCTTAATATTAATTATCCTTCTATTGACAGTTCTGTTTGCATGGCTTCTACTAGTACTAGCAATAATTTTAATAAATATGAATTATGGCATGCTAGACTAGGACACATTCATTACAAGAGATTAAAAGACATGTCTAAAATGAGTTTAATTCCTGCTTTTGATATGCAAAATAATGAAAAATGTAAAACATACTTGCTAACTGATATGGACATATTTAGTCATAAGAACCATGCATGATCTTAATACTTTATGTTAATTTTATCTCAAATAATGAACCAATGGTGCTTACTTAGCTTAAATATTTCATTTTCAGCAACAAAGACATGCTCAAAAGGAAAATGAAGCAGAATTGGCGATTGGAAGCTTGGATATTGGATTTTGAAGAAAGAAGGATGTTGCTGGACAGCTTGACCCCTCGTCAGTGTTTTGGCCATATCTCATGAACCGTAACTCCGATTGACGAGATTCAAAATGTTCTGAAAACTAGACACAAATTCGGACGACTTTCATGTTTTGAGAAAATGTTGATTCCAAATGGAATCGACGAGTAGGCCATCAACTCGACGAGTTGGTAAGAAGTTTCGCGATTCTTGACTTTGCCTTGCCGTACACGGGATTTTTAAGTGATGGACTCGTCGAGTAGGTCACTGGACTCGCCGAGTAGCCCCTGGGGGTTAATTTGGGACTGGAGGTGCAGCTAGAAGCCCTGGAACTCGTGGAACAACCCTAGCTTTCAATTTTGAGAAGATAAAAGGCAATTTAGGTTTACTCTTTACTTAATCTTTTGTTTGAACTATGTGTAAACTATTAGATTTCGTTTTTGATAAACTTTCTGCTGTAATCATGAGCTAAAACTCATATCTTCTGTTTAGGGTAGATGAATTTATGACTATGTGTTGATTTTTGTGGTTGGATTAATTGAAATTGGTGAATTTGTTTTGTTAAGCTTGTTAAAGATCCTCATGTGTTAACAACAACTATTTTCTGTTAATTAGCTAAGTAATTAAGCTGCATGAACATCTCTTAACTGCTTATCTCATGTGATTTATGTGAACACATTGTTATGTGCCTAGGAATAATGAATGTGAAACTAGGGTTAACTAGAAAATAGGTAAATTAATGTGTGAGCCTTGTGTGACGAACCATCAACAAGAGGTTAATTGAATTAGTAATTTGATTAGCTAATTACAAGTCTTACTTAACCCGAATCAATAGTCTAGGAAACTCATTAGTTTAACCAATTGGCCAATGTTTGAATTAATTAGTTTACTAAGGATTAGTAATAGCGAACGTGAACCTAATCCCACTAATCGGTAGCCAATAACGAATAATCCATTGCACTTACCATAAAATCAACCATAGGAGTAAATGAGTCGAACCTAAACAGAAGTCTTCTCCATTATTGAATTTAGTGATTGTTTATTTGCTTTAGCTGTTAGTTGCTTAGTTTGAGTTTTATTTCATTGTTAAGTTTCTAGTCTTGCAAAACTAGAGAAACCCCCCTTTCTATTACTTGTTTTATTTAGATAATATTAGCATTTATTTTAATTGTTTACCGTTCCCTGTGTTCGATACCCTACTTGCTTGAACTATATTACTAATCGATAGGTACACTGCCTTTCGTGTGTTTATTTTGTGTCTAAGTTAGTAGGATTAAAACTAGTTCGTTTCACACACATCAAGTTTTTGGCGCCGTTGCCGGGGAACGGTTCTAAATAGTTAATTTTATTTGCTAATTTTTATCATTTTTTTTATTTGTTGATTAATTTTTTTATTTAGTTTAGTTTTTATTTTTATTTTTATGTATTTTCCAAATCTCAATGTTGTTGATGCTTTTCTTGAGGAAGTAGTACAGGAAATTGAGCAAGAAGATGAGGAGTATGACTCAGATGAAGATTTGAAGAAATTTGGAAGATGGTTAGATAACATCTTGCCCAACACACTAGCGATATCTGAGTTACAAGAGCTAAAGTTACAAGATGAAGAATTTAATCCAGAAAGAGACTTGGAGGAGCTGGAAAGGTTGCTGGCAGAGGGGTCATACGAAGAACAAGAACAAGCTGAGTTGCAGGAACCAAGCCGTGGTTTTACCATTACCACGACATGGCCCCCTGTTCTTCCGGTTTGTGTTTCGAAGAATGGGGTGACGATTCCAACTTTGGAGAAAGTTCTGAAGCGCGATCCATTTCTGATTAGTATCCGAGCGGTTCCAACCCTTGTCAAGATTCTTGGGTTACATGAATTAAAGCTCGATTGGACAATTGTAAAAGCAAAGAGCCAAATTTTACAAATTGGTCCAAAGAAAATATTTAATGCAACGGATGGATTGACATTGATTTTATTGGAACTTTATTAAGTTGGGAGTCCAGCTCAAGACTCGCACAAAAAGAAGCGCTTGCGGGAGGCAACCCGTCATTAGAGTTTGCTTTTCTTTTTCTTTTTAAACTTCTAGTTTATTAGGGTAATTTAGGAATTTAATTTTGATGTTTGTTTTCCTTTTTCTATTACTTGTGTGTTGTTTTTATCTTTTCAGTTTGAAGCTTAGGATTGCATGTGAGGGTCTAGAGTCAAGGCTAACGAAGCGAGAAATCGAGTCTAGGCGAGAGAGGAAACAAAGTTTTGAGTCAAGCTATGAGTCCAATTGATAGAAGGGTTATAGAGTGTTTATTCCCTGAAGAAAAATGAGGGAAATTATTAGTTTATATAACCCCCATACATCAGAAACGGACTTGGGCAGAATAAAATTTTTGTCACACAGCGGTCTACTCACCGAGTGCATCTTATGGACTCGCCGAGTCCATGTGAAAATTCACGATTCTTCTGCCATTTACACTTCAACTCGGCGAGTCTACATACTTACTCGACGAGTCGCTCATTCTTCTTACTTTTGAGCTGAAGATTTGATGACATTTGATATGAGCATTGGTTCTATTCTTTGAAGATCATTTTCCAAGCATTTCCAAGAGTTTTTCCCTTATATTTGGAGCTTTTATAAAGACTGTACCACACGAGATTTTGACACCCAAGACATGGATGAGTTGTTCCCATGTCTAAAGTCAATTGAAGATGGAGCTGAAGAGAAGAGATATCAACCTCGCCACTACTATCCCAGGGGAGTTTGTTCCAATTCTCTCCTTATTTTTATTGTTCTTTATCATGCATGATATGCAATTGGGACATTGCATAAATTAAGTGTGGGGTAGGGGGTTGGTTGGTTACACTAGTTAAATTTTATAATTTTGCATAAAATTTGCTAGGATTAATTTAGAAAATTTTGGTAAAGCAATCAGGGATCATGCTAGTATTATATTTGATGATTCTATGAAGACCGAAATGTTTAGTTGAGCCAATATACGTTCTAGTGCATTTGTGGCCTCCTTTATTCTAGTGAAATCATGGGACAAAAACACAACCTCGCTTAGTTTGAGGGATGCAATATGTTTAGCATCGTGTACTTGAAATGTATCCAGGAAAACTAATACTTTAACCAATAAAGGTTGAATTTGAGTGCCCTTGCTTAAGCATGTAGGTATTGAGTGAAAAAAAGTGAGTTACATGTAAAAAAAGAGAGAGAATTACAAGAAAAGTTGTAAGAATTTTGGAGCAGTTAAAGTGAAGATCAAAAGATCAAAATTCCGAAGATTCAAAAAGTTGAAGATACCAAAAATCAAACACAGAAGGTGGTGAATTCAAAGAAATCAAAGATCAAATTATCAAAGAAGTGAAGAATTCCTAGTGGTATCGAAAAAAGTTGTAATTTTTTCTAGATTATGTATGCTTGGGTTGCTTGACCAAAAATACCTTGAGGTTAGGAAGTTTTTTGCGGATGGATTCGGAGGGATGCATAAAATGAGCGTTGTTCAAAAGAAGTGGGCGAGTGTTTATGAGGATTGTGAGTATTTAGGATTAAAGGGGGTCCTTAGGAAAGACTTTAGACACAAATGTATGCGTTGCAGTCTTGACATAATGGCTGGGTTTGATTGGGATTGTCATATGTGATATTGGTGTGCTAAAATTCAGTTTTGCTTGGGGGCAAGCAAAAGTCAAGTGTGGGGTATTTTGATATGGACATATTTAGTCATAAGAACCATGCATGATCTTAATACTTTATGTTAATTTTATCTCAAATAATGAACCAATGGTGCTTACTTAGCTTAAATATTTCATTTTCAGCAACAAAGACATGCTCGAAAGGAAAATGAAGTGGAATTGGCGATTGGAAGCTTGGATATTAGATTTTGAAGAAAGAAGGATGTTGCTGGACAGCTTGACCCCTCGTCAGTGTTTTAGCCATATCTCATGAACCGTAACTCCGATTGACAAGATTCGAAATGTTCTGAAAACTAGACACAAATTCGGATGAATTTTATGTTTTGAGAAAATGTTGATTCCAAATGGACTCGACGAGTAGGCCATCAACTCGACGAGTTGGTCAGAAGTTTCGCGATTCTTGACTTTGCCTTGCCGTACACGGGATTTTAAGTGATGGACTCGTCGAGTAGGTCACTGGACTCACCGAGTAGCCCCTGTTTTCAGAATATATATATAGAAACGCTTCTTATTCGAACCCTAACGAATGGGGGAACCCTTGGGGGTTAATTTGCGACTGGAGGTGCAACTAGAAGCCCTGGAACTCGTGGAACAACCCTAGCTTTCAATTTTGAGAAGATAAAAGGCAATTTAGGTTTACTCTTTACTTAATATTTTGTTTGAACTATGTGTAAACTATTAGATTTCGTTTTTGATAAACTTTCTGCTGTAATCATGAGCTAAAACTCATATCTTCTGTTTAGGGTAGATGAATTTATAACTATGTGTTGATTTTTGTGGTTGGATTAATTGAAATTGGTGAATTTGTTTTGTTAAGCTTGTTAAAGATCCTCATGTGTTAACAACAACTATTTTCTGTTAATTATCTAAGTAATTAAGCTGCATGAACATCTCTTAACTGCTTATCTCATGTGATTTATGTGAACACATTGTTATGTGCCTAGGAATAATGAATGTGAAACTAGGGTTAACTAGAAAATAGGTAAATTAATGTGTGAGCCTTGTGTGACGAACCATCAACAAGAGGTTAATTGAATTAGTAATTTGATTAGCTAATTACAAGTCTTACTTAACCCGAATCAATAGTCTAGGAAACTCATTAGTTTAACCAATTGGCCAATGTTTGAATTAATTTGTTTACTAAGGATTAGTAATAGCGAACGTGAACCTAATCACACTAATCGGTAGCCAATAACGAATAATCCATTGCACTTACCATAAAATCAACCATAGGAGTAAATGAGTCGAACCTAAACAGAAGTCTTCTCCATTATTGAATTTAGTGATTGTTTATTTGCTTTAGCTGTTAGTTGCTTAGTTTGAGTTTTATTTCATTGTTAAGTTTCTAGTCTTGCAAAACTAGAGAAACCCCCCTTTCTATTACTTGTTATATTTAGATAATATTAGCATTTATTTTAATTGTTTACCGTTCCCTGTGTTCGATACCCTACTTGCTTGAAGTATATTACTAATCGATAGGTACACTGCCTTTCGTGTGTTTATTTTGTGTCTAAGTTAGTAGGATTAAAACTAGTTCGTTTCACACACATCAAGTTTTTGGCGCTGTTGCCGGGGAACGGTTCTAAATAGTTAATTTTATTTGCTAATTGTTATCATTTTTTTTATTTGTTGATTAATTTTTTTATTTAGTTTAATTTTTATTTTTATTTATTATGTATTTTCCAAATCTCGATGCTCTTGATGCTTTTCTTGAGGAAGTAGTACAGGAAATTGAGCAAGAAGATGAGGAGTATGACTCAGATGAAGATTTGAAGAAATTTGGAAGATGGTTAGATAACATCTTGCCCAACACACAAGGGACATCAGAGTTACAAGAGCTAAAGTTACAAGATGAAGAATTTAATCCAGAAAGAGACTTGGAGGAGCTGGAAAGGTTGCTGGCAGAGGGGTCAGACGAAGAACAAGAACAAGCTGAGTTGCAGGAACCAAGCCGTGGTTTGACCATTACCATGACATGGCCCCCTGTTCTTCCGGTTTGTGTTTCGAAGAATGGGGTGACGATTCCAACTTTGGAGAAAGTTCTGAAGCGCGATCCATTTCTGATTAGTATCCGGGCGGTTCCAACCCTTGTCAAGATTCTTGGGTTACATGAATTAAAGCTCGATTGGACAATTGTAAAAGCAAAGAGCCAAATTTTACAAATTGGTCCAAAGAAAATATTTAATGCAACGGATGGATTGGCATTGATTTTATTGGAACTTTATTAAGTTGGGAGTCCAACTCAAGACTCGCACAAAAAGAAGCGCTTGCGGGAGGCAACCCGTCATTAGAGTTTGCTTTTCTTTTTATTTTTAAACTTCTAGTTTATTAGGGTAATTTAGGAATTTAATTTTGATGTTTGTTTTCCTTTTTCTATTACTTGTGTGTTGTTTTTATATTTTCAGTTTGAAGCTTAGGATTGCATGTGAGGGTCTAGAGTCAAGGCTAACGAAGCGAGAAATCGAGTCTAGGCGAGAGAGGAAACAAAGTTTTGAGTCAAGCTATGAGTCCAATTGATAGAAGGGTTATAGAGTGTTTATTCCCTGAAGAAAAATAAGGGAAATTATTAGTTTATATAACCCCCATACATTAGAAACGGACTTGGGCAGAATAAAATTTTTGTCACACAGCGGTCTACTCGCCGAGTGCATCTTATGGACTCGCCGAGTCCATGTGAAAATTCACGATTCTTCTGCCATTTACACTTCAACTCGGCGAGTCTACATACTTACTCGACGAGTCGCTCATTCTTCTTACTTTTGAGCTGAAGATTTGATGACATTTGATATGGGCATTGGTTCTATTCTTTGAAGATCATTTTCCAAGCATTTCTAAGAGTTTTTCCCTTATATTTGGAGCTTTTATAAAGACTGTACCACACGAGATTTTGACACCCAAGACATGGATGAGTTGTTCCCATGTCTAAAGTCAATTGAAGATGGAGCTGAAGAGAAGAGATATCAACCTCGCCACTACTATCCCAGGGGAGTTTGTTCCAATTCTCTCCTTATTTTTATTGTTCTTTATCATGCATGATATGCAATGGGGACATTGCATAAATTAAGTGTGGGGTAGGGGGTTGGTTGGTTACACTAGTTAAATTTTATAATTTTGCATAAAATTTGCTAGGATTAATTTAGAAAATTTTGGTAAAGCAATCAGGGATCATGCTAGTATTATATTTGATGATTCTATGAAGACCGAAATGTTTAGTTGAGCCAATATACGTTCTAGTGCATTTGTGGCCTCCTTTATTCTAGTGAAATCATGGGACAAAAACACAACCTCGCTTAGTTTGAGGGATGCAATATGTTTAGCATCGTGTACTTGAAATGTATCCAGGAAAACTAATACTTTAACCAATAAAGGTTGAAGTTGAGTGCCCTTGCTTAAGCATGTAGGTATTGAGTGAAAAAAAGTGAGTTACATGTAAAAAAAGAGAGAGAATTACAAGAAAAGTTGTAAGAATTTTGGAGCAGTTAAAGGGAAGATCAAAAGATCAAAATTCCGAAGATTCAAAAAGTTGAAGATACCAAAAATCAAACACAGAAGGTGGTGAATTCAAAGAAATCAAAGATCAAATTATCAAAGAAGTGAAGAATTCCAAAAGAGCTTCATAGTGGTATCGAAAAAAGTTGTAATTTTTTCTAGATTATGTATGATTGGGTTGCTTGACCAAAAATACCTTGAGGTTACGAAGTTTTTTGCGGATGGATTCAGAGGGATGCATAAAATGAGCGTTGTTCAAAAGAAGTGGGCGAGTGTTTATGAGGATTGTGAGTATTTAGGATTAAGAGGGGTCCTTAGGAAAAACTTTAGACACAAATGCATGCGTTGCAGTCTTGATATAATGGCTGGGTTTGATTGGGATTGTCGTATGTGATATTGGTGTGCTAAAATTCAGTTTTGCTTGGGGGCAAGCAAAAGTCAAGTGTGGGGTATTTTGATATGGACATATTTAGTCATAAGAACCATGCATGATCTTAATACTTTATGTTAATTTTATCTCAAATAATGAACCAATGGTGCTTACTTAGCTTAAATATTTCATTTTCAGCAACAAAGACATGCTCGAAAGGAAAATGAAGTGGAATTGGCGATTGGAAGCTTGGATATTGGATTTTGAAGAAAGAAGGATGTTGCTGGACAGCTTGACCCCTCGTCAGTGTTTTAGCCATATCTCATGAACCGTAACTCCGATTGACGAGATTCAAAATGTTCTGAAAACTAGACACAAATTAGGACGACTTTCATGTTTTGAGAAAATGTTGATTCCAAATGGACTCGACGAGTAGGCCAACAACTCGACGAGTTGGTCAGAAGTTTCGCGATTCTTGACTTTGCCTTGCCGTACACGGGATTTTAAGTGATGGACTCGTCGAGTAGGTCACTGGACTCGCCGAGTAGCCCCTGTTTTCAGAATATATATATATATATATATATATATATATATATATATATATATATATATATATATATATATATATATATAGAAACGCTTCTTATTCGAACCCTAACGAATGGGGGAACCCTTGGGGGTTAATTTGCGACTGGAGGTGCAGCTAGAAGCCCTGGAACTCATGGAACAACCCTAGCTTTCAATTTTGAGAAGATAAAAGGCAATTTAGGTTTACTCTTTACTTAATCTTTTGTTTGAACTATGTGTAAACTATTAGATTTCGGTTTTGATAAACTTTCTGCTGTAATCATGAGCTAAAACTCATATCTTCTGTTTAGGGTAGATGAATTTATAACTATGTGTTGATTTTTGTGGTTGGATTAATTGAAATTGGTGAATTTGTTTTGTTAAGCTTGTTAAAGATCCTCATGTGTTAACAACAACTATTTTCTGTTAATTAGCTAAGTAATTAAGCTGCATGAACATCTCTTAACTGCTTATCTCATGTGATTTATGTGAACACATTGTTATGTGCCTAGGAATAATGAATGTGAAACTAGGGTTAACTAGAAAATAGGTAAATTAATGTGTGAGCCTTGTGTGACGAACCATCAACAAGAGGTTAATTGAATTAGTAATTTGATTAGCTAATTACAAGTCTTACTTAACCCAAATCAATAGTCTAGGAAACTCATTAGTTTAACCAATTGGCCAATGTTTGAATTAATTTGTTTACTAAGGATTAGTAATAGCGAACGTGAACCTAATCACACTAATCGATAGCCAATAACGAATAATCCATTGCACTTACCATAAAATCAACCATAGGAGTAAATGAGTCGAACCTAAACAAAAGTCTTCTCCATTATTGAATTTAGTGATTGTTTATTTGCTTTAGCTGTTAGTTGCTTAGTTTGAGTTTTATTTCATTGTTAAGTTTCTAGTCTTGCAAAACTAGAGAAACCCCCCTTTCTATTACTTGTTTTATTTAGATAATATTAGCGTTTATTTTAATTGTTTACCATTCGCTGTGTTCGATACCCTACTTGCTTGAACTATATTACTAATCGATATGTACACTGTCTTTCGTGTGTTTATTTTGTGTCTAAGTTAGTAGGATTAAAACTAGTTCGTTTCACACACATCACTAACTAAAATCACTAGATAACCTTTCAAAGATGTTGTTAGGGAAATCAAGGTGTTGGATCTTATACATAGTGATTTATGTGATTTCCATGCAACGCCTTCCCTTGGAAACAAAAAGTATGTTGTTACTTTTATTGATGATGCATCTAGATATTGGTATGTCTATTTTCTACATTCTAAGGATGAAGCACTTGATAAATTTAAAGTTTATAAACAACAAGTTGAGCTTCATAAAAATGAATTAATAGAAGTCTTGCGTACTGATAGAGGTGGTGAGTATTATGATCCAGTTTATTTTGAATCAACTGGAATAATACATCAAACCACAGCTCCTTATACACCGCAACAAAATGGTGTATATGAAATGAAAAATAGGGCTTTAAAAGAAAGAGTAAATTACACGAATGGTCTATTTTGCCCTTGATTTTTTAATTTATTTAAATAAACAGACCCCCAACCCCAGCCCCTCACTTTACCTTACCTATCCCACCATTTTCCCTATTTAAATCATAGTCGTTTTAGGTAAGACAGGGACCAAGCGCATAACAAAAAAAATAGTAGGGACCAAGCGCGTAAGAAAAACAAACTGTAGGGACCTTATGAGTTAAAAAAATAAGTTAGGGACCAAGCGCGTAAATTATCCCAAACCATAGGGACCATTCGTGTAATTTACTCTAAAAGAAATGGTTAATTCCATGTTGTCCTATTATGGATTAAGTAAAGGGTTTTGGGGTGAGGCGATGTTAGCTGCATGTTACATCTTGAACAGAACTCCAAATAAAAGGAGTAAGAATACTCCTTATGAACTTTGGTGTAAAAAGGTACAAAATTTGAGTTATCTCAAAGTTTGGGGCTGTAGAGCAGTTGTAAGGCTCACTGAACCCAAAAGGAAAACATTGGGTGATAGAGGTGTAGATTGTATCTTTATTGGATATGATGAACATCCCAAAGCATATAAATTCTATGTTTTAGAATCTAATGACTCTGTGTCTGTAAGCACCATGATAGAGTCAAGAGATACTATCATTGATGAAGAAAGATTTACATCTATACCTAGACCAAGGGAAATGATTCATCAATCTTCTAGCAAGAGTACTAATCAAGCTGAAGATGTTTCTGGTGGTGCAAGTTCTGTACCTGAACCTAGGAAAAGCACAAGAGCTAGAAAGGCTAAATCTTTTGGATCTGATTTTCAATTTTATCTAGTTGAAGGAACAAGGAATGAGACTATATGTCAACATCAATATTGTTTTAATTTTGAGGAGGATCCAAAGACTTTTAGTGAAGATATGGCTTCTAGGGATGTTTATTTCTGGAAAGAAGCAATTCAGGATGAGGTTGATTCTATCATGCATAACAATACTTGGGTATTGTCAGATTTACCTCCTGGTTGCAAGGCATTGAGAAGTAAGTGGATCCTCAAAAGGAAAATGAAGGTGAATGGCACAATCGATAAGTATAAAGCCAGATCGGTTCTCCAAGGATTTAGGCAAAAAGAAGGCATTGACTTCTTTGATGCTTATGCTCCCGTTTCTAGAATTTCCACTATTAGATTATTGTTAGCTCTTGCATCTATACATAATCTTGTGATTCACCAAATGGATGTGAAAAATGCATTCTTGAATGGTGACTTGGATGAGGAAATTTACATGAAACAAGCTGAAGGATTTGTGATGCCTGGTAATGAACATAAGGTGTGCAAGTTGAAGAAATCATTATATGATTTGAAACAAGCACCAAAACAATGGCATCAAAAGCTTGATGATGTGATATTGTCTAATGCTTTTGCATTAAACCAGGCTGACAAATATGTATATAGCAAATTTGATTCTTCTGGTAAAGGAGTTATAATTTGTCTATATGTTGATGATATGTTAATCTTTGGTACTGATCAAGGTGAAGTTGATAAAACCAAGAAATTCTTATCATCTAGTTTTAACATGAAAGACAAGGGGGAGGCTGAGGCAATTCTTGGTATAAGAATTAGAAAAGGAAAAAATAGGATTTTAATTTCTCAATCTCATTACATTGAGAAAATATTGAAAAAGTTTAACTTTGAGAATTGTTCTCCTGTTAGCATGTCACACCCCAAACCAAGGATGGCGGAAACGTCCGGGGGTGGAGGACTTCATGTATAGTATCACAACAACGAATATAATAGTGCTCAAAGTAAATACAACCATCATAAATATAATTGAAAAGATTACACCATGGAATAAGTTTACATGTTTCAAAATCAATTACATTATGATGACAAAATGAAACGTTTGACGATTTATCGTCCCATCCTCAAAATGCTGTTGGTTTTCCTGTTTCACTGATTTCCTGAGAATACAAGTAGTTTTGAAAAAGTGTCAACAATTAAGTTGGTGAGTTCATAAGAGTTTGTTTGAGAAAGAAATCGTTTTCCTTGTAAAAGCGACAAAGTATGTTTCCAGAAAATCCAATATTTTCTTTATTAAGTGAAATGAATGCTTCTATGTTATGCGATAATGAACCCTAGAAAGGCCCATAGATTTCCTTCTATAATCGCCCAGTGTATATAAGTTATATAAAATTTAAGTTAAATAAACCGTCGAATATAATGGGTCAGCCCTAGGTCCACAACCAAACAAGGAACAGGAAGTAAGACGGACCCACCAATTCTAAGTCGATTATGACTAGATTCTTATATAACTCTAGCATATACACTTAGCAATTATAGCTGAAGTCTAACAATTCTAGATGAAATATAGTTTTAACAGAGATATGATTCCAAAGAAAATCCTATATTTTCCTTATAAAAGTTTTGTGGTCCTAAATCCCAGGATCGGAAATAAACAAGTATTTTCCATACTTAAAGATATAAAAGTGGTTTTAAATCGGCATAAACTCGTTTAGTTTAGAAGTAAAACCCCTTTTCAAAGTACAAGTTTCCATGTAAACTTAAAAGATTGTTAACTACCTATGTGAGTCGCTATAACCATACTATGACGAGAAATAACCTGCACAACGTTTTTCAGACGTTAAGATACTATGACTCTTGTCACCCGTAGACCTGCAGGTCCCACTGTAGCTAGCAGCAAGGTGTGGGGTGTCAAACCCAATATAGATCTATACACAATTATCATGCTCTCCCTACAAGAGACTCTGGTTATAACTTACAGGAATTGGGATCCCATACTCGAACGTACGGGGAGAGAATTGCCTCACATCCTAAGTTAACTAGTTTACGCACAGTTTGATATTAAAACCTCTTCCATGAAGGAAGTAAAATCACCTTTTCTGAATAAATTAGTGATATGAAATCCTTAAACTATTACTATTATAGTTTATTACGTAAAGATATGAAAAACCCATTTGTTTTGAGAGTAAAACCTTTTTCATGTAGTAAAAATCCGTAAACTATGCTTATTGAAGTTTATTATAAGTATTCGAAATGAATGAGTAAACCTTATCATGAATGACTAAATTTCAATTTATGATGATAAACTAACAAGAAAATACATTCAATATTTAGAACTTATTGTTATACACTTTGCTCAACATAATACAAAGTGTATTGAAAGTTATAAGCTGTTAACTAGTTTTTAACCGTTCTGCACTGTTTTAGAAAAATCATACGAAGTCGAAAACTGAATCCGTAAATTCTGAGAGTTCATAAAATGTGTCTAGTTTGTTCATAATTTTTATTATGATTTTTGGAAGTCTTTAACTTGTGTTAAAATGTTCATATTCACAGACTGGTCTGAATTCGTTTTTGAAATGATAGGCAGTTTTGTAAAAATCACCATAAATCGTAGAAAATCGTATGGTGATGTGCAAGTAGTAATTTTAAAGGTATGAACCTGAACTATTTGCACCTAATACAGTTTTGAAAACTAAAATGTTTAAGTTGACCAAAACAGTCTGTGAATGGAGTTGAACTTTTCAGATGAAGGCTGTTAAATGAGTTTAGTTGAGTTCTTGGTGTTTTAACTTGTATTCCCCCCCTTAAAACTTAAGAAAAACATGAAAAGATAGGGGTATGAACTCACCTTGAGTGATTTCAGTAGATGGATGATGGAGAAAAGAAGTGCTCAACTCAAGAACACTTGGGTGGTGCTTGAAGATTTGAAGATCTAACACAAATATGACGATATTTGTGTAAGCAATCTATGATTTGGATGAAAGATAGTAGAATATCTAAGTGTGGGAGGAAGATAATTACCAAATGTGGAGGAAAAACCCAAGACCAGCCTTTGAATCTCGAATTTTTAGAGAGAGAAAGTGGAAGAGAGGTGTTTGTTCTTCTTAAGAAAGAGTGAATGAAGTGGGAGGAGAGGGGAGGATATCTCCAGCTTTTGTTCAAAATTATGGCTGAAAAAGAGTGGGAAAAGGACAATGATTGACTAGGTATTTTGGTGAATAGTGACTAGGGGTTGTACTATGAAGGTATGGGGAGGTTGCTTGTGTCCTTGTTCAAAGGATAAGTCAACACTCCTCCTAAATATCTTAACAACTAGATTTTATTCTTAGGCAAGGATTTTCCCCAAAATATAATTAAAATATGAATATTTGGGGTTTATTATGTTAAAATACGAGTTTGGGTGAAAATCCCGCGTTAAAATCTCGAAAAACAGGCTCAAAACGCTAAAAATATTGAAAACCGGGTAGGAATTGCTGAAATCCGAACTTCAGGGCCGAAGGTGCGCAGGTTCAGCTCCTTAGGAGTATAGAACCGAAGGCGAGGCTCGGTTGTGCATGGGAACCGAGAGGTCTCACAGGCTGCTCATCAGAAGGGACCGAGAGTGGAGGGGTTCGGCTGCGCAGGTGCTTCTCGGACCGAAAGTGAGAAGTCTTCTCGGACCGAAGGTAAGAAGGGAAAAGCCGAAAGTCAGGTCTCGGTTCTGATTAGTCAGGGGACCGAAATAGACCGACCGATCAGTCCATTTCGGTTGAGAGGGTTTCGGTTCTCAGGAGGTTCGGCTCCTAAGAGGTTCGGCTCCTAAGAGGAGTTTCAGTTCCTAAGAGGAGTTTCGGCTCCTTAAGGCTGTTTTTCGCGTAGACTTCCGTTTTCGAGCTGTTTTCGTCAAATTCGAGGGTCGGGATGCCCCGAGTGATTATAAAAAGTTGAGATAGATTTTGATCGAGATTTGGGAGAGATTTGTCATACTTGGAGAGATTTGGCATACTTAGAGAGATTTGGGAGATATTTGACATTCTTGGAGAGATTTCTCATACAGAGAGAGACTTGGGAGAGATTTCACATACTTGGAGAGATTTGGCATACTTAGAGAGATTTGGGAGAGATTTCACATATTTGGAGAGATTTGGGAGAGATTACACACACTTGTAGCGATTTCTCATACTTAGAGAGTTTTGGGAGAGTTAGAGTGAAAGAGATTGGGAGAGACTTCTTTTGTGACCTTTCTGAGTGTTTGGCTTTGCAACGCAAGCTTTGTACATCCCGTTAAGTCTCGTTATGATTTTTATATGCCCCTGAGGGTTAAGGAATAATGTTTTATCGAGTAGTTTCATCACTTACCCTGATTAGGGTTTAGAATTTCCGAACACGTGAAAACTCTAAGTGATACTTTGTATTAAGATTGCGAGTTGTTCAATAAGAAACATAATGGAAACCCTAATGTACAAGGGTTAGATGAGTTGACCGGTTTGACTTGTTGACTTTAGTTGACTTTGACTTGGCCAAAAATTGACGGTTGTCACATAGTACTCCTATAGATCCTAGTCTTAAGCTTCTACCTAATAAAGGATCTCCAGTGTCTCAACCTGAATACTCAAGGGCTATTGGTTGTCTAATGTATGCCATGATTAGTACTAGGCCTGATATAGCATATGCTGCGGGAAGGCTTAGTAGATATACTAGTAATCCTAGTTTACATCATTGTCAAGCTGTGAGTAGAGTATTCAAGTATTTGAAAGGGACCATGAATTATGGTTTAACTTATAGTGGATATCATTCTGTTTTGGAAGGTTATTCAGATGCCAGGTTGATTAACAACTTAGAGGATCACTCCTCTACAAGTGGTTGGGTGTTTCTTCTTGGAGGAGGTTCCATTTATTAGGCATCTAAGAAATAGACTTGTATTACTAGCTCAACCATGGAGTCTGAGTTTGTTGCATTATCTACTGCCGGTAAAGAAGCTGAGTAGCTAAGGAATTTGATTTATGAAATTCCATTATGGCCCAAACCGATATCTACCATTTATATTAGATATAATAGTGCTGCAACCTTGGTTAAGGCTTATAGTCAAGTGTACAATGGAAAGTCTAGACATTTAGGTGTTAGACATAGAATGATTTGTGAGTTCATCATGAGTGGTGTGATATCTGTTGTGTTTGTAAGAACTCAGTTGAATTTAGCCGATCATCTAACCAAATGGTTAGCAAGAGATCTTGTGCACAAGGCGGCTGTAGGGATGGGTTTAAAGTCCACTTAAAATCTTTTAAATTGAGATACCCAATTCCCATTGAATGTAATATTAGATTCTGAATTCAATGTGGAAAGCTTGATATTAGAAGATTGGAACACATTATTACCATCATCCCAAGGTATGTGTTCAGTGCTATAAGTTAAGGAGGTTGAATTTATATTCTTAATAGTTTTTTGAAAAATTACATTTGCAGGTGCAAACATAAAATGACTACCTATATAGGCATGAAATTTAGCTGCTTCAAGAAGTTAGGACTTGTCTTTGATATGCTTATTGAAGGATGGAACACAACCTAGTAAAATATAATGTCAAGTTAGAACTTATGAAAATATAAATTGTTGTGTGTATTATCTTCATGTATTCACTATGAATAGAAAGTGTTCAATCATTAGTGACACCCTGATATTCGGATATTTGGAATGAATAATATACTAAAGTGAAATTCAATCGTCACGGTATTTCATTTATGCATCAGTTTGTTGTTGTTATGTTTTGTTTTAAGTCAATCAAGATTACACTTAAATGGGAGAGGTTTGTTGGTGATTTTGTATCATCAATGTGTATTTAAGTCTAATGGATTGACTTGTTGACCAAAATCAATCTTGATGAATATTAAACAAGTAAGGAAGGTGCGGAGTGCACACTTGTTTAAGTTTATTCAAGATTCAAAGTAGACTGTCAATTAGGGGCTAAGCCCCTGACCATTTTTAGATGGAAAATGTATTTAACTAATTTTGGTCTTCATTTGATGGTACATTCGAAACTCATAACAATCAAATTTTTTGTTCTTGCTCTCAATTTCTGAGTCTTATCCGATTAAAGATTGGGTGTACCACCCAAATACTTTAATCTGAAAGCGATACCACAATTCTTAGAATTTCTAAGCCTATCTATACCCCAAATTTCTAACAAGTAAGGTGTGTGTGTGTGTGTATATATATATATATATATATATATATATATATATATATATATATATATATATATATATATATATATATTCTATTTTTATCATGTGCATTTTTCTCTAAAGAATCCTATGGTGAACTTAGAGTTTTCTCTCGAAACTCTCTTTCCATTTTGTGATCAATTGGGAAGTGTTCTCAAATCCTTCATACTACTAACATATATGTTGTCACTATTTTCATTGGTTGTTGTTTTCCAATTTGTATGATTATTATTGTTGTTAATGTATACTATGGTTATCTTGGCCTAAAAGAATCACAAACCTCTATATGGTATCTTAGTAACAGAGTCTTGATTTTCGATTTCTATGGCTCTTGATATTTTCCTTTATTTTTCACGACAGAAAATTCGCCACTACCTTATCTTCTTGGAGTGGTTAGTATTGATTCTCATATATATATATATATATATATATATATATATATATATATATATATATATATATATATATATATATATATATATATATATATATATATAACAATTTAGCCTAAATCATTACCAATCAAACAATAAATATTTGACTATATTTTTAATTACTGATTTTATGGATAGTAATCATACCATAGTATATTATGGAACTTATATAGAATAAGATTTCAATTGAAGGTACAAAAATAGATATTTAGTATAAACAAGCATGTCATATAAAACAATATGCACTTAACTTCTGTGGTCCCCAAGAGGAAACATTTTCTAGACTTTCATAATAGTGTTACAACTTGAAGAAATATAATCCTGGGATTGTGATAAACATTCAAAATAATGATGAAGACCGATCTAAGTTCTTGTTCTTCTCGATTGGTTGCACAATATTGATGTTTTTATGTTTTCATATGTCTATGTAGTATATTTCCACATCATGTGAAAATACATTTTAATTTTTTTGAAGCTACAGGTCTTCAACAACTATTTTAGCAATGCAAATATATTCCCGAATATGCATAACGGTGTTTGCAGTCATCATCTTTTATCTAAATTTCAAGGTTAAGTTTGGGAAAAGTCAGAAAACAAAAAAATTTTTTGGCAGACATGCAAAACCTACAAAGGGTCAATTTTGACAAGATTTTTGAAACCCTACGGAGTACAAGAAAAAAAAGACTGGGAGTACTTAAAAGACACAAATCCAGAAAATAGTTAAGGACATACTTCTAGAGTCTTGATTATAACCTTATGACATCATGGAATGCAAACTTCATCAACACGTTATCGAGAGATACACGGAAGATGTTGATAATGATGCTTGTATAGTTCTTCAACATTACAATGCAACGATGATATTTTCAGTGTTGAATGGTCATAGGTATATTTATATATATTGAAAATTTTTAGTGAGTGTTTCCATTTAAAATAAAAGTGTCAAATTAATGGCTTACCTTCTAATCATGTCATAGTTACTGTACGTGCTGAGAGGAAGGTTGACAAAATAAAAAAATAAAAAAATGCTAACTAGATGGATATTATATCAAATCATATAGATTGTTATTGTGATACATACGAGGACTAACTAAACCATCCTCTTGCCCTTTTTGAATAGGAGAAGCCTGATTTTTTGATGATTTTTTAAGCATCATTAATGGAAAAATCTCAACTCGATATGACGAGAAACACTAACTATATTCCATCACAAGGGATGGGTCAAAGCATAAAACAGTGTTCTCTATTCCACCAAAAAGGTCATGCTAGAAATAGATGTGTATATTTTTCCTCAACGTGTAAAGAAAAAGCATGAACATATACATGGGCATCAAGTAAGAAAAAGGTTTCAGTAACAAGTCACAAAGCCAAAGTGTTTTATCCAACTTATGACTTGAACTAGATGTAATAGGACCAGATATTGATTCAATTATGATATAAATTATTTGTATTTTCAAAATATTAAAACTTGAATAATTCATTAAACTAAGACACAATCTTAAATATGACATAATATTACAAAAAATATAAGTACTCGTCATATTACATAAAGCCTAACTACTCATCATAAAAGAATTTAGATTTCTTACAATCCATTCATTTCTATTTGTATAATATATCCTTCACTACATGGCATCTAAACCCGTCTAATTTATAAATAAGAGTTGTCTAATGGCGTATCTATAATTCTACATCTTTATTTCCATATCTACCATGGCATGGTTCTCCTTTGTATACCATACTAGCCATTTTTTCCTTTTTTCCATTTATTGAAGGAAAGGATCCTATTCTCGTAAAATCCTCTTATTTCTTTGTAAGTTTTTTTTATCTCTTACCCACATCAACAAACTCCATCTTTTGTGAATTTGTCAACCTTTGTGTACTCGCATTTAACCTCATTATCAAATGAGGTTGAAGGTCGTTTTAGTTTAGCAAGAGTTTTAGATAGTTTTAAAGACATTTATGAGTGTTGCAAGTAAATGTATCTTTGCTGTGAAACATTCAAATTTAATACGTATTTATAATAAAAATGTTTCCATTTAACTGACATAGTTATCTATGTCTGATAGAACATAAAGCATACGTTTCTATTACTAATGTAATTATTACATAACTTTAATACATTAAAAAACAAATGGCATAACATTAATGAACAAAACACGCCATAATACTCATCATCTACTCAATGGATTAAATGAAACACATCATACTAAAACAAACTATATTACTCATTAATGAAACACATCATACTAAAACAAACTATATTACCCATCTACAGGGAATGACTAAATAAACACCCTCATTTACTAGAAACACAACCTATGTTAAAAAAAACACCCTAATAAAAAAAAATCAACAATGTCTTGAAGTTTGTATACCCTACTTTTTGTTTTTTTTTAATTCACGTGCATTCTTTTTATTTTTGTTTTCTTTATTTTTTATTTATATTTTCTTTTTGGAGTAATTAAAAAATATATATATATATATATATATATATATATATAAATGATTAATTATTTATTTTTAATTAATATAGATTAATAACGTATATATATTTGTATATTATTTAATAATTAAATATAAATGAATACATAAAAACAAAAATATGATGCAAAAAACAATAGCATTAGCAATCCTTCATGAATACATAAATGCATAATTCGAGAGAAAATTAATACCCTCTAACAATCCTCTATAGTTATAAAAGTTGTTTCAGGATTGTAAGATTTCAGTTGTCTATAAAGTTCTAGACGTGACATGAACATAGTTTCCCATCCAGCTGCACATGGGGCTTTGTGGCGGATCCAAAAAGCTGAAATGGTAGGCAGCGGGCAATCTTCTTCTAATTGTACCATCACATAATGATTACCATATACAAGTGAAATCGTAATAACGCGATGGTACAAAAATTCTTCCGGACCTTTCCAAAGAGGAAAGAAAGTGAGAGAGTCTTGGTTGGTTAAAAAAGTAAGGACTACAACAAATCTGTTGGCAATAAGGATACCTGTTTCAGGCATAAGTAACTAGTGTCTTTTAGGTGCCGGCGATTCTAAGAAATTCAACGAAGTATATAATTCACCGATTCCATCAGTGAAAACTCTAGCATATGCATCGTACGAACTCAATAACTCGTCTAGTAGTTGACGTCGAACATAGAGCCAATCATTCTCGCCATACCCAAGACAAACAGATATTGCTCGAAATCCACAGTTTCCATCCCCCTCTACATCTTGTATATGTGTGATGTAAGGATGAAATATCACTTGAATTGCATCTATTAGTCGATGATTGTAGCATGATTGAGGCTCTTCCTTCAAGTTTGGAATTTCATTCAAGTCTGGCTCTTCTTTCAAGTCTGGAATTTCATTCAAGTCTGGAATTGTGGTTATGTATGAACTATGTCTTCCCGGTTCCCTATTGTTCAACTCAAAAAATTTTGGCATGGTTGAAAAGCTGCGTCTTCTAGGAGCTTGATTGATAGAATCAGTTTGTTTTTGTTTTTGTTTCTTCAAACTTGGTCGTCCACATGTATTTTTTTGAATTACGGGTTCTCTAATGTGTGTTTTACTAGGCTGGAATATATCTAGTAGCTTTCTCATCATGCTTTTTTTCACAGCTTTCGGTTGCTTATTGTAGGTTTCTTTAAACACTTCAAATTTACCATCACCACATATATCCTCATTTTCCATAGGAATTGACGGTGAAATTTTAAGTTTTCTCCAGAATACATCTATTGATTCCAATGGAATACACTCACCTGTAATGAAATATCATTAATATATAAACAATCAATATATAACTTAAATGTAAAAAGTAATTGTCAAATGCACCCACCAAAGTTCAAGTATGTTGATAGCATGCAAGCACATGGTAAGCCACAACTATTTTGTAGTTTACAACCACAGTTTGAAGAGTCAACTTGATGTACCCGTTGAAGTTCCTCTACAAGCATATCCAGAGCTTTAAGTGAAACATTACCCCGCAACAAATCGAAACACGAAAATTTGTGTTCGTGTTTGGAGACGATCATGCTCTTTTCAAAACTCTCATTTATCGTTGTAAGTTGAGACTTCACAAACCGATCAATAGTACCAACAAACTTGGCTAAAGAATAATTTTTTTCTTGTAAGTACTTTTTTAACGCTGAATGTTAGCCCTCAACTCTGCTGCTGGTTCGTTGTCCAAAGTTCAAATGTTGATCAATCCAAACATAGACAAACATTTCCTTATACTTGTTTAACCAAACATCGTCCAAATACTGTAAAACATCTGGAATCATATAAATGTTATTTATGTATAAAAACCCTTCTAAATTTATAAACAAGTAGTTACAAAATAAGTAGAATTGTACCTTCATGTTCTCTTAATATTGATTGTAGTTTTCTGTAGTTTTCAGTGTACGATGTCCATGTTGGAGAGTCAACAAGTATACTCCACATAGCACGAAAGGATTTCCACAAAGCTTTTGATGGGATTAGCGTCTTACAATGCTTTCTAATATTTTCGGTAATGTGCCATTGACAAAGTAAGCGAGTTGCATAAGGGAAAACTTGTTGGCATGCATTCACCAATGCCAACTCTCTGTCCGTCACTATAACGCGTGGTTGCATGCACTTTTCTAGTGTCAACCTTAGACATGTTAACACCCACTTATAACTTTCCTCCTTTTCGTTAATGATAAAGGCAAAAGCAATGCTAAATGTCTTGTTGGTTGAAGTTACTCCAACAATCTCAACAAAAGGCATAGCATATTTGTTTGTTTTGTATGTTGCATCAATAATCAAAACGTGTGGAAATGTTTGCCATATATCTAACGACAGTGGATGAATGAAAAACAGGTTTTCCAATTCATTTGAAATATTATTTACGGAAAACTCGATAACAAATTTTTTATCATTCAAAATTCCCAAAAGAACCTACATTGAAATATCGTTAATTAATAAAATTCAATATATAAATTATATGTAAAATATACTTGTTGAAATATTATACCTGCATCGGAGTTTTTCCATCATTTTGGGACGAGCGAAGCTTGTACTGTGCATTGTATATAGTTTTGAGTATAGAAACATTATTCTCATCATGCTCTTTTAGTATCGAGAGTATGTTGCGTGGTTCAACATTCTGACTTGTCAAGTCAGCCACCAACTTTTTTTCTTTTTCTTTCAACCGCCTAGCATAAGCATGTCCTTCCATATGTTGTGCAGGTGGATGGTTATGTTGATCACATTTCACCCTCAATGTCCAACCATCAAATTGTTTTATATACGAACCTACCAATTTAAATGGACAATTGATTTTTTTGGTGCCAGAATTTTTACTTGTTGCTTTAATTTTGTATTCACCACCACGATCACAAATAAGTGTGACATAAGACACCACACCATTTTCATTTGTCTTTGATCTTCTTCTAACGATAACATAACCAAGAGAAAATGCTATGTTTTGTACCCATCCCATCAATTCATTTAGAGAATCGAACACCTAAAATTCAAATAATATCTGTTAATAACTAGTGAACATTACAATGATTAAAAAAATTAATATCATGATAAGTATTATACCCGTTCGGTGAAAAAATGGTGACATCCCCATAGAGAACTCGTTGCCTTCATTTGAGTTTGCCCTATAAAAATTCGCCATCTTTTCGATAAAACTATGAACATAACAAAAAAATTTGTTAAAAAAACTAAAATAATATAAAATAACTAATTAAAAATAAACATATATGTTTTTAAAAGCTGATTAACTTTTAAAAATCAAAATCAATGGCAGCCGTGCTTGAAATGTCTAATGTCCACTTATCTAAAAAGCTAATTTATTTTAAAAAAAACAAAAAGCAACAATTCATTTAGTTTAAAAAATTGATTTATTTTAAAAAATGATTTATCATATTAAGTGGTCAAACCACTTAAAGGTTAGCCCACTTAAAATGTCCAGGCCAATTATCTGATGTTCAACCCATTTATCCAATTAATACACAAAACCCTAAAACCACAAAATATTATCATTTTGCAATGTATTTGCTGTGAAAGAGCAACAGCCGTCCCCCATCTGCCGGAGCACAGCAGCCGCCGACGACTTGATGCCACCGGAGAATCGCCGACATCAGACCTCCGACGAAGAGTCCATGCAACCAGAGCATCGCCACCACCATGAACCTCTCCCTATCTGTTTTTTCTTCAATCTGTCTCTTTCCACGTTTTCTCTTTTCCGGCACCGGAGATCTAGACGACGCCTCCGGCGGCGGTGATGCTCGCCGTCGGTCATGATTACCATAACTCGTTCCCTATCTCTCTCATTGATTGATCTGTCTCTATCTCTCTCTCTCTCTCTCTCTCTCTCTCTCTCTCTCGATGTTTTACACTTTTCCGGCGGCGGTGCTGCTAGCCGTCGGCGATGATGACGATGGTTGGACTTTAACAACCATAGTTATATTTTAAATCCTGACATAATAAACAAAATTAGAAATTTTACCTAAACTGTATTAGATGGTTAGATTAATGTTAACCTATCTTTTTTATAATAAAACATAAGTTGTTATTAGTTAAATTGATATTAATGTAATCTCTTTATTATATATACAATTTACGAGACACAGCTTTTTATGTTTGAACTTTTTTAGGTACCCAATATAGCTATTAAATAGGGTGTTTTTTAAGAAAAAATAGTTTGACTTTCAAAATAGGATGTATATGGGTTGTTTATTTAGCAGCTACCTTATCTATAATATGTTATTCCAAAAAATCATGCATGGACTTTTAGCTCCCTGTTAACCCATGCTTGTTTCCAATTCATCTTTTTTGTCTTAACAATTACATCACAATCTTCTAATACAATATATCTTTTGGCCTCTGGTATCCATTACTTATTTTTCTTGATTTCTAGTTCTGTGTCTATTATCCATTTCTCATTTTTTTTTTTTAAGTTTAAGACTATTTATAAGTGATCACATCCTTTCATATATGAACACTGATAAAGTGTTTGTCAACTTCTTTTTCATTGGCCATTATAGCCTACTTCATCTCATCAAATATCCTCCAAGCTCTAAGTTTTTCATTAGAGGTGTGAGCGGAATGGTGGTTGAAATTGTGGGAGATTTTCGATTAATCACATGGTGGAGAAGAAATTGAAGATATTTTTCTATGAATAAAGTCTATACTTAATAGTTAGAAGGCTTTGTATGAAATTTTTGTGTGTACACTCTTTATATATGGTTGGATGTGGTGGTTGGTAGGAATTAGGTGAATTAATATATACCAATGTAGGTAAAATATTAAAGTCACAAATTTTATTAAAAAGCAAATCATATAAATAAACACTATATATTTTTAAGGTACGCATATTTTAATAAAATACAAAACTTATATATATATATATATATATATATATATATATATATATATATATATATATATATATATATATATATATATATATATATATTAAAGTCCCTAAAGATTGGCTCTATTGACACAAAAGTCATCCCTGATTGTTTTTTTCAATTTAGCCCAAAAAACCGGTAAACACTTGCAAAAAAAACTCTTATTCCCGGCTAATGCTGGTTTCGAGGGGTTTTCTGAAAATTTGAAGGACTTTACTGAAAATAAACAATCAGATATGGCTTTTTCGGTAATAGGGTTAAAGTTTAAGGATTTTTTTTCAAAATTTTTCTTTATATATATATATATATATATATATATATATATATATATATATATATATATATATATATATATATATATATATATAGGAAATCTACAGAAAAGTCCCGATTATTAAACATTTTTTCCAAATTAATGAAAAAGTCATTTTTTATATTTGACCAGTAAATGATAGATTATATGATTTTCTCAAAATAATGGAACTTTTCTGTTCAAAAAAAAAATTAGGATTTTATTGAAACTTTTCCCAAAAATTTAGGACTTTTCTATAGATTTCTCATATATATATATATATATATATATATATATATATATATATATATATATATATATATATATATATATATATATATATATATATATATGTATATAATTTGAAGAAAACTCATATTTTTTTTATTAAAAAACTAAAAATAAAGATACCATCTTGTGACATCCCCAAATTTCTCGGACAGAAAAGACCGATTTAGTTTATGCTTTTAAAATAAAATCAGTGTAATCTTTTTAAAAGATGTTGCGGAATTTGTCCCGAAAACAAAACATGATAAAAAAATTTATCAAGACATTTCATAAAAGAAATATATATTTTCATTATATATCAAAACCTCGGGATGTCATGTTCCGATACAGACCAAAAAAATAAACAGTACATTATAAGCCTTACAACATATATTTATATCTACTGGCCTATAATCCAAAAATCTTTCATCATCATCCAACTATGTTCTGGGTCCACTACCTGTAATATAAAAAGCTGAGTGGGTCAGGCTTGGGAGCCTGGTGAGCATATAGGGTTTTCAACCCACAAATAATAATAAATTTATTAAATTCATCAACCAACAATATCCCTGATTACCCGTTCCCGTTATCCTCACTTTACGTCCCTAAACACCTATCATAAGGGACCTAGTCTAAGAATTTTCATCGGGGGTGACAACACTACTTTAGGGATTCCTCAGCAATTTATGTCAAATAAGGCAACCATGAGGGGATGGAGTACACCAATGAGCATATAATTCACCAACACCTACAGGTTGCGAACCTGCTAGCGTTCCATTGGACTGTCTAGAAAGGTTCGTGGTCGTCATCTATACTCCGCTAGATGACTACAACAACAACAACATCGAGGCCTCTGATCATTTTATCACACATCAACTATTTCATCTACCCATGTTTTACCCAACATATTTGTAGATAAAAATACATATACAATTTAAAACTTGTATAAAACTTCTATTCAACACCCATCTCAAATAAACAAACAATATAATTACACATATCACGTATTTTATAGAAAATATTTCATATCTATGTGTAAGATGAAAGTGACTACACACTCACCTTATTTAACGATAATCGGGCAGCACTTCGTTTCTTAAAACAATCATTTCCGATAAAAACGGGGATGTTTTCCCAAAAACCGGGCTTCACTCGAACAGAGTTTCGGCTCGAAAACTCTTTTTCTCGGGATCTTCGGGCTCTCCGGGACTTGCTTATGATGCTATAATGATAAAATAGGCTTGTGGTTAATTTTTGTACTATAGGGTAAGAAAGGGTAAAATTTGTAACATCAACCCGGCTGGCTTCATCCGCTATTTATAGGAGGCTGATGCCTCGAATTACGTTGGGCGTAAGTCTATGGTACGCGGGGCGTACTGCCTCGCAAGGCTCTTCGTTTGGCGTACACTCGTACGCTGGGCGTACTAAGGGATAACTCCGGACGCGGCAAAGCTACGAACACGTGGCTTTCATGCAATGGAGTAGGGAAGGTGCCGGACTTCGGGTCACTTACACGAGTACGCTGGGTGTACTTCGGTACGCTGGGCGTACTCCCATTTTCCAAACTTCAAAAATTCGTAACTTTCGCATACGAACTCCGTTTTTGACGTTCTTTATATCCACGCTTAGGTGAGGCTATGCTCTAAAACTTTCGTTTAGACTCTGTTGGCTAATTTTGACTTTATTTTTAACAGGCCGGGACAGGAAAAGTCTGTTAAAAATTCATAACTTCTTCATCCGACGTCCGTTTTCGTCTGTCTTTTTACCGTTGAACTACTATCAACAAGATCTTCGATTCTTGTTTAGGTATTTCGGCTAAAAATCAATCGATCTAAAATTCGAGTTTCGGGCCGCATACTGCTATGTCAAATCTTAGAAAATTCATAACTTTCTCATACAAAGTTAGATTTGGTCATTCTTTTTATGCACTCTCTCGGTTTAACGAACACTAAGACTTTCGTTTAGATCGCTAAGGCTAAAAAGCACTTTATCGAAAATTCACTTTTTACGTCACACAGCGTCGTGTCGGTTTTGTCGCGAAACTTCGACAAGTCATAACTTCTTCGTTATAACTCGGATTTCGGTATTCTTTATATCTCCAGAATCTTTGTTTCAACCACTACAACATCCTTCATAGATATCGGGTTCATCTAACATTTATTTTCGACGCTTATTTTTATCCTTAATTCATTAAATTATAATAATTAAGCATAAAACACATAATAATCAAATAATACATTTTATTATTTCAAAACAAGTTACAAAGGTTGGCCTAGATTATTACATCACATTTAATGCCTAGCCTAGAAACACGGGCGTTACACATCTACATCATTTTCAGTAAAACAACTCATTTTTATTTATCAAAAACCACAATAACGATAATATATATATATATATATATATATATATATATGTGATTTTTTGGGGTTTTTTTTTGTTATATAACAAAAAAACCTCAAAAATGATATATAGAAATCAAGAAAACTAAGTACCGGATACCAGATGACAAAATATATATTGTATAAGAAGGTTGTTATGTAATATAGAAATCAAGAAAACTAACTAATGGATACTAGAGGCCAATATATATATATATATATATATATATATATATATATATATATATATATATATATATATATATATATATATATATATATATCATTTTTTGGTATTTTTTTTGTATTATTTGTGTTATAACAAAAAAAACCTCAAAAATGATATATAGAAATCAAGAAAACTAAGTAATGGATACTAGAGGCCAAAATACATATTGTATAAGAAGGTTGTGATGTAATTGTTGAGACAAGAGAGATGAATTGGAAACAAGCATGGGTTAACAGTGAGAAAAAAGTATTTGTATGTTTTTATTTGGAATATAGCATATTATAAATGATGAGTAATATGGTTTGTCTTAGTATGATGTGTTTTATTTAATATGTTGGGTAGGATGGTGTGTTTTGTTCGTTAATGTTATATCATTTGTTTCTTAATGTATTAAAGTTATGTAATAAGTTTTATTAGTAATAGAAACGTATGATTTATGTTTTATCAGACAACGATAACTATGTAAGTTATGAAATAATTTTTATTATAAATATGTGTCAAATGTGAATGTTTCTATAACACAAGAAAACCCAAAAATGATATATATAAATTAATGTTATTATTGTGGATTTTAATAAATAAAAATGATTTTATAGTGAAAAGGATGTAGATGGTATCTTTATTTTTAAATTTTTAATAAATAAATATGAGTTCTCTCCAACATAATTTAGTATATATAAAATGAATTTGTTTTTTTTTTTTTACAAATTCCTTAAATTTAACGCTGTTAACGAAAAACCCATCTTTAATTGTTTATTTTCAAAAAAGTCCTTCAAATTTTCAGAAAATCCCTAGAAAGTGGCATTAGCCGGGAACAAGGTTATTTTTTTATTTTTTATTAATTTTTTTTGCAAGTGTTCAACGGTTTTTTTGGGCTAAATTGCAAAAGAAATAAAAAAAACAGGGGTGACTTTTGCACCAATAAAGCCAAACTTCAGGGACTTTACTACAGATTTCCATATATATATATATATATATATATATATATATATATATATATATATATATATATATATATATATATATATATATCAAAATTCCAATATTTTTACATATATAAGCTATTAGGGTGGATGTAGTGGCTTTGGGTTGCACTTGGTACCCTCGGGCATACGAATTCATTGTGTTTGATACAACAAATTTAAAGTTGATTCAAGTTAATGGAACCAATGCTCATTCTTCTCTCTCCGCTCTCTCTTTTATTCTTATGTTGTACAATGTTCACAAGGGCGGAGCTTCAACATTTAATTCGAGGGGGCCGAAAATATAATATGTATAAAAATTGATAAGCAAGGCGGGCCACAGCCAAAGTTTTATATTTTTTGGGTCTAAAATGTATAAAATGGAACTAGAAGGACTATATTAAACCAAAAAATCAGGGGGGGGCCCCCTTGCCCTGATGAAGCTCCGCCAATGAATGTTCATCAATATTTGTACCAGGTGTCATTAGGGATGGAAAGAATCCATTCCTTGTGTTCAAGGATGTGAGGGATGGAAGTAATAGAAAATGATGTAGCATTAAGGATTTGAGGGATGAGGAGTATGGACTCCCACAATAAGAATAAATATCTATTTCTTAGTTGACCACAACTAATGTAAAAGATTATTCTCCAACACACTTTCACTTAAGTTGTTAGAAAACTAAGAAATACTTACTTGTTTCAAATTCATTCAGTAATTAGAAAACTAAGAAATACTTACTTGTTTTAAATTCATTCGGTAACTGTACCAAGATCCAATATTTACATATATATTATGTTTTGCTAACTAGTTGTGGCTAATTATTGTTAGGAACAACAATGATCAATGTCATGAGCTATTATTCACTTCATATTAGTTGGGCATCCAATAATCCATTTTGTGCATATAAATTTGGAACCAACTTAGGGCATCCAATAACCCAATTTTTGCATATAAATTTGGAACCAACTTAGGTTACCAAACTATCTCTACTTAAGCAACCCCTCTATTTATTAGGATTTTTCGAAACAATTTTTTTTTTAAATTTTCTAGTAACTCAAATATTCTAAAACATGCCAGACCAAATAATAAATAAAAGGAATGATTAAGTAGCAAAATTGCAGGTGGTATTTACTAGAAAATGAGGTTTTTGTTGCTAACACTTTCGAAGAACTCATTTCTTAGTCAAACAAAAAACAATGGCGTTAATGGAAAGCTAGAAAGAATCAATAACTTTAAGATAAATTTAATTAATTCTTAAAATATCATGTTTGAACGAGATTGGTGTTTATGAATAACATAGAGTAATGTAATATGTACATACAAAAAAGCCACAAAGGCAGTTAAAGAAATCAACGAAAACACATATTCCACGAGAGGATCACAGATTCAAACAATCAATTGCAACTTAAACAATCACAGATACAAGAAACTAAAAAATACCCTTGCAATATTTATTTTTTCATGCGAACTCTCATGGATATTTAGAATCTAAACAAGGATTCCTCTCTCATAGTCGTATCCAAGAAGCAAATCACCAACCACTTGATGACCCTTGCTTGATGAACACCTTGATCATTAAATCCTAGACGATAAGGGTATCTTATCATTAGATGAGACATGTAGGATGAAAGGACACGTCGCCTTCTTAGTACATATCAGGATTTGATAAAAAGGAATAAGCAAAACCGAATGACAATTGGGATCAGTGTCATGGCTGTTTTTTGAGTCCTCTCTTTATATGGGTGGGTAAATTTCCTACATGGATAATTACATAGTCGCTAAGTAATTATTCATAACATTTGAATTTCAAATCCTACACTTTAAACCCCTTACGATCTATAGGTTTCTATTCACTTATTAATTACTAATAAATTAATAAATTATATAATCATAAATCTCTCTTGTCAAATATTTCTTAAATTTGTTCTTGTGTGTAACCAAGATGGCCCCACTATTAATAATAATATTACCAAACTATTTTGAATGTGTGCATATTTCTAATAGTATACCACATGTATAAGTCACTAAAAATGGTGTGGTCCCTTATTCCCTAATAATAAACAAAGAGTGTTCCATCCAATGCAACTATTGTACTCATACAAACTACCTATGAGACATCCCTTAGATAAGCGATCGAATATTCCTTTGTTCTTATATATATATATATATATATATATATATATATATATATATATATATATATATATATATTGAAGAACAAAGGAATATTCGATCGCTTATCTAAGGGATGTCTCATAGGTAGTTTGTATGAGTAAAATATATGAACTTGATACATGTAAATAAGTCCATGTCCATTCTCAATGTTCAAGATTACGCGTCTCGATATATATTTGTGATAACTATATCAGACTGCACTATTGATCTTATCAACGCAGTTTGATGTCAACACCAAATCATCGAGGGGACCAAAGATATCGCTTCTCTCGTTAGAGTAGAAAGAACAAATAAACTTTGACTAGATATTATCTGCCTACTCATTATGCCATACCTATACATGCCCTTTATGGATGCCAGTTACGGATAAAGTTAAAGAAAATCAAGTCATTATAGACTGTAAAAATTAAAGTCTCATGCATCACTATTTGAAAAATATATGATATTATGATGTTAGAATTACTCGTGAATAGTCCATGAAGTAATATCTAAGTGCAGGTTACTCTAATACATAATCTCCATTAAATACTCATGAGTATTAGTCACATCTATATGATATGTCGATCACCATGGACAATCTACCAATAGACTAGGACAATCTTAAATCAATACTTACTTCTAAAAGTAGGACCGACTATGGAGGTTTGAGTAAATTAATACTCTAGAAATTCACTAAAAAACATTCACAATGGAACAAATAAATAAATTAATGTAAATGGTTGAAATCCAAAATATTATTAAGTCATCACAACCTAATCACCAAGTTGGATAATAATTATATTGTATTAGTTCAAAAACATCAAACCATAAACTAAAAATATCAAGCCAATTCACTAGCAAATCTAGTATCTATTAACCTAGTATGACCATCATGTCTGGTCTGTGACAATGGCTTGGTGAACAGATCAACATGGTTCTCTTCTGATGATACATTGCTCACTATGATGTCGCCTTCTTCAACAAACTTCCTGATGTAGTTGTCATTTATGAGTATATATCTTGAGAACTTATGTGATATGGGTTCTTTAGTCAAGGCGATTGCACCTTCATTGTCACGGAAGATGTTAACATGATCACCAATCCTAGGAACAAAAACGAGATCACTAAAGAACTTCTTCAAGTACATAGCCTCCTTTGCAACATCATTGGCTTCTATATTCTCAGGCTTTATAGTCGAATCTGCCACTATATCTTGCTTGGAACTCCTGCAAGACATTACTCCTCTATTCAGAAAAAACACAAATCCTAAATGCAAACAAGAATAATCTTTGTCTGTTTGGAAACTTGTATCAATGTAACCCTTTTCATTTAGCTCTTCCTTACCACTATAGACGAAGAACATATCCTTTTCCTGGTTTGGCATGATAACGACTCATCATGCTCAAGGCACACGAGACATTAGGTTGAGTATTCTACATCTCCTAAGTCCTTCATAGAGAAACATTTACCAAGTGAATCTATTACACTTTATACTAAGCAGTATGGCATTAGAATACAACATAATAAAGACAGCAACACTCCAAATACCTCTAACATATACGCATGGATCATCTCTGCTTCTTGAAAATCCAAAATCTTTGACTTTTTCATTAGAATAAAGATTCCATCCACGATACGCTTGTTTGTGTCCATAAATGAATAAAAGGACCCAACAGAGAATCACTCTAATGGAATCACATCCAATACTCCAAAGAGAGAACCAAAAGAAATTAGGAGAGGGCAAACTTCTACAAACCCTAAAAAGGGTTAATAAATTTGTCCCATAGAAAGGAAGGGAAACATTTGGAAAAACCTCAAGCCAATGTCCAAGGAGGAAAGAAACCCTTAGCACCCTATATATAGCCTTAAAGCCCTTGCCAAGTTTCATTTCACCCAAACTTTTGGATGTATTTGAATCAGTATGTATTGTTGGAAATCTGAATGGTCCATTAGTCAAACTAATTCCAACATGTATTCATTTATATTAACAAATACAGATCCCGTTTATCACAAGACTTGTGATCAAATGAATTCCAAAATCCTATCCAAATGAATCTTTGGAAATGTAGAGAAGATGATTATTATATCTCACTCAAATATTCATATAAGCTTTTGAACCATTGTTACTATACTAGATTAACATATTTCATGATTTTCTTATAAAAATGTTCTAAATAAGCCATCATAATCTTATGAAATTTTATACAAACAATTTTGAATCATAAGACCATAGACTAAATATTTGGGAGAACAAGTTGTCTTTTTATCCTACGAATAGTAGCAAGGGCTTGGTATTCATGATCGAAATATATTCTCCATGTTTCAGTCTTCTTATTTCCTCTTAGTCATTGAATATTCTTGAAAATATCAGTACTCGATCCTTAGAAAAATACTCTAATTACTAAAAATAATATTCTAATGGTATTACGAATTTGTATATCTGATTGTAGACTAAACATTCACAAGAACGAAATGTCTTTTGATCCTATAGATAGTAGCATGGGCTTGTAATCCATGATCAAATTATCTTCTCCATGTT
Source organism: Lactuca virosa (assembly GCF_052849685.1). Classification (NCBI taxonomy): domain Eukaryota; kingdom Viridiplantae; phylum Streptophyta; class Magnoliopsida; order Asterales; family Asteraceae; genus Lactuca; species Lactuca virosa. The sequence goes on from NC_136432.1 coordinate 211,297,128, forward strand.
TCAGTCTTATCCATTAGACATATTGTATATTTATGCTTTACTGATCATTTTCTTGTTATGGAAACAAATAGCCTATCAAAACATGTCTCAGAATAAGCCTTTTTTTTTCTTTTGGCGCTTAGAGATGGATTATGTATTCAACACTAATTTTCTTTTATGCATGTACAACTGGCTTTCTTCTTCTTGACACTTCTATTCATGATAGCGAATATAAGAGCATTTGAAGTTCGAGTTTTTATATATGATTGCCCATGTTTGTCTCAAAGGGCCTCTATACACAATGCAACTTCTTTATGGATCATAAGACCATAGACTAAATATTTGGGAGAACAAGTTGTCTTTTTATCCTACGAATAGTAGCAAGGGCTTGGTATTCATGATCAAAATATATTCTCCATGTTTCAGTCTTCTTATTTCCTCTTAGTCATTGAATATTCTTGAAAATATCAGTACTCGATCCTTAGAAAAAGACTCTAATTACTGAAAATAATATTCTAATGGTATTGCGAATTTGTATATCTGATTGTAGACTAAACATTCACAAGAACGAGATGTCTTTTGATCCTATAGATAGTAGCATGGGCTTGTAATCCATGATCAAATTATCTTCTCCATGTTTCAGTCTTATCCATTAGACATATTGTACATTTATGCTTTACTGATCATTTTCTTGTTATGGAAACAAATAGCCTATCAAAACATGTCTCAGAATAAGACTTCTTTTTTTTTCTTTTGGCGTTTAGAGATGGATTAGGTATTCAACACTAATTTCCTTTTATGCATGTGCAACTGGCTTTCTTCTTCTTGACACTTTTATTCATGATAGTGAATATAAGTGCATTTAAAGTTGGAGTTTTTATATATGATTGCCCATGTTTGTCTCAAAGGGCCTCTATACACCATGCAACTTCTTTATGGACATTTCAAAGGTTTTTATATCAAAATCAGAGTGAACTGGTTATATGTACATGTTACTTAGTTGATTATGATAACCATAGTCAACCACTAACTTAGTGAAATCCCATTTCACTTCAAAACTATGCTAGATAACAGTTTCAAGTGTTGTGAAAATCTCGACTAGGTCGAGATTAACCTGTGTACTCCCAAGGGGATACCCGACCGACTAAAAGATACCTAGCGATTAACCTCTGCCTACAAAATAAGCGAAGAAGTAGGTAACGATTAAATTTTAACACTTTAAATAAGTTATATCTCAATAGAAACTATTTGAGGAATGATTAGTGTTATATTAATCATATTAACCTATTTTGTTATGATATTAGTGGTATTTACGAACTTTGTTATGATCATAGTCATATTTTAACTTTTTAAAATTCAACATATTTGCAATTTAGGGTCCTTGATTAATCCTCGCCTAGTCGATTAATCACTTAACCCTAATTCACCGACTAGCTAACGTTAAATGTTTTTTTACATCCTTGATGGTTTCTTACAGTTTTGCAATGCAGTGGTTAGAAGAACATTAGGAAGAGCTTTATCTAATGCATGAACTTTCTATTAGTCTAAGAGAATTATTCTCAAACTACAAATTTGGCCTAGATTGCTCATCCTACCTGCTAAGCCTTTTTAGAGGTCTTATAGCACTAGATTTTAGTATATTATCTAATAGACACCATTCAATATTAATTCCAAAATTGTTTGTTTTATTAATCCTTAAAATATTTTTTAACCATAAACAACTTTTTACTAAGGCTATGATCTATATTTGGCTTCGTGATGTGTAAAGGGATGCTGTAAACACACCATAAACTTATTTAAGTAGGAAAAGCTCTTTGTTAGTTTTAATCTATATGAATATCTTAGATCTTTCGAGATTCATTGAGTGCGTCAATTGGATGTTAATCTTGAATTATACTTATCTCAACTCCATGATAGGGATGTCGCGAATCATAGGACAAATGGTGAATCACCATACAAAATAGCATGAACCTCGATCCATATTATTCTCACATTGACGTGCTGGTTACCACACATGCTGCATCAATAGAAGAATTTTTCTGAGTGCCAAATCACCAACTTATATCCTCGCTTTAATGTGCCGGTTAACCACACACGCTCCATCAACAGAATATAAAAAAAAAATATGTGTTTTCGTGGGTGGCATACGGCTCACATTTTTATAAACATGATTTTGTGTAAATAACCTTTCATCCCTTTTAATACTTTAGCTAATACTTTTGACTTTCAAACAATTATCCTAGCAAACACTTTCGATGACTCTGATCTCAAAATGCAAAGAGGCGATGAGGGTGGTAAGCTTAAGAGCTTTTAAAAACTGACATCATTAGGAATCGAAGAGACATTCTTAAACCTCTCTTATACCATCAGACTTAGATGCATCTAGTTATGGCTTCACTGATAATGTTTCTACTAAACATGTAAGGATACATGTCTATTATAATCTCCTATACATACACTAATCTTATTATAATATGTAGGTAAATTTAAACATAAGTTGATCTTTATCCTTTTAATTATTCAAAATTAATTCGCTAATTAAATAATATTCAAAATTAAATATTCATATTTAACTTCTAATTAAACAATATTAAAAAAATTAATTAATTAAATATTCAGATTTAAATTCTTATCTAATTAATACTTAGAACTAAGAGTTCTACAACATTCCAATTTATAAATCTATTAACCAGTTAATATTCAACTCCTTATGTTTAGTTCTTTTAATTTATCATTGTGTCGTGAGAGAAAACCAAAAGGACCATATTATTATTTGGTAATATTACCTTTTAGTTAATGACCTTGGACACTATTTCCAACAACTTGGACTACACAACACCTTCTGGTTGTGCCAGATACACAACATGTGTGTGTTTTCAGTTAAGGAAAATGATTTTTTACATCCATTGCCAAATTTCATAATCATGAAATGTTGCTATGGTAAGTAATATCCTAATAGACTTAATCATTGCTACTGGTGAGAAGGTTTCCTCATAGTCAATTCCTTGAGTCTGAATGTAACCCTTCACAACCAGTCGAGCTTTGAATGTGTGTACATTCCCATCCATACCAATATTCTTATTAAATACCCATTTACAAACAATGATTTCAAGACTAGGTATGGAACCAACCAAGTTACAAACATGGTCGTCTCATCTTTTCTGGTCAGTATGTCATCGCCCTCGGTAATATGGTAACCCAAAATTTAGGAGCACAATGCTCTCTATCATATCTACAAGGAGGAAGTTGATTGCTAGTCCCAACTTCAAGTTCTTTGTTTGTTGATCTTGAATCTCATCAAGATCAATCTGGATCCCACTAGCGTCTTTAGATATCAACTCCCTCTCTCGGAAGATTTACCTTGGAGCAACAAACACTTTGTTCTCAGAAGGTTTGTAAAAAAATATCCAAAATATTTGTTTGGATATCCAACGAAGTAACACTTATCCGATTTGGGTTTTAGTTTGTCGAGCGCTTCGCGATGAACGAAATCCTCACAACCTCAGACTTTCATATGTGTTAGTGAAGGACTAACACCACTCCATATCTGATTGGGTGTCTTTGAAACCTTCTTATTTAGTACAAGGTTTAGGAGATAAGAAAGAATCTCTATGGAATAACCTAGAAATTGAGGAAAAGCATAGCATTACACATCATGAGTTGAACCATTTCAAGCAATGTTCGATTTCTCCACTAAACTACACAGTTATGTTGTTGTATTCCAAGTGGAGTCAACTATGAGAATATTCCACAGTTTCTTAGATGATCCTAGAATTCTTGACTAAGATATTCTACACCTCAATGGGTTTAGATTATGTTTAATAGAATAACATAACCATATATATTGAAGTCGTTAATAAATATAACAAAGTATCTTTCTCCATGTCTTTTAGATGATATGAACGGTCCACACACATCAGTCTGTATGAGGTCCAACAGATTCTTGCCTTTTTCACAGTTTCATGTGAATAGTAACTTTGTTATCTTTCCATTTGAGAAAGATTCGCATGCATCATCATATTTCAAGTCAAATGATTCCAAAATACCATCTGATTGGAGCTTGGCGGTGCGCTTCTTGTTTATATGGTCAAGGTGATAATGTCATAAACACGATATATCCAAACAATATTTGGATATTTTTTAATCAACATTCAAGATTAACCTATCATTCTTTATCATACATATGATGGTCTCATGGATGTCATGGAATGAATTTTCTTTAAAGTAAGGAGCATTATTTTTTAAAACTAAAAATACTTTCATTGTCAAAACCAAAATGAAAACTATCTCGATATAATGCATGAAAAGATACAATGTTTCTTTCCATATTAGGCGAATAGAAACAATTTAATAAAGTAATTGAAAAACCACTAGAAAGCACGAGCTCATAATCCCTAACCTTTGTAATGGAAGCTTTGTTCTTGTTGCCCATGATAAGGTTAAACTCCCCATGCCTTAGATCCCACTTCCCTTTAGTCCATGCACATAAGCGCAAATGTGAGTACCACATCTTGTGTAAAGGATTCAATATTTAGAAGTTGAAGCACTATGGATTTCAATCATAAAAATATATAAGTACCACACCCCTTTGTCTCGTTCTTCTTACGTTCTTCTAGGTATGTCAGAGAGCTACGTTTCTAATGTTTCGTTTGTTAGCAGTTCAAGTAGATGGCCTCATCAGGTTTGCTTGTAGGTGTTATGTCAGACAGATTTGGACTGTCCAAGTTTAGCGTTTCCCTTTCCTTTAGGATATTTAACATTCTTCCTTTTGATAGCACCCTCCCTAATAGCCAGAATGAGAGTTGTAGAGATAGTTCTATGAGGCTTCACCATGCTAGCCTCGACAGTTTTTAACATGCAATGTAGCTCGATTAAGGTCTTTCCCACAAATTTCATATTATACTTCATAATGAACATATGATACGAACTGGTCAGCGAGTTGATAAATATATCAAATCTAACTCTTGAGGAAATGGAACACCAAGAAGATCTAATCTATTAATGTACAACTTCATTTTAAGAACATGTGTAGTGATAGAAATTCCTTACTGAAGCTTGCATCATATAACATATTTGACGATATCTAATCGTTATTGCTTAGCTTGATCTTGGAGTATATCCTTGAGTTGAGTTGTTATGTCAAACGACCTAATATTACCATCATTCTTTTGGAATTTTATAATCATGGTTACTAACATAAGGCATGCAATCTCATTCGAATGGTTTAGCCTCTCTAAATAGTCGTTTCTTTCTTCTCTGGTAACATTATTTTTAGGAACCTCAAGGACATCCTTATCTAAAGCATATTACATTTTCTTGTACCTAAGAGTGATTCTCAGCGTACGAATCCAATCAAGGTAGTTAGGTCCTGTAAGTTTGTCCCTTGAGAGGATTTGGAGCAGAGAGAGATTTGTTGACGTGTTAACGGCTGCAGGTGTAGGTGTACTCGTGCTTGGAGTCATTTAAATAAATCAAGTTTTAATTAGTTTGATAAACCTCATATAGAATAACTACACATTTAAAAATTATTCAAATAAGGTTAGGATCCATATTTCACTCCATGATGTGAATAGGATTTCCCTAATCACACTAATGAGCTATTTAGGTAGGCAATACCATTTGTGAGTTTCAGTCTGTATGAAGCTTCTAGATCAGTCGAGATTCATTGACTTAAGTCAATGAGATGTTTAATCTCTTCCATACTCATCCTCGTTCATAACACGGTTGACGTGAATCATGAACTGAGAGGGTAAATCAACCATGCGAAAACATGCGATCCACGACCCAAGTTACGCTTGAGTTATAACGAGTATCACATCACCTTAACCATAATCCCATTGACGTGGTGGCTACATGCACTTCCCCATGTCAACAGATTATAAGAAGTATGTTTTTCATTGGTAACATGTGATTTATGTTTTATATAAAAAACATGTTTTTGCTTTTCTTGTTTAGTTAAAGAACTTTAACCTTTCTTTTGAAAATCATACAATTTTAGGCCAAATTTAGAACATTTATAAAAGTTTATTTTCCTTTGTTAAATTTTAGCAATATCAAGTAACATACACAACAAGTAATGATAACACCAACCTTGATCCTATGCATTTTCGTCATGGGCCAACATAGGGAAAATGTGTTCAAACTAAGGACTAAAAGGACATTTCAAAGATCTCACTCGTCCAACCACCAACTCTTGATGCACGGTTGAACTTCATGAGACTTCAAAACTCCTAGATCCTTAGCTTGTGTTTTCGGTCTTCATTCAATTACAACTTTCTATTCTAATACAATTTTCCCTAACTAAACTATTACATTAGAAAGAAAATTTACGTACATAATAGAAAACCACATGACATGCAAGTCATAAAAAAATCCCAAAACTTACAAACAACACATATGTCAAGTCGAGGCTTGGTGTATCGGATCCATACAATTCAAAAAAAAAATTACTTTAAACTTCGATTACAACTTTTAGATTTCAAAACAAGTCAATAATCAAATTGAAAGCAAGCTAGAATACAATTGTTTCCATGATCTCACATGTAATTTGAGTCTATGCATTACAATGACCACTGCATACTTAATAAGGAAAATTTAAAAAGTAATTTCGATTATGTAAATAGTGAAAACGCGTCGTGTACCAAAAAGTAATGTGCCACGTTCTACGATTAGGGTTTCTAGTTTTCGACAATCTCTGTGTCGTGTAACAAAGGTGATTTGTTGTGTAATAGAAGCATAAATGATTTCATCTTTTAAACCATGTTTGATTTTCATTAGAAAAATAATAATTTTAAAACTTCTAAATCAGTGGCTTGATCTAATCAATCCACAATAATCCAAATTAGTTAACATGAATCAAATTAGTTATCAAAGTGCAAAAGATATGAACCAGTGGCTCTTATACTATATTATAAAGCTTATTAGTCATATATTGAATTTTAAGAGGTATAAGTTGCAAAGTTTTTTGTACAAATCAATTATACATAAATAATTCATTAAGACTTGCTAAAAGTTTGAACACTTGAATTAAGAAAGGTTATTAAAAATTTCAATTTAAAGCAAAACAAAAATTTTAAAATATGAAATTCACGTATATAAATTAATTTATATTTTATAAACTAGATACAAATATTAATTAATTTATATCAATAGTATTAACAGACAATAAAAATATAAGATATAAACATAAATATTTTATTTAAAAGTACTATTTTTTATTACATCATAACTAATAATAAAATATAATTATTTCTCCGTAAGAAACTATTCGCCAAACGAACTTTTTATCGCCACCGATTTGCGCGGGCACACTATATTTTCAAGTTTTAGAGCTTATTCTTTATCGAAAAAAAAAACTAAAAATATCTAAATTAATAACTTCACATTGTGAATGCTAAAAAATAAAATTTACATTATTCGAATTCACGGTGTGAATTCAGATTCACATTGTAAATTTGCACAGATTCACAATGTGAATTTGTGTGAATTTGACCAGTTCAATATATATATATATATATATATATATATATATATATATATATATATATATATATATATATATATATATATATATCGAATTTGATATCAATGAAAAGATGATAAAAATGTATTAATTTCTATATTTTTAGTTTTTTTTCTTTAAAAAACATGCTATAAAAGTTGAAATTGGTTCTATGGTGTAAAATAGTTTTTTGTTGAACTCAACTCTCTCTCTCTCTCTCTCTCTCTCTATATATATATATATATATATATATATATATATATATATATATATATATATATATATATATATATATATATATATATATATATAAGTTCAATTGAGAAAAATAACAAGGTAGCGAATGGGGGAATCATTCACAGCCAATCATTTATTTTCGCCACAAAACGCTTCGGCGTACCGGCGCGACGGAGGATGAGTTTAATTCATATATGAATATAAATGTAAGTGTATTCATGTATGAATCCACCACCTCCCATCCCCTACTAACCACCACCACCACCACCACCGCTACCAACAACCACCGCCACCTCCACAACCACCACCACCTCCGCCACCAACCACCACCACCCACCGCCAACCCTGTCACCAACCACTACCTTCATATTCATATATGAATAATCACTTCCTTGCTAGTTCCGAACGTTTTGAGGAGAAACGCCCAAATATCAAGAAAATCACACAAGGCTCCAATGCCCTCAGATCTAATGTCGTTTGAGGCCTCATATTTCTTCCACACAGAGAGTGACGGTAGTCTTACATGACTGCTGAAGAAAAAACCTCCTTTCCAAGTTCCTGCTAGGAATTTCAGCTCCCTCCAGCTCCAACAGGACATCACTCAGACTCGGTCGTGTCTACCAAATAATATTTCTGCAAATTTCATTTCGCGTGATCCCAAGCTCATCCCTAGTGCTCCTGAGCGGATGGTCGTCGACCACGAAGACGGCGCTCATGTTGATCCCTCTGTTCCCCTCCCTCACTCTGCTTCTTCCAATGAAGGGGGATCCACTTATATTGCCCCAGTGGAGACAACACGTCACATCTACACCCACTGGGGGACTCAGTAGCATGACATATACATTAGGCGTTTTGATCTCCTTGATCAATTTTTTGCCAACATTCTCTCGGATTTGTCTGCAACCAATGCATCCGTTCAGTATTTGTAACAAATGATACAAAATAACCATTCTGAGGTTATGCAGTTCCTGCAATGTTGGACACCCCGCGGTCAGTAGGTTACCTTACCCTCTCCGATCATCGAGGATGATGCTTAATCTTAAGCTTGGGGAGGGGTCTTTGTGTATTAGGTTCTAATTTCCTCATGCATTTCATAAAAAACTTAAAAAAAAAAACGAAAAAGTTTTTGCTTTTCTTATTTTCATTTTTTAAGTGCATTCATTTCAAAGCATCCAAAGAAAATTTAAAAAATATTTTTATTTTTATTTTATTCCTTTGGATTTTGCATTGTTAATAATCAAAAATTACAAAAAGATTTTGTTTTCAACTTATCCTTAGTTTGAACTTCTTCCAAAAGTTTATAAAAATTCCAAAAAGATTTTCTTTCTGCTCTAAAGTTTTTGCATCTCATTTTCTGCATTGCATCCAAAAGCTTAAAAAAAGAATTAGAAAATTTGATCCATCAATCATAAGGGGTGCGAAAAGTTGACCGCCTTGAAGTCCAAGCACATAAAAAAGTAAAAAAAATAAGTAAATTAAAATAAAATAACTCCTCACTTCAAATGTTTCGCGTTGATAGACCTGAAGGCGTCCTCCCTGTCAATTGGTTTGGTAACTAAAAAATAAAGCGTAGATGATTTTCTGTATTGAGTTTTTAAGTAAAGGATGGTAAAACAACTTTTGAAAATATCGTGCTCTTTAAAACCCGATACTTTAACGCCAACTCATGTTTGAAACAACCGGATGACCATGTTTATAATCACTTTTGGGTAGACCTCTTGAAGGTGGATTTCATTGCACCCACCCGTTCACATGTCGTCTGAAGTGTTGAAGACTTGGTTGGCCATTGCACTAATCGAGCCAAAATCAACCAATAAAGCTACATTTGAAGAAAGAATCTATAAGCCAAGTCCTACACCAAAGAGATTTAGAAGCAAAGCAAGCCAAATCAAATTAAGACAATCTAAAAAAATAAAAGAAAGTAACTTGAACAAGAGAAAGTCAAAGTTCAAGAAAATCAAGTCAAAGAAGTGAAGTTAAAGATCAAAGAGGCGAGGAACACAAGACCTCGGGTGGTTGCAATGATTGGTACCTTTAGGAGTAAGCCTGAGATGGACAGCGAGCATTGGGATAGAATGCAACGTTGGTTCAACCTTGAGTACACTGAGGGAGTTTTAGAAGTGGTCCCTATTTAAAAATATTATACCCTCCCAAATAAAGTAACCTGACACTGGGGTTGTCTATATTTTCAAAACCATTGAATCAGTGACTTTCGCATGAAGTCTCACGACCCTCTCATTTTAAACACTAGGCCCCTGATTTTCCTTAAAAGGAAAACGTCCAAGGTTTGACTCTGTTCAGACTTTCCTGAAATGAGAACAATAAATGGACAATATTTTGTGTTTGGATAATTGGTAATTGACTTTCATACCCCTGGTGATCGAAACAAAAGATGAAATTATGAAGTTTGGATCAAAATCAAGTTTTTTAAGCTTTGTTAATCTTATTTTTCTTAGTTTTGTTTCATTTTGTACATATGTTATTTCTGATTCTTTTTCCTTGCATGCATTTGATCTTAGTGCCTTCTAGGTTCTTTCCATTATTTTTGTCATAGTTTCCTTTTATTCACCTATCGTCTTCTTTAGGGTTGTTCTTCATTTTTCACTTTGTTGAGGACAATAAAGGTCTAAGCTTGGGGAGGTTTGATTGGTGCCTTTTTATGGGTTTTGAGCATAACAACAATTCCTAAGTGTACATGTAACCCTAATGCTTTGGATCTAGGTTTTCTAATTGAACATGCAAACTTGAACACAAAAGAAGAAACCCTAGGTTCTATGTATTATAATTGAAATACACATAATAGAGTGTTATAATACATACCTTTAAGATTTTTATTGTAAACAATCTTGAATCCCTTGCTTGAAAGACTTTTGGTAGCAAGCGCCACAAGTGTTGCACCTCTAATGGCTCACAAACAAACCTAGCAACCAATGATTACTATATATATATATATATATATATATATATATATATATATATATATATATATATAGAGAGAGAGAGAGAGAGAGAGAGAAGGGAAGAATAATTTCAGCTCTAAGCCTTCTTGAGGAGTGCATGGACGAAATCCAACCCTAAGAATGGTTTATATAGGTGTTAGGAAGGTATTGGATAAGGCAGGTGTATCCAAGATAACCCTAATCCCTTAGCTTCCTCCCTAAGGCATCCAAGGCACCCTTAAAGCCCAAGGAAACCCTAGGAGCATGTAGATATCGTTCACCCCCTTTAGGAAGGTTCTAGAATTGCCCAATGCTCAACTATTGAACATTTTCACCTTTAGTCCCTGCAGTTTCAATTAATTCATTTAACCCCAAAATTAACTCCAAATTAATTTCTGATTAAATATCAATATGATTTCTAATTAATATATTATGTCCATAATACATTAATAAATCATTTATTATGATTTCTAATTAATTTATTAACCAAGTAATAAATTAATAAATCATTCTTCTCTCTGTAACAGTCATCCTATTTAATTGCCAGGTTTGTAGGCAACCCAAAAGGACCGTGCTACTATCAATTCAAGTTTATACCAATTATAATTATGGGCTTAGACACCTAATCCAACAGTCTCCCACTTGGATAAGTCTAATAACTATTGTTGCAAGTATAACTTCAAAAATTGACTAGCAAATTTTAGCTACCAAAAGCCGCTGTCGAACTCTAACCCAGTCAGTGACATGTCTTAAGATAAGTGATCAAATATTCCCCCGTTCTACAAGATATCGTATGAACATGAGACATGGATTATAATCATTCTCTCTGTCCAATATTTGTTTCCCAATTTCTAATTTATGATGACTTATATCAGACTACTAATTGAACACATCAATTTAGTCCAGGCTTGGCCAAGTGCTTTAGATGTCATCATCAAATCATCGAGGGGCCCACAAATATCGCTTTTTCCCGTTTAGGGCAAAAAGAACGGATAAACTTCGACTTCTATGCTTGTACTGTAACGACCCAAAAATCAAGGGTAAAAATTTCATTTTTAATATACCCAAAACATAGTTATCATTTATTCCAAAACATCGCTAATTAAAACATTTATCAGAGTTCATCCCAAAATCACTCATTGCGGAAAACATGGGTGTGTGCACTGCGATCAAGCCGGGCCCTTCCTTTCCAAACCGATGACACATGAAACAATAAACAAAACTGTAGGCACGAAGCTTAGTGAGTTCCCCAGAGCATACCCCGTACAATCCACATAACCACATAATCCATATTAGCTATATTAGCTACATAAACCATATCAATCACATAAGCCATGCATATAAAAATATAGGGATGCCGTGGGCTCCTCCCAGGGTCTTACTCATGGATGCCATGGGCTCCCCCACATGGTCTTACACCTAAGTGCCATGGGCTCCCCCTATGGTCTTTAGCTGGGAAGCCATGGGCTCACCCACATGGTCTGACATCAAAGTGTCATGGGCTCCCCCATGGTATTTACCTGGAAAGCCATGGGCTCCCCCACATGGTCTTACATCCAAGCGTCATGGGCTCCCCCATGGTCTTCCCTGCAAGTATCACATATATAACTAGCATACCACCTAGCATATAACCAACTAACATTCCACATATCACTACATCAACTAGTGTACCACATATCACAAAATGGGACGGCCTTGGTGCCTTAGACCCATTGGTATGGTGAGGAGACTCACCTCGAATGCAGAAGCTTCCTGAAAGAAATCCTTAGCTGCTTCCCTATCCACTTCCTGAGCTATCAATACCGATCAATATACCCAATTAGCAATTGGGTGCCATACCATAATCCTTAATCCATGCATGGGTAAAATGATCATTCCACCCCTAGCCCAGTATGATCCAAAACTAAGGCCCAAACATAAAACAAAATCCCAACACTATAATGTTCATAAATCCATCAATGACCTAATTTTCCAAATTGGGCCCAAACCTCTACATGGGTCTTGCTATGAGGCCCAATCATTCTTTTCAGTCCAACACACTTAGCATTCCAATGATCCAATAATAATTGTCCGATGGCCCAAGGACCAAGCCCATTAGACCCACTAAAGATAAACACTCCTACAAGGTCCAATATATGGCCCAATTTCCAATTGGGCCCAATCCCTTCACATACGCCTCATCCTAAGGCCCAATAATACTTCTCTAGTCCATAATCATGTTTCCAATTGGCCCACGAAGGCCCAAAACAACCTTGTCCAAGAATTGGCCCAAACCGAGTTCCACAAATGCAAAGTCCATTTCTATATTGGGCCACAAGGCCTAATAGGCCCAACTATTGAAATATTGGCCCAAAGATACATTCAGGCCCAACTATAATCAAATCCAGGCCCAAAACCATTAGGGCCTAAAGGTCTGAAGTCCACTAAGGCCCAAGTCCTCCTGAGAGCGTACACCCAGCGTACCTCTTCTGTACGCTTAGCGTACTGGGCGAAAGGTAGTACGCGTAGCATACTACATAGTAGACCCAGCGTATAACCAGCTTATGCACAAAATCCATTAAGTGCTTAATACTTGAAGACTTTACGTCCCAAACTTAGATCTAAGTCGTTTGATGAGTCTTAAGGCATAAAGTTGGCAACTTTATGCCTTTGCATGCTCCAAAAAGACCAAATAGCATTCTACTTCCGTAAAAGTGGTCTTAACTCTTGCATGAACCCATTATGATCTTCAAGATGGCATCTTTCTGTCTTAGGGACTCAAATAGCACTAAGGGTGACAACCCTAAGCCTAAGAAGCATATTTTGAACCATAAAGCTTCATCCTTGGGACCAAAAAGGTCCAAAAACTCAACATAAGAGATCTAAGGTAATAACCACCGAGTTTAAGACTTTATACCTCAAATGAGAGCCAAAAGCTGTTGTAGTTCTGGATCTAAAAGCTCTGTCTTCTTCAATAAGTCTTCAAGAATGAACACCTTCTTCAAAAGCACCAAAATACTCTTCTAATGGCCATCCAAGCTCCAAAATCACTCAAATGAGTCCTAAGGGTCGATTTCTAGGGGTTATAGGGATGAAGGATGAAGATATTAGGGTTAGGTTTTGAACACCTTCTTCAAAAGCACCAAAGTACTCTGAAGAACATTCGCGACCTTCCTGGTCAGTAGGCCCATCGTACTCCATGTTACGCCCCGTGTACTGCCTTCTTCACTAGTACGCCCCGCGTACGCTTTGTCTACGCCCCGCGTACTCGGCTAAGCCTGAAACCCACGAAACTTCCGAAGGCCATAACTTCTTCGATATAAGCCCGATTCCGACGATCCGTATATCCACGGAAAGGTGACAAGAAGCCCTACACTTATATCAACTCATACCTTTCTTAAGACATTCCGAACAAAAGTATATTTTTCCACAAAAGCCCGAACTGACACTTTACTGAAATACTCCTAGGCTCCGGAACACGAACCGAACACCCGTAGCACTTCTAATACATCACCCGCACCCAAATGGGCCTAGATCTTACATTTTCAAAAGCCTAATCCTTATGATTCCCGATCTTCGGGCCACATCCTCAGACTAGGAATCGATTTGGAACAGGACGTTACAACTCTCCCCAAATTGAATTAGATTTCGTCCTCGAAATCCGTCCTTACCTTCCCAGCACATCCAACAATCTGGTCCATACCTCCACAATCCGGAATAAATACAACCTTTCCAACGCAGGTCGATACTAACCCTAAAAGGACTTACCCACCTGAAAAGGAACAAACCTTAAACCCTTTTGCATAAAACCACCTCTTATCCTTCCGAAACTTGAAACTTCAAATTGACCTAGCTTCCCGACAACTACCCACACTGAATCATCATCGAACTTATTCTAAAATAAAACTAGCCTAAACAAAATACTTTCCACTCATAATAACTTGAAACTTCCAAAGGAACAAAGTTACTGATCAAATGCGGCTGCAGAACGCTCAACTAGATAGGAGGCTCAAATAATCCTTCGAGTAGGAGACTCATCCCTGCAACGGTTAGACTCAGACGAGAGCTACGCAACAGGGTCTAATCAGCCACTATGAGATTATTTAATCCAACTGCAAAGAATTTAATGCATACCCCGAATACAGGCAACTCCACACACGAATCCCAAATCACTGAACCCACTTCGACTCATCTTGCTTCCACATAGCTTCTTTCATTAAAAACAACCAGGACCTCCCTGGTCCCAACTTATCTGCCAACTGTCCGGAACACCGAACACCTACCCGATTGTTGAGCCAAAATACACACACATAGCAGCCTCACGTGCCTTCCGAAAAGAATTCCAAGTGGCAAGAGTTGATTAAAAACACCTTGCTACCAAAACTTCTGCTAAAAGCATGAATGTTACATGGGTCACTGCAACCTCATATCATACACGATCACCAACAACCCATCTTTTCCTGATTCCAAACATGTTGTGGCTCTATTACAAATAGAACCATCCGAGACACACCATAATGGCTCATCCGACATCATACTAAACCCATTCCTTACTCTTGAACCTTGCGATTGATGCCCTTAGTATAAAAATATCTCTATCCTTATCCCTCTGGAACAAAAATCTTACACTAAACACACACATACTCTGATTTTGGGATCTTACCCAAAACCGAATCGATACTCAGCTCCTACCCCGAGATCCATGAATCTGCATTTGCATAATGCACCACAACTTCTCGACATCCCTTACTTGACCGATAAATAAATACCCTTAAGCCAATCCCGAGACTACCTGTCTCGTACCTAGTCCAACCACCAGGTTCCCAAGAGATCAAATGTCAAGGCTACCCAGCCTAAACCCTACTGCGTCACATACTGGTTACCCACATGTCCTGCAACTCAAGATACAACCCTTGACTCAACAGTCTCTACCAGTTCCAACCTGAATTTCCATAATCTCCCAAGCTCGCCCGCGGATCCCACGGACCCTCATCCTAGAACAGAGAATAATTCCCTGACGATACTAGTCGACGTGCCTAAAGCACGAGCTGATCCCCCCTCCATGCTTGTGACCTACTCACAACCTTGCGAACTGTCCCACACTGGCCTAAGTCATCCGAACGAATCGGTGAATACCACAGCTACCCTGCAGTCTTTCTTCACCTTCCACACTATCTGGACGCTTGTGAATGCTACGACTCCCTCGCAGTCTTACAACACTTTCCATACTCTCTGACCACTTGCGAATGCTACGGCTACCCCGCAGTCTTACAACACTTCCCACACTATCTGACTACAAGTGAATGCTATGGCTCCCCCGTAGTCTTACAACACTTTCACCCTAACTGACCACTAGTGAATGCTACGACTCCCCCGCAGTCTTACAACACTTTCGCCCAAACAGACCAGTAGTGAATGCTACAGCTCCCCCGCAGTCTTACAACACTTTCGCCCTATCACAACCGCAGCCCAATGTCGTACCCCTAATCTATCAATTCGATCACACACAGAGTCGAGCACGCACTCGACCGAACACCCAAACTGAACTCAATTCATGACTGGAACCCAATCCTGATTCCCTAAATCCTGCTATCAAGCACTAAAAGGACGCGATTCACATGTTGCGAAGTTTTACCGAACTCCCAACTCACACAACCCTCAAACCCAACAGCCACTTAGGCCGCCTTCCTCGCTGACGGGGATGCGAAACTCATCCTAGTTTCACAACCGCTCCTGCTTCTGAATCACGGGAGGATTCTACCCCACTTTAAATCGAGTAAGTTCTCAAAGCAAATGAAAATTGAAGGATTCCTAATCCTTCTGACCATACAACGATCGATCCAATGACAACCCGCGCTTACCAATGCTATTGTTCCATCACTAACCCTCCCACAAGACAGCACAATCCCCGAAGATCTGCCGAACATTTCTTGAAGCCCAACAACACTATTGATCCCAAATACTTTAGATGATACTACACCTAACACCTGCAACCCTCAGAGTTGATTCCCAAACTAAAACCTCATCAATGGACCACTTCCCTAGTCGTCCCTAAAGCCAGTCAAAATGACTGGAAAAAATACTAAATCCTAACGATATAGGAGAATTAACCCGCTGAATCCTGACCATAAACCCTCCACACAACTCCCCTGAACCGATTTTGACTACCACCCAACATGCAACCGAACGCTTGGAGCTCACTATACGAGAAATGACCCTTCAATAACCCACTAATGATTCACGACATGCAAAATACGTAAGATACTCCCCCGAAGATACAGCCCAACGATGACATAATCACAATCCAACGATAACGCGAACCCAACATACTATACAATTCCAGGCAACAAGAAACTGATAGCAACCGAAAGAATCGTAAACGATAACACACCCATCAAACCACTTGCTGGAGAACTGGCTTCCCTCACCTCCCTAAGGAATAATCTCTGATGACATGATCAACCTGCTACGCTCGTAGCAACCCATACTTCTGGATTGGCAAGCTCCATTGTGCCTTTATCGCACGCGATACACCGACCCCGACCCTGCTGCCCTCTCCAACCCTGTTCAAAAATCTTGGGTCTTTTCCCGAGTCCCTCCACTAAATGCACCCAACCTGATCCTCTCTCCCCGAGGTACTCCAAATCAA
Organism: Lactuca virosa; assembly: GCF_052849685.1. Taxonomy (NCBI): domain Eukaryota; kingdom Viridiplantae; phylum Streptophyta; class Magnoliopsida; order Asterales; family Asteraceae; genus Lactuca; species Lactuca virosa. The sequence continues at coordinate 211,314,412 of NC_136432.1, forward strand.
GCTCCCACCCTCAGACTCTGGGATTCATATCATTCAGGGTCTGGCACCCTGACACCCTCACCAGCTTAATCGTCAATGGCTGATCTGCAATAGCCGAAGCAAACTATGTCCTAACCCAGGCTACAAAATACTCCCAGAACATAGTATCCAATCCCGAATGCACAATAGATCGCACAATCAATCCCTAACAACTCATTGCCGCCCGATACAAGAGATCCAAGCGAACCGAACCTTAGCTCCTAAAGGGTAGGAACTAGTGCGGAAAACACTTTCCATCTCCTTAATCCAACGCAGACTCATAACCCTGACAGTCCTCCCATTAATTGGCTCACCACCGGAGTCGAGACCAAACCCTGGTCCTTCCCCATGCATGCTCATCCTCATCCTGCAAAGCAGCTATTCCCACGGTCCAAGCATAACCAAGAATTCTCCTTCCCATAAGCTTCTTAGATTCTCCAAGACTCTCACCGATTCGAGTATGGATCCTGTGCTTTCAGTAGTACGGGCCCAATACTACCTTCCACACCTATCCATACTTTCCTCAGCAATCCTCCTGAATCCTCTAAGCCACCTACTCCACTGATGCACCAAATACCAGCTAAACAGCAACACGATACCCACCGAAGCAACTCCTAGGCTCCCCCTAGGTTCCCAACCTCACCGAGCCGCCCTACTAAACTTATTGGAGCATATCCTAGGCTTTCCTAGGTTCCAAACCTAACCCTGTTATCAGCTGCTAAATAACTCCCCATGATGCCAGCTATCCACCTCCTGAATATCGTCATATTCACTTAGTAGCTGACTACCATCATTCAAGAGTTCCACAAAGCAGAAAAGAAGCAGCATTCGTGCAGTAGCACTCCAATCCAAAGAAATATCATAGAACATTCAGCCCACATAACACAACTCATGCTATCCACATCCATCCATCCTCACTGCCGGCTTCCATATGCATGCCAATTATATATACAGAACAGGATCTAATAGACTGTCGAATAATAGATTCTACCCTAGGACCACAACCAGACAAGGAACAGGAAATAAGGCCAAATCAATTATTCTAAGGCTATAAGATCCTAATCGTATACAATTTTTAAAGCATATACTTAGCAGTTACTAATACCAATAGTCATTCTCATTCCAGCATGGCATCCAATATCCCTAAGGCTACAAGCATCACATATCATGCGAATCTATCACTGACTACTCAACACTAGCATGCAAGTCTACCAGCTCATACAAGATATAAATGCATCTCTCCTTGCCCTAACTAGCATGCGATTCACAGATTCATAAATCAAGTCTTAACAGATAACATATATGGGTATTCTGGGGAAAAATTACTTGAGCTCGGCCGATTGCATGCACCACACTCTTTCTTGTCTTAGAAAACTCTATCATTCAAAAAAACATTTTTCTTTTGAAAACTTTACAGATCCTCAGTTTGAGTTCAGACACACTCGAAAATATCTTTGAATCCCTCAAACCAAGGCTCTGATACCAACTTGTAACGACCCAAAAATCAAGGGTAAAAATTTCATTTTTAATATAGCCAAAACATAGATATCATTTATTCCAAACATTCCAAAACATCGCTAATTAAAACATTTATCATAGTTTATCCCAAAATCACTCATTGCGGAAAACATGGGTGTGTGCACTGCGATCAAGCCAGGCCCTTCCTTTCCAAACCGATGATACCTGAACGATAAACAAAATTGTAAGCACGAAATTAGTGAGTTCCCCAGAGCATATCCCGAACAATCCACATAACAAAATAATCCATATTAGCTATATCAGCTACATAAACCATATCAATCACATAAGCCATTCATATAAACATATAGGTATGCCGTGGGCTCTTCCTAGGGTCTAAGTCCAGGATGTCATGGGCTCCCCCACATGGTCTTACACCTAAGTGCCATGGGCTCCCCCAATGGTCTTTAGCTAGAAAGCCATGGGCTCCCCCACATGGTCTGACATCCAAGTGGCATGGGCTTCCCCATGGTCTTTACCTGGAAAGCCATGGTCTCCCCCACATGGTCTCCCCCACATGGTCTTACATCCAAGCGCCATGGGCTCCCCCCATGGTCTTCCCTGCAAGTATCACATATATAACTAGCATACGAGCTAGCATATAACCAACTAACATGCCACATATCACTAAATCAACTAGTGTACCACATATCACAAAATGGGCCGGCCTTGGTGCCTTAGACCCATTGGTATGGTGAGGAGACTCACCTCGAATGTAGAAGCTACCTGAAAGAAATCCTTAGCTACTGCCCTGTCTACTTCCTGAGCTATCAATACCGATCAATATACCAAATTAGCAATTGGGTGCCATACCATAATCCTTAATCCATGCATGGGTTAAAATGACCATTCTACCCCTAGCCCAGTATGATCCAAAACTAAGGCCCAAACCGAAAACAAAAGCCCAACACTATAATATCCATAAATCCATCAATGGCCCAATTTTCCAAATTGGGCCCAAACCTTTACATGAGTCTTTCTAGGAGGCCCAATCATTCTTTTCAGTCCAACATACTTAGCATTCCAATGGTCCAATAATAATTGTCTGATGGCCCAAGGACCAAGCCCATTGGGCCCACTAAAGATAAACACTCATACAAGGTCCAATATATGGCCTAATTTCCAATTGGTCCCAATCCCTTCACATGGGCCTCAACCTAAGGCCCAATAATACTTCTCTAGTCCATAATCCTATTTCCAATGGGCCCACGAAGGCCCACATCAACCTAGTCCAAGAATTGGCCCAAACCGAGGCCCACAAACACGAAGTCCATTTCTATATTAGGCTGCAAGGCCCAATAGGCCCAACTATTCCAATATTGGCCCAAAGATACATTCATGCCCGACTATTAGCAAATCCAGGCCCAAAACCATTAGGGCCCAAAGGTCCGAAGTCCACTAAGGCCCAAGTCCTCCTGAGATCGTACGCCCAGCGTACCTCTTCTATACGCTTAGCGTACTGGGGGAAAGGCTGTACGCGTAGCGTACTACATAGTACACCCAACGTACAACCACCTTATGCACTAAATCCATTAAGTGTTTAATACTTGAAGACTTTACGTCACAAACTCAGATCTAAGTCGTTTGATGAGTCCAAAGGATAAAGTTGGCAACTTTATGCCTTTGGATGCTCCAAAAAGACCAAAGAGCATTCTACTTCCATAAAAATGGTCTTAACTCTTGCATGAACCCATTAAGACCTTCAAGATGGAAACTTTCTATCTTAGGGACTCAAATAGCACCAAGGGTGGCAACCCTAAGCCTAAGAATCGGATTTGAACCATAAAGCTTCATCCTTGGGACCAAAAAGGTCCAAAAACTCAACATAAGAGATCTAAGGAAATAACCACCATGTTTAAGACTTTATACCTCAAATGAGAGCCAAAAGCTGCTGTAGTTCTGGATCTAAAAGCTCTATCTTTTTCAATAAGTCTTCAAGAATGAACACCTTCTTCAAAAGCACCAAAATACTCCTCTAATGGCCATCCAAGCTTCAATATCACTCAAATGAGGCCTAAGGGTCGATTTCTAGAGTTTAGAGGGATGGAGGCTGAAGATACTAGGGTTAGGTAATGAGATAAGGAGCTAAAATAGGGTCCAAGACCCTAAAATAGGGTTCTGATCTGATTGGCGTACGCCCAACGTACTCCGAAGAACATTCGCAACCATCCTGGTCAGTACGCCCAACGTACTCCAAGGTACACCCCATGTACTGCCTTCCTCACTAGTACGCCCCGCGTACTTGGCTAAGCCTGAAACCCAAGAAACTTCCGAAGGCCATAACTTCTTCGTTATAAGCCCGATTTCGACGATCCATACATCCACATAAAGGTGAAGAGAAGACATACACTTCTATCAACTAATACCTTTCTTAAGACCTTCTGAAAAAATGTCCATTTTTCCAAAAAAGCCCACACTGACACTTTACCGAAATACCCCTAGGCTCCAAAACACAAACCGAACTACCGGATCACTTCTAATACATCACCCACACTCAAATGGGCCTAGATCTTACCTTTTCAAAATCCCAAATCCTTATGATGACCGATCTTCAGGCCACAGCCTAAGACTAGGAATCGATTCGGAGCAGGATGTTACATGTACTATTCACTCATCAAATCACACACAACAATACGTTTTATAACATCAAGTTACTGATGCGTTTACGTATTATCAATGCACAATTCATTCCTAACCAAAAACTCATATATCTACGGTTTAAGAATATAAGATATTATCATCTGAAAATTACTCGTGATAAAACCCATGAAGTAATTCTCTGAGCGTGGGTTAATCTAATACTTAAAATCCCCATTTTCAAGTACTCATGAACATTGCAACAAACAATTACTATGTCTAATCTCCATAGACAATCTACAATTCAATTCATGACAGTCTTAATTCGCTACTTACTTCCAAAAGTACGATCGACCGTGGATGTTTGAATAATCCAATTATTTGGGAAGTAAAACATGCGAAGTGAAATACAATAATAACCTAATTAACTATGCTCTCAAAATTATTGAATATAAACAAAACACTTTTTATTTAATCACCATATTAATTAGACTTTATTAAGTGTATAATGTATTGGTTAATCAACTAATCACTTGAATTTAAACATAAGTCATGCCATGTTCTAAACATGCATACAATGTTTGTCTATGGTCCTTCCTTTGTGAACAGATCAATTGGACATAATTCCAATGATGCTCATATCACAATTCCAAAACCTTATTACAAGTGTAGTAATTCCAAATTCTTGTCACTACTAAATGTTTTAGAGTCTAACCTTACATGCAAAATTCTTTTGTGATGACGTGGCCTGAAAGTTACAAAGACTTTGCCAACAATGTCACAAAATGCTCCATTGAAACTTTGTTACTAAAAACAGTTTCATGGTTACGATGTCTCATAATACAAGATACAATTCTTGAACACCTTCCTTGCATCAACGTTTCTTACTCACATATGGATTCTAATCACCAAATCCCATTATGGAAACATTACCATATTCCATATGACTATCAATTCTGATCAAGAATTTTCCCAATCAGAAACATGTCACTATGGTCCTTCCAGATTTATACTTCCAACTATCCATAAGTAACCAATCCTTAGCGAACCTCAGATTATCCTTTAATAGTTGTTTAACAACTTTAGTCATATCTAGTTCTAGTCCTTTTTCCCTTTCAATACCCTAGGCATTTGGAAAAATTATAACAAGTGAATATTATAGCAAATGTAATCAATCCAATATTCAAGACATATGGGATTCCACACATAATGTCTTACATAAATACTTGATACTTGATTAGTCTCTTGCTATAATATTTCCATATATCGAATTTCCTATGTTGAATCACTTCAACACGATATTCATATATGTTCCTGACTAAGTTCCATTAAAACTTCAATCTAAACATTTAGATTTGAAATGAAGTATGAGTGTCCTTCTCCCCAAAAACTTTCTATAGCAAAACAATTCTCAAATATTGCAATTTGCAAATTGAAAACTGTGTTTCCTATAAATAGTATTGCTAACTTGCAATACTTACCATAACAATTATGCTCCCATTAGCATAATAATTATACTCTTGCTAGCATAACAATTATGCTCCCACTAGCTTTGACATGTATCCATAAATCAACTGGACTTCTAGAAGTCAAACTATTGATTTTCTTACTAAAGTTCAGATTTCTGATACGTGATTCTTCAATAAGTCTTTATATAGACTTCTCAAGCTCATACACCTTCATTAGATAGCATATGTGCGTGTTTAAACCCTTTCAGAACTACAAGTCCTGAACGTTTAAACTATTTCTTGCCATTTCTCACAATTCGAACTATGAAAAGGGATGCCGTAATCATATACGAATTTGAGAACGTAATTATCACAACTGCTAACCATAATGATATTAATCAGATTTTTAAAATCTACTAGCGAAAGTGTTTCCTCTTAATCATTTTCATGAATTAGAGCAAAACTTTTACCACCTAGATTTTATGGTGTACGTGTTCCCAACCATGTGAATCTTATCATTTCCAACCTACCATCATAAGATAAGGTTCATGACAAAAACAAATCAAATTTAGTTTTCCTTTCATGGACTGAACTTTTCTTATTCTTAGTCTCTCCCCCTCTGGTAGCACAAAGGCCTACCAGCGCTTCCAAGTTTCCAAACAGTTCACTTCTATTGACCAATGTACTATCACTTACCAATGTGCTCTGCCTTTTGCATTCAAATGAGAACTGTAGAAATCACATGCAAAGTCAACTTAACTGGAAGGTGAACATAAACAAGAATGTGTCAACTTAAAATGATAGGTTATCAACCTCATGACGTGTGCTAGTGATAACTAAAAGGTTTATTCTTGATTAGCTCCTGAAACTCTTCAAGATCAATAAGACTCCCACTGACTTCTTGAAATATAGGTTTCTATGTTAAGGAACATTCCTCGACAAACAAATATTTAAGAGTTAGTGTGGGTTCTTATCAAAAAAACACTTCGTTGAATTGGTCTTAGTTTATCCTTTGTTTTAACTAAAACAACACAACTACCAATTCCAAATATGCTAGAGTAAAAAACATTTCTACTCCACATTTTATGATTTGTAACCTACTTAGTTTGAAATGGGATTAGAAGTTACTAGAGTATGACTCTAAAACTTGATTTGGAAATGAAGTATGAATCATCTCTTGATTAAACTATCTCAACAATATTTGATTCCTCCTCTTCTTAGTTGAAACAATTTCACTAAGATGTCCTTAGAGGATCAATTGTGAGATAGTTCCATAATCATTAAGATGATCATAAAACATGATACTAAACTAATCTCCTTCCCTTTCAGATTGGAGAAACCTTTATTTTTTCTGCATAACAGATTCTTCTTATTCATTCTGTCTCTCTTTGAAAATTTTCAAAGTGTCAGAATTACACTTAATCTTATAAGCATAACCATATTTACTGAACCATCAGTAAATCATGACGAATAGACTTATCGACTTTTATGGTGGATCTGACCAGTCCACATCAATGTGTACTAGATCCTTTAGTCATTCACTTGTCTCACATAAACATGTGATCAAGGAAATAGTCCTAATCTTCCAATAATCAACATTCTCATACATCACACAATACGAATTGTATGATTCCAAGTTTCTATCCAATTGAAACTTGGGTGATAAGAATACCTTTTCACTTGGTTGATTATGACATTACCACAAACGATATAGTAAAGAACCAAATCCACTTAATATTGCTAATAATAGGAATATAACCACCAATTTTCATAAATACCATTACAAGGAAAAATAAAGTAAATAAGATAAAACCAAAAAATTCACTTTATTGATAATATGCGGAAAAATTTGTCCTTACAATGCAAATATATATGAAAACTATGTTCATAGATATTTCCTTATTAATCTATCGTAACTCTTAAGCTCCAAATTCTGATCATCGAACCATGTGACCGAAATCCATCTCTTATAATCAGAATTAGCTTTTTCTTCTTAAGCTTCCTTCTTTCTCTTAGATTCTGCAAAAAACATCAAAATGTGACTATCACATCATGTATTAATAATCTTTGAATAGGAACTTAATGGAGTTAGATAATGGATGTACCTGAAGTAGAGTCATACAACTTGACTTTCTTATCTTTGCGATATTTCAGGTAGATAGGGCAGCTTCACATCCAATGTCCCTTCAATTGGCAATAGAAACATATGGACTCTTCAGGAACGACACATGGAACTATCTCAGAATTAGCCTTTCTCTTTACCATATGGTCAAACGGTTTGACCTTGGTCGATCCCTTTCCATTGGGAAGAGAAACCTTTTCTGGACTACCAATGTTATTGTCTATAGAGTTTTGGGAGACAGATCCTTCAAACATATTTGCTTGACTAGTGAACTTAAGCATTTCTGCTTCAGCAACAATTAGAAAATATGTTAGATCAATTAGTGTCACGTCGTTTTTAGTCATATAGTAGTCCTTAATGAACTGACTATATGATTTAGGAAGCGAGTGAAGAACCAAGTCAACAGCCAGTTCCTTTGGGAAAACAACACCCAACATCCCCAATCTGTCAATGTGTGACTTCATGTTTAGAACATGTGCACACACATAATTTCCATCTAGGTGTTTGCATGCCAACATGGCTTGAGTAACCTTGAACTTTTCAAGTTGAAGAAAACATGGGTCGGGGAGAATCACTAGAGGAGGTCGAGGAAGACTTGGAGAAGCATGATTTCCAGTTCCACCATTTGAAGAAGGGAACACTCTTTCACCTTGATCAACTTGTGGAAGATCATCTTCAGATTGAGAAGGAAAACCATTTCCTGAAGGATGAGGAAGACCATTGATGTCTGAACTTGACATCTATTAAGGGAGAAAAGAAAATTCAAGTTAGTTGATTTATTTAATCCTTAATTATTAACCCAAAATTTAAATTAAGGCTAGGATCCATATTTTCGATTCGAATTCTAAAGAGGGATGTCGTAATCAAATTCGAATATATTTTAGGTAGATAAGCATTTACCAGTTTCAATCTAATGAAACTCCAAGATCTTTTGAGATTCATTGAACTATTCAATGACATGTTTAATCTCGATTATGCTCTCACTTTGTGACTAGGATGCCGAGGATCACAAACGAGATGTGAATAACCATGCATATTAGCTTGGTAATCTCGATGTCATTTATCATCTGAAATTAACGTGCCGGTTAACAACACGCGCTCCATTAACTCAATAATAATTTACGAGACACTTATTATGAACAATATTAGTCCATATTAGTGTGCCGGTTAACCACACACGCTCCACTAACGAGCAATAAGGTGCAATGTGCAATTTCATGGATTAGCATCAAATTCACATTTTTCCTAAAGTAACTAAGAGTGGGATTTTTGGAAAATGGTTTAGTTACTTTATCATTATACTTTTAATGAGGATTAAGTGTCCTATCGAACCCATTCGACTAACGACCCTCCACCATACAAGAGAGCGGTGGGTAAGAATGGATACCCAATGGTGGTCATTTTACTGGCCGCTTCCTTAAACTCCCCTTATAGTATGGCTTCGTGAATGAGGCATACTAGCGATTTGACTGACTCGTCTTATACATATAGTAAACATTAAACTTTTAATATTACATATAGTATATGGTGTATTTTAAACATTTTAAAATACTAAGGGTTTAATCTTTTAATAAATTAAAGTCTTAAATTAATTAAATTTAAACCAAATATGGATTTATTAATTATCCTTTAATTAATCTTTTAATTAAACTATTAATAAAATCCATAAGGATATATTTTAGGGTTTTCCATTTTAAATTTCAAAAATTATACCTTTAATTTTAAATTTCAAACAATCCCAAAAATATAAAGTATTAAGTCCAATAAATAATTATCTAGTAACCAATTATGGATATGTTAATTATCATTTAATTAATCAATTAATTAAATTATTAACTATCTCCATAACGATGAATATAATCAAATAAATCATCATTATCTAATCCATATTTATCTCCTAACATTTAAGTTTTTATTTAATTATCTTATATTAACAAAAAATCAGATTATGGCAGAATTAACAAAATATAATTACCAAATATAAACCATGTAAATCAAGTTAGGCAAGAAAATCCGAGATAAGCATCAAATGCACCAACTCGACGAGTTCTAAGAAAAACTCGACGAGTTCATTGAACATAATGTCGATTATGTTCCCTTCTCCTTTGGACAATTCACAATTGCATCATATTCAACAGAAAACTAATCCTAGGCTCTAAAACCACTGATGGGTTTTGAGCATAACAACAATATATAAGACTTGGTTGGCCATTGCACTAATCGAGCCAAAATCAACCAATAAAGCTACATTTGAAGAAAGAATCTATAAGCCAAGTCTTACACCAAAGTGATTTAGAAGCAAAGCAAGCCAAATCAAATGAAGGCAATCTAAAAAAATAAAGCAACTTGAACAAGAGAAAGTCAAAGTTCAAGAAAAGCAAGTCAAAGAAGTGAAGTTGAAGATCAAAGAGGTGAGGAACACAAGACCTCGGGTGGTTGCAATGATTGGTACCATTAGGAGTAAGCCTGAGATGGACAGTGAGCACTGGGATGGAATGCAAGGTTGGTTCAACCTTGAGTACACTGAGGGAGTTTTAGAAGCGGCCCTATTTAAAAATATTATACCCTCCCAAATAAAGTAACTTGGCACTGGGGTTGTCTATATTTTCAAAACCATTGAATCGGTGACTTTCGCATGAAGCCTCACGGCCCTATCATTTTAAACACTAGGCCCTTGATTTTCCTTAAAAGGAAAACGTCCAAGGTTTGACTCTGTTCAGACTTTCCTGAAATGAGAACAATAAATGGACAATATTTTGTGTTTGGATAATTGGTAATTGACTTTCATACCCCTGGTGATCGAAACAAAAGATGAAATTATGAAGTTTGGATCAAAAACAAGTTTTTTTAAGATTTGTTAATCTTATTTTTCTTAGTTTTGTTTCCTTTTGTACATATGTTATTTCTGATTCTTTTTTCTTGCATGCATTCGATCTTAGTGCCTTCTAGGTTCTTTCCATTATTTTTGTCATAGTTTCCTTTTATTCACCTATCGTCTTCTTTAGGGTTGTTCTTTATTTTTCACTTTGTTGAGGACAATAAAGGTCTAAGCTTGGGGAGGTTTGATTGGTGCCTTTTCATGGTTTTTGAGCATAACAACAATTTCTAAGTGTACATGCAACCCTAATGCTTTGCATATAGGTTTTCTAATTGAACATGAAAACTTGAACACAAAAGAAGATACCCTAGGTTCTATGTATTATAATCGAAATACACATAATAAGAGGGATATAATACATACCTTTAAGATTATTATTGTAAACAATCTTGAATCCTTTGCTTGAAAGACCTTTGGTAGCAAGTGCCACAAGTGTTGCACCTCTAATGGCTCATAAACAAACCTAGCAACCAATGATTACTATAGAGAGAGAGAGAGAGAGAGAGAGAGAATGGATGAATAATTTCAGCTCTAAGCCTTCTTGAGGAGTGCATGGACGAAATCCAACCCTAAGAATGGTTTATATAGGTGTTAGGAAGGTATTGGATAAGGCAGGTGTATCAAAGATAACCCTAATCCCTTAACTTCCCCCCTAAGGCATCCAAGGCACCCTTAAAGCCCAAGGAGACCCTAGGAGCATCTAGAATTCGTTCACCCCCTTTAGGAAGGTTCTAGAATTGCCCAATTCTCAACTATTAAACATTTTCACCTTTAGTCCCTGCAGTTTCAATGAATTCATTTAACCCCAAAATTAACTCCAAATTAATTTCTGATTAAATATCAATATGATTTCTAATTAATATATTATTTCCATAATACATTAATAAATCATTTATTTTGATTTCTAATTAATTTATTAACCAAGTAATAAATTAATAAATCATTCTTTTCTCTCTAACGGTCATCATATTCAATTGCCAGGTTCGAAGGCAACCCAAAAGGACTGTGCTACTAGCAATTCTAGTTTATACCAATTATAGTTATGGGATTAGACACTTAATCCAACACCTTTTATGCAATTATTTTGCACTTCTAGTTCAGTTATTTCATTGCATTTTACTTAATAACTCTTGAATTTAGTTAACTATTTGGGAACTTGCATATTTTATTTGGAATGTTTGGTATGTCACTATTTTTGGTTTATTTTGTAGGCATTATGGGGCTTGGAAGTACGAAGGAGAGCAATGAGCACGACGCTTGGAGAATTGGAAGTACAGAGGCGAGCATAGAGCTTGGATGATGGAGCTTGGAGCGCTAGAGCATGAAGAGAAGATGAACAGGTCGTGTAGCAGTAGAGAAGTTGAAGACACAACCCGAGTAGTTGCATTTCATCATGGCAAAGGACCATGCTTGAAGAATGGTTCGTGTCACATCGACACGGGTCATGTTTGTCCTTTTCATCTTATATTTGAGCAACATGACTATGAGTGAAGCAAGATCGAAGACTCTGCAAAGTTTGAAGACTTATTCGAGTTTTTGCAAAAAGCATGGCAATGCTAAAAACACATGGCCATGCTAAAAACACATGGCCATGCTAAAAACGCATGAACTTGAGTTAGGCACGTGAGCAGTTAATAAAATTGGGGAAATCGGTATTTTTCTCACAAGGAACGGTTTACGGAGCAACTTCTGGCGATTTTGGGAGATTTTTGTGTGTTCTTGAAGATTTTTAATCATTACAAACGCTTTTGATTTCCATTTGTAAGCATTAAACATTTCCAATTCCATCTTTCTTTTTGATTGATTTGTTCTTAGCCATGTGTGGCTAAAAAACCCTAATTTTTAATTCCTGTTCAAAACATGTTGATTGCTTGACTTGAATCATATGGTTGGATACTTTTTCTATGATTCTATTATAGTGATAATGTTCTTTTTTAAACTAGAATCCTTAAATTTGACTTTTGTTTGATTGGCCACTTATATGAATTGAATTCTTATGTAGTTATTTAAAACTTAGGGCACCTAATCATTAAAGTTAATGATTGGTAACACACAATTGGCGTTCTTATTGTAGAACATATATCACATTTTTTCACACTTCCGATCATATGAGACGAAATGAACATTGTTGGGAAGATTATACAAAACTTAATGCAGTTTTTCAATACAATCTAAGAGTGTGTTTAAGTTGAATTATTAATGCTAGGTCCAGTAAAAGAGTGTGTTTTGGTTAGATAATTTGGCAAGCGAGAGGTAGTAGAGTGTGCTAATATCTTTCCGTACCAACTTAGTGTTGGGTTTTAGTTCAAAAATAGTATCATAAACTTTAAAAAAACATACCAAACGGATGACTTGATCTTTGAACAAAATAAACAATTTACAACCCACCAAGGATCATCTTGCAAGAAATGGAATGATAAGAACTCAACCCCAGAAGAGATGAAGAAATAACAACCTTTGTTGTTCTTTGGGTCCTCTAGGGAGGCTTGATAGTTGATGAAGAAGGTGGAACCTTTGAGACACAAACGAGAACACAACTTGACTTCAAGATGCTAGTCTTGGTGATAAAACTCTTAAGCCTGAAGATAAAACCAAGTTCTATCTTAATGAGAGCAAAATATGCAAGTAAGTTGGACTCTTGATCTTCAAAAGCAAGAGAGAATGAGACATGGAGGAGTAGGATTCAGATTTCTCTCAAAAGGAATGAACAAAATTAAAGCCTTCAAGCTAGTTAAAGTAAAAACAATGTGTAAAGGTCCTTAACCATTAAGCCCTTATGACACTTAGAGAAAATTGTCCCCCATGCATTCAAGCCATGCTTATTTATATTAATTAAACAATTCAAAAGTCCATACTCTTCATCCAAGAGAGTGCATATGATTTTGCTTATAAAATAGGTCAAGACTTTTATGAAACTCATAACTAGTTTATAAGTTATAGATGTTAACCTTTTGCTAAAAGACAAAAAAATTAATCAAGTCCAAAATGATGTAGATGACTTATTAATTCATACCATATGAGATTATATAGTGTTACTTGCTATTAGAAATTAACATTTCCATGAAATAAATAATTTCCAATTAATTATAAGATTTTATTGAAACTTTATTAAAATTAATTTCTAATAAATAATAAATTATATCAAGTTGTTGTTAGTGTGACCCTTAGGATCATATGTTAATTAGCAATATCATTATGATATGACTCTTGAGCATATTAGATCTTTCAATCTCCCACTTGCGCAAGACTCATATTAGATTGATATAGAAATTGGTGAATGTCTAGCAACATTTCCCTGCCCCCATCAACATACGAGATTGTTCCATTCTATCAACGCCTAATTCCCAGAAGCCCAAGGCTAAAATTGGTGTATAAGGTAAGTCTATCAGTTATCCCTTTGTCACAAACATCATGTTGAACATGAGATATAGATCGCAATCAATCTCATATAAGTGGTCAGCTTTAGATCACACCTTAGATGTTTAACCCTCAATGAATAAGAGGAACAAATCCCATCTTGACTACATACGCCTCTTGCATGGTTCACATCATACCTGATAATAGCTTTTATAATTGAATGTTTAAAGAACAACATTTAACTACATCAAAGCATAACACTCCCCACACATAAGTCCCATATATGTATCTCAGGTGTTAAGGATATAAAAATATTACCTTTTATCAAGTATCATTCATGACAGCAATCCATGAAATGATCTTGAACGGGTAAATCCAATACTTGTTCTCCAACAAGTATCTATGAAACTGGTTACAACACTTAGACAACCATTCCAATTCATATTAGTCTTATTTCATTATTGCTCCCACAATAATAACCGACTATTGATTTTAGAGTGAATAAATTTACTCAAGGATTAAACATGTTAATAAAGAACTCAACAAATATTTAATGAAAAGATCATATGTCATATATATATATATATATATATATATATATATATATTGATATATATATATATATATATATATATATATATATATATATATATATCTTAGTCATTACAATAGATGATGCTACAAAATGTTCTAATACTAAACACTAATACATAGATCAAAGACAATCACTAAAATATCGAATTCCGATCCCTCGAGCATAAACATCGAACTTAGCTTGTGGAAGAGGCTTCATGAAAGGGTCTGCTATATTTTGACCAGTGTGAACTTTGTGAATACTGATTTCACCTTCTTCAACTTTATACCGAATGAAGTTGAATCTTTGGCTAATATGCTTGGCCTTCTTTTGTCATTTGGGCTCTTTTGCCAAAGAAATATCACCCTCATTGTTACAGAAGACGTCTACGGGATCCTGAATGGAAGGAACCACGCCTAGATCTCCAATGAATTTCTTCATCCAAGCAGCTTCTTGTGCAGCTTCTGAAGTAACAATGTATTCTGACTCTGTAGTGGACTATGCTAAAACGCTTTACTTGGAGCTCTTCCAAGGCATGAAACCCCATTGAAAATAAAAACATATCCTGATTACGACTTGCAATCTTCTAGATCTGTTGTGATTGAAGCATCAATGTAACACTTTACACTTAAGCTTTCTTCAATGTCATTATAGACGAGGAACATATCCTTAGTTCTACATAAGTACTTAAGGATGTTCTTCACAACTATCCAATGAATTTCCCATGGATTTTTCTAGAACTTACTTCTCATGCTCATTGTATAAGAAAGATCAGGTCTAGTACGATTTGCGGCATACATGATGGATCCAACTGCCGAAGCATATGGAACATCTTTCATCTTGTCCATCTCAGCCTTTGTGCTAGGACAGTCTGATGAACTTAGAATTATGCCATGCATCATAGGTACAAATCCTCTCTTAGAGTTTTCCATATTGAGCCATTTCAAGACTTTATCAATGTATATACTTTGGCTTAAACCTATTAATTATTTTGATCTATCTCTATACATTTTGATTCCAAGAGTATGTTGAACCTCACCAAGATCCTTCATTGAGAAGCACTTTCCTAGCCAAACCTTTACACCTTGTAAAGTTGGAATGTGATTTCCCATGATAAGTATTTCATCCACATACAGGACCAAGAAGGTCACCGAGCTCCCACTAGTTTTATGTAAACACAAGATTCATCTTCGTTTCTAACAAAACCATACTTTGTGATTTCATCATCGAAACGATGATTCCAATTTCGAGATGCTTGTTTTAACTCGTAAATGCATCTCTTAAACTTACACACTTTATTAGGATGCTTTTGGTCGACAAAACCTTCGGGCTAAACCATATAGATATATTCTTATAAATGTCCATTTACAAAAGCAGTTTTGACATCCATTTGCCATATCTCATTGTGATAATATGCAACTATGGAAATTAGTATCTAAATAGATTTAATCATTGCAACTGGTGAAAAGGTTTCCTCATTATCAATCATTTGGGTTTGAGTGAATCCTTTAGCAACTAGTCTTGTTTTGAATATATGTAAATTTTCATCCATGTCAGTCTTCTTCTTGAAGACCCACTTACTCCCTGCAGTCTTACATTATGGAGGAAGTTCAACCAAATCCCAAACTTGGTTTTCTCTCATGGATTTGATATCTTCGGTAATGGCTTCAAGGCATTTGTTAGATTCAGGATCTGCCATTGCATTTCGGTGGGTGACAGGCTCATCAGCATTCATCATCATCAAGCATTAATCAATGAGAAATCCATATCTCTCAGGTTCTTGACTAATTCTACCAGATCGGCGAACGCCTTGTGTTTCAACAAGTTCAAGAGTAATGATCTCTTCATCTTCAACAACCTATTGTTCAGTACTAGTGCCAAATTCAGTTGCATCGGGTTGTGGTTCTTGATATTCTTCAAGTTCCACGCGCCTCCCACTTGCTTCATCAATTAGAAACTTTCTTTCTAAGAATTCAGCTTTTCATGAAATAAAGATCTTATTCTCACTAGGGATGTTAAAGTAATATCCTATATAATCTTTAGGATATCCTACAAAGATGCATTTGGTAGACCTAGGATCGAGTTTGCTAGAAGCCTCTTTTCTAACATAGGCTTCACAACCGCCAACTTTCATAAAAGACAGGGATGAAGCTTTTCCATAACACATCTCATAAGGTGTCTCGTCTATATTCTTAGTTGGTGCTATATTCAAGATACGGTTTGCGGTGAGTAAGGTGTAATTCCAAAAGGATAAAGGAAGAGTACTTCTGCTCATCATGGATTGAACCATGTCAAGTAAGGTCCGATTTCTCCTAGCAGATACACCATTAAGCTGTGGTGTTCTGGGTGGAGTAAGTTGTGAGATAATCCCACAAACCCTAAGATGATCTTGCAACTCACTGCTCAAGTACTCGCCACCTCTATACGAACGAAGGATTTTGATTGTCTTGTCGAGTTGAATCTCAACTTCACTTTGAAACAATTTAAACTTTTCAAATGCTTCATGTTTATGTTTCATCAAATACACATAACCAAAATGGTTGAAGTCGTTAGTAAAGGTGATGTAATATCTTTCACCATATCTTGACATTGTTTTAAAAGGACCACGTACATTGGTGTGTATGATTCCTAATAAAACACTTACCCTTATACTAGTACCAGAGAAAAGGGACTTTTTCATCTTACCACATAGACAAGACTCACATATAACAAATGAATCAATGTCATTTTCCCCTTAAAATTCCACTCTTTTGGAGTTGGGATATGCGCTTCTTGTTTATGTGTACAAGGAGACAATGTCATAGATATGTTTGGTTCAAACCTTATTTGATCCTTTTGGTGTTAACATGATAAATGGACTTATTGTTTAAAGTGGCATCTAGGTTTAACTCATAAATTCCATTTATTGGTCTAGCCTCAAAATAGAATATTCCATCCAAGAAGGAACAAATATTATCATCAACAAATCGAAAATTAAAACCAGATTTTCTTAAACAGGAAACCGATACAATATTTCTAGTGATAGAAGTAATCAAACACACATTATTTAATGTCAAATACATACTAGATGGTAAACATAAATCAAAATGTCCTATTGCTTGGACTGCAACACGTGCTCCATTGCCAACATGTAGCACCATCTCATCTGGTTTCGTTTCCTTACTCTTTCGAAACCCCTGCAAGGAATTACATATATGAGTTCCACAAACAGTATCAAATACCCATGTGTTAGACGAAAAAGTAAATAATCCCATTTCAATCGAGAAAATGGATATAACTGAAGTGCCTTCCCCGTCCTTCTTGTTCTTCAAATCAACAAGGTACTTAGGACAATTCCTTTTCCAGTGCCCAACAACTCCACACTCAAAGCACGAGTCATCTTTAGCAACCTTTTTCTTCTTCTTTGGTGGTGGGTTTTAGGGAGATTTCTTCCTTTTCCCTTGCCATCTTGTGGCTTCCCTTTGAAGTTCTTTCCTTGTTTCTTTTCTTGACTTGTCCCAGCCGAATCATGAGTACTTGGGGATTTTTCCTTGGGATGTTTTTCTTTGTAGTTTTAAGCATCGCGTGCAACTTAGAGATAGACATATCCCACCCATTCATGTTGTAGTTCATGATGAAAGCATCATAAGACTTAGGAAATGAGTTCAAAATTAATTCTATAGTCAAGTATAGTGGATATGGAGAGCCCAATCTCTCCAAGTGATCCACATAGCTTTTCATCTTGAGAACATGTGCTCACATTCCCAGTTTCCTGCATTTTCATTCCATGAAGAGCTAGAACAGTTTCAAACCTCTCACTCCTAGATTTTTGACAAAACATCTACTTAAGATGTTCAATCATGTCAAAGGCAGTGAAGAGTTCTAGATCCCGCTGAAGATCAGGAATCATGTTGGCAAGCATAAGGCATGAAACATCAAGTGAATCGGCAAATGCTTAATCCATGCATCATGTGCAGCCTTTGGGACAGAAGGTGGTTCTTCGGGGACTTGTGATTCAAGGACATAGTCTTTTTTTTCTTGTTTCAAAATTGATTGTCATATTTTTGTGCAAATCCAAAAAGTTGGAGTGGCCTAGTTTTTCTTTGTCAAGCATTGATTGAATCTTCATTGGGTGGTGGTGTGTTACAGTAGTTGGTGGAACCATCTATAAAATTTTAACAAAGTTTTATTTAGTATTTAATTCTTTAAAAATAATACCCTTTTGTTTCCAAAAATATATTTATTTAAACTCTAGGATCCAAGTTACAAATTAAATAAATGGTTAGGTGACCTTTATCCCACTTACTCAATTTTAACAAGGTAAATAGCTTTTATTAATTGCACCACTTGTAATTCCTAGATCTATGAGACCCTTAACAATCCATTTTTAAATTTGACGTGCTTGGTCTCATCTATGCTTTGAAAGACTCTTGCTTAGGTGACCTTTTTTACAAGATGTTTCCAATCAAGTCATCCAATTAGAGAAACTTGTACAATTGGCCTATAACTTGGTTATAGAAATAACAAAAATATTTTAGCCACCAAAAGATAACACAAATGGTTAGGTGACCTTTACCCCACAAGCATTATACAAATAGTGTGCTAATGTTTTTAAAGTTGGATGGCATAGACTTAATTTTTGAAAGGGATTTATATGTTTTATTATTCTATTTTAAAAATGTGATATCATGATAATTGCATGCATCCAATTAATCATGGTATCACTTTTCCAAAAAAATCACTTTTAAGGTTCATATATAAAATCCAGTTTTTATACTTTTTGACGCGGTTCAATTTTAACGAGAATATCCAATATCAAGTTTGAGTTTGAGCCTTATAGAACCTTATTTGTTACCAACGTTGTAGAACTAGCTACTCGGTACATGTTCGACCGACTGCCGAGTAGTGAGTATTCGGGGAGTACTCGGATTTGGTAATTCTTGTAGAAATATGTTTAGGGAAATTATATATGTCAAAATCATAAGTAATAATCATAAGTTGATTGAAATATACATCAAAATTAGGTACATGTGAATACACAAAAACTGAAAAACACACAATGGTCTCACTTCATGAATCATTACTAAAAATTTGAGATATATATATATATATATATATATATATATATATATATATATATATATATATATATATATATAGTAATAATCATACGTGTGTGTGTGTTAAATAATAAATCATTAAATATATTATACATATTAATCACCGAGTTGGCCAAGTTTTACAGCACTGGTCGCTTTCAGTATGGGGCTGATCAGGGAGTATTCGGATTCTGTAACTCACCTCGGTAACGGGCCGAGTAAGGAGTACTCGGCTTAGTAATCGGCCAACTCGGCGAGTTTTACAATACTGTTTATTACTTAATAAAACTTCCTTTTATTATTAATATTTTGGATTTTGAATAAGTTATAAAATCACCATTTTAGACTTATAATTTTAAAATTTCAAAATTTTCCATTATAAAAGATTTAATAAAACCAGTTTTTATTTTAAAGTTATAACATGTATCATCTTATGTTCTCATTTTGTAGATTTTAAAACAAACTCCATGTGATGTTTATTTTGTCCAAAAAATTAGTTTGAGTTTGTGAAAATCTAATTTACCAACCACACAAAATATTTTCATAAACACAAACAACACAAGCATGCATTTGACATAAACAAGCCATGATCTAATTAACACTTTTGTGAGTAAACACAAAAGTCTTAGGTCCTTCCTAGAGGGACCTAGGGAACAAATGATCTTCTAGCAATGTTGTTGATGAATCTCCCACTTGAGAACATATGTGGTGCTTGCAAAAGGTTGAAACTTGTTGAAATAAAATATTTCAGCAACATGCAACACTTTCAGAAAAGGTTGCTGAAAAGGTACCTTAGGACCAAGATCCCTAATAGAATCAGCCAACAACAATACTTTTGGCAACAGATTTCAGAAAGGTTTCATTTTTCCTAGCAACATAAAAAGTTGCGAAAATTTCTTCAATGATCTTCAAAAATGGCTCCAACTTCATTTGCTTGTTACATATTTGTACAAAATAAATTATATCTACAACTAATCTATTACTTACAAAAAATAAACAAAGAAAACTACTAGTATTACATACTTTATAAATTAAAGAATATTGCACACCATTTTCAGCCAAACCATACAAACAACAACACAAATGGTCCTAGGCTTTTTTATGCACTCTAAAATATATATATATAAACATAAAACACCCTTTGTTTTTCTAAGACAACTTTAAGTGAAAAAAATGCATATAAACTTTTATCACATAAAATAACAATTATAAAGATGTCAAAGAAAATATGTATGAACTTATTTTTGTACAAAACAAGTTATCCATATTCTCCAAAAACCAAGATTTCCAAAAATCATAAAATCTAACCAAACTTGCCAGGTGGCTCTGATAGGAATTGTTGGGTTTTAGTTCAAAAGTAGTTTCGAAAACTTTAAAAAACATGGCAAACGGAAGACTTGATCTTTGAACAAAATAAACAAGTTACAAGCCACCAAGGATCATCTTGCAAGAAATGGAAAGATAAGAACTCAACTATATAAGAGATGAAGAAATAACTACCTTTGTTGTTCTTTGGGTCATCTAGGGAGGCTTCATAGTTGATGAAGAAGGTGGAACCTTTGAGACACCAAGAAGAACTCAACTTGACTTCAAGATGCTAGTCTTGGTGATAAAACTCTTAAGCTTAAAGATAAAACTAAGCTCTACCTTCAAGAGAGAAAAAGATGCAAGTAACTTGAACTCTTGATCTTCAAAAGAAAAAAGAATGAGAGATGGAGGAGGAGGATTCAGATTTCTCTCAAAAGGAATGAATCAAATTGAATCCTTCAAGCTAGTTAAAGTAAAAACAATGTCTAAAGGTCCTTAACCATTAAGCCCTTTTGACACTTAGACATACTTGTCCCCCATCCATGCAAGCCATGCTTAGTCTTTTTATTAAACAATTCAAAAGTCCATATTGTTCATCCAAGAGAGTACATATGATTTTGTTTATAAAAGAAGTCAACATTTTTATAAAACTCATAACTAGTTTATAAGTTATAGATTTCAACCTTTTGGTAAAAGACAAAAGAATTAATCTAGTCCAAAATGTTGTACATGACTTATTAATTCATACCATATGGAATTATGTAATGTTACTTGCTATTAGAAATTAACATTTCCATGAAATAAATAATTTCCAATTAACTATTACAGTTTATTGAATATTTTTTAAAATCATTTTGTAATAAATAATTAATTATATCAAGTTGTTATTAATGTGATCCTTTGGATCATATCTTAATTAGAAATATCATTCTAATATGACTCTTGAGAATATTAGATCTTTCACTTAGAATAGTAATCATGAATTACATCGAGTCATAATCAAGTTAAACAAAAACATTGAGAAATAGAACTAGAATCATTTCAACAAGTTGTTTACAAATCTATTTCATTTTCTGCATGTTTTCAAAGTAAATTGTTATTTTCATTATTATACTTTTGCAAACAAAACCCCCTTTTTTGTGATCAAAGTACCTTGCGCAAAGAGGTATAGACTTATTGTCTTGTGTCTCTATGTTTTGACCCTGCTTTCCTTGTACTACTCTATAGTGCATTAAAGTAGTGTATTTGGAGTCTATTGTACCCCTATTATTTATTGGGTTTGACACGCCTAACAAATTGGCACCATTGTTGGGGACGCGATGTTACTAATTGTGTATGTCAAGATCTTTTCACACAAGTACCCTATTACCAGTTGATACAGAGATAGAGAAGACACTCAAAATGATAAAGAAGCTAGCCAAGCTTTGAAAGAAGTAACCAGATTACAGTTCCTCTTCATCACCATTCCTCCTATCGTTAACATTTAGGAGGAAGTTCCCCTATCAAGTGATTCAGAGACAGAAAACCCCTTATCATCATCTCAATCATCCTCACCCATAAATACCACTCCACCCTCCTCACCTACTCACAACATCCCAGACTTTACACCTTTAGAAACCTCAATTCCAATTCCTACCATGGGAGACGAAGGAGGAAACAACAACCCTCCTCCACCACGCGAGCAAACCCTTCGCCAATGGGTGGGGGAAGAAGTTACTCAACAACCTCTTTGCATCACCTCTCTGGCTGCAACCAACCTAGAACTAAATTTTTGTCTCATTCACATACTCCCAACCTTCATGGGTCTTGAAAATGAAGATCGTCACAAGTTCCTCACCAAGTTCCATGTTGTGTGTGTTGGCATGAAACCACACAACGTTACATAGGACCAAATCAAGCTTAGGGCATTCCCCGCAGTGCAAGAGTGAGCCAAATATTGGTTGTTTGACCTCCCACCGAGGACAGTCACTACATGGGTAGATCTTACACGCTTGTTTTTAGATAAGTACTTTCCCGAGATGAAAGGTTTGACCTTGACAAGGGAGATCATCGGAATCTAGAAAAACAGGAATGAAGCATTACACAACTATTGGGAAAGATTCAAGAAGTTGTGCACCCAGTGTCAAAAGCATGGTATATCCGAATACAACCTCCTCCAGTACTATTATGAAGGAATGCTACCATGGGAGAGACGATTCCTCAATGCTTCAAGTGGAGGTTCAACTATTGATAAAACTCCAACAAAAAATCAAGCACAAATTAAAAACATGGCTGTAAAGTTTAAGCATACTTGCCATGAAGATAGTTGGTACATGGATCCACCCCGAGGTGTGAAAGGGGTGCACAATCCTTAAATCGAAGCTCGACTATCCGAGCTTACAAAGGTGTCCATGATGCTCGCCAAACACAAAAGTGTACATCCCACACCCTGTCCTTTTGGTATTTGCACTCAAGCAGGGCACCCAACCGATATGTTCTCACAACTACAAGAATACATGGAAGAGGTGCAAGCAATGGGAGGTTACAACGAGCCAAATCAAAGGAACAACAATCAGCCCCAAGGCAATCAAGGGTGGAATAACAACCAAAATATGGGTTATCAACCATGTCAACCATCTCAATACCAATAAAGACAACCTTTTACACCACAAAACTTTCAACCAAGGCAGCCACACCATGCACCTCAACAAGTGAGTTCATTAAGTATGTCCTTAGAGGACAGAGTGAAGAGTTTGGCCACTAGGACCCAAAACTTTCAAATATAGAAAAAAGAATTTATTAAGAACCTAGAGAAACAAATTCCACAGTTTTCCACTGTGGTTAGTAGGTTGGAATCTCAAGGAAAGTTACCCGCCTAAACAGAGATGAAACCAAGGAACAACATATGTGCCATAACATCGAGAGTCAGAAAGAGTTATGATGGCCCATCAATACCGGTTGATCAAGAAAAAGAAGAATATGAGATAGTGGTGGAGAATCTGAGTAATAAGGAGGAAATAAAGAAAAATCTAACAAAAAGAAGTCTGCCAACACCGAAGTAAATATACTCCAGTCGCTCCATTTCCGGAAAGATTGGTCAGGACAAAGAAAGAACGAGAGGAGAGTTAGATCATGCAAATGTTCTGGAAAGTTCAAGTTAATATCCCCCTCCTTGATGCCATCAAACGGGTACCTAGATATGGTAAGTTCTTAAAAGAACTTTGCATATCTAAAAAGAAACTCAATGGTAATGAAATGGTAAAGGTTGGTGAGAACATTTTAGCGGTTTTGCAAAAGTGGATGCCCCCAAAGTGCAAGGATCCCAGTGTCTTTACCGTGCCTTGAAAATTGGGGAATCTTCATGCACCTCGGGTTATGCTTGACTTGGATGCATCTATAAATGTCCTACCATACTTGGTTTACAAATAAATTGGTGTAGGAACATTGAGAAAAACCGGTGTAATCATTCAACTTGTTGACCGATCGATAGTACACCCAAAAGGTGTACTAGAGGACATGTTAGTTCAAATCAATGAACTTGTTTTCCCAGCTGATTTTTATATTCTAGTTATGGGAGATGATGACTCCCCAAATTCAAGTTCCATTCTTTTGGGTAGACCTTTTCTTAAAACAACTAAAACTAAAATTGATGTTTACAATGGAACTTTATCAATGGAATTTGAAGGGGGGGGGGGTCATTAACTTCAGTATTTTTGAAGACAAGAGGTACCCAAGTGATGTTAACTCTTTTAATTTTGTCGATATTGTTTGGCCTTTAACTAAAGAATGCTTTGAGTTGACTAACCATGATTTTTTTAGAGTTAGTTTTGAGTAGGAACTTTGATAAAAATTTAGTCAAGGAGATTGCAGATAAATTTAAGATGGATGATGAGTTGATGGGAATTGTGGAGTTTATGGATGACAAGAAAAACATCGGGTTCAGTGAAATGGGTATTATAAGGAAGGTAAATTTTCAAGAGTTATAGGAATTCCAAAATGAAACCTTCAAGAACTTATACATCTACACGGACAAGACCAAAGTATTTCACGACAAGTACATTTCTCGTAAGAGCTTTGAGATAGGTCAAAAGGTATTACTCTATGACACTCGTCTTAAATGGTTTTTCGGTAAGTTACGGTCCCAGTGGGCGGGACCGTTCATTGTTACTAATGTATATGATCATGGTGCAGTCGAGATTAAAAGTAACAAAATGGGAAACGTGTTCAAAGTTAATGGTCACATGTTAAAGGTATTTTATGAAGGTTTCCAAGAGAAGGATGTGGAGGTTGATAGCTTGGAACTCCCAGACTACACCAAGTAAAATCTGAAGGGAAAGGTCGAGCCAAAGACTTGAAACAAGGGCAGCTAACCGAGAGGCAACTCGGGAGTATTTTCTTTCCATTCATCTTTTATTTACTTTATTTTGTTGTGTTGCAATGTTTTTGAGTCTTTTGGAGGATCTCCCGCCAAACAATTTTCATATCTAAAATATTGAGAGAGAGTCATGTTTTAAAAGCTGAAAAGATTCATTTTTGTGAAGAAAACCAAAACTTACGGTCTATATGTCAAAACTCACGATCGTGAGTTTTGACCGTGAGCTCACATCGAGGTTTTTTAAAAAAAAAATAACTCACGACCTCATACCAAAACTCACGGGCTAAAATAAAAAAACTCACGGCCTAGACTCACCCCATGCGTAGGCGGCACAATTATAAAGCTTTTTGAAAAAAAAATCACAAGCAAGCACACAAAAACTCACGGTCTAAACTGAAAAACGCACAGACCCAATTTCGACTGTGCGTTCACTCGAGAAGGTATACAAAGAAAACAAATCACATGGTGTTCTCTAAAAAAACTCACAAGATTCAATGGGCCAGACATTTGGAATTGACCAAGCGATTTAGTCATGCAATTATAAACCTGTTGACCGGTTTTTGATTCGAATAACCCTCTCAACCTCACGACATGTCATATGTTATTCCCTCCCTCTAAGCCCCCATCGCCGATTCTTCTTAAACCCTAACAAAAGTTTTGATTATTCTTCGATTAATCTGAGATTGAGGCACTAAGGTATGTTCTTTTAAGCTCCTAACTCCATCTTCTTCATCATCTAGGTCAAATTCCCTCCACGAAAGTGTAAAAAATTGGACTTGCTCTAAACCCTAGTTTTTATGTCTTGCAAATATTGACTAAATCTTGTATAAGGTTTCAATAGAAAGCTGGAATGTGTCTTGGAAGGAAGATTGAAAGCTTTTACCTCCAAGTGTCTATTCCACCATTGATGAGTTCAAGCTTTTGTTGAGGTTAAAGATGAAGTGAAAAAGTGAAGCATACATCACCAATTCAAGCATTTGACTGGTAAATTCCTTCCATATCTCAAGTTTTATGCATGAATCTTAAATTTTTTTTGACTAAACTATTGAGAATACATCCATGTGCTTCATATAGTTATACATTCATGTCTCGGTTGTTGTGCTTCGGCTTGTCATACTTTGACTAGTTGTGCTTTAGCTTTTGATTATCTTTTGTCTACCATATATTTGGTTTGCACCATGAAAAAACACAAGAATCCAAAGGAAGAATGGGTATCCAAATATGGTGTCACCACCATTGTGCACTGTTCTCTTGCGCAACGTGACCACTACTGTCACCACAACGGCCGCAAATACGCTCAACAACTATTTGTAGATATTCCCACTCTCAAACAAATAGGATTTTATGATGGCATCCTTCGATTATTTAGCAATATCGGGTGGATGAAGATGCTAACTTTACCACCAATGGATTTGTTTAAAAGCACAACTCTTGAATTCTTACAATCTATTGAGTTCAATGACGATACCAAAACACTATCATTATGTCTCATGTAATTGCAATTTTTTCCGAGTCTAGACGATTTTAGTGGCTTTATAGGGATCTCTACGAACAATACTTATGGTCCTCATTTAGGATTTAGGCGAGAAAAAAATGACCTTTTAAAAAAAAGAATTTTTAGATGGAAATCACGGGGATGGATTCTTACGAGGCTCGATCTGCCAAAGCTTCTCAAATGATTTATCTGGTCTTCAGGGTGACCCTCCGAGTTATCTCTAATATTGTCTTCCCCCAAGAAGACATAAGTAGAGTCGGTCAAATGGAGCTAGAAATTATTTGGTGCATGATCACCGGCCTTAAAAGACCACATTTTAGCGCCTTTCTCGCCTCCAAACTTGTTAAGATTTCAACTAGTGATTCCGACCCCATTCATTGTGGCAGGATAGTCACTTATCTCGCCACTCGCCTTGCTTGTGCCAAACTTTTTGAGGAGAAACGCCCTAATCTCGATAAAATCACACAAGGCTACAATGCCCTCACATCGAATGTCCTTGAGGCCTCATCTTTCTTCCGCAAAGAGAGTGACAATAGTTTTACATGGTTGGTGAAGAAAAAACCTCATTTCCAAGTTCCTGATAGGGATTTCAGCTCCTTCCAGCTCTAGCATGACATCACTCAAAATCGGTTGCGTCTACCAAATAATATTTCTACAAATTCCATTCCTTGCGCTCCCAAGCCCATCCCGAGTGCTCCTGAGCAGATGGTCGTCGACCACGAAGACGACACTCGTACTGATCCCTCTGTTCCCCCACTCGCTCCGCACCTTCCAATGTAGGGGGATCCAATTCTGTTACCTTGGTGGAGACCACACGTTATATCTACACCCGTAAGGTGAATCAGTACCGCGACGCATACATGTGGCGTTTTGATCTCCTTGATCAAGTTGTTGCCAACATTCGTGCCGATTTGTCTGCAACCAACGCCTTCGTTCAACAATTGACACAAACGGTACAAAATAACCATTCTGAGGTTATGCAGTTCTAGCAACTTTGGACCCCCTACGGTCAATAGGTTTCCCTACCCTCTCTGGTCATCGAGTATGATGCTTAATCTTATGCTTGGGGAGAGGTCTTTGTATATTAGGTTCTAGTTTCCTCATGCATTTCATCAAAAACATTTCAAAAAAAAAAACCCAAAAGATTTTGCTTTTCTTATTTTCATTTTCTAAGTGCATTCATTTCAAAGCATAAAAAAAAATTACAAAAATATTTTCATTTTTACTTTATTCCTTAGCATTTCGCATTGTTAATCACCAAAAATTACAAAAATATTTTGTTTTCAACTTATCCTTAGTTTGCATTTTATCCAAAATTGATAAAAATTAAAAAAAGATTTTATTTATATTCTATTTTTTTTATTTTTTTGCATCTCATTTTCTGCATTGCATCCAAAATCTTTCAAAAAAAAAATCAGAAAAATTGATCCATCAATCATAAGGGGTGCGAGTAGTTGACCGCCTTTTATTCCAAACACGTTAAAAAATAAATAAATAAATAAAAATAAAATAAAATAAAATAACTCCTCACTTCAAATGTATCGCATTGATAGACCTGAAGGCGTCCTCCTCGTCATGGGTTTGGTAACTCAAAAATAGAGGGTAGATGGTTTTCTTTGTTGAGTTACGGAGTAAAGGAGAGTAAAACATCTTTTGAAAATAACGCGCACTTTAAAACCCAATACCTAAACGCAAACTCATGTTTGAAACAACCGGGTAACCACCTTTAGAATCACTGTAGACCTCTTGAAGGGGGATTTCATTGCATCCCCTCGTTGACATGTCGTCTGAAGTATTGAAAAGTTGGTTTGCCATTGCACTAAGCGGGCCAAAATCAACCAATAAAGTTACAACTGAAGAAAGAATACACAAGCAAAGTCTTACACGAAAGAGATTCAGAAGCAAAGCAAGCCAAATCAAAAGAAGGCAATCTAAAAAAAACAAAAAAAATAAAATAAACAAACAAACAAACAAAGAAAACAAAAAAAGAAATCAACTTGAAGAAGCGAAAGTCAAAGTTCAAGAAAATCAAGTCAAAGAAGTCAAGTTGAAGATCAAAGACGCGAGGAACACAAGACCTCAGGTGGATGCAATGATTGGTACATTTAGCAGGAAGCATGAGATGGACTAGGGGTGAGCATTTAGACTGGACCGGAACAGACCGACTCTTGGACCGGACCGGTTACGGAGAATATTGTGGATCGTGGACCGAACCAGATGAGTCGTGTCCGGGTCCAGGTCCGGGTTTTCCGGTTCTTGGAGTCGTTTGGACCGGTAACAATTTAACACAAACATACATATATTGTCATATAAATCTAAAATGTTTACCAACTAACATATATATCAAGTTTACCAACAAAAGTTAACAATCTTAAGTTTTTAACACAAACATACAAAAGTAATTACCGTAACACCAAATATCATAGTTTAAACTTTAAAATTAATCCAACTAACAAACGTCATAATCTGATCTTCCGTTGGCCTCCTCCCCATATCATTGTCATCTAAATCTAACATGTTTAAATATTATGCAATCTCTACATACACACAAAATGAAAATGTTGTTAGTATTTAATAAAAAGTAATAATTGTATAAAAAAGAACGAGTATAAATTTTTTACCCAAAGCTATATCATCATCCATCAAGATGTCGTCAACATTGTCAATTATTGGATTTGTAGACTTTCTCACTCAATCCGGTATTCTATCAAGATCTATTTCATATGATTTATATGTTAAAAGATACATAAAATTCAGAATTACAGTCTAAAATAATTGTTGAAAAACTGAAATATTTCAGCTTTGATATCTTAACTTTGATTGATTGTAACTCATTGAATATAAGATCAAAAACAACAAAATTATATTCTAAAATCATCTACAAACTCTAAGTTACACGCTGAAAAAAACTGCATGTCAATCTGACTAAAAACGAAAGAGATATGCTTGTTTAAATAATTTTACAGAATACAAAATTTTAATTTATTGCTGAAAAACTGAAATATTTCAGCTTTGATATCCCAACTTTGATTGATTGTAACTCATTGAATATAACACCAAAAACATCAAAATTATAGTCTAACATCATCTACAATCTCTAAATTACATGTTGGAAAAAACTGAATGTCAATCCGACTTGAAACGAATGAGATATGCTTATTTAAACAATTTTACAGAATACAAAAAATTAATTTATTGCTGAAGAGCAAAAATATTTTAGCTTTGATATCCCAACTTTGATCGACTGTAACTCATTGAATATAACATGAAAAACAACAAAATTATAGTCTAAAATTATCTACAAACTCTAAATTACACGTTGAAAAAAACCGCATACCAATCCGACTTAAAACGAATGAGCTATGCTTGTTTAAAATTTTAACTTTTTTTTTATAAATAAGTCGGTCCAACCAGTTTTTACCCGGAACTGGCCGAACCGGACCGGTAAAAAAACCGGACCGGACCGCCCTTAAATCGTAGAACCGAGAACCGGCCTGGGGGTCCAAAATAACGGTCCGGTCCGCTCCGGTCCACATATCCAAATGCTCACCCCTAAGATGGACAGTGAGCACTGGGATGGAATGCAAGGTTGGTTTAACCTTGAGTACACTGAGGGAATTTTAGAAGCGGTCCATATTTAAAAATATGATACCCTACCAAATAAAGCAACTTGACATCGGGGTTGTCTACATTTTCAAAACCAGTGAATTTCACATGAAGTCTCATGACCCTCTCATTTTGTACTCCGGTCCCATGATTGTCCTTTAAAGGACAACATCCAAAGTTTGACTATGTTGAGACTTTTCTGAAGTGATAACAATAAATGGATAATATTTTGTGTTTGGATAATTGGTAATTGACTTTCACACCCCGGGTGATAAAAAAAATGAAATTATGAAGTTTGGATCAAAAACAATTTTTTTTAAGCTTTGTTAATCTTATTTTTCTTAGTTTTTTTTTCCTTTTGTACATATGTTATTTCTGATGTTTTTCCTTACATGGATTCGATCTTAGTGCCTTCTAGGTTCTTTCCATTTTTTTTGTCATATTTTCCTTTTATTCACCTATGGTCTTCTTTAGGGTTGTTCTTCATTTTGCTCTTTCTTGAGGACAATAAAGGTCTAAGCTTGGGGACGTTTGATAGGTGCATTTTATGCACCTATTTTGCACGTCTAGTTCAGTCATTTCATTGCATTTTACTTCATAACTCTTGCATTTAGTTAACTATTTGGGCACTTGCATATTTTATTCGAAATGCCTGGTACTTCACTATTTTTGGTTTATTTTTTAGGAATTATGGAGCTTGGAAGTATGAAGGCGAGCAAGGAGCATGAGGCTTGGAACATTGGAAGTATGGAGGCGAGCATGGAGCTTGGATGATGGAGCTTGGAGCATGAAGAGAAGATGGACCAATCGTGTAGCGCTAGATAACTTGAAGACACAACCCGAATAGTTGCATTTCTTCATAGAAAAGGACCACGTTTGAAGCACGGTCCGTGTCACACCGACACATGTCGCATTTGTCCTTTTCATCTTATATTTGAGCAAAATGACTTGGGGTGAAG